>NC_092423.1:88794997-89459053 GCF_036169615.1 Heliangelus exortis
ATCTCATCAAGGATTTATAGTTTTTGTTCTCTTTTACTTGATGAAGGATACTAAAACTGTAATCCCATGTCCAGTCTAGATTCCCTTATAGTCAATAATAAGATTTAAAAAAACAGCTAGCAGCTTGAATGCATAAAATATATTCTCAGGTATTTTATAATTACACTAAAGAGCCAGATTCAAAAACCACAAACAGATTAATAAGGAGAAAAGTTATGATTAGATGATCAAGTTTTGATGCACTGTGAATGAACCTGAAGCTATTTCAGTTAAAATCATAAAATATCTTTTCATAAAATGAAATAAAAATATTTATTTCAGGAAAGGAAAGAACTAAGACAAGTTTTATTACAAATATAGATACCTCGACAGATGATCTGTTGGTTTTGTGTCAAAAGATTGCTTGCTGGTAGTCAGAATTTAGAACTATAAAAACCAAAGAAACTTTTCCTGCAACTCTGAAAGAGGCACATAGAAGTGCCTAGTAAAGGGCTCCTAAGGTCTTTTGATACCTCCTTTAATCCACCAAAGTCCTTAAATAAAATATCATCTATAATGAAGAACTGTGCACCATCTGTTTTAAACTCCATGGACACGAAAAGGCAAATCCACAAAAGCAGATTTGGTTTGGAAGATCTGTGCTATCATGTGGAGGCCTCATCTTTTCCAACCCAGACATTTTACTGACCTACTGACAGAGTAATTTGGGTCATTACAGAGTAAGTATGAAGGGGACATGTGAGGTCATCCAGTATAACATATGGCTCAAGGTATGCTTAACATCAAACCTAGATCAGATTGTCCAATCACATTTTGAAGCTCTCTAAGGATGGGCATTTCACAACCTGTCCAGGAAAACTGTTCCAGTGCATTAATGCAGTAACAATACTAGAAAAACAGTGCAAGAAGTGGAAAGTGCATGACAGCCACTGGGGCATTAAGATTTCCTCTCCTTCCAGCAGTAATTGTTGCAGGGCTCCATGTCATGCAGGGCTACTTCGACAGAGTTTCCAAGAAATGGTCCATATACAGGAGCAGTGGCACTTCCACAAAAACTGATGAGCACAAGGCCTTGAAACCACATGCAATTCCTGGACACACCAGAACCCAAGGGAGCAAGGGAGCAATAGTGTCAGTGATACAAAAGCACTTATCTCGAAAATTAGAAAGTGGCTGATGTTAAAATTGCAGACAACAAGAATAAGGTGGAGATAAAATCTGTGCTCAGCCCCAGATTCCCTGAAACTGTGTGGGTGCAGAGAAGGGCAACTTGGTTCTGGAGATCAGGTCTTAGGAGGAGAAGCTGAAGGAGCTGGGGCTGTGCAGCCTGAAGAAGAGAAGGCTGAGGGGAGACCTTGCTGCCCTGTACAGCTACCTGAAAGGAGGCTCTACTGAGGCAGGTGTTGGCCTCTGTTCCCCAGTGAATAGAGACAGGACAAGAGGTAATGGGTTCAAGTTGTGCCAGGGGAGCTTCAGATTAAATATTAGGGGAAATTTCTTCACTGAAAGGGTGGTGAAGCATTGGAACAAGTTTGAGTAACCCGAAGTTACTGAAAAAATGGGGAGATGTGGCACTCTGGGAAATTATTTAGTTGTTAGGTGGTGTAGGACTGACAGCTGGACTCTCTGATCTTGAAGATCCTTCCCAAATGTGATGATTCTGTGTTACCACATGATGTAAAAATGGGTGAAATCAAGTTGCTCACTTTCTGGCAACACAGAAGTGTATGCTGGTCTCAAAAATAGCTGATTGTCTCTTACTAATAACAAATTTCTCACTTTGTAAGTAGCTCTGTGGATCCAGCACATGCTTAACTTCTTCCACATTTTTTCATGCACTGACTTTCAATCATTCCCTAACCATCCTCCTTGTGCTTTTCTCTTTGAATGGTTCATTTCCTACTAAAATTAATTGCAGGACTGTCAAGATGGGATGGGCTATAACTACCATACTCCAGTTAAATTCTACATTAGTTGCAACATGTCTCTTTAGATTGTCAACTCTGTGTTTATACAGGGCTTAGAAAATAGGGATCAATACTTAGCTGACCCTTAACCACTGCAATAATAAATATGATTAATAACAATGTCAGGTTTGGGTTTTTTTGATTTTTTTTTCAGGAAAGTTAACAGTAGTAAATTAATTGAGGACAGATGAAAACCACATGGTTGTCCCTGTTCTATTCTCTCCATTCCACCTGCTGGTTAAGTCTCGATTTACAAAGCCAAATATACAATCATTCTACCTCAAACTTTGCTCACTTTTTCCACTCTCACTGTATGACTGATAATCCACTGCTACTGTACAGAGAGCAGTAGTTCAGTCAGCCTCCAATATCTGATATCCTTTATTTCCCAAAGTTACTTTTAGATCATTTAAAGAATTTTATCAGCTAGACCTTTTGCACTCTGATACCCATCAAGAGGAGAAGGGAGCCTCCAGTGTCTGCATGCTGATAAGAAAGTCCTGCTCAGAAAAAAATGCATTACCATCTTCTGTCTTTTTTAACACTGCTTCCTACTTTTTTTTTTTTAACTATAGGCTGTCACAGAGTGTGATCAACTAGAATTATTGCTTTTCATGCAAAACAAGATCGTTATGTTGTCCAACCACCTTCCCACCCTATATTTATCTGATTATAAACTATTGTACTTCTCATAAAATTACCTTATAAGCATTTGTAGGTTAGAGTATTTATATTATATGTGATATAGAGCCTAGCACTTCTTAATCAGGCCATTTTTATTATAATTATTACCAATATTTTAAAAGTGGGAAGGAAAAATCATATGTTTATATTTAAACAACTGTAATTTTTTCTATTTGAAAAGGTGCAAAGCGTTCAGGGACAGATAAAGGTTCTTTTGAGGTAAAAAAGGAGTCAAACTCTGATAATCCTTTCCAATCCAAATGAGCAGATTTTGACCAAGGATGGGCCTATGGAAATATCCTGCATGCAATTACAGCCACAGTAGGCTGTTACTATCTCCAGACACATTTGTTTGTGCAAATGTTCATAGTAAAATCAGAATTGTAAGCAACAGCTACTCTGTGCAAGACTGAATATATGTGGTGAACACAGTCACTTAAGAATAACTGTGTTAGCTCCTTATAATAATTTTGCCAGAAAGGTTTCTGCATAGCGAAGGAAAAAATGTATCATTGACATCTGCTTTTGCCCTCCATAGCTAAATGCATTTTCACCTCTCTATATTCTGATATGCTTATGATGTATTCCTAAAATTCCAGTAGCTCACAAATTGATAGGTAGCAATTTTTTCCCATGAAAATTACTGTGACAGTGGAGTGATGCAGGCAGGGACTTAAGAAATACATCCAGATTAAATACAGAGAGAGTGTACATGGGGTGGGGGATGGACAGGCAAGAGTGAGATCATCCTTATCATCAACTGGAGGAGATGTTGGGTTTTTTAATGGCTGCTTTTACAGCAGCTGAGATCTTTTGAAATCATCCCTTACCATTAATTTCAAATAAAACTCTGCTAACTCTTTGCACTATGTTGTTTTTCTGTCCTCTCTGGATGGTCCTGGTGACCTTGATCCAGTGGAGGAAGATGATGAGGATGAAAACACCTATTCATATAGAGAGCAAAAGCACCCGCTCTACAAGATTTATGCTGCATATACAGGCCCACAAGTGAGGTGGCTGAGCCTGACAGATACCACATCACGCTCACAAAGGTCCCAGGCCGTGCCTTCTCCAGCCAGTCGTCCTGATGGTCTTCTTGTACATTTAAAATAGGGAAATCAGGGTCTAGGCATCATGGTAGCTGGGAGAACTACCAGTTACAAGACTATACACAAGTACACAATTTAGTACAAGAACAGTTGTACTAAATAAGAGTAGTATTTTCTATTTTATCACTGTGTTGAAAAAAAAATCTTTAGATACAGTCTTTCGAAATGAAACAGCAAGAAATGGAAAGAGAAAATGAGACAATTTTTAAGTGTGGTGTAAGACTGAAAAAAATACAAGGATATCAAGACTCTATACTCCAGCAAAAAAGCCCCAGAAGTTCATTATACAGAATACTTAGTCTAATGCCTCTGCAACATATTAAAGCAAATTCTTAAAACATGAAGTATTCAGGCTTTTAACTGTACTTAGACAGAGTGACCACAGCGCTATTGTGACCACAAGAAGCAGCAAGTCCTCAGCTTTCTGACCAGGACTAGTAGCTTGCTTTCTGCAGGATATCTTTTCACTCAGCTTTGCACAGTTAATAATTTCTACTGGTTGCCATAAAGGAAGGGATAGAGACAGGCAGGCACCCTTTCCAGTTGAATGCAATTCTACCTGGCCTTTACATTTGTGGCTTGGTGGCAGTTCCTTGCCTTGGCCTCCAGCTCTGCCTTTCTTCAGATCCTGGGAATAATACTCCAAACTCCAGCAAGTTTCCAATCTAGAAAGCAGGGCCCGAGTCCTGTGCATACAGCAATCATCTGCTAACAACATTAATTTTTAAGTGTAAGGTAGAAGATTCTTAACAGCACAGTTCCATTATAATGAGTTAGCCCAGAGATGGTAAAATATGACCAGTCTATCCCTAACATGAATTCCCCAGGTACACACAGGTTTGTGAATCAAACTGTGTTGCACTTTGGTAAGGGCCAACTCTGCCCAGCTCTGCCAAGCAGAAAAGGCAAAGAATAAAATGACACTGGCTCTGCAGAGCAGGTATCATTGCCTGGGAGGGTTTCTCTTTATCATGTTGTCAACATAAGCTCTAAATTCAGTGATAAATAAAGTGTGAAGGAGAGAGCTGCATATCAAGCCTGAGGAAAGGCAATGATTTCATATTAGTTCTTTAAAAAGCCTCATTCGAAACACAAGATCCGGGATTTTGCAGGAGTGCAGAGTGTTTCAGGCTTCATATTCAAGGTTTTAATTAGCAATGTGACAGTTTCGAAACTGCTGTCAATCAATCTCTGGGAAAAAAACTCACTTGTCAAGTTTGCATGCCCATGGAGACTTAAATTGAAATTAAAGTGAATTTTAAAAGATGACAAATAATTAGGCACCAGGAATAAGAATCCAGAGACAAAGAGAGCTGTGAGAGGAAAAGTAAAATACTAATTATGCTTTTTACTTTTCTAATTAATCCTCATTCCAGTCCCAGGCCACCTTTAATAAAATTAATGAATTATTATACAGGGAGTGTTTTACTGTTCAATATTTGGTTATGCAGATTTTTGTCACACCATGTGCACACATGAAAGCATGCCCAGATGACCAAGTATGTGTCCATTAGAAATGCAGCAGAACAGTCTACACTATATGAATGAGATTCTCCAACCTGGATGTACAGTTTATTAGCATAATCACACAGCCCAGTTTCAAGTGTAAAAGCAAAGTTGGGTGTTCCCTAAAGCCTACTCCAGAAGATTACAGAGGAAGTTCACATAGAACAAAAGAGCATCAGCAGCAAACACCTCCATTCTCCAGTCAGTACAGCTCCCATGCAGAAGCTGAAATCTGGGAGGACTGAAAACATCAGCTTGTGAATGAGGATTCTGAGAAGGACATAAAACTACTGTGAGATAGTGACCCAACACAGTAAGCTAACAGAGACTGGACATAGCAAAAGCAACAAGAAAGTGAGAAATGGAAGAGAACCTGACATCCTGTTCTGAACAGGGAACTGCATGAAGCGTGTACACCAGAAAACCCCACTGGGGAAGACAAGCAAGATTCATTTTGCTAAAGAAGAAATTATAACAATTGTCGTAATTCCTGAAGCTACCACATTCATAGAATACATATATGGCAGCGACATGTGCACATGTGTGGTTTTACAGATAGAAATATATGCAAAAGACACAAAATGTCCTGCAGATGTATATCCAAAGCCACCTTTATCTGCCAAGTCAGTAAAGAGATGTAATGCCATTTATATCTTTTCAAATAACAAGCTGTTTGTGGTGCATACCTAAAATACCTGTATTGCTTTAAGAAAAAGATCCTAATGCAGAGAGGTCTAAGAAACAGAATGAAGTTTCATACCCAGTGAACAGGAATCATATCTACAGCTGCTGTGGCTGCCCTAAAACATAGTTAATACTCTACTGTGACTCACTGAGCAAAAGTGGCATCCTTCTGAAATATTTTGTGAACCTGAAAATTCAGTGGCAAGTAAGAGAAGAAAGAAAATCCAGCTCCAAGCTAGCAAAGTTCATTTTCCACCCACTGTCCTACTTCAGAAGCTCCAGTTTTATCATTAAAGGAATAGAGAAGACCACTCCAAAGTCATAATACATGGTCATAGTGTCAAAACAAAACCAAACCTTTATTAAGGGCAAGCTTTAGCTTACAAGGTATTATACTATAGACTCAAAGGAGCTGCTCTTGCCTAGCTGCCCCGTGTATCCATGGGCTCCTACTTCTGGGGGAAAAAAAAGTAATGGACAGTATTCTGGAGAAGCTGCATGCAGTTGGTTCTCTCATGGCCAGGCCCTCCTCTGGGAAGCTCATATGCTTCCCAGCTCTTTCCCTTTCTTCTCCAAGAAAGTGACCAGCATTCAGGTTTGCTTCAATATGAACCTAAATGCTAAGAGATATTGATATAAATATATTGGAGACGCAGTCTCTTTCACTTTCTTCATAACAAAAATGTTCATGAAAATAAATCCAGGACTGAGCTTTACATGGCTCAGTATGCTTCTTAATAATTCTGCAGCTCCCCCTGAGATGAACAACCCGAATTGGCTCCCACATATTTACTCTTTTTCCTAAGCCAGTTTTCTTATCCTTACTTTCTCTTTTATTTCCCACGGTAGAGATGCTGAACACACAAGAGACACAACTGAACAGTTTACTGCAGTGCTCTCACTGAAACTGCAACTGTATTTTATCTTACCTTTTAAGCAAAACATCAAAGATCTAAAGAGCAAGCATTTGCATTCTTTTTTCTTGAGGACCCCATTGAAGCAAGGTAACAAATTTGTATATAAATTGTATATACAAATACATAGTAAATAAAATTGTATTTTATGAAAAAGCTGATTTCAAAAAAAAAAAAAAAAAAAAAGGCAAATATGGAACATTCTGCAGCAGAGAAGTTCTACTTTCTTCAGAATGACTGCTGTTAAGCATTCCTGCAAGAATATGTTTAGATGCATCAAGACACCTAATCCTCCTGTCACAAACTGCTAATACTTCAAATTGCCAACATAAACAGCTTTCCATTACCCTTACCTGCCTTTATGCATGTACATTTCTTCTGCTGGAAAATATGTAGTTTCTGAAGAGATATTGCAGACTGAAATGGTATCAACTGCTTAACTTATCCCTGTGCATTAAGGCTATATTTGCTGCTACTTCTTATATATGCTCCATGAGAAGTATGTTTTTAAAACACATCTGCTACTGTCTAAAGTTTTAACAGACATGCCACTGCAAACAAGCGCAGAAAAATTTTGTGACACTTGAGTTCTTCATTAGAACAAATACTGATCTATACAGCTTTTCTTTTGTGGATAGAGAGTAAAGCATCAGATAACTTCAGAAAGTCAATTAAAAAGAGAGACAGCGCATCTTAATCACAGGGCTTTTCCTATCTATTTTTCCAGTAGTTACTTAAAACCACTAACTTGAAATCAGTCACAAGCTGTCTTCAGAACTTCACTCAGTCAAAGGGCCAAGCTCTGAGTAATCAAAGATCTTAAATCACTGGAGCTTCCAACATCAGCCACGGGAGGATTAAAAATCCAGTAGCCAGAACTCAATTCTTCGATCTAGCGAGCACCAGTGCATTATGAGAAGTCCCTAAAGCCCTGGATCACAGCCTAGACTTTGCCTACTGTGGAGCTAAGTGGAAACTGTCCTTAATTCCTTAGGAGATCCTATCTTGCCAGGTGAAAATAGATATTGGCCTCTGTGTGTAGGATGATTAGAAGAATGGAAGAGGATTAAACAAGATGCAAGGGGAAAGGCTCAGAGTGGCTCATTTACATGGTATTACGGCTGACAGATAGGTGTTAACAGAACAGAGCAACCTAAAGGCAAAACTCTATCTGAATTAAAGCTGTATTTGTTTACTTAAGTTATAAAGGGATTAAGTCCTGTTTATTTTATCACATCCAGCACTGTTTTATCTATTAAGCACTTTGATGCTTACTCAATTGTTCTGTGTCATGCATTGCACAGCTGTTTGGGGATGTGTTTATCTTCATTTAAAATAGAAGCTTTTAAATGTTTCAAACATAAAATATAGATGCTAATGGCAAGTTAAACATTCATGGCTGTCTTCTTGTCTCCCAAAATGGAGACATTTTTAAATCAGACAATGGGAAGAGTAAAAAGCACATTTTATAAATACTTTGTAGACCGCTGACAGGAAGAACCAAGTAAAGGAGAGTACGTGTCAAACATACACATGTGAACACAAAGGCAATGAAGCTGACACAAAATCTTTATATTTCTATAAATTTCTAATTATTCAAAAAGCTTTAATTAGGCAGGAAAATTTTGTAGCAAAAATTTCACCCAGCTCAAACTATCAGTCTTTCTGGGAATCAGTAAGTTTTGTGAAAAGCCAGTTTAACATCTCATGAAGTAGCGACCATTTCACTCTGAGTGGAGCCCCGTAACAGCTGCTCCCAGGTGACCCAATTCTCAGGAGACTACAGAAACAGAAACTTTCCCTTCTCTGCCAGCAACACCAGAAAACCAGTTATTTGTGAGACCCAGTCTCAGTGCTGCATGACTGCTCTTATACCCTTAGCTGCCTCATTTACCATCCCACGTTTGCATACGATCTGCACTATCTTCTGGGAACTGAAAATCTAACTGCACTTAGCTCACCCTTCCCTGCGTGTGCTCTATCAGACCTAATTGCCTTCTCTCCTCCTCCTGCTCATTGCAATAATAATAACACTTTGCAAATGTTTGTGTCATAGTCCAAACCTACCCAACTCATTTTGCATGAAGCATGGTGAGAGTGATAAGAAAGGCAGAGGCACTGAGAATCTTTCATTTTTTCAATCCCATACCAAACTACCATTGTTCAATGCTGCTGTGGGTCGGCCTGTGCTCATGCTCTCCACAAGGACACATTTACAAAGCCATCAGGATACATTCAAGTGCATACACAGCCTCATAGATCCTGTCAGGAACATAAAAGGTTTTTGTCTTCCAATGATAGGTTTTTTAGTTCTGGCCAGGACAGAACTGAACTGCTAAGAGGCTGTAGGAATAGGCCTCTGCATGGTGTTATTTTAGCAGTGAAAAAAAAAAAGAAATGGGGAAAAGACAATGGAAAATAACTTCTGTCCCAGTTGATACAAGACACAGTTGCATGTTTCTATAATCCCAACACTCAGCTCCCTGAAAAAACACAGGTAATAAGACCTGCCATTGTGCCCTAGATTCATTATAAGAGGCTCATTTCAGATAAAACAAGCAAAACTAAGTACCTGGTAGGAAAAGCTCCCATGTATTGCTGGGAAAGGCTGTGCTTCTTTTGTTATTAAGGTGTTATTTTGTTATTCACTCTTATTTGCGTAAGGCTTATTATTCATAGGAAGCTATCTGTGCCATGATGGCCAATAGTCTGTGCAAACACTCATGAAGCCAAGGACCATGCCCCAGAAAGGTTAGGCAAGAAAAACAAACAAACAAGCAATGAATGATTCTTCCCCCTTCAGAAAAAATATTAATTAAAAAATTAAGCAAAAACCTCCAGTGCACAAACAGAAAAGACATTGAAGACATCAGCAACAGATTCAGTCCTGCCTTGAGAGAGCACCTGAGAGCCATGTCATGTAAGGATAGTAATCCCTGGTAGGCTTAAGGGTCTAGCAGCATGTCTGTAGTTGGATTCATATCTCCACACTCATCACAATTAGGCCCTCCTTCCAGTCACCTGAGCTGTCCCTGGCTCTCTTAACATGCTCCTCAACCCTCCCTAGCACTTTCTGCAGTAATGTTCTCGACCCTGCCTGCAGTTGAAGCATGACCTACTTACACTCAATTTTGAAAGATAGTGTGACCCTGACATTGTTGGAGATTTTTTTCTCGGTAGTGCAGTTCCTTGTATTCTCCTACAAGATCAGACTCTGCCATTAATACTTCAGATGTGAATACTGGCCCTGTTACGTCAGGTGCACGGTTATGCACAAAGGAAGCAAGATCGAAGTAAACAAGATTTCCAGGCATTAAATAATAATAAAAGAACCCAGAGACTTCAACTAGCCTTTGTATAGAGCTTCAGTGCATCTTAAAATAAATAGGTCAGTGTTGATAGAAGGACTGGGCTCTGATTTTATCCTTCTGTATTTTCAGAATGCTTTCCAGCATCCAAGGACAATACAAAAAAAAAATCCAAAACACATGACTATCTGTTCATGCTTCTCTAGCCTTAGTATTGATATTAATGCCAACAAAATTAGTAATTTGACAATTAGTTTCCCACTTACCTGAAAAGACATGAAAGGCAGAAAGAAAGTAGTTTAACTAGATTATAATGTGGCTGTGACAAGTCAGGTTCCTGTCATGTTATAGCCTTCCAACTTTAACATTTTCATGTCTGCTTGGCAGGTTATTAAAATAAATGAGGGTGTGTTGGACTGCTGTTGCACTTTTCTCTAATGGGAGTTCAGGAATTTGCAAGCCGCTACCGTAAATTGACCGATCGTGAAGTCTGAAAGAAGTTGGCTAAAGTGGACAATTAGGACCATTTCTCCACAGCTGAGTGAAATATTCCTTGTTATTTTAATAATTCAGGCACTGGCTAATTTTCGGAGGCTGAGTTTGTCAAGATAATGTGCCTTGTGCTTGTCTGCTTGTCATTTTTAACTCAATCCCACATGTTACAGGTGCAGTCTAGCTTACAAAACAGGCAAATCACTCACAGTGGAATTTGCATATGGAATATAGATATATTGCACCAAGGAAAAACAGTCCAAGGAGTCAACAGATAGCTGTGATAGGAATGCACATGATGGTAAAAACTTCTGATGTTTGATAGCTGTTGTATCCCTCCTTATGTTGATATAATTAAAGGTCTTATTTGGCAGTATGCATACACAAATACATATAATGTAAAGCATCATGTAGATTTCTTTGTAAAGAGAGATGGTAAAGCCACAGGAATTCCATGTGGCATGCAGATGTTCTGGGTAGTTTCAGTTACTTTTTTCAGCTAAAACATCTCAATGTCAAGAGATGTGGTACATGCAAGGAATAGTTACATCCTTCAAGTGAGAGGGTGAATTCTCCTTTATAAAAGATGAAGCAGCTTCTGCAGACATTATTATACGAGGCTTCTGAAGGCAAAGGTTATACTTCTGAGGCAGAATTTTGAAACCTCTGATTCTCTTTTCTCCTCTATGTCACTTACCAGTTGCCTCTTCCCTGATAAGCAGGGATAATGGCATTCTTATCGTGCACTTTTCTCTTATTTTCTCAAGCTGGTATTCTGGCCCAACTTGAACACATGCAGAAGTGTGGGTTAGATCCAAACGGCTTGAGAAATTCTTCAACTTTCTATGAGTTTTCTCTGCAGAGTTAAGCCTTCACAATGAGCCAGGACAATTCATTCCAAGGTAAACCAATTGTAAATTTGCAATGGATGAAGAAGCTTCTTCACAACAGCCAGCTCAGACCTCTAAAATACCAGCCTTTAATGAAGATACCAGAAATTATATCATCCTAAGGAACATCTTTACATTTCAGAAACCTTGGGGAAATGACTATGTACCTTTTCTGGCCTGCCTTGCAAGCTTCATGACCCAAAAAGCCCATTACAATTACCATCAGTGACATGCAACCAGGGAAGAAAGACTGTACTCATGAGAGTGCATTTAGATGTCTATACAGAGGGTAAAGAATTCCACATTACTTGTGGCAATACCTGCTTCTTAGCCTTCACCACCATGTGATACATACACACACACACAAACCTATGTATGTCTTTATATATGTATGTACATATATATATGGATATATATTTGTATATATAAGCATTTACATATTTCAGAGTGTAGTAAAATCCAGTTCATTACTGGCATTTTACCAACCAGATTTCTCCCTTGAGGTTATACAGGGGAACTCTTTGCTAGAAGACAATGCAACCTACCATTCTGAGCTCACTAGTCAAAAGGGTCATGATGCCACTGGCCATGACCCCCATATACAAGTACTGGTGAAGCAATCCCAGCCTCTCCTACCATGAAACAAAACTGAAGGCAATTTTTTCACCTGGTTGAGAGATGGGGGATATGATCCCTAATGGCAATGAAGAAGAGCCCATTAAAACTTGCAGGACCATGACAGGTCTGGTGGAGAGAGTACACTTACACTTAACAGTGATATGGCATGAATGCTTAAAATAATGCACCAGGAGAGATCCTGTTCTCAGGCCATTCCTAGAGATATTCTAAAACACAGAGAACAATCTGAATTCTTAAATTTGCATGCAAACCAGTCTACCCATATGTGAACATGAGCATTTATCATATATTATTCATTTCTGATTGCATTTTGAAAGTTTCAGTCGTTCAGTCAGGGAGCAAACTCAGTCCTAGGCAGCTGAGGTGGCCACTCACTCAGCATGAGGAATGAACAGCACAGGGTGAACCTCTGAAGCAAACTGTTCAACAATTCACTCTCAAAGACTACTCACAGAGAACTGTCCATGTTCCAAAGCATATATCCATAAACGAGCAACTTGAACTCAGCCATTCGCAAACAGAATTCATGGAAGGAATTACATGTTAGAAATTAGTCTGGTCTTCACACACGAGAAGCAAAAGATTTAATGTCAGACCTAAGACGTTGCTAAATACCGAAAAAGTGAGGATGAGGATTTCAAGCCTATGCACACTGCTGCTTTCCAAGAATTTAACTTCAGAAGCTTCAGAAAAGGGACTATGGCTGCTGCATCTGGGAGGATGGGAGGAAAAGGTCAACATCCAAGCCTCAGACCATTCTTAAGGAACTTGCTAACTCTGCAAGGAAACAATGAGTAGTAAGGGTAGCCAGCTACTTAACTCTGGTTAATTAGAGCACGAGCATCCAAAAATTAACACTGGATTGGAATCAACACAAATGCCAAATATCTAGCTCCAGAGGTCCCTTGCACAGTGAATAAACCAAAGCTAACAAAGCACAATATGCAGTGAAGGCCCTTTTCAAACTTAAAATCAACTTAGAACAAGTTTAAGATACTTACATTAAAATAAGATACTTATATTAAAATAAAAAAAAACACCTCATTTTGAAGAAGTATATGTTAATTCGTATATGCTGTACTCTCAGTTTGGTTAATATCTGCAGTTCTCTTTTGCAAAGCCATACAACTGTTAATGCCTGCATATTATTACAATAATTTAGATACAAAATCCTGAATTTTCTGATAGAACAACAGAGTAACCACAATTCTATTATCATGTTTTCTATTATCCTTTTTTATTCTGCATAATTACTAAATAGTCCTATCTTCTGAATAACTTTTGCAGCTTCATCTGATATTTAATAAGCAGAAGCTGAAACCTGCTGAAGCTCCAGAACAAAATAAGGTAGAACAGTTTTTCTAGCAGAAAAAATGTAATTCCTTCAACGATTCACTTCTGAGAGTGCATAGAGACAAACATAAGTCCAAGCCCATTTAATTCTGCATTGTTACAATTAATGAAGCCTAAAATATTTCAGAGAAAATAAACATTGGACATTTATAGACCCATTTTAATAAAAACCACATATTATAACTTAACTTGTATGTTTGTAACAGGAATGTTAAGAATAATTATCAGACAAGTTAAAGAAGCCTTGATATTTTTAAATCTCCAGCAGAACTCCAACCTGCCAAGATACAAATGTGGGCAAAAAACTTAACGACCTTTTGAAGTCGTTATTTACTGTTAAAAATAATATCTGACAATATCAGTGCATGTTAATCATATATATATATGGCACTTGAAGAGACTTTGTGATAAAAAGGTTACATTCTTCAGTGATGGAAATTTTATCTACCATTGTGCATTGTAAAAATGGTTCTCTAGCACCTAATAAGTGATTCAGTGCAAAATGTTGAAAGAAGTTGAAATAAATTTTCACAAATATTTCCCCCAAAATTTTAGGATGACTCTAATTTCATATGGAATTGTCAATTCACTCATTGGATATGGCAAATAAGGATGGTTATCATGGCATATTATACCATGATATATGTGGATGGTAGCATGCAAATATATATACAATATTATAAGTTTTCAAAATGCACATAATATGGCATATAAACACTAATATGTACCTTTCTACAGATAAATCTTGTCTTACTAATTTTGTCCCTTCAGAAAGCTCTTCCACAGAAACTTGTCCTTTACAGAAAAAATTATAGTGATTAGTTCCAATAACTTGGACAGCTAAATAAATATTTACAGTATCAGAACATACAGTAAAAACTCATTTGCATGGACATAGGTGACCTCATAGGGATTATCAATTTTTGCAATTAGAGTGTAAACAAGCAAACAGGATTAAAAAACTCAAGGCTACTGCATCATAGGATGTACTTTGTTAATTTATTTTGACGATCACAGTTTGGCTTCAATTGTGAATAATAATAATGCTACCAAACATTTTATAGTTAAAGTATTATGGGATGTTTTTAAAAAAAGAAGGTACTTTGAAAATATATCTGCAAGGATAGAACAGGGAGATAAGTTCAAAGCCAAATTTGATATAAAAATATCTGTCTTTTCAAGAGATTTTTAACTTCTTTTTTCTTTCATTTCGCCATAATATTTCAATATATGTTTTAGTTTCAATAAACTACAAGATTTTTTTTTCAATTATTAATTGTTTAGGCAAAATAAGTGTTTGGGGTTTTTATTTCATACTTACACACACTTTTTCCTTGCTTACTCTTTTTTAAGGGTATCAACTTAGTTGTGTAACCTTAGGCAAAGCAGATTCTCCATGCTTTGATTTACACACCTACAAAAACTGTGTAACATGCTGACTGTGCAGAATTAGTATGATGTTTAATCAATGTCCATATAAGCACTCAGCTTCAGAATCCTAGAGGCACATATGTTGGAAGTACCAACACACTCTATTTCCTATGTGTGCAGCACCAACAGAGTAGTAAAAATGGAGTGTAGTTCCACTTTTTAAATACTAAAATTACTAATGAGTCATGATTTTTTGCTTTTCAGAGGCAGAACATGATAGTATTGCTCCACATCAGAGGCTAATATTTTGCTAATGCAGCACTGAATATACTGGAAGTCTATTAAGGAATAAATGCAGCTCTGTACTGGTGCTCCTGAGAGAGAAAGACTGTCAGAGTTTTTTCAGTATGTTCCATTTTATTTTTCTCCAGTGTGTAAAAATATTAGTGCTTAAAAACAGGACTAGCTATATGTCATCAAACTATCTGTTCAATGCCTCCCTGTTCCGAGCAATGCTCCCTACTACCAATTTTTTTATCAGACTGCTAACAGAGCAGCTGCTTAAACAATTGTTAAAGATTAATTATTACCATCATTTCACAGGAGTTCCCAAAACATATCAAATGCTAGATAAACCTAATAGCAAGGCTGGGACTATCCACACCTCCAACTCTCCAACCCTCCCCATCCATGCAATGGGAAAAAGTGTTCAGAAATGTTCCTAGTTCCTTGCCTGTGAAAGTCAATTGACAATCGATCAGGCAATACTCCTGAAACTAGAGGTCACGATGAGAAAGTCTTTAACACTGTAATACTTTGTAGATCTGATAGCAATTGTAGTGCAGATGCTTAGTAAGTAAAACAGCATGTTTCTCTCACCATTAATGTGGTTTCCATCTATCTATCTATTTAAATAGATTTGTTGGCTAATAATATTTTAAATTAATGTCTTGTGTTGAAAATTGAAGAGCAGATTGGAAACTGAAGTAACCTAATTGAGTAACTATTACTACCCGAATAATGGGACATATGAAGCATTTTATCTGCTATCTTTGCAGATTGTTAATTTAAATGGATGGCATAGCAATAAGCCACTTAGAGTTAATCAGCTGAACAAACTGGAGCAAGACAATGTAAGGATCATTTTAATACTAACTCAGAAAACTACAGCTGTTGTAAAATATAATAATTAATAATTAATATGGTTGATGAGAAGCTAATTTCTGAAAAACTGGATGTTGTTCTTAAGCTACTAATGGGTAAAAGCCCCTGAAACTCTTCATCATAGTGGCCTGAAAAGGTCTTGTATTCTAACGAGAAAGACTGAATCGTAGCAATGGATAATGTTGGATATTGTTGGTATTTCTCAGCCTCTGTACTGGCACTGAAAGTAACTGCAAGGGTCACGTGCAAAGTGGTATCCCCAGAGGACTATACTTTGAATTGTAAAAAATGAGAAATGTGCTTTATGTGCTTTCAAAGTTAATTTAAAATTTCATTACTAACTATCAAGGGTTTCAGTTGTCCATGGAGCATTAAAAACAAATTGTGCTTTCAAATTATGAGTGCTTAATAGTAATTTTTTGTCCATAGTTTCCGAAACATTAACAGAAATGTTGAAGGTGGGAAGGTTTGAGACTAATATTTTGTGGGTTTGGCTTGTGGTTTTTTGTAGCAATATCAAATGACTAGTACACAACTTAAAGGACTGGAACCCTGGCCCCACTGTATAGTTACTAATATAAACTTACCTGTAGTGCGGCACCAGTTCCACCAAGGTTTAAAAACTGAATGTCCTACTTCTGCTATGAACTGGAAGGGCACTGGAGTTAAGACTATCTTGTCTCAATATTAACATCAGATTTTGTGAAATCAGAAGCTGCCACTAAACATTCAGGGTGCTGGATTGCTTTAGGTTAGTGTGTCAGAGTTTTGGTACTGGGGGGTTGCCACAGGGGTGGCTCTTGTGAGAAGCTGCTGGAAGCTCCCCCATCTCCAGTTCCAGCCCCACTTCTGGTCAAGGCCAAGCAGATATGGGAAGCTGGATGCACCTCTGTGAATAACATATTCAGTAAAGAGAAAACAAAACTGAAAAAAAGACCTGTAGAGCAGAGGAGAGAGGGTGGTGAGAGCAATGCCAAAGCAAAGACACCAAGGTCAGTGAGGAAGGAGGGGGAAAGGTGCCCGAGCAGACATTTCCCCACAGCCCATGGTGAGATGGCAGCTGTGCCCCTGCTGCCCATGGAGGAGCGTGGTGGAGCAGCCCATGAAGGATCAGTGAGGCAGACACAGATCTGCAGCCATGGAGAGTCATGGTGGGACTCACAGGGCTCTGGAGGCTTTGCAGAGAGGGGCAGATATGGATCTGGAATGATGGAGAACCCTGTGCCTGGGGAGGTGACTGCCCAAAGTAGGCCATGACTCTGTGCAGCCCAGGCTGGAGCAGTCTGTGCCTGAGGGACTGCACCTGTGGGAGGGACTCATGTCGGAGGGGTTGTGAAGGACTCTCTGCCATGAGAGGGACCCCGCGTTGGAGCAGGGGAAGGCTGTGAGGAGTCCTCCCCCTGAGGAGGAAGGAGCGGCAGAAACACCGTGTGGGGAACTGACCCTAAACCCCCCCTGCCCTTCCCCTGTGCCCTGAGGGGGAGGCAGCAGGGAAGGGATCAGGGATCAGCAGAAAGGGATGGCTGGGGGGAAGGTGTTAAGATCTGATAATGTTTTCTCTTTCTCCTGCTCTGATAGATTAAATTATATTTTTTTTCTTCTCAAGTTAAGTCAGTTTATTTTGTCCGTGTCATAACTGTGGAGTGAAAATCTCCCTGTCCTTGTCTCAACTAATGAGCATTTAGGTGGATTTTTTCATCTCTTCAGGCGTGGAGGTTGAGTGAGAGGAGGTCTGGTCATTACCATTAAGGTGGGCCTTAACTGTGACATGGATGCTCACTGTGGTCCATTCTTGTGGGCACCTTTGTCTATGTGTTCATCGTAAGTTATAACTCAAGGACCAAGGACCCTACAGCTCTTGAAGCTATCCCCAAGCAGCACATACATCAGAATGTATGGTAAACAAATGGAAAAACATCTGCTTTTAACAGACAACCCCATTAGGCAGTAGAGTGCTGCTTGAGTTCTATTCACCCTGTGACCACCATAGCAATGCCTTGTCCATAACAGTTCAGCAAGTCAATGGAAAAATATTAACAAGCAATTTGGTCCCAGATTCTTGCCTCAAATGTGTTCAGTATTAAATAGCAAGTCTCTTTAAAGATGGTGTATTGTAATCTGATTACTCAGGCCTGCAGAGCACAAAGGATTACAATCTGTAAACATCATTTCTAGGTTAACATACGGGGGTCTCAAAGGGACAAATCATTACATAAGTACACTGAAATCAGTAGGACTGAACAGCAGTAACCATCTGCTGAATCTTAAACAAGTTTAACAATGTTGTGAATAAAGGAGTCTGGTTAAATAAAATGACTATGTCTGAACAGCTTTTACACCAAATTCCATGAGCATGTGTTGGAGTTCCTATGCAGAGGTACTCACTTCAAGTCATTAAGAAACCTGTGACTGATAGGTAACAGTGCCACAGAATGGAATTTGTAATGACAGAGATAATTTATATAAAACAGATCACACGATAGCAGCTTCCATAGCTCTGTACTAGAGAAGAAAACAAAAACATTTTTAATGAAATTATGAACGTGACACAGTGCATGCCTTCAGAACTTACAGGCAACAACTTAATGACAGGGTTTTAGTACTGTATGTTTTATGAAACTGCTTACATGACCAGAGAAAGGAAGAAAGCAGGTTTATGTTTTTACATTAATTCTGAAAGTGGAAGAAGCAGAACCTATGCTAAGGTACAGACATGAAAGATACCTATACA
Source organism: Heliangelus exortis (assembly GCF_036169615.1). Taxonomy (NCBI): domain Eukaryota; kingdom Metazoa; phylum Chordata; class Aves; order Apodiformes; family Trochilidae; genus Heliangelus; species Heliangelus exortis. The sequence goes on from NC_092423.1 coordinate 88,813,810, forward strand.
CATTTTTTAAAGGATGACATATTAAAGACATTTGCAGAAACACACACTGGGTCATGCAATCTGATAGAATGAGGACTGCAACATTTAAAATCCCTTCTCTGAGTCTTCTCAAGGTCAGAGAAATGTTTAAATAGACTACAAGGTGAGGAAAAAAAAAGAAGAGCAGGTAAGCCAAATGTTGTACTTACCTGCCTTATCAGCCTCCTTTGAACCAGCAGGCAGAACAGTCATGGACCAGCACAACCTCAGAATGCCTCAGAGATGCAGATGTCTTTGAAATGTCTTCTTCTTAAACATCTGTCTGGGCAAATGCACGAGGGTTTCTTGTCTCACCAGCCCTTTGCCAGTCTGACACTGATATAAAACTTGCCATTTCCATGAAAATGCCAGCCTTTATTCAGAAATATATGCAAAGCCTCTGTGAAACAAACAGAGAGCTCTATGTTCGTTTCTATTATTTGTGTCATGGAACTGGATTACTTTTTGGTTTTAAGTTGATATGCTTCTTTGTTGATGTACTGTAAATATATAAATGCATTATACCTCTTTCCCATCTGGAAACTATTTTTATTTGGAGTATTTTATGAGTATAATCAAGAAAGGCAAATGCTGGGTGAATCATTATTAAACACACTTGTTTATATTAAAACCAAAACCATTTCCTTTTATTCTTCTAATTCTCACAACTTCCAGCAACACAAATCCATAAAACTCCATCCTCTAAAGGGGAAGCCAGCTGCCATAGCACTCCTGATGCCAGGCAGAGATCAGGGAACAAAAGCACTCTCCTCCAACTTCCAGCTTATACCAACACATGGAATCAACCTGCAAGTCTCCACTCTAATGATACTTCAGAAAGTAGCAGAGTGAACTGGGTCTGTGGTTGCATTCCCTTTCTTCTGTTGTGGTGGTGGACAAGGGCCAATGAAGAGCAAACCACTGGAATCTGCTAAGACCACCTGGGAAGTTCTAAAGAAATGGTGATTTTACTCTCATGTTGGCAAAAGAAGGGAAAGAGTCTACTGTCACTTTCCTCTGAGGTGTAGAGCGTTTAATAAAACTTGGCTCTTCCCACCATAACAATACTCCAAGATGCCTTATCTCTCAATTTAAAATGTTGACTTTCCTGTAGAAAACTACAAAACTACATCAAATATCATTCTGTCTTCAGATATGAAATAAAAATTTCCTATTTCCCTGCTTACGTTATAACATGTGATCAGTCTAGCTACTTGCATTCATAGAATCACAGAATGTCTAGGGCTGGAAGGGACCTTAAAGATCATCTATTATTTCCAACTTCCCTGCCTTGGGCAGGGACACCTTCTACTAGATCAGGTTGCTCAAGGCCCCATCCAACCTGGCTTTAAGCACCTCCAGGAAGGGGGCAGCCATAACTTCCCTGGGCAGAGTGTGCCAGTGTCTCACCACCCCCACAGGAAAGAATTTTTTCCTAGTGTCCAACCTAAATCTCCCTTCTTCAAGTTCTAAACCATTGCCCCTTATCCTCTCGCTACACACCCATGTAAATAGCCCTACAACAGCTTTCTTGTAGGCTCCCTTCAGGTATTGGAAAGCCACTAATAAGGTGACTTTGGAGCCTCCTCTTCTCCAGGCTGAACAACCCCAACTTCCTCAGCCTGGATTCATAGGGGAGGTGCTCCAGCCCTCTGACCATTTTTGTGGCTTTCCTCTGGACATGTTCCAGGAGCTCTATTTCCTTCCTATGCTGGGGACTCCAGAACTGGACATTGTACTCCAGTCCCACAAGAGCAGAGTAGAGGGGGAGAATCACCTCCCTCAACCAGCTGCCTATGCTTCTTTTGAACATAGGACACAGCTGGCTTTCTGGGCTGCAAGCTCACATTGATGGCTCACATTAAGCTTCTGGTACAGCATCTTGCCCAGGCCCTTCTTCTCTATACCTTCCTCATAAGGATATAGACACCTTAGCAATAAACAGAGTCTGTAAAGCAAAAGCTGTTTCTCTTTAAATAAACAACAGCTGAATAACCAGAGTAGATTCACAATGCCTAAGACTGCATGGAACAGGTCACTCTGAATAAAAGGAAATTTTACTTTATAAATTTAAAACTCGTCTAGTCCTGTATTCATGTCCCCTTTCCACTATTCAACAAGTCACAGAGTGAAAACAAGAATCTGATGTTTGGACTCCTTGGGTCCTTCTCAGGTCCACATAGAAAAATAGCTATTCTTCTTGAAATATTTTCTGGGATCAGTGCCTTCTCACAGCTAAGCACCAAATGTTGCCGTAAGATCTCCCTCTCTTCCCTACGCAGCATCTGACAACACAAAATGCTGTTCATCCATACATGAAAACCATATATGGATGCAGCCTTCAAACGAGTGCTGAGCACTCTGAATCTTCTTTCAGATCCAGCTGCTACACACATCTGTCTGTAAGTATCAAGCTAAAGCTTATTTATGCTTTGTCAGCAAGCAGACTTTCTGTTCCAGAGTGCTTCAATACCCATATTATTAGTTTATTGAATGCTGAATTATCAGAGGATAAGCAGGAAGCAAAGCTGCTCTGGTTGCTTACTGCAGGGGAGAGATGGAGAAATAGCAGGAAATCAGAAAATTCAACAACTGCGCGCGTAGGTGGCTTCTCCTCTGAAAAACATCAGAACAAAAAGAGGGAGGAAAGATTAATTCCTTCTCCCGGAATCTTCTCAGTTCTCCTAAAGGAAGCATGGTCTACCTCTTCATAATAACATCAATCATTCCCAAAATTTAATTTAATTTTCCCATTTAATTTTCATCAAAGACAGAATAAAAAACCCACAACAACATCAACAACAAAAACACAGCAACAAAAACAGTTAGAAGAATAAATTACATGTATTAAAATCTACAGATCCTGGCAAAAATCCTGAGAGAAGAGATTACCAATATTTCTGTAATCTATCTGTATTTGTGAAATTTTGCATCATTCCAGAATTCTGCAAGGAGAGCTCCTCAACTCTCCTTCCTTGCTGTCTCAGCATGGCCACCATACTTCCTCTGCTATAAGAGTGTGTCTGGCAATTATTTCTTAGCTCACAATCAGTACCTTATGCCTGCCACCTCAGAATAGCCCTGATACCTTCTCTCTTATCCCCTGTTGTAAAATTGACTTCCCTGGTGAGGAATCAGGGCTCTGTAACATTTAAGAGTCAATGTGATCAATAAATCAGTCATTTTTGAGAACTTGGAGAGATTGGTAGAATAGCAAAAGGCAGAGTACCTAATAGGAAGGAGAAGGAAGATGGAGAGAAGTAGAACACAGTCCCACGTCAAGACCCAAGGATGATGGATTACATAAATAGCACTTAAGCACATAGAAGACCAAGATTTTGCCAACACAACAAGAACCTGTAGCATCAGTTCATTGCCTTCCTTGATAGCATAACTGACATAATGGAAAGAGACAAGCAGCAGATGTGCTGAACTCATTTTTCTAAAACTTTGTTTCCCTCATGATAGCCTGGTAAGTGTACCAGCAAAGGCAGCAGATTAAACTACAATAGAGTGACCACACACTTGATAGAAAAAATGCACATTAGGCATATTGGGAAAACCATCCAATTGGAGCAGAACAAGAATTTGTCTCTGGCAAAACTCTAGTCAATACATTAATTTAAAACTTGAATAGCAGAGAAAAAAAATATTCAAGATTGCAGATGTCACTGATCTGGACGTCCTCACACCAGAGACAGAAGTGAGATGAACTTAATAATAGGGAGTGAAGTGCATAAATATGACATAAAGAATAACTGCACACTTAGAGCAGTTTTGCGTTATTATGGTCCATAAGTTGACTCAACATTGTGATGTTGCTGCTGTGACAGGAAAGCCTTTTTTAGCATATACTAGTAGGACTGCCACATACACAACCAAAGGGATAAAGATCATTCTGCCCTGTGTTCAGTCAGCCTTGGCTGGAACATACTTCTCAACACCATACTTCAGAAAAGCAAAGAACTGAGAGAGGAGAAAAACGGTGACAGGTTTAGGCAACGTGGCCCGTGAAGACAAATGGAAAGACCTATATTTAATCAGCCTTGGAAAAAAAGTATTTAGGAGAATCCCTGAAAATATTATACAGTTTGTAGTTAAGCATAAGAAGATCAATAATCTGGCAGAGAGAGGGACATAAAAAGCAACCAACTTCAATGGTAGCAGAAGAACTCAGGTGAGCTCTCAGGTGAAATTTTAATAAATGTTCCACTCCAGACTGATTTCCCAGGAAGCTGAAAAATTAAAGCCTTTAAAGAAAATGTCATATGAGTATCTGTAAAGGATGGATTAGGCATATTTATCTATGAATAGAGGCACTGGCTGACCTTCTTGAAATCCTTTCCAAACTTACATTGTTGTGCAAGTTATTATCTGCTTTATAAGGGATTTAGAAAATGTTGTCAGGATCCTGAGCACAGGCTGCAAGGTGGGGGAAAGGTTCTGCACAGCCCAGAAAACAGTCTGTATGGTGACTGGCTCAGGGCTCAAGAAGGTTCAAGGTAACCATCAGGGAGCAGCAAGAACTGGCTGCTCCATGAGGGAAAGGGAGCCAGGAAATGAGGGTGACAGCAAGGCAAGCAGAGGCTTTGTCAGTAAGGAAGAAGCCCTGTAGTACCTAAACAAGTACGAGCAAAGGCAGTTCTAGCTGCAGGAGTCAGGCTAAGCAAAAGTCCTCTCAACTGGACAAGTCTGTAATAGCGAGGCAGGTCCACTGCCAGAACAGGCAGATAAGTCCAGGATTCAGTGTCTGGCTCCGTGGGGTATGTGACCAAGCACAGGCAATAAAGGTCAGGCAGCAACAACAAACAAGAGTCTGAGCTTAAATACAGCATTCGAGCAAAATGGGAATAAACCCCAACAAGACTCCTCACAGCTTTCTCATACAGCTTCTTTCACAGCAGTTGCGGCCACGGCCATGCAGCTGCACCACGCCAGCACTAACATTGAGCCCAGGCTGCCCAACATGCAAAGGGGAGTGAGTACACTCCCAAATACACAAATTCTTAGGAACTGGCACAGAAACCATGGCTGCACTCATTTGCCTTTCTTCAGAAGGTACTTCTTCATATTTTTGTCCTGTGTATCCATTATTATTTGCAAATTCCTACTCTGGCATAAATTAATCTTTTTAGTTACCTCTTCAGAGGTGCTAGCAGAGTTCCAAGGTGAAAAAAACTGATCCAGCATGATAATACCAAATTCTAGCACATGCATGGCTAATACTAATATACTAAAAATACCACTTTCTTGGAATGAAGGAACCTGAAAACAGGTGGAATATTCTGGCAAATTAATAGAAATTTTCAGATTGCTGATAGCTATTGCAATGTAAATGTTAATTCTGTTTTAGCCATCTAAATTTTTCTAAAATAGGTCATCTGCAAATGCAGATCATTATAAAAAAAGAAAGATAACGTTTGCAGGCATTTTACTGATAGAATAAATAGAAGTAGTTGAGAGAATTCCATCCATTGAGTAAAAAATCATACTGTAAATGTGATTAAAATTTTATTACCTTTAAAAAAAACTTCATATATTTCAAAGTTATGCCATTACAGGAGTGGCATACCTGGCTTCCATCCAGGGATAAACTACATTCCTTTATAGTAGATATTTCACCTGACCTTCTAATCTAAAGCTTGTGCTTGCTACTTTACAGTCAGCTTTTCTTCAAGCTAACTTGTCAGACACATGAGTCACATTTTCCAAATGCCAGTGATAATCTGAAGTACGATCACCCAGCATGCCTTATCTTTGGGGAAGCAAGAGGTGGGGTCATTCTCTTCTGTTAAGAAAACAGAAATAAGTGTATAACATGGGAAGTCTCAGATCTCTGAGACTCATCTAGCCATGCAAAGCTTCACTTATCAGAACCCACAGTTCCCTGTCAGCTTGGATTCCTCTCTTCTTTTGAACTAAAAACCCATCTGCCACACAGGGCCTGGGCTTCCCCCCAAACCTGCTGTAAGAAAAGGAGCTCTTCCCTTGTTCCTGCAGTGAAGTACTCTGCTCAGATCTCAGCAGAAGGGTCAGCAGTAGCCTGATGACAGATTGGTAAGAAAAACAAAAAGCAAGCACAGAACCAGTTATTTGTTTAACTATAAGGAAGTTCCTACACTGCTGAAGTCAATGGCCAAAGATCCAGCACAGGAGCTAAGTTTTAAGAGGACCTAATATTTTCATCTTTATAATAAATGTGAGACATGGTCCAATATGTTTGGTTCAAATTATACAAATTTAATATATGATCTGTTGGTTAAGGCTTTGATTTTGAGAGCGAGTCTAGGTAGGTGATGGAGACAATGCTGTTTCTGTGTTTGCATTCTGTCTGTCCAACATTAGTCCCCACCTAGACTGGAACATACTTGAGGAACTGTGCTGCCTGCAGTAACTGCTGTCAAATCATTCAATGTATACAATATTTCAAACTGAAACCTTTTAATATTTTACCATAGAGTGTACAATTTGGTGAATTTAGTCAGGTTAGTTGATGCTTAAAAGATGGAACTTGCCAAATTACACTGACTTGGGATGTTCTAAGAATGTGTCAAAAATAAACCCCTGAGTCTGGTGATAGACCAATAATGAGATGTTGTATTAATCAGTCACTTCACAATTCCCCCCCCTGCTGTTTGCCTGAGCCCAGAGTAGTTTTGGACACTTTCGCATATTTTGATAAAAAGGCCTTTGCATTATTAACCAGATTCCAAGATCAATTGAGTGCCTGAAAAAAAATGCTTGGAGTGGTGAGATCACATGTGTGTGGACAAAAAATATCTGGAGACAAAACAGTGACTTGACCAAGTGTACTGACAAAAAAAAGGATAAATAGAAACATTTTCTTTGGGTATTAAATATTATACCATTTTATGTCATATATTAAATAATTCTCAGCCTTTCCTGAACAAAATGGTTTCCAAAAGAAAAAAAGTGTTGCAATTTCTATGCTGAAGTAATTCCTTCTATATCTTGGACACCTTCTTCTTCACTAGCAATGCTCGTTTTCTTCAAAACTTACTGAAATGTTTCCTCTGGCTTTTTTTGTTTAAAAAGACAGCTTTTGTTTGATGAAAGTTACAAGCAGGTAAGAATTTTACTATTAATAGTATGTTTTTCATACTAGTAGTGCCAATTATATGCTGTTTAAGCTTATTATCTAATTGTATGCTAGTGCTAGCTTCAGAGATGGCATGACATTAAGTCAGACTTGTGCTGCATTCCCCAGCAGTGGAATATTCAATTATTTGTTCTGACTCATGTAATTCCCTGTATTCCAAGCTTGTTAATGTCATTACAGGGCTGAAATAAAGTGATTACTCTAAATGAGTATTTATCCGATACGCAATGCAATTCCTGCCCCCTCCAGCTGACAACAGACGACTGCAAGTGTTCTGCTCTGCTCCCTCACCTGCACCTCCCCCTCCTTCCCCTGTCAAGGAGGAGACCATAACATTGTGGTGCTCTGTGAAATACTGTCAGATGGCGTAAAATATATATAATAGAATAGAAAGAAGCACAACCTTCCCCGGCAGAGTTAAAGCTAATGACCACTGCTTCCATTCCTAGTCAGTGATGACAGGTTGAACTAACTGATAATGGCATGCCTGCTGTTGAGCTGGCCACTTATGTTATTTCTCTTGACATGGTTCTGGGGAAGGCCTAATTTTTTTGACATTTGACCATGCAAATTTGAGTCCTGATACATTATTCTGCATTTACATCCTCCCAGTGTTGCTGTTTAAAATGTGCTACAAGCTCCTTGAGCTCAGCTAATAAAGGCCAAAGAATGAAAGAAAGTTAAATATGAATGTAAGAGGAGACCTAAATGAAGGGCTAGCTTGTTCATCTCAGAGATGACCTTCTGGAAATGAGCAAGTGGAAAATCCTTTTTAAAGCAAATGGTAAGAGGTGTAACATTGATTTTTTTTCTTCAAAATTTTTTTAAAGAATCTAAAATATTCACAAAAAAGGAAAACATTAAGTTTTACATAGACATTTCTTCAGTCAGCAATTCAGCTGAGTGTATTTTAAGCCTAGGTTCCATTAATGACTCTTAGTAATACACCTTTCCCAAAAAGACAGAAATTCATAGTGCTTCATTAAATATAAGGGGGAAAAATGGCTTTCTCTCTCTCTTTTGCTTTTCACTTGCTTTTAAATTTTTCACATTGTCGAAGTCCAAATGTGTTACCTGTGAGCTAACTCAACTTTTTTCCATTCCTTAAAATTATTTTATATAAACTTACTGGTTATAAATGGCAATAACTTGACAGTTCTGAGAAAAATACATCTCTTTAGCTATATAGGAGCTGCAGGCTGGATCTGTGTCTTCTCAAGCAGGGCTTTTATGTCAAACCTGAATGGTCATACGCAGGGAGAGGTCAACGATGCAAAGGAGTCACGGAAGCTGTGGTAAAATGTTAATTCTCAAGTTTCATAGAATCATAGAATTTTCAGGGTTGGAAGGGACCTTTAAGATCATCCAGTTCCAACCCCCCTTCCAAAGGCAAGGACACCTCCCACTAGATCAGGTTGCTCAGAGCTCTGTCCAGCCTGTCCTTAAAATCTTCCAGGGATGGTTCTTCCACCACCTCTCTGGGCAACCCGTGCCAGTGTCTCACCATCCTCACGGTGCAGAGCTTCTTCCTAACATCTAATCTAAATCTACCTTCCTCTAGTTTGAATCCATTCCCCCTAGTCCTACCACTACCAAGTTTTTCTGTTATCTTATTGACTCTATTTAGTACAAAGAACCTCTAGGTACATACACCATTGTCCTCTGAAGTCAACAGAAATATTTCTGGTTTACATGCTCAGCTTCACACTCACATAAAAGCTCCAGCAATGAGGTGACTGCAAGAGGATAACGCCACATGCAGCCTCCAGCATCTGGCAGGTGGTTAGCACTCAGAATGTATCAGACTTCCCCAGTCAATCACTGTGGAAAATAATGCATTTTATAAGGAGCATAATTTAGTACCTCTGAGCACAAATAAAACAGCCATCTACCATGAACAAGAAAACTTTGACCTCTGTAAAATCTGGGCCTCCAAGTAAGCTGTCCACCCTAAAGTAACTGCAGCTTGTGGCTTAATGACACTCACACTTGCCTTGCTATACTTGCAAGTTCCTGTGATTTCACCTGTGTTTGCTAACAAAAATGAAACACATGGTCTGGGTGATATAGGTATGTTTTAGCTAGAAAACTTGAAGATGTTCTTATTGCCCTGTATCTTGTCGCAATTACACTATACTATATAATATTGTTACCAGTTTAGGATACTATGTTATAAACAAAGCAAAGTAACACCAAAAGACAGATTCCACCTTCTTTTTATTTCTAATATCTGCTGGTATAAGGACCCAGCTTTCAAATTCCTTTTTTTGATGCACGTTAAATGTGTAACTTAAATCTACCTCATTCTGACCAGTTCTGAGAAAAAAAAAACAGCAACAATCTTGACATGGATCTCTTTCTTCTGCAAGACTAACAGCAGTGACAGGTTGATCTGTCCCCTTGTAGCCACACTGAGGTCAGGGAACATGAATTATTTTCTTACTCTAGATGGATGGAGCCTCCAGTAGATGCAGTCAATTTGCAGACATATCTGATTGATAATCTTTAGCATCTCTCCTCTCCTCCTCACCTGATCAACTAAGAATAGCTCCATGAGAAGGAAGCCCTTTGCCCTATCTGTTCCCTGAGCTCAAGGCTCACTCACCATCTTCTCCTGTCTCTGTGGCTTTACACAAGCAATAGGCAAGGTCTTCCCTTGCCTTCTGGTGATAAGGCTGTCACCCTGCCCTGCAGGTGACTAGCAGGCAAGTACCCAGACCCACATAAAAAAAAAAAGGAATATAGCAGTCCAAATAGCTGTCTGCAAGTGCTCATTTTTACCAGAGTATCCCTGATTCTCCTGTGATACCTGCTGGTTTTTAAATATTACTTCAAGCTCTCTGGAATATTCCAATTTCTCTTTTTCTCCATTTTTAAAGAAACCTAACTAAAAAATAAAGGGTAGATTCATAGCATTGTTGTATTGGGTTTGCTTGGCAAGGTTTAGGTGGGGGGGGCTAAACGGGTGAACACCAGTCTGCTTTTGTAATCCAGCAACACAATGAACATTAATTCACTAATAAAGAAAATAAAAGATCTGAGGCAAACACCCATTGTTTTTTCGAAGAACTGTGGTGCGGGGAGTTTTTAAACACTGCAGTGTATTTGCCCGGGGGAAAAAAGATCCAAAGGTATGGTGACATGGGAGGAAAGTGGAAAAGGGAAAAAGGACAGTGGCTGAAGCTAGAAACACATCAAAGACCACGATTCCTCTCCTTTTACTCCTGGAAAAAAATCCACTGAGTGCAAGTGCTGCTCAGTAGTTATTTTAGTTAGAAAAGCTGATGTCCAATGATGTAAGCTCAACAGTTTCCAGACCTGCACAAGCTGTCTACCAAAACATTTGTCACCTAAGCACTTCTCAGGGAAATGAAGGAGTAGAATAAATGCTGAGATGACAACTGAATGAGATCCTATTAACCCCTCATCTAAAAGTGAAAATGCGAAAATTTCTATTCAGTTTCAAATATGTAAGGCTCTTCTCAAGGTCAGTTTATTACATTTTGCTTATACCTACAAAAGAAAAGTTAGAACTTGAGAATTCCTTACTGTTCCAATCTAATTTGTGTAACAGGTAACAGCACTGCACAAATTCCACAGCCTGGCTGTCTTCTCTCAGATTCACTTTAGCCTATTTCCACAGCAAATTACTTCAAGTATTAGCATTTTCCTGTTTATATCTCATCAAAAGCATATTTTGTAGCCATATTAAATAACACCTACTTACTAGACGATAGATCACCTTTTTTCAAGTAAAAGTGATTTTATGAGTAATACTAATATGATTCACATTTATATTTTAGATGCATGTATATATACTACTGCCCTCTGCAGAATAGAATTGTACCACCTGCAATGCTCTTTTTCAAGCGAGGGTATGTTTTTAAAATATATACAATAGATGTAGAAGCATTCAACTGCTATCTATGTACTAACAAACCTCCAGGTATACATTTCATCTTATCCTGGGTTCAGACCATGTTTTAAGAAATCACATTAAATCCATTCAGATTTTCATAGTGCAACTGCAAAGTACTTAACTAGCAGCTGCATCTTTAAAAATACATCCTGAATTACTGACCAGTTATTAAAACATCAGTGAAGCTCCTAAGCTGGGACCTCTAATGATCTGTAGAATTTAAGGGCTGTTACAAGGATTTAAAATAAACTCATAAAACTCACAGATAAGGGACCAATAAAGCTTAGCTCTCTACTTAGCTGGGTTATCAATAACAGAATCAGAATAACAAGTTCAGTTAATGCCTAGAAAGAGAAAACTGGTGTATGCAGAGGAAGCAGGTAGATCCTTTCCAAAGACCTCTATTTCCCCAAATCCCATCTCTTTACAAGATTAACATGGGATTAATATCAGTGCAGCTGTATTTTTGTCACTTTAGCTAACCACAAATATTCTGCTTCTACATGACATTACCTTAATGCCAGCTAAGTATAACTCTCCACGCTCTGGGTTTATTTGCTGTTGCAATTTTAGCTTGCGTTCATACTTTGTCCCAAGCAATAAATAAAAAAACCCCTACCTGACTAAAATAACTTTTGCTAGACCCATTTTGATCTTGCCTGTCCCTACTTTGCAATTTCAGCCACCTTTGCAGTTTCTGTTATTAATATATATAACCTCGATTAAGCAATAGAGTTAGGCCACAGGCTTTCTGCCCTATTAGGCCCTGTGCTGTTAGACTACAGTCTTTCTGCTCAGGTTACAGATGTGACCTGGATTTTCTATTTTTCAGAGAATCTATAAAACAGCAGCTAGTTAATCTGGAGCAAAGAACAAACAGCAACATCCAATCCGAACCTTGTAACTAGAAGGCTTAAAAAAAATGTTTAGAGCCCAGCTTGAACCAACAGAGAACAAATTAACACTGAGAAGCTGGGCAGCAAAGATCAGACACATGACCTGAAAGAGCAAGCATGCATTCCCCACAGGAAAGCTACAGTGGCAAACTGGAAAAGCTGTGGCAATATGGAAGAACTAATAAAATCTCTGCATCTTCTGTTCAAAATACACTCACTGACTGTTGCTTCTAAAAAGAAAAATCTACATCTCTTACTCTCAAGTAAGAGAAAAAGCATGCGATGCCAGTGCTTTGAAACTTGGCTTGGCACTGCAGAGGGAAATACTCTCCTGTATTCTCCATAAAAAATTCTATCAAGTTCTCCCAGCCCATCTCATGGGAAGCCTGGGAAAGTTTGACCCTGGCAAGTCCCACACTGCTTGCTACTTGAATCAATACTCAGTACTGATCAGTATTGCTGTTCTTACATTCTCACTACCAGCATTAAACAGAGACAGGAAGCAGTATGTATTGAAAGCAACATAAAAGGAGGAGCAAAGGCAGATTTGAGGAGAAAGTGGGGAAGAGAGGGTGAAACAATGAAGTATGTGCTCCAGAAAACCTTCAGAAGAACTTCAAGCAACCCAACAGTACCTGCAAGAAAGCATCACCAACACTTCACACAGTTCTGAAGTAGCTCTGCTGTAAAATGACACGCTGATACAAAAACCATAGATAACTCTCAGCAAACCTAAATAGCTACCAATGCTACTTCTTTGTAGAGTTTGAACAACTGGACCCCACAGGAGATGACACTAAACTCACCTGTAAATCTCATCACAGTCCTGACCCAACAGCCCTGCAGCCAGGACGGTCATGGAGAGAGTAGATCGTAGCAGCTGCCATTGCAGGAAACAACCCAAAGTGGCTTCCCTAAAATAAAAACAGGTATGGAGCACCCATGAAAGGAAATTTCAAATTACTATCCTTTTTGTCTCAGTTTCACAAAGCTGTTTTACTAAGGCTGAGTAAATCTCCTTAGTTTTGCAAAAGGTATCAGGCCTGCAGAAATGTTATGTCACTCTTCACTTTGCAGCTGGACATGACCAAGCAGTAACAAGCTTTGTTTAGCCACAAATAAGCTGGCTCAAATGAGCTGATCTTTCTTTACAAACCAGTGCTATATAGAGAATGTGTCCTGAAAAAAAGTGAACTGTCATTACTCCAGCATAGCTCTCTGCCCAGGCCAATTGCCTCTTTACAGAGCTAATTAGAGCAGAGCACATTGATCCAGACACTCTGCTTATCTTGCTAGCTGCTCCACTGAGATGCAGAACACAGTTGCATCCTCTCAGCAGCCACAAGACAAATACATTAATGTCTGCTGTGGAAAATTCATTGTTAATACTCATTCCACAGCTGGCAAACCCTCATTTGTTAGCAGTCTCATGGAATGACTTCAAATGATGAAAAGGTCCTTGCAAAACTAAGAATCTGGCTGCCCATTTAAATATGACAAACACAGAAGTGGTGTAGCAACAAGACCTTTTCATGGAGACAAAAGCAGAACAACCATCAGGGAAATGGAGCTGGCAGCCAGTCTACCCAGTTGATAGCAATGAGTGAGTTCAGATGCTCTACAACAGCACTCACACAAACAAGGAAAACAAATGTTAGTGGACACAAAGTTCTTGCTTATGAGTCACAGCCTCTTTGTGAGTGCTTCTGGAGTGCAAAAGTGTACTGTCCTGTTTGGGGTAAAAAATATGACCTCCTGTTTCATAAAACAGCTGACAGAACTTGCTCAGAATTGGCCTCTGGAGCTGGCTACTCTTACAGAAAACAATTATATTTTTATACAGGAAAAGAGGTGTAACTCACTTTCATTTACATTTAATTTCCAACTTCCATTTGAAAGTTGTCCCGCTGTTGACATCAGTGTTGGGTTTTATTGCATCAGAACTATCAGACTGACCATTTGATGATTTTTCCATAGTGATTGCATTTTAAAACTTCTACTTTAGAACTGGGGAAGGTTGGTTATTCCCTGTAATAAAACTGCACAGCACAGAAGCATATTAAGATACCGAATCCTACAATTAAATTTTTGGTTTGCACCTTTTCAAATCTTTGAATGGGATATAAAATTTGGAAGAATACATATATATTTTTTTTTATTATTCTCTCCTTGCAATATTATATTTCCAGTTGTTTTGTGAGGATTAGGCTGAATCAATTTTAGCCTTTTCTTCTATTTAAAAAAAAAAAAAAAAAAAAAAAAAAGAGCTGGAATCTGGTCTGTACCCTCGTTTTCTCTAATCTGGAGCTGTGATCAGGCTTTTGATCATATCAAACCTTACAGATGGAAAAGTTCAACATTAAAATTCTCCACATGTTTGGGGATGTCAATAAAGTTGTTTGAAAGTATCACAAACTATTGCTTTGTTTCCAGTTTTGTTAATATCAATTACAGTGGTATTGTTTCCAGGCAGAGAGTGTATGAAGAAACAACTAAATGAACCCTTCTTATTTCCCTACCCACTCCAGGCAGACACCTAGGTACATAAATGGATACATACATGCACCTGCCTCCCTCCCTGCTTCTTTGGAGTGAATACATTAAAGTATTTTCACTTTGGAATAATGAATGAAACATGTAAATACGGGACTCTGTCCTTCCAAGAAAAGCTTTCAAAATGCACATATTCCACTCACCCTAAATTATGGTAGAAGATGGGTCGTAATAGCTGATGTTATAAGCAAGAAGGGAGAATGGAGCACAATTCCCTAAACTTGATAAACTAAGCAATTACTCCTGTTATCTGAATGGCTCTGTCAGTGAAGCTGTCTGTGTCATAACAGAATATAACAAAGCCTGTTGCCTTTAAGCATCAAAGGCTTTGGCCTTATTATCTTTCTAAGATGTGCATGTATAATAAGTTTTCCCAACAAATGGAGAGGAAGCATCTCTGGCAAAATATAAAATGGTGATAAACTATGTCCAAATGATTAATTCACAGAAATTCTCCATCACACTGCAGCTACATGTGCCCATCTCTTCTCTTGTGCCCTTGGAGATTTTCATACTAAACGTATGTGCATATTTTTCATGGCCACTGATATTTGAATTGCAGCCTGCTCCCATGCAGAACATAAAACACTTCAAACTGCATAATGCTGACTAAATTATAAGTTCTCCAGTGGCCTGAGGTAGCAAGGGCCATAATAATGAGTGTGCTTAAGTGGTTTGTGTAGATTTTTTTCCCCTTTAATTTTAATGCCCTGACTTGCTGCTGCCTTTTCTAAAGCTAGGGATTGTCTCATACAATCATAACAACAGGGAAATAGAAACTGCATTATGCTTTGAAAAAATGTAGGATGCAAAGCAGAAGCTTCAGTCGTCAAGCACAGTGATAGCCAATTCAGCCCTCAGTCACATGGAATAGCAAATGCTTTGGTGACTTTGTTCATATTTGTAATCATATTTGGTCTGTTTCCTATATAAAGACAATTCAGGCCACGTTTACTGCATACACCAAAAAGCTTCAAGCCTTCCAATTACATTGATATTGCACACACAGAAAAAAACCCACACAGATGAAATGTCATTTGCTTAAAATTATAATGAAAGCAGGTAAGTGAAGCCTGCCAAAATACTGAGAATTTGACTCAATGGCACTACAATAAGTCAAAGTGGACATCTGTATGAGCTGTAATGAACACTTACTGATTTTGCAATGTTTTCAGTGTTCTGGTATTGGTTATTTTTCTTGGTTTTACTCAAAAGACAAATGGATGAAAATGCTTACACTGCAGCAATGCTCTGCTCCATGATAATTGGAAAAATATACACAAACTGTGCTAATAACCACGGATGTTTATAGTCAGGCAGATAAAAAGGACCTGGGCGCATTTTAACTGTTTCCATCAACTTCCCCTCACCTCTAAATAGAAACCATTTTTGGCCGGCACACTGAGAAGCAGGGAGCTATTGACTCCACAGATCAGTACAAAGAAAGATGGGCTCCTTGCAAAATCCTTTTCATGTGCTCCCCTATTGTCCTGCAATGCTTTGGGAAGCTCTTTTCTACATCCCCTGCTCCATAGGATTGAGGCAGATGATTAAAGTCACTCCTCACAGGATTCAGACTGATCCCCATCTGCACCTAACCACTTTGTATGGCCTACAGTCAGATGCTCTCCTTGCAGAACACTGAATGTTCATGCTGCCTGCATCAGTATAGCTACACAAATCCTCCACTGGCACCAGTTTTCAGACCTCTTCCTCATTGTGAAAATACAGAATTACATTTTTTTGGAAGCAGCATCAAGATTTCAATGGGAGGAATGAACACAGAGCCTTCTGCCCTACCTCAAGGTTGCACAAGAATCATGCTGTAGAGCTACTGGGTCAGGAAGCAGTAAGGATGGCTCTGTTGGCACAGCAGGGCACAGCTCTGCCCAGTGCCTACAACAGGCAAGAAGTCTTGATGCAACACCAAGACGTCCCAGGAAGTATCTCTGGCCTCTCTTACACATCTTCTTTTTTCTCTTTCTATAACTGAGAGTAATGAACACATCTCTCATTGGGCAGTTCCAGGATTAGCTGTTCCACCATCTTCAAAGAAACCAAGGTAAGGCTGACTGGCCTGTGGTTCCCTGGGTTCTCCTTCTTGTCCTTCCTGGAGACACAAGTGACATTTGCTTTTCCTCACTCCTCAGACACTTCTACTAGTTGTCACGATAACTCAAAGGTTATTGAGAGTGGCCTCACGCTGAAATCAGCCAACTCCCTCAACACTCACATGTGCATCCCATTGGGGCCCATGGCCTTCTGTATGGCCAGTTTTATAACTACTTTCTAACCTGATCTTCTTCCAGCTAGGGTAAGTCATCCTTGCTCCAGACTTTGCCCTTGGCCTCTGGGCCCTCAGATTTCTGCAGGTGGCTCTTAGTGGTAAAGACTGAGGTAAAGATGGCATTCAGTACCTAAGCCTCTTCCATGCCATATGTCACCAGGGCCATTCAGTGGCAGGCAAACTTTTTCCCTAATCTTCCTTTTGTTATTTACATACTTTGAGATGCCTTTTTGTTACATTTAACATCCCCTCCTAGGTTCAATGAAAGCTGGCTTTCCTAACAAAATTTCTGCCTGCTCAAACAACATCTCTCCCTTTTCTGTTTGAGTTTTTCCAGGAACTCCTTGTTAATCCATACAACCCACCTAGCATTTTTGCCTGTCTTCCTGCTCATTGCAACAGACTGCTCTTGAGCTTGGAGCGGTGATCGTCAAATATCAAACAGCTTTTTGGGTCCCTATTCTACTCAGGGACTTAATCCATCCACTCTATCAACAGATCCCTGAAGAGGATGAAGTCTGCTCTCCTGAAATCCAGGGTTGCGATCTTGTTTTTTTCCCTGCTTCCTCTTCTCAGGATTCTGAACTCTACCATCTCACTGGTCACTGCAGCCAAGGCTGCCTTCAACCTTCACATCTTCAACCAGCCCTTACTTGTTTATAATCATTAGGTCCAGCAGAGCACCTGTCCTCATTGGTTTATCTGTCATTTGGGTCAGAAATTTATCCCCAGTGTTTTCCAGGAACCTCCAGGATTGCATCTGCCTACCTGTGTTGTTCTTCCAGCAGATACCAAGATGGCTGCAGTTCCCCATAAGGTTACCACAGCCTGTGAACACAAGACTACTTCCACCTACAGAATGCCTCATCCATTTGTTCTTCCTGCTCATGCCACCTGGAGCATATAACCTCTACAGTGTCACCCATCTTGGTCTGCTCAGTAATTGATACCCACAGGCTCTCAGCCAGACCCTCACCCATCCCCTAGGCAGAGCTCCACATACTCCAGCTGGTGGCTCTCATAAAGGGCAGCTCCAGCCCCTCAGCTTCCCAGCTTCTATCCCTCCACTGCAGCACTGCAGTCCTGTGAGCAATCCCACCTCATCTCTATGATCCAAACATAGTTGTTCAACTGCACACATGTTTCTCCTTCTTATGTTTATTCCCAATGCTGCATGCATGAGCATGCACACACTTCAGAGAGGCACCCCAGGATGCTAATTTCTTAGTAAAGGCTCAGGGTTTTTCCATGATGATGCTTTGCAAGCACTTCCTTGCTTATGTGCAAATGCTTGAGGTGACCCTGCATAAGCCCTGTTCTGCTGACTTTGTTTACTATCATTCTTATCACTATTAGTATTAAAAAAGCTCCTGAAAGCCCACTAAACAGTAAGGTGCTTGGTCTCTGAGCTGTTTTTTAGGCCATGAGTGTAGGCCACAGGTGGCAGGACCTGCCAAGTAATGAGCTCAGTCGGTGCTCAGCCTCACCTGTGGCCTACACATGAGTATGCAATGTCTACCTGTAAGAAGTGATATATATATTTATTCATTATTGTTGTACAGGGTATAGAACTAAAATAAGCAAGATTTACCCAGCATACCTGATTTGATTTAAAGGGGCACCAGCCATATTTCATAATCTCCTGAAACATCTGCATGTTTCATATACCTTAAACTGTCTGAGTTTCCAGTCTTTGCAGGCATAGGTAGATCATCTGTTTTGTTTGGGCACCTTTTAAAGCTTATAATCTGTTCAATACATTTGCTTTACTGGGAAAATTAAGTTGGACATATCTTTTAACACATGAAAAGTCAAGCAGGTATGTTAGTTCACCAGTCTAAATTCATATGACAGAGATTCTCAGAATGCAAAACCCCTAAAATTATTCTATTCAGATGTGTAAAGTCCTTTGATGAAAAAATGAGTGGTCATCTGGCTTCAATCTATTTCTTTGTCATTTTTCTCTAGCATAACTTGTCCCATATTTTAAAGAGTTGAAACAGCTACTGTTTTGTACAGTGTCTCTAGCTCTGAAGTGCTTGAGGGCACTCCAGGCCTGCAAGCACCTGCAGCACAGCAGTCTTCCTGAAGTCAAAGGTGTGTCACTCAGCCCAAGTGGACAGCAAACCTTCAAAGTGGCTTTCTGAGCAAAGTGACAGTTTCGATTTGTATCCTTATTCAGAGAGGAGTGAGCTGAGAACTCATCCGTGGCTTCAGGCAGATTTTAATTTAACACTAAAAATGCTACTACTATGCTACTAAAAGAGAACAGTCAGCTCCACTGATGGCATGGCGTGTAGCCATCCTACATAACACTCTTCTGAGGAAGGCATTCCAGCTCTTACTGCTGAATAAAATGTTTTCTTTACAATACCGATCTTTGTTTATCCCCAGAGGTTTTTCAGAGATTTGAAAATAAAGGTGTGCTTTAGGAAATCTCCTTTATAAAACAGTATGTAAAACAGTCAAGTTTCATTATGTTTTAACAAGCAGCTAAGCTTTGTTTACACTTAGCTTCAGAAGTGGAATATTTATAGCACCTTCCACAATGCATCAGTTACCTCTTGGGCATTCACGTGTGTCTCGTCAAGATCTATTGCAGAGTTTTCAAGTGTCATTTTTAGGATGAAAGATTCTTAGAGAAGTACCTCACAAACAAACGTTCAAGAGTTGATTGATGTTTGAGGCATCTTGCTGTGAGTAAGACGCTGCAGTTTGCTCAGATTAGTTTACAAGACTTTTCATTTTGGCTTATTAGAAGCACAAATGATGGATGCTAACGACTTATGGAAGTAAGATGATTTTTATGTATCCCCTTGGTACACACTCCTTGCTCCCTAGCCATCTTAGGCTTTAGTATGCAGTAAAAAGGCTCTCTCTTTAGAAAAGAGAATGCTGAATGAACAATAAAAAGGGCTTCAAAAGGACATTTATGACATTCCTCTGAAGTTCTGCCTACACTACATGTTTTAATTTCCGAAATACCTGCACAATTTTCAGTCCCACTGAAATACACAAGTTTTGAGCACCTAGCTCCAGCAGGCCGTCTGCTAAACTAGATCTGCACTTTCCTAAATGCAAACCCAATGCTCTTAATCGTGTTTCAGATAAACAGTCATAAAAAAATCAGAAACATACTTTTCAAGCAAAATGCTGCACAGAATGCTGAAACTGAACAATTTATCTGACAAGGCCCTGTTTGAATGGACCAGCCTCCTTGTTAAAGGATTTCCTTCCCTCTTAAGAGACAAATTCACCTTTCCTACCAGAACCAGCCCTAATGAAACACTTATCAAGCGCAGCAAATGAGCTGATAACTTGGTAATGTACCCACCTGTCAGTTAGGCACTGGCCCAATGCTACCCATTTCATGGAGGTGACAGAAAAAGCATCAGCTTGTAGTAACTTCCAGGTGTAACTGATATGGGTTGCATAGATCCAGTGGCTCAGAGGGAGTACGTTGTTTATGCTGCAAAATTTTAGTCACCCCATCTTGGATCATTGTCTCTTGGCATGCTGAAAAAAGCTGGGGACACCTGCTCTGTTTCCTTAAATTACTCTTGTTTTGGTGTCATTCATAGCATGATTTTAAGACTGCATAAATGAAATACATGTCTGCATGTTAACCACGCCCTGAGCAGAAATATGAGCATAAACTGGTTCCACTCACAGCTCTAAGTAAATGTAAGCATTGTAAGACTCACTTTCTAGCTTCTGTATTCTGCCCAGGAAAACCCTTGGCCTACGTCTGTGAGGAATTATCCACAGCCAAAGGAAGCTACAAAAGCTGGGTAATAAATTATCCCCTTCCACTTGACAGAGTAGTTAGACATCTCACTTTCCTTGGATTTACAGTAGTGCCTCCAACATGTTACAATTACCTAATAGCCCTCCAATTTTTATCTAAAAGCCAGTCAAAACACTTCTCTATTCCACATCATGCCACCAGCTGAACAAATGTTCTAGCTACAGTTCTTATGGTTCAAGAGACACCATTGTCACAATCAGACTTTGCTATTAACATAATTGAATACCTTCTAGAGCAGTTCGACCCACCCTAAGGGGATGTTACTGAAAGACAAAAGGAATAATCACTGATTACAGAAATATTCTATTGTCAGAATTATATACATTTGCTATTTTATTTAGTTCAGTTTGGAGACTGCATCCTTCTGATGCAGGTCATAGAGCTTTAGTGATTAAAATTAGCATCTCAAATCCCCTTAATTTATAAAGCATTTAAATCTTTGAACTTCTACAAGGGCTGTCACTTGTGTTATTTGTCCTTCTCTTTTTAATGGATAGTTGTAGTTCCCCTAAGTTGATCTTGAATCTGACACATTCTTTTCTAATTAAGGATATCTAATGGGAAAGTAACACTTTCCCATGATGCCTGCTACAGTAAATCCTTCTAATTATTAATGTATCCAGGCAAGTGACATCTCATTATTTTGGGTGACTTCACAAAACCATTTGAGAGGAAATAATGATGACTCAACCCCAATCCTAAATTAGGAAGAATTTAAGCAGACCAGAGATTTTTCACTACCATAAAAAAATATCTGATTCATATGCCTTAAACTAAGAGGGTTCCCGTGAGTTAAACTTTTTCTCACTGTAACAGGGATGCTGACTGCAACGGAGCATAAAGGTGTGTTTGAGGCCTATGTGAGAACGTGCCATTCCCATAACATTTCACTTATTTGAGCTTTCCACACCCTATTTCGTCAGCAAATACATCCCATGACAGAAGCAAAGAATGCCTAGTTTTTGATAGTACTTAAGACCTGGTTTGCCATTCCCTCACCAGTATTATTTTCTGTTTCAGAGTGCTTGGTGAGCCAGCCCAGCTCCTCACGGAGGCGTCACCACATAGGTTCGCTTGGGTTAAGTGGGAGAGCGACTGCCAGAAACAGTGGCACCGAGCAGTTCTGTCAGTGCAGGCCGGCTGCTCAGCCACCCTCCCCCGCTTCATTCCAGTACAGCGAAATAAGGCGTCGAGAATGCTTTTTATGAGACTCTCACCACCTGAAGCCGCTGTATGAGCGGGCAGCGGGCACCGGCCGCCCGTGGCTTCCTCCCCACCTTGGGGCCCACAGGCCTCGGCCTCAGTGGCACTTCCCCGTTCTCTTCCCGGGTCCTTAGGGAACAACCCAGTGCCACGGGCCGCACCGACTCCCCCCAGTGTATTTCGAAGACCCAGGGTGTTTAAAGTACCCATGGCACCGCAGGGGAGGGCTTCACCCCCGCTGGGAAACACAGGCGCTTCCCGGGAGCCACGGTGCTGGCTTGAGGGGAGGCCAGGTGGGGAGGGACGTGTGAGCGCCCCTTAGCTCCACAGCAGCTTGCGGAGGACAGGGCCATGCTGCCGGACAAATGTAACCCACCCTTCCCCCGCTCTCTTCCGTCGTGTCTCAGCTATCCTCACCCCTCTCCAGCAACCCCCCTACCCTTATCCTTATCCCTATCCCTATCCGCCCCTCCCCGCCCCAGCCCGGGCCGGCATCTCCTGGCAGCGCCTCGGCGCCAACGCCGAGTCGGCAGCGCCCCCTAGCGGGCGGCTGCGGGCATCGCTCTCCTCCCGGCCGGACCGGAACCGGGGGCCTGGAGCGGGTCTGAGGTCTGGAACCGGGCTGGGGGGCTGAGGGCTGGGGGGAGCCTTGGGGCGGCCCTAACGCTGAGGACGCCGCCGGTAATCTCACTTGATCTTTGATCATTATTATCGTGGTGCTGCAGTGCGGTCTCTTGGAGCTTTCGCTGAGGGAACGTTAATTTCTTCTGATTGTCAATAGCCATGAATAATTCAAGGCGTTGTGGTGGAGGAGGCTGAGGTGGCTGTGATAAGGGTAATCGAGACACCAGAGGAGACTCAAAACTTTTCGAAAGTAAAGGGGAAGCTGTTAAATTAGATCTCTGACGTGTGGTCTGGCTGCAGCAGCTGGCTCTCGCAGAGCAGTTTTCATCCAGGAAAGTTGTGAAATGCTTAATGCACCCTCCCCCGTCCCGGAATGCAGCTGAAAGATGCAGAAGGCTGGCAGTGGGAGTTTGTGTCCTTCACAAAAACTCAAGCTTTCCTCTCATGGAGCTGACACAAGGCATCAGAGAGTGAATTGCAAGCTGTTGGGTACAAGTCTGGTGTTCCAGATCCACGGCACAAAGGGACCTCAGGATGCCTAGTGCTCAAATCCATCCCCCTGCTCAAGGCAGGATCAGTTCAGAGGGAAGAGCAATCTGTCTCAGGCTTCAACCACTTAGTTCTTTAAGTCCTGCAAGACTGGAGACTGCAAAGCCCTATGGGCAACCTGCTGCACTGTATGGCTTTCTTTGTGGTGAAAAAGCATCACTGATACCCAGCCTTGTTTCAGCCCATCCTCCCACCCTGCACCACTGAGAAGAGCCTGGATCCATCTTCTCAATTACTTCCTCATAGGTATCAGAAGGCTGCTGTCTTCACTAGGTACATAAGTATCAGAGGGTCCCATAAAACACTCTTTTCCTGAGGCTGAACGAGCCCCCTACCCTCAGCTTCTCCTCACAGGGCAAGAGCTCACATCCCCAGCCATTTTCATGCCCTTTGCTCAACTCACTCCAGTTTATCCATGTCATCCCTACTTTGGGGAACTCAAAAATGGATTCAGTTGGGGTCTATCAAGTGTTGAGGGGGATTGTCACTGGTGTTGCCTGATGTTACTACAGTCCAGGATGTGGTTGGTCATCTTTTGCAAACACAGCATGCTGCTGGCTGATGAACACCAGGTTCCCCAAGCCCTTTTCCATAGAGCTCCTCTCCCACCACTCTGCCTGTATTGTTGCAAAGGGTTTTTCCTTCCCATCTGCAAAACTTGGCATTTGTCAATGTTAAATTTTGTAAGGTTGCTGCCATCCCATTTCTACACCGTGTGCAGATCCAAGTGGGTAACAACTGGTTCCCCAGTTTTGTGTTACCTGCAAAGCTGAGGAGCAAGCAATGCATCACCTTCTCCAGGTCATTGATAAAGATGTTAAATAGGACAGGTCTCAGGATAGACCACTGAGGTACTCCACTTACTACTGGCTTAACCCTTGACTACTACCATCTGAGCTTGATCATTCGACAATCTTTTTACCTGTTTAGTTATCCATTTATTCAAACTGTAGTATCTCACCTGTAAAAATACTGTGAGAGATGGTGTTAAAAGCCTTATTAAAGCCAAGCTGCTGTCCTTGCGTTCACAAATCCAGGTATTTTATTGTAAAAGGTAATCAGGCTGGTCAGGCAGTGGGTAAAATGTTGCAGATTCTTCCCAGTCACTTTCCCAGATTTCATTGTGAATCTTGCAGTGGAGTAGGCCAGGGTACAGCAGTGTTCCTGTCTGGGCACCAACACACTTGCAAATGTTTTTATTGTGTTTTCACTTTCTCATTTTGTAACACCCAGAAAATATTGAGCAGGTCAAAGAGCAGTGTACTACTAAAGAGGATGTTAATTTTTCCTGGAGCTTCCCTGTTGTCAGCTCTGGTCATTGCATAAACAGCTAAGAATTAAATATTACTACCCATCGATTACTGAATGCAAATTCTGGCAGAAAAATGGATTTACTTGACAACACACAACAAGTCTGTGTCCAAGGCAGGAGCAGAACTCAGGATATAGTCTCAGCTGGTGAGATATTCATTCCTAAACTCATCAGATGACAGCTATTGCCAAGAACATACCATATTGCCATTCAAACCCCATGAGACAAATAAGAACTTCTTCCAGCCAGTGACCTCAGGCTGAGGTTTTGTTACATTGTAAATGTAACCAATTTACAAAAGAAAAAAAAAAAAAAAAAGGAAGAGGCAACAAGGGTGAATTATCTGGATTGTAACATGCCCTTGACTGATAATAAGCACTTCACAGGGAACATGAGCTCATTGGGGAATGTTAAGAAAACCCAGGACTAAAAAAAGCAGTCACATGAACTGAAAACGGCAAAGTTGGCAAAACCATTTAAGTTGGAAATTGCAGGTGAAATTTGTATTTGGTGTTTTTATGGGAAATGTCTAAATGTGGGGCTTATTAATTTTGATTTTCAAAAGTATTATATATTACATATATATATATTATTGAACAACCTGGTCTAGTGGGAGGTGTGCCTGCCCATGGCAGGAGGATTGGAATTAGAAGATCTTAAAGGTCCTTTCCAACCCAAACTACTCTATGATTCTGAGTATACATCTCAGATTAAGTGTAGTTGTAGAGCTTTCATTCATGTTTTAGTACTTCTAAGCAATTTTTAATTTGAAAATGCAAAAAGCACTGGAGAGTATTTTTCTTTTCTTTTTCTATTCCTGAATCAACCTTGCTCTAAGGAATCACCAGTGTGTCTTTCCTAGAGGTCATACAGGCATGAAGCAGAGAACCTAAGGGGTTTTGTATCTGTGTGGAACTACACTAGAGGGAATCCACCAGAACCTGGGGAAACATACATAGAAGGTGAAAAGGCATATCATAGACTACCATCCCACCCTCTGCTCTAGCTTCAGGATTTGCTTCTTTATTTTTTTTCCTGCCTGTGAGGAAAAAGCAAGTTGCAACAGAAAGCCAAGAATGCTTTTGTGAAATGGCTGTATGACCCTTCCTATATTGCATGCTGTCTCCAGGAGAGAAAGAAGCTGTTAGTCATGCTGCACTTATCCACAGTTCTCCCAAATTAATCTGAAATATATACATGTGCATGTATTAATGGCTAACAAATGACAAGGCTATTACTCATTTCAACATAATAAATAAGCTAAATCAGCTGCTTAGTTTTGTTGCTATACCCAGACAAGTCAGAGTATTCTGGTGGGGTTGTTTGTAGTTTTGTCCTCTTTGTTCCCTCATCTCCACCTTGGATTGCTCTTTATGTTGCTTTGACACAACAGAAAAGAAAGGCAATACAAAACATGTCAGTTATTAAGTTTTACCAAATTACTACTTACCAGATTAAAGCAGAGCAGAGCCTTCCCAGGTGTCAAAAAAATGGTACAGCAAGTTCTAACAAGTTAAAGTGATAGCTAGAGGGACATGACAGGCACATTCTTCAGCTATTAGTTGTCTAAGAACATATCTACAGTCTCCTTGTGTGCAACACCAGGAATGGTGCCGTCGGACATGGTGTGTGAGATGCTCAATTTCTAAATCATCTCAATGTGGATTCTGTTGCAGTTTCCCGCACTTAAATCCAGAGTGCTTTGGATTTTGTGGAGTTACACCAGTACAAATCAGGCTGCTATTTGGCTCTCTGGCTCGTTATTTATTTATTGGAAGGTACAAATAGATATTTCTTTGTTAGAACTTTAAGCATTGCTATCACAAAAGATGTCAGAGGGCACTGCCTAATCCAAGAAAACCATTGGCCTCTAAACAGAGCAACAAATTGACAATAATAATAATGTTGTAAGTCAGTATCTTTGACTGGTGATCAAGATTAACATTTTGGAATAATTCAGAAGCTGTGTCTCTCCTCAGGCAGAGGAAACAAGGAAGAGCCAGGCTGCCTGTACTTACTGCTGTGTGGAAAACATCACCTGGAGCTACTGGCTTCCCTGAGAGTTGGACTCAGGTCTGTTGGCTGGCTGAATCATACTACGAGTCAGCATGACTTCACAGGCTGTTATCTGGATAAAAAACAGGAAGACACCTGTAGCTTCCCTAACAAGAGGCCTTTTATTATTGTAGGATTCGTTATCTGTTTCTAAATCTAATAGCTTCCTCTCTGTACATTCATGTGAATGAATTTGTCTCATTGTACTTGTCAGTGTGGTGAGTGCCAAGAGAGATGACAGGTTGGTCTAGGGTATTGTAGTCTTCAGTGTGTACAGGGCTTTTTCTCAGGATATTCAAGAGTCCACCGAAGTCTCAGCATTTTAAAATAGACCCTTCACCTGCTTCATGATGATTCTGGGATTCTCTGAATGCTAAAAACACATACACAAAAAAGTGATGGAAAATTTTAGCTGGAACCTGCCTACTCATTTTGTCAAAGGAGAACACCAAAGTTGATGGATCATTGTGTGGGCTAAGAGGTAACACAGCATGCCTGAAGAATGGGAACCATCAATACTACCGCTGTACAACTGAAATGATGGGATGTTCTGAATATAGCTAACAAACCACAATGTAGTCCACTGTAAGAGGAAGTCTGTAAGCCACCAGAGGACTAGCACAGAAGTATGCAGAACATTCATGCTACAGTCTGAGGGGAACATGTAGATTCTAAATTATCTTTATATGGCATTCCAAGAGAGGTATGATTTACATGGGTCCATAGGACTTGATGGGATGGACCCACAAGTACTGAGGGAGCTGTCTGGTGCCATTGCAAGGTCACTCTCAATTATCTTTGAAAGGTTGTGTGATTGTGCAAGGTTCCTGAGGACTGGAAGACAGTGTATGTCAGCCCTATCTTTAAGAAAAGCAAGAAACTAAAGCCAATCTGCCTCACACTGATTGTGGGAAATATGATGGAGAAATAATCCAAATATTTTGTGCCTGGGATAAATCAGCATGGATTTACAAAGAGGAAGTCATGTTTGACCAGCCTGATAGTTTTCTATGATGACTCTCTGCAGGTAAGGGGACAGTAATGTACCTAGTTCCAGACAAACAGCTCCAGAGGGCCTGCTTGAACAGGGGGATATTGGACAAGATGATCTCCAAAGGTCCTTCCAGCCTCAGCCATCCTGTGATTCTCTGAAATTAACCTGTGGCATTGTTAAGGACTACAGTTTATGCATACACTTGACACGTACACCAAATAAGTACTTAAAAGGCATGATAGGAGATAAATGACACAATGTATTAGGAGCATCTCTAAATTGTGTATCCTGTAGCCCAAAGGGCTGGAAATGTAGCCATCTGTGTACACTGATCACCAGTACAGAGAACAATGCCTTCTGTTTGCTCTTTCTGAGGGTAGGAATGTGAGCAATGGATTTTGAACTGAGTCTGTGATAAAAAGCGAGTGCTTTGCTGAACTGCTGAAGAAAGTGAGTCCCAGGGCATTCAATATTAATATTGACTATTCAAGAAACAGCCTAAAGGAGAGGCAGGTCCTGGAAAAAGAATAAAACCCCAGAACACCAGTCATCGAAATCTAGTAAAAAATTCTACATGTGCTTCTATCCTTAACTTGTTTCAGTTCATTTATCTTTTATTCCATCTTCTGCTTCTGAGGACAAATTGGCAATAAAGAGTGACTTGGAAAAACACACATGAAGAAGTTTGCTGAAGACAATTAAAATCAGGCCCACAGTGCTAAAACCCATTGCTGTAGTGAGAACCACAAGTCCTCAAGGTGTCGCCGATAATGAACTGGGAGCTTAGGCCCAGCTGTGCCCAATAATTAGGGCCTGCCCCAGCCAGAAATGGGCGGGGCTGAAGGGCAAAATAAAAGGCATGCTCCCAGAAGCAGAGTCAGATGCCTGGGGAGAGAGACGGTGAGAGAGCTCCTGAGAAGAGCCGTGTCCCTGAGAGAAGGGTTTGTCGCAACACATTGCCCTTTCCTGCCTTCTCTCTTTTCAAAGTGATTCTATTCTGCAGCTCATGAAAACAGAAATCTCTGCTCCAGCTAATTGTAAACCATCAGTTCTGTGGTGCTACTAATCACTAAAAAAAAGGAACTCATATCCACATGTGAAGTCTATGCGTGAACACAGAATGTCTCCAGAACATTTACAAGAAGGTGTCTTGAATGGGCCTATTTTTCTAAATTCAATGGGCCTATTTTTCTAAATTCATATTAACCCTTCAAGGACCATTCATATTAATTTCAAGAGCCCTGCTCCAACACAGCACTAGCCACTTGGCTACCAGTCATGATGTGGCACTCCTCTTAAGACCACAGAGATCTATTCTGAGACTCTTGTACATACCTACTGATGAGAAGCAAGATGAGTAAGAAACCAATTAAAGTGCAATCCTTGCAATGTTGGGAATATAGCAATCACACTGTAAAAATCTATTTGCTTTTAGGTTTATGACTCCATGTTACGTCTGTTAAGTTTTAATGCACACTGGAATGCAGTGAATGACAAGTGGCAGAAGTTGCTCTGTAACAATTCTTTGCTGTCATACTGTAAGGAGGACATTGCATTAACACTTTATTTCAGTAATACAAACGTCTGAGAGATTGGAAATTAAGCATACCAAATGAGCTTCAAATATAGCATAAAGAATTTTGGGTTTAATGGAGAAAGCCTGCTCCCACTAAATGTACTCTTGTGCTGCCAACAGGGATTTGAAATAAAAAAAAAATCTAGAAGTGGCAAGTTTGAGGCTATTAGTGTCAGAGTCAGGCAAGCCAAGCAATTCTAAACTAAAGTGATCTAGGTATTAAAGAAATCTGTTTGCATGAACTTTTATGTTCCTCGTCACTCTGGAAAGCAAAGCTGTTCCCTCGAGAAGCTACCTGGTTTCTGTGGCATTTGCTGAAGCAAGAGAAATACTACAGATGACTGCTTGAATCATTTCCAGTTAATGAAATATCTTTAAATGAAGTCTGATCTTGATTAATGTGCAAAGTGCAGGGAGAAAAATAATCCAAAGAACCTTATAAAAGCTTCTTGTAAAATAGCAGTACTCCTCAGCACAACAAGACATCTCAGGTTTAACTACAGTTCAGTCAAGTCTGTAATTCTAGACTGGATCAGAACAAGGACTGTTTCTTCTAGTGTTTACTTCTTCAGCAAAACCCGTCAGGGACCACTTTTCATTATGAGGTAAGCAAACTTCATTAAAAAAGGATTCTGTTTAAACTAGAAAGGAGGACATGGAAAATGACCAGCAAACGGGAAAAAGCACTTCCCCTTTGAATGTCTGTGACACATTAGGACAGGTCAATGAAATGACAGCTTCCATCTCTCTTTGTCCAAATGGCACTTTGCAACAAACTTACCATAGAATCATAGAATCATAGAATTGGCTGGGTTGGAAGGGACCTCAGAGATCATCAAGTCCATCAACCCTTGATCCACTACCACTGCAGTTACCAGACCATGGCACTGAGTGCCACATCCAGTCTCTTTTTAAATAACTCCAGGGATGGAGAATCCACCACTTCCCGGGGCAGCCCATTCCAATGCTTGATCACCCTCTCAGTAAAGAAATTCTTTCTAATGTCCAGCCTAAACCTCCCTCAGCACAACTTGAGACCGTGCCCTCTTGTCTTGCTGAGGGTTGCCTGGGAAAAGAGACCAACCCCCCCCTGGCTACCCCCTCCTTTCAGGGAGTTGTAGAGAGTGATGAGGTCTCCCCTGAGCCTCCTCTTCTCCAGGCTGAACAGCCCCAGCTCCCTCAGCCTCTCCTCATAGGATCTGTGCTCGAGTCCCTTCACCAGCCCAGTTGCCTTATCATAAGCTTTACTTATTGTCACATCTGGCACCCCTTAGAGGTGCTTTGGATGCCCCAGGACATGTAAGTGCCAGTGGATGTCTGGACAACTGAACCCAGCTCCTGGTACAGGCTGGCCAGATACTGGCTTTTAAGGCCCCAGTGACGAATGACCAGACCACCAGTGCCTCCTGTAGGCAACGGGTGGCAGGACCTGCCGAGTAATGAGCTCAGTCGGTGCTCAGTTAAGCTCAGCCCAGTTAAGGCTGGCCCAAGAGCGCATGCTCAAAGATCAAGGGCCAATAAAAGGTGGGGCCTGAGACCGGCAAATGGCTCATTCTGAAGCAGGTCAGCAGCCGTGCTGGTCGAGGCCAGTTCTCTACTGATCCTGTCCTCATTCAGAGCCTATCATTGCTGCGAAGTTCGTCTCCTGCTACACCTACGGTGGAGTTTATACAGCTGCCCAGATCAGTCCTTACATAAAGACACATAAATGTAGGTGTTGGATGCAAACTTACCTTCTGTCAGTCATAAAAAGCAGACCTGGTAAGCAACAAGTTTTGTTTCACCACTTACGATGGCAGCTAAATCAGGCACAAGGAACAGACCACCTTTAAGAGATAAGTGCAGCAGAAGATACGAAAAGCTCTCAGACTCTAAAATTGTATCTTCTTGTTCCTATATAATAAAGTAATATACTTTAGCATATTTTTTACATAGTGGGACTTCTTGATGGGACAGTATGAGGAACCCTTTCTGCCTACTCTGTAAACACAAAGACCCTACACTTGTGTGCTTGTTGGTCTCCTTTAACATTGGCACGTTCAGTTTAAGCATCTTTGCTGCCTGTTCATTGAGGCACTCTGAAAGCTAACATTCACAAATGTATAGTATTGTTTATCCCTAGTAACTATGTAGCTTAGGAATTGTTAAATAAAGGTATCAACTAGAGGAACTAAAGCCTAAACTCTTCCCCTTCATAGACCAATGTCTTACAAGACCACATTCTATGAATACTGAATTACATTCTGGACAGTGAGAGAGATTCAGCCAGTGGAATGAAGCCTTACCTCCCTGAGGTTCCTACCATCTACAGGGCAGTGATATATTTGAATTTGAACCCTCTTAGACAGTAGAAAGAATATCTCTCAGCCTTGCAAAGTATTTTTCACACTGAACATCTTATTGAAAAGGACCTTAAAAACTGAAAACTGAACACCCAACCCTATCAATCTATTGCAAGTGAGTACTTCTCCTTTGAAAGAATATGACCCACAACATTCTGAACAGGAATGGCTGAAGCCCTCTCAGCCTTGAGCCTTCTCTGTTAATGGGCTTGAAGTGACTCCACAGACTGTATTGAATGTTTAGATGACCACCTGCTGCATCAAAAGCACAAAACTGTACAGTGAAATTGTGCTCTAATAGGGCCTGCAGGAACTAGATGATAGGTGAGATGGTTCAGTTCACCACAGGTCACTTACTCTCACTTACACTGACGAGGGCTCCAAGATGCTACTGCATGACTTTGGCTCAGAAGCAGCAATGTTTCCCAGTCATAATAGGAAGCTGCAATTATTTCTCTGCTGGATTTTGAACAGTTTTAACCAAAACTGTCTACATGTCTCATCAAGAAAGGACAGGGCCACTAGCTTGATGTTATTTGGTTTGCAAATAACATGCCTGTAGATCTGTCCTACCATGTCATCTGTAGCAGCTCCTCTTGAAATCTGTGAAAGCGGAAATTACATATTTTTATCCTAAAGCTGAAAGTAATCCTGAAGCACAATTCTGCATAAGCAGTGATTTCCTTGGACTTAAGACATCTTGTCTAAAATATATAATGCCATGCCAAGTGTTGATCATGTTTGTTGACACATGTGCACTGAGAAAGAAAAAACGAACAAAAGTTATTTTACACATGGCTATACTGTTAACACCTGAAATGTTAATAGCGTGACCACCAGGGACCTCAGGGTACTTACATGCTCTGATTACCATAATCAATCTGCAATAATCTTTTTTTCTGCAATACTCCCCACTAACCTCTTCTCTTCTTCCTAGGGAATTAGCTACCTGTGTTCCACTTCAGATCTGACATGGCACAGCTGCACAACCCAGCACAGCTCAGCTGTTCTGCTGGTAGCTGTCATCAAGTTGGGAGGGCACAAACCAATGAAGGCACCACAGAACGAGCTGACACACCCAGAGGCACCTGAGGGACCACTGGTGCTGTTATCTCTATCACCACACCCACTTCTAACCCCGTAATTACTTAATTCTGCTAAAACCAGTACAATGAGGAGAGCAGAGAAATGTAAAACTTGCAGTTCTGTACAGAAGTAATTAACTGAGATCACTCCCCTGCACTGGAGCTCTGAGATCTTCTTGACTTTATCTGCAATAGTACTGAACTTGCACAGACTTCAGCCAGCGGTAAGGTTATTTTTGAGTCTTCAGAAAGATAGTGTCAGAGGCTTCCAATGATTTGTACCTTAATTGCTCAGCAAAAATTTGTATTTGTTAAGCAGAAATTTATTTCCACTCATAATTATTATAAATAGACCTTTCAAAATTCTTTAATATAATTATAAGAATGTACTTCAGGGTATGCTAATGTTACTGTTCAAAAAACACAGCCAATATTGATTAAATGGTTTTATTCTCAAAACAACTAATCAGCAATATAAAACATTTTAACACTGTTTCTGTTTAAATATCAGTGACAGATTATACATTGCCTTAAATAAAGTGCTTTTTTTTACAAATACTTATTTCATATTTACTTTTACTGTTGTTCTGACCTCTTAATAATGAATAGATAAAGTGTATTTTAGTTAATGAAGAATGCAGCAATACTTTTCCTTTATATTCCTTCCCAAGAATCCATTACATTTTTGGTTTAGACTCCTATTTCTGTATCATGCCAACAAAGGTATATTCAGTTTGTGTATTTCTCCATGTAGAAGCCTCATAACTCATGGTAGTTTATGCTGCCTTCTTTATTTTTGTTGTTCTTGCTGTGCCCATGTAGTCCTCATATGGGTTCTTCACCTATGGGCAAGAGTCAAATGAAAGTATCAGTCTTCACACATGGCCATTCATTCTTCCTGCTCTTCTGACTTTGTTCTTCTCAAATCCAGACCACAGATGCCTTGAACAATTCAACTTTTGGCTGAATATTAAAAGCAATCTCTTTTTAACTTTCTTCGATTCTTTGTAGGATTCAAATTTCAATCACATTACTTCATAAAAGTCCTAGGCAGGTGTAGTTAGGACCAGCTGTTCAAATTCTTTGTACACTTGGATTTACTCAGCTAGATGCCAAACTTTACCATAAGAAAAAAAGCGTATTTTTTTTTCCAGTAGCTACCTTTTAGGAGAAACAGGATCTTGTGGTTTTACAGAGCAGCCAGGTGCTGTCAAAGAAAAGAAAGAAAACCTGAAAAAGTGCAACTAGTAAGACTCCCAGCATTAAAGAAGTTAGAGTTACTACTAGAAAAAGGCCCACATGCCCCACATTTTGTTTGACTAAAATCAAACACTTTTGCCTGTAATTTATTTTACTCATCTTAAGCCCTCTCCTGTACAGAGAAAGTATGGAAAGTCAGAGTTATGTGAAAAGGTCGTCTACTGCCAACATCCTTCCAGTATCTCTCTTTTCCCAGTGTGTGTCTTTCCAGCAAGTGACTACCTGAATCCTGTATGATTTTTATTTGAAACAATATATTGGTTTTGCTTCTCACTCAACAATCTCTGTAACTTCCTCCTTTGGATAATTTCCACTTGACTCTGCACCCAGAAGTGGAAAGTAAATATATAAATGACTCCACGCTTTCGCCTGTTTTATTCTGTCACATCTTTCAAAATACCTGTATTTGTAACTGCAGAGATGTATGTGTAAGTATGTGTCAATATGCAACATATTACCACATGGAAGGAGAAACTGGAAGACCAGAAAAATTGCAAAGAATTGTAGATTAATGGTATGAACTTTTTCCATCTTAGGACAGTTACTCTAAATTCTACTTCTACCAGGCAAACATTCAGTTTATTCTTCCGGTATCTAAATCCTCCCTTTGTTGAGTACCACAGCTGAATGTTAGGGTGATATCTTCCCACCTGTTGTAAGAGAAGTTTTATGTTTGGGTGGGGGAAAACAGCTGGCTGTCTATAACAACTGCCCAGGCTCACCTTTTTCTTTTAAGTCACTCAATAAACTTCGTACTAGAAGGTAAACACATCTAAGAAGTGATAAAACTGATGCTCATTTTTTAAATGGCTCAAGAGGAGATCCAGGGATACACAGACCTGTGAAATGGCCAGTACAACCAGGCAGTATAGCAAAAACTATAGCAAATAATCTGAAATTTTGTGCAAAACAACCAAAAAGGGATTTGAAATATAATAACTTTCTATGATTCTATGAAAAGTCTTGAAAAGTCAGTAGTCACAAACGTACTGGAAATCCTTGAAGCTGGAAAAAGTCTTGTAGACAAAAGAGATTTGCTTGATGCCAGCCTTTTTAAAGAGCATTTCGTAAGGTTCAAGGCTGCCTCTTAAGACAATAAAGAAGTCATAGGGCAAAAAAAATTTTTTGTGTGGTTAGGAAGGCAGAGGACAGAAGATAGGAGTTGTTACTTTTTTTCCATAGAGGAGAGATTTCCCACTAGCATTTCATGGGGATCTGCACAAGGACTCGGGATATTCAATGTATGAATGAGTTCAGCAGGGATTACAGGGTGCAGTGACAAACTTTCCTAAGTTATCTGTCTAAAAAAAAGAAAGACAAACAGAAGACTGGCAAAAAGACTTCAGGAGACATCAGTGCCCAGACAATAAGATGGCAGACAAAACCTGATTAAGAGAAATATGAAGTAGTACAAAATGTGAAATTAGGCATATGGAAAAAACCCAATGTACAAGTGGTTATATAAAATGATAGGCTCTCGGGTGGGAACTCAGCAGATGAGTTGGTTATAAGAGAGAGGTCCAGTTAATACCAATTCTGTCCTTTGTTACAGCCAAAAATGCAGAGTACTAGAAATAACTAGGAAAGAGTAAGAGAACTGAAAATAGAGAACACAACTGATACACATCACATACACATCAAGCACAAGATGGTATTGCCTACAACCTGAACAGTGTATGCAAGGCTGGTATCTCCAAGTCTGAATGGATACAGTAGAAAAGAAAAAGCGATGAGAAAAACTACAGCACAGCGAATGATTCAGCAGCCTGTAGGTCTTCCATTTGGAAAAAAACATGACTGACGAAGAGTACCACAGATATCTGTAAAATCATCAGTGATGTGGAAGCAGTGAAGAGGGAACAATTGTCCACTGTATCTTCTGATCCAGCAGGATGAAGCAAAAATAGTCAGGACATGGCAAGTTCACAGCAAACGAAAGCAACCAGCTCTTCTTCACACCAAGATCAAACAAGAGCAGAAAGAAAAAAAGGTGAACACAACCATATGGACTTTGGATCTGACTCGGTACAGCTGCTCCTATGCTGTAAAATATTACACATTCTTGGAATTAACTTCAAGTTCCAGAGACTGTGTAAGGGTCCCACTGCTACATTTTATAATAGAAAGCAGCTTACCTAGTGTGGAAACTTCTTTTATCTACATCTTTCTCTTCCCTTTCCTTTTCAGTGCTTCTCTTGCTGTTACATGGCCAAATCTATTTCATGGATCTCTTGCACACAAAAACTCATAAACTAAGGTATCTGATGGCAGCTTCCTTGCAGCATCTTGTCAGCTCAATTCTTATGAAAGGATGTTCTCCCCATCTCTCTGCCACTACTACTGTCTGTTGCTGTAATTTGTGTAGACACTTTTAAGCTCAGTGGTAAGCAAGCTGCTTTGAGCTATGTTACATCTGTATGCTTCTTCAGTTCTTCAGTCAATTCTATTTCACTGCACCATGTTATTAAATACCAAACAGCAGCTTCTGCTCACCTAGTAGTACCTACAGAAGAGGCTCTTCAAGTCTGGGATGCTATCAAGATGCTATCCAGAAGGTCCCCCACACACTGACTACTCTGAGAATGGGAAGGAAGCTGCACAATGCATACAGAGACATCTGATAGTGGCTATCAGTTAAACAGACTATACAGAATATGGAAAGTAGACTAACTACCCAAATAATGCCCCTTTTTCCCCAAGGCAGCAGTAAGACTGCAGTTGTCACCCGCCTTGCAGAAAAATAAGCACCTGATGGAGAGTAAGAGGCACTTTAACATGATGCATTTCTTGAGGCCAATCCAAGGCTTTTATATTCCTCCTAAAACGTGGATTCTGAAACACACATATGAACACAGACTCCCATAGGTTTTGACCCGTTCCTTAACCTTGAATAACAGATGTGTATCTGCCTTTGGCTCAGGTGGCTGGCAGGACAGAGATTTATATCTTTTATATCTAGGGGTGACTGTAGTAAGTGCATTCATTTGTTAGAGGTCAGCAATTTAAATACAGATGGTATGTTTTAAAAGACAGTTTCTCCAGCAATGGCTAACAGTTAACACTGGTGTTTGGAATATACATATATTTGGAATATATTCCAAAGAAACTGACTTAAGACAGTCATTTAAAAATATTACCTATACAAAATGACTAAGCACATACATACATAAATATTAATATAATATTAAAATAGCTATCTAAGCCAGTATACTAAATTGTAAATCTTCAATATATTTCATCTACTTGATTGTGCTATAGAAACCTGTCTCCTATAAAGAGTATGCAAAAGTAAATTATATACCATATGGAAACACACCTTCCACTGTCGATACATATACACACTATGTACAGTATAATGTACACTACAGTTTTCTATACTTAAGTTCCATTTCATGTGTTTAGTAATGGAGATAGTACTGAAGTGTGTATAAAAAACTTACCAACATCTCTATCTTTTTACCTTGAATTCTTCTCTACTGTCTCAGCAAAAAGGCACAAACATCAGTGGTAAACCCAGAAAGCAGTTAACTGTCATATTTGACACATTCTGCCATCTAGACAGTATTAATTAAAAGTATTCATACATTTTTCAATAATTTCAGGTGCTACTTACACTGGGAGTGACCTGGAGGTCGCGTGTTGCTAACACTACTCTCAAAGGAAGAGTGGAAGTTGTGTATAGTTTCTTGTAGAATCTGTCTCTCTCGACCCTGTAAAATCACAATAAATTAAAATAAGGTATTATTAAATACCTGTTTAAAACATTAATTTATTCAGACTTCACAGCAATATGTAAATATGCATGTCTATAACCAGAGACTCAAAGTGTACTACCAGGAATAGTAACAATTCAGTACCAACCAGATATGTAAAAATCTTGTAGTTATCTTTTGCTGTAACTACGAGACAGCAACAGAAACATTTTTATTACTTTCTTCATAGATTTATAGAATGGAGCATCACCCAACCTCCCAAAATTTTAGCCTTGTCACTTGCTGATGATGATTTTAACTTGGAGAAATTGTGTTTTGTTTATGAGTTTCCAGTACCAGAGACAGAATGGACCTCAGAACTCAAGAAGCACCTCAGAAGTGTCAGCAGACTTAAAGAAATCCTCCAGTCCATAATTCCTCTGACAAGAACATTCCTTACCATGTGCCATTCTTAGCAAATTTATGTAAATCTAAAAATAAATGGCAACAAGTGCAAGGACTGAGAGAAGTGCCATTTGCCTAATGAACAGCAAAATCTTAAGTTGTGCAGGGGGAGGTTTAGGTTGGACATTAGAAAGAATTTCTTTACAGAGAGGGTGATCAAGCATTGGAATGGGCTGCCCAGGGAAGTGGTGGATTCTCTGTCCCTGGAGATATTTAAAAAGAGACTGGATGTGGCACTCAGTGCCATGGTCTGGTAACTGCAGCGGGAGTGGATCAAGGGTTGGACTTGATGATCTCAGAGGTCCCTTCCAACCCAGCCAATTCTATGATTCTATGATCAAGAACTATGAGATAAAACAAAGGACACCTTCCCTTTTATATTATAGTCTCCTGCTGGACTTTAGTGGACAGAGTATTTTTTTTGCATCACTAAAATCAATATTCAGTAACTGCAATACTGCCAATGTTTATGTTACTAGTGGCTTCTAATAAAATTGCCAATACTCCATAAAAGAACTGTGCAGTCTCTAAATTAGAAAGAAGTTAATGAACAAACTTTGGGAGTACCACAAAGTAAGATATTTTTAACTAATCTAATACTAATTTGCTAATTTGCTTGGAAAACAATTTGGGTTTTCTAAATACCATCTGTAACTGAATTTTTAAATCAATGTTGAATTAACAATATAAGCAAACCTTGAATTAATTTACTAAGTGCAGTACTTCAAAATGTACCTTTCCTGCATTCAGTTCAGAAATAGCAGCCAAAATTTGCTGCCTTGATCCATCGGTTTTAATACCCAGCTCCTTCAGGTCACCATCAGTCAGCGTGAGGAAGGCTTCCATATCCACCTGCATATGTGAGTGAGTGAATGAATGAATGAATGAATGAACTGAACAAACAAATTTACCTAGACAAAGATTCACCAATATAGGTTAAAAGTAGTCTGATTTTTGTAACTGTATAGATTTTCTGTAAATATTGTGCAAACAAATTTTCTGAAAGAAAGGATCTCACGGTACTCACTTTACCACTTTGGTGCTGGGTTTTAGATCTGCAGCTAATTATGACAGCATATGTAAAATATTAATGGATTTTTTTTCAGACATGCACTATCAATGCAAAACAAAATTTCACACAAAATTTCTCTACTTAGAGTAGCAGCTAGTTGAATAAGCCTAAGGTTTCACCCTTTTATTTATTTATTTTTAAACCTCGAGTATTTTTGGACTTTCTGCATATTTTGTGTATTTTTCCAGTGCCTCCTGAGCAAAATTCTACAGTTTGTTCATATATCAATTTTTATTCTATCAACACATCCATAAGGCTGTGATAAGAACAAAAATCTAAAACTTTTCATACTCCCATAACTTACACACCCAGATCATACTCCTTTCTACAAAATGCTCCCTTCCATTATCATGTAGGGGAACAATAATAGGCCCAGTGCATTGTGATGCAACTAAATAATCTGTGTTTGTGGTGCTGAATCCTTTGCATGTGGTGGTGAATTATTTGCATTGTGGTGCTGAATTACTGCACGCCCATTCACTACCTGATGGCCTTTGGCCAACCAAACACATAACTGCTGCTCACATAAGATTCTGTGTTAAACTCTGTTATGAATTATTTTTACTTATTTTCAGCAAAGTTTCCTTTCACTGCACAGTCTGGGCAAGTCACTGTCACAGGCTTCATCTACAATGGTGCTTCAGTTCCCAAATTTAATTCTCCTGTTGTTTATTCATACTGGATTAAGAAATGAAAGCAGCAATCTCAGTGACTTACACCCTGCTGTTCTGCATCTGCAAATGAGGTTTCAGCTGTGGTTCCTGGGATGATACAGGATGTCCAATACACTGTTTTGCCACATTACATAGAGACTTATGAAAAAGAGCAGAGTGCAAAACCAGAAAGAAAACCTGATGCTTCTCTGTATCAAAATTATAGCTTTAGTGGGACAAGCATGGATATACATGGTGTTCTGGAGAATGCCCGGAATGCTGCCTAGTCCATGTTTCAAGGTCCTCTTTGCAACCAGAAATGGTTGCAAAACATTGTATTTTTGATTCTGGATCACAATTTTCATGCAATGTGTGTTGCAATCTACTTTTTCTAAAGCAGTAAAAAAAATAAATCTTTTAAATAAGACATACCTCTTGTTCCTCAAAAATAGGCTGGTATTTCTCAAGTGACAATTTTTTAAGGATTCCAGTCAGTTCATCTGTAATAGTAGAAAAGAAAAAGAAACCAACCCCCCCCCCCCATGGATAAGCAAAGATTTTTAGTGATCTCCACTGCTCCACTGTTAACTGCTGAAAATACGTATTAAAAATGCATTCTATGCAGTTGTATATCTTAATAAGAATTCAGATCACG
The DNA here is from genome assembly GCF_036169615.1 of Heliangelus exortis. Taxonomy (NCBI): domain Eukaryota; kingdom Metazoa; phylum Chordata; class Aves; order Apodiformes; family Trochilidae; genus Heliangelus; species Heliangelus exortis. The sequence goes on from NC_092423.1 coordinate 88,853,948, forward strand.
TTAACTCAGCATGAGAAATTAAAATATTGCCTTTCTGTGTTATCATCTAGTTCTGTGTTCTGTAATTCTATCTAGTCTTACCTTGACAGGATAAAATCTTTCTATTGTATCACCCTTCTTCCTCATTAAAAGGATCTTAAAAGACCAACTCCCTAAGGATAACTTAGGTACTTCAATACCTAAAACACAGGTGCTTGTCCCCAGATGGCAGACCCAGATCATGCAGACTACACAGCAAAACTCCTTAAGCAAGCCATGCAAAGTGAAGAGCAAACAGCCACCCAATTGATATACAAGAGTATATCTGAACCTCTTTTCTTTAAGTGTTACATTCAGGCATCATAAACACAGCTGAAGTCCAGCTAAGATGAAACCTCAGCAGAATTTAAGCTTCCTAAGTTTATCTTCCAAGGCTAACAACGCAAGAATTTGGGTTTTCTCTCAAAGTGCAAGGAAATTAAAAAGTAGAACACCTCATAGTGACAGCTCCCTCACATTTAAAACACTAGAAGACACTTATAAAGTGTAAATGCAAGACTGATTTTCTGCTAGGGTTTTGCTATTTTACCTGATGGCCAATTAATGTAGTATGCTTACAACAATTTTTAAAGTTTGGCATGGTTTCAGGCTAAAAGTTTTAGCACCCTAAGATTAATCCATGGGAAAAGGTAACCAGCTTTAAAAACACAGCATGAAAACTTCTCCATACAGTTTGACGAAAAGTATCTCACAGAAATAAAATAAAGGTTTAATTAGGAGCCCCTGGATATATATAATTAACATTTTTTTTTTCTTTCAGGTTGTTAGTCAGCCTTCTCATTTTTCATTATGCTGCTGTACCTAAATTATAGATTGTGATATGGGAAGAATCTTCCAGGTTCTCTGAGCTCATATATAACCTCGCTGTCACAAACAACTGTAACATCTAACAATTTTCACTTAGACACACAAGGCTTTCAGCTGTAGGTCCTTCATGTTTTTTCTTTGTTTTCTCTTCCACTTCCTGTATTATATATTAACTTTGAACAAAACCTGAAATTTCCCAGTTTTACAACTCCTGCATAACATTGTTTCTCCTTTGGTGTTCTGCCACAGTACTCCTATTTAGCACGTCTTTTGTACTGAGCAGTACAAAAGAAAGGTACAGAAAGGTACCTATCAGGTTACAGAAAGGTAACATTACCTTTTTCCAAGTTTTCAGAGCTTCCTTTTCCTCTCACATGGTTTCGCCTTTCATGATTCTCTACATCACTGGTTCTCAGAATAGGGGCAAGCTGTTGATGGTCCACCAAGGGGTTGCCTAAAAAGAAAATATGCACACAACCCTGTTGCCTCCTGCTGCTCCACAGTAATATTCAATACAAATCAACTCTCTAAGTCATTTAAGTTCACTTGAAATAGTAGGAAGTTACTATTGCAGGCCTTTTGTATTTATTCTTCTAATTACTGCTGGGCCTATGAGCATTTGTACTGTTGTTGTTTAATCAACTCACAGTAAGAGAAGCCCTGAATTAAAGGACTACTTTACTACAAAAGCCTATAAGCACAATGAACCCAGAACTACTTAGGTTTTTGACAGTCTATCCCCTCTGCTAGAGAGGCAGAGGGATATGATGGCACTAGCAGTGCAGTCTCAAAGGCCTGCTTCTCCAGATGAGATTTTAACAACTGATAGCTTAAGGAATTCCCCTTCTTATCAGACAGTAAGTTCCCTTCATTTTTTGTATTTCTGAACCAACAACCCTTTTCTTGCCAAGAGATCACTATAAAATAGCACTACCTAAAATGTGAAAGGACTGTCTCCAGCAGTCAGTTCAGTAATTTACAGCTAAGCCAGGATAAGGGGACAGAAAGGGGTCAAATATCACCTCTCTTTAGAGTCAAACAGAAGTACAGTGTCAGTGGACAAAGTTAGCATAAGCAAATAAAATCAATATACTTGAAAAAAAAAACAAACAAAAAAAACCAACCCAAGAACAAAACAGTACAAGGTCAGGTAAAAGGTACCACAATCTCTTATTTAAAGAACACTGTGTCATGTTATTTTTTTTTCACTTTTTCTGAGATGTTTACCAAAAAAACCCAAGTAATTGTTGCTGCTCCCAATGCAGTAACAGGACATTTAAAAATAAAGTATTGTAATTTAGACCTAAAAGTTCAACTCAAAAGGCAGTAATATTACTGGAAAATTAGTAACATTATTCTCCTTCCTTACGCTCTAAAATTGAAAATAGGTCAAAATAAGGCTACTTTTGCAGTTTAGAACTTAAAAAAAAAATACAGTTCTTAAAAATCAACTGCATATAACTATGACTTACTATGAATCAAAACTGTATTCCCATAGTGATGTGCTTCACCACATTTTAAAAAAAGAATATTCATTTTGATGTGGAGAAAGTCCTTTTTCTACTCTAGGCAAATGGTGAAAAACAGGATTTCAGAGGAAAGAGAAGGAAGGAGGCAACCTAACAGTGGCCTACCTACGTGCTCTATGCTGACTTTGAGATGGTACTGATCTCTGAATGGAAGGGAACACAGCTTTTTGGGAAAGAAACAGCCAGTTACTGCAGAAATGCCTATCTAGAAATAAGTAACACCAAAGTACTTTTTCTAGAAAGAAGTTCTCACTCTCATGCTCATTTACACCAGTAAAACACACTGGTTTAGCACAATTATAGCTTTAAACACTTCATACTCCTGCTGAATGAGTCCCTTACAAACACCATGACCTACTCACCATCTTCTGTAATTGTACCACTGCTGGAACCATTGCTCTTGGCCTGTCTGTGAGAAGGAGAGAGAGAGGACTCTGTGTTGTGGACCTTGGGAGATGGGGAGGGCGATGGAGAAGGTGTGAGAGTTGGTGATGTGCTTTTAGATGTAGATGAAGCCCCTGATGGAGGTCGTTTGTTCATCTCCAGTTTTTGCTGCAATTAAGGACACAGTAATTTCAGTTAAGATAAAAAAAGGGTTTACCCATCTATGATGCTTCAGTATTACTGAAGCTGCATATTATTTCTGCAGAGCATGCAGTCACAACTGGAAGCTTCTGCTTGACTTATATTGAAATAATTGGAGCAATACTGATTAATCTCAGGTGAGAGTCTGTCCCCCCAGATTCATCAAGAAAAATGTGCTTATTAAGGCTCTAATTTTGAAATAAGGAAAAGAGTTAATAGAAAGCAATACTGTATGTAAGTACTGCAATTGTTCTTTTTTTAAAAGCTGATATTATTTTGACTCTGAAAACATCCTTTTCCTTCAAAGGTATAATTAAGTAACACCTTTCCAAAGTACATCAGATGCTGATTTAAAGTACCACTTCATTCTGGATTAACCAGAAATATGTAGCAAGCATAAACTAAGTTTTGTGTGCACTTAAACCCCTTGGTGCACTGGAATGAAGGTCTCCAGTCAACTCTTACACTTGTTATTACTTGTTAGCAAATTATTTCAGATTTATTAAGTATTTTGCAAATATTTAATATCTGACCTTTGGAGGCACAGAAAACAGAAAAAGAGATTAATGGGAGATGAAGATTAAGAACAAATATTTATATGTAGCCTTTTCCAAAATAAGTTAATGTACCCCAGTTCCTAAATTCCTCAGTCTACCTATCACTTCATACATTTTAATGTTTGCATTATGTGACCTAAAAAGAAGCCTCGGTAATTTTCTCCTGGATTTCTGAATTCAGAATTTAACTTAAAATACCTTTTGTCAGTCAGGCTGCTACAAGCAAAATATATATACTCATTAGCTCAGCAACAAGACAAAAAGGGAGAAAGTGGTTCTTGTCTCTCTACTACTTTGTTTCTGTACTATGGTATAAATGGAACCTTTCTACTTAATGAAAGAGATACAAATTAAAAACTGATTTGAGTAACCTTCTTCTGTTATGCCAGAAGGAGCTAGCCCTGCATCTGAAATCACTAGAAGCAATGTAGCATGACACAAGTTTGAGAGATCTCAGAAGATCATCCTGAATTCGTTTCCATTTGTTGTCCCTTACTACATTAACGAACTTCCCTGTATTCTGCTATAGGCCATTTGTGTTTCAGCATCATCTTCCTTCTCTACTACACTGCCTGTGTTTATTTCAATTACATCCCCCTTTGAATTGTTATCTGGGTTTGGTTTTTTTTTCCTTTCTTTAAGACTTGTACAATTCCACACCCCAGCTCCCATGGACAGCTTTTTAAATACTGATCAGTGTAACACTGCTGCAATTTTAGATCAGCTGTTTCCAAGCTTAGACAGCACGATCCTAATAAGAGGTCACAAGCATTTCCACAATGGATACAGATGTAAAGTTTTCAGCATTTGTGTTTTTGATTACAACAACAAAGCAGGCTGTTTAACCTTTTGCAGCCACTGTAGATATGATTGTGTACTCCCCATGGACACTGATGTCCCAAATATCACCTCAGATGTGTGATACATGAACATCTACATTAAGATCTACACTGATTACGTTTTGTTACTGGTGGGCAGACTTAAACTCATCAAGACATCTTATCAAAGAGCTGTGAAAGAGTTGTTGCCTTTCCAACACACTAGCATCATTTCCATTTACAAATCTTTCCAAGAGTATGATTTCTTTATCTCTTAATGTCTTCCACTGTCAGTAGCAATTATAGTTAAAACTTCTAAATGGCAGCACTGTTGTAACAACAGTCCCCAAGACCTGCAGCTCAAGGCTCACAGGCACAGGTATCATCTCTTAAAAGGCTACCTAATGGAACTGCAGGAAAATGAGATTTTTTAAGGCACACAAGAAGCCCTTCTGAAATTATTTCCAAGATAAAAATAAGCTGAGAGGACCTGCTGAGAGTTTAATTAGAAATATATTTGTCAGACCACCTCTGAAAGAAAAAGTATTCGGTAGCTGTTCAGTAGAGGAGACTTTAATGAGGGAAAAGGATAACAAAGTGGCTTTGCCTACAGGAAAGAAAGAGACAGATAATTTATAACCCACAGAGCACTTATGTGGGATAGAAAGGGAGAAAAGATATCACGTGCCAGAGAATCGGTATGAGTTCACAGCTTTTGGGGGTCCAGCAGAGTTAAAAATTCAGCTCCCAGTCTCATCTCTGCAAAGTACCCAGTATTCCCATCAGAATCAGGACTGAGAGATCAGAGACAAAGCAATGATTCATGGGAATGTTTTTGGCATTGGTAGTTGCACACTTTTTTCTGATTTTTGCCCTCTCAAATTTCATTTTAATCACTAAAAAACTTTGTAACTTCATTGACCATAGATATTTACTGATTCAATATACATCCTGCTTACTGTTGCAATATAAGACATCACACAACAAGACAGCAAAAGTAATAATTTTATACTAAAGACATTTCTGTTTCTTCAGGCAAAACTTCCAAGAAGAAACTCATTAAAACATGCAAAGAAAACAAAACAAAGCAAAACAAACTGTTTGAAGATTACACAAGCGAAAAGTTGAGAAATTTTGCTCTTGGTCATGATGTCTAACATTTTCAGAATACCAGACATTAGAAATAAAGCCCAAATTATATGCTTTCTCTTGTTCTCTGAAATGTAATGCTTCTTTGTGTGAATAAACCCATATATTTCACAATAGAGTACCATGTCTTTGTTATGATGCTGCTAACTTGTCTCTCTGCAAATTCTGAAGATCTAAAATCTTTATTCTTAAATAGTTTGAAAAAGTTTGGTTTGAAAAGTTTGAAAAAACTTCCAAGTACATGCAAAAAAAACAGGCAGGTCATGAGGGTAAAGCTATTTCAGGAAAGTGATAGGCAAGTGCAGATAATAAAGCCAAAATAAAGTCAGGAACAAAACCTGACTTTGTTGATGACATATGAATACTCATACATTTAAAAACAACACCTTGTGGAGCAGACTGAATACACACATACTGCTGTGGTGGGCAGATCCTGACAGAAATTATCTCCTGTTCTTCACTCAGCTTGTGCCTTTGGAGGGAAGCTAGCTATCCACTTCTGAGTAAAGACCAGGAGTAACTAACATTAAAACACTGGACTCAGTCAGGGCCATAGAAAAGAAAACGTAAGAAACCAAAATAAGTACGTATCTGCCCTAAGATAAAGGATTACACTTGCTGTTTTTAAAAACAGAATGAAAATACTAATAAAGCAAAACCATAGTTTATTATTAGGTCTTTTGTAGTCTTGTAATTAAAAGGAAGGTTTGTGGAGCTATAAAGTTTCCACTGTTGTAACAGGTGTCCATCCATTTTAGGTTGTGCAATGCCAAGTAGTTATACTCATCAACCCTCCATGACTGAGATTACCTAAATTAGCCAGTCTGGAAGTACAAAAATCTACATTTCTCTGTACCTTTACAACATGTCCGTTGCCAACAACTTGAGAGCACTGTGAATCAGACAGAGTGGATGAAGGAGTTGACTGGACTGGGCTATGCTGTTGGCTGGGTTTCTGCTCAGGTAAGCCTGCTGCTTTTCTTCTTTGGGCTGCAATCTGAGACAGAACATTATCTGCACTCCCACCTAAGAATAAAAAATAAAAACATGGTCAAAGAAAACACCATTTTAAGATATCTGTTAATTCTCAATTCACCTCTCTTCACCATTCACTTTCTTCAAAAACTGTATGAGAAAGAGAACTGTAAGGTTCAGACCTCTTCCACAGACTTCAAGAAAGGGATCATCAAAAAAATCAGCCACAGGAGAAGAGAGAAGCCAGCCCTGTCTATACACAAAGAGATCTGACTTTCATATTCTAATTCTAAGCCAATTTTGTTTTAAACACAAAGTAAGCAACATGAGTAAAAAAGAGACAGCTCTGTGAAATATATGCTGCAATGAACAAGCATCCACATGATCCACTGTGGATGGAGTCAATAAAATCAAGATTTTTCTGAGACAGAGGCTAACCCATGAGACTTCTCCAACAGATGTGAAGCTTCTGTTCCCTCATGTAGGTGTCCAAAGTCCAATCCTGTTCCAACAAAATTTATAGAAGTTTTGCTAATACAGCAGTAGGAGCACTCAGAAAAGGTCTGGCATCTTCTATCATCATCACAAACGCTAATTTTTTAGCTGAACCAGATTCAAATTATTTTATTAAAAATAAAAGCAGTATGGTACCAGATCTGTTATGCAGTTCTCCTCCATGCCTGTTAATTCCTGCAATGTTATTGGATCCACCAGAAGAATGGGGAGAATGGTTGAAGTTGTTGGAATTAGAAGGAGATGCAGGTCGTCTTGCAAATGCTGGTAATTTAACTGGTCTTGTACCTTTGCTAATAGATGTCTGGGGAAAAAAAAAATCATTTTTTGTATTTGAGCAAAACAAAGATCAAATTCAGCTGCTATTTTATGTGTCTTAAGTTCTGAAACTTCCACTGAAGTACAAAAGGGATATCAGAAATAATTTTATCTTACATACACAAATATACTGAACATATATTATATAAATCTGTATACATTTAATATATATATTCAACAAAAGAAATTACACCATAATAAAGGCTTTCATTCTCCTTAACATGTTAAAGGCATTCATGTTATCCTTAACAATGCACCTGAAATGTGACATAGATACTGTAATATTTTACAATCATTGCAGAGCAAGAGCCAGGGACAAATAATTCCATGAAACTTCTTTTTTCCAGAATCCTGGCTGCATCTCTTCTGCCTCACAAAATAGTTGTCAGCTATTTCTCAGCCATTATACACCTGTTTCTTACTAAACTGCAACAAATTAATGTAATTTTCTCTCTTCTCACTTAAAAAAAAAGACAAAAGAAACAACTCCTCCTAAGGTACCTTCATTGCCCCATATATAGAACTGAAATGAAATAAAGTTCTGAACTAGTAAACTAAATTCTTCTCTACAATTGGCTATCAGAGTTTCAAGTCAGGTGAGTAAGCACTTCTCATTTGTCTCCTATTAACTATGAAAGCAAAGAATCTTGAGGTTGTTTTGCTTCCTGTCTCAAGTATTACATTTTCACTAAAAACACTGAAGAATCAGGCAAGCTCCTTCTATAAAAAATAGAATTTATTTAAACTTTTTCCCTTTTTATAGTACTTGCACTTCAAGGCTGCCTTTATATCCACTTGATCACTAATTGCTACAATTTTATCTAATACTAGTATTTCAGAATGTTACATTTGTATATTTATGTTCCGCTGCTATTTCTGGTCTACATCCCCAGTTCCTAAACAATAAGAAACTTTCAATTTTTTTCTTCTGCCCCCAGTCTTCTTCCAAACCAAAGCAGTATCCTCCACACTCCAATGGCTGTACCTACTTGGAAACAGCAGGCACTTTAGCAGTTTATAGCCCTCTGCTTAACAGGAAACAAGTTGTTTCATTTCATACACAACTTCTGTTCCCCTGATGTTCCTTCCATAGAGATCTGTATTAGTCTAAAACAGCTTAAAGAACAAGCTATTGCTGAGACAGTGGATGTAAAGTAATTTCTAATCAGAAAAATAGTGTGGTTCATCAGTCATAATGGCCTGGACATAACACACTAGTGTTGCACACATGTTGTTTGCTTACTATATCAGAGTTCCCACTGCTGTTAAAATCATGTTTGATCACTCTCTGTGGCCAGGCAGTTCTCATCTGCTCAGCTTTTCCATCTTTGCTGATTCGTGTTCGGTCAGAATTCCAGAGCTCAAAACTTGAGGGTGGTAGGAAAGGGGGTATCACTGCTTTCAGTTTATCACTGGGCAGCCTGGTAAATGGAGCACTGCTTCTCAACTGAGAGAGAAAAACAAAGAAAGGGAAAAAGAAGGGTTGCTTCTTAAGACTTGCTTACTGGGCGCTGAAGGTGTAGTTTCAAAATTCTCAGTTAAATTTAAAAATGGAGGCAAATGCATTTTAAAAAAAATGGAAAAGAGAAGACAAAAGTAATAGTCAAGAAGCTGTACTATATGAAATACCACAGAGATTCCAATGGAGATTCTGGCACCCATCAATGCACTCATTCATTTAATACAATTAAGGCAGTTCATTAAGTGGCAGAAACTGTCTCTTCCTCTACTGGGTTGTATCTTGCTTCAAATTTATTTTAACACAAATATTAACGACTAATTTCCAAAGAAAGAACAAAGTGGTCCACTGTATTTCCAGATAAGACACCTGGCCACAGTGAACAATTGCCTGTTTCTGCTGTATGTGTTCTCCAGAAAGTGAAAAAAACAACACAATGGGTTTAGTTCCCTGGAGCTGTCAGTCAGTCACATTAATAGTTACTCAATCTTCTTAGAAAAGAACATAAAGGATAACCAACCAGATTTAATGATGACTCCAGGGAGTAAGCTGTAGGGGAATTTAAAGCTACAGCATAACAAAAAAAAGAAACAGAATAATACAAATAACCATCACAAACTAAGTATTTCATAGTTGCCTCTACTAGCAACTTCTCATTTTCACATTTTGCCATTTTCCATCCATGTTTTCCTCACAGCATATTTGCTTGTCAGCAACAAATCAAATGTTCCATCTGTTTACTCATTCATTGCTGAATATATAGAGGTATAGATAACTCTTGAAAAAAGTATTTGTCAACGCCTTCCATTCCATACCACTTGTAGTACTTCCTACTATAAGAACTACTGATGTATTACAGTAAGTTCCTGTTTAGTAACTATCAACAAATGATAGCTCTCTTTCTAATGGTGACCTTGGGTAGTGTGGGGAAAAAAAAAAAAAAGCAATGGGAGCTGCACGACCTTCTGAATTGGGCTGAACACACCAAGAACACTGCAACATACCATGGTTGTCAATAATTCATCATCTTTTCCTCCTTTTGCAGTGTTCACACCTGGAAAATATAGAAATGATTTTTTAGAGTTCACATACTTCTATTTTTGTTCTCAAGGATAGCTTATTGTTTTCAAACACTTAACAGCTTTACCCTCAGTAGGCACACAGAACCAAGATTTCCAGTGACACTGTCATGTAGCTTAATTAAATTAAGCCAATATTCTTATTTCACATGACAAACTGTGCAGGCTTTGCATGGAGGGCTGTACAATTTCAGCAGATGTGCCTTACAATCTGGGCTTTTCCAATCTCTGTTCCTTCTCAGAATTACTTACTTTTTGGTTAAATAAATTTGCCTTCATTACCTAAATTAGTTTATTAAAAACAGTAACAACTGTTGAGTGGCATGGCTCTACTGTCCATTGTAATGGTGCCTGTAATAGTATCATGGTTATATTAGCATTTTCCTGCTTAAAATGATGCTGTACTCAGTGTTCAACATGATCAGGGGCACAAACATATCTCTCTCTATAAACCACAATTGTATTACATGTGTTTTCAGTTATAGTAAGCTAAATAAAAACTAAATCAATAAATTAGAATTAGTATCATTTTGACTATCCCACAAGAGCTCACTTCCCACAAAACAACCCTGGCTTTACCACTACCTTTGTTATTTGTGATCCAAGCTGAAGCCCCATCAAGGTTTCCAGAGGTGTCGGTATCACTCTGTGAAACTGCTTTTATTGTGGAATTTAATGATGGTTCAGGCTCATCAGGAAAAGGCACAAACTGATTGGAAGGGAATCCATGGCGTAATGTCTGAGTCAACTTCAGCTTGCGGAATCGATTGGACATTCTGCTCCACCAGGACTAGATTGATAAGAAGACACAACAATTTAGTTCCAACTAAAAGAAAAAAAAAAAAAAAAAGAGGAAAAGAAATGTACAGTTAAGTGATCTTTACTGCAGTGATATATATGTCAAGGAGTTTTTGAGATAAACTACAACATCCACGTTAGTTTGCAGTTACCAACAAACTCCTTCACCATAATTTGTACATGTAAAATAAATCTCTTTCCTCATTTTTCATCTTGCAAATAGCTTACAATATTTTCAACACTTTCTGGAAAGACAAGGTAGATAAAAATATTGGTGTAATATTTGACCGAGACTTTTCACAGCTACATGGTAAATATTTAATCATCCCATTAACTTCCAATTTTAACATACATTCTTGCACTCTCTGGCATCAGCCAGCAGGTATGTGTATTTCCTGCCTTTGAGAAGCACACTTAAGTTTATCTGATCTGCATGAGAGCTCCTCCTTAAAAAGTCAGTGGCAAACTGGAAGAGATCTGATGGTGTTCCTGTGAAACTCGACTCACAATCCATACAGTGACGCTATACCAGTATCTTAAACCCTGCCAGACTTTAAAGACTATAAACTGAAAAGTAACAAGGTAAGGCAGTATCAGCTGTGAAAAAACCACAAACTTCAGGAACACTACACATACATCCTCCATACGTACAGGTATCATGTACGTGGAGGCTGTACACTAAATGACCATCTATGCTCAAAACAAAATTTATCCATTTACAGAATTACACATTTACAGACAGACAGTGCAAGATGCTTCAACTATTTAGCAAGATATTTCTCTACGCTATGAGACCTATAGGCTATATGAACAAGACCCATGCAATCTGTACTAAAAGTTATGCAGCCTGGAAGTAAGTAAGTCAGATTGTAAATATCTTCTGATTAGTACAGCTTCTTTTTCCCTTTCTGAATCACTTCTAAAAAAAATAATAGTCATGTAAAAGTGATCATACTTATAAAGGCAGCTTTATGTGATATCTAATCCATTTTTGCAGCCATTCCTTCTAACCATACATATTCTCTTCCCCTTGGGATTTAACACTTTTTAACTGCTTACTGATGTACCTCTTCCCAAACATCACACAGTAGAACTAAGTAATATAAACTGTAAACATATTCCCTGTACATCAATCCTTCTAGCAGATGATCATTAAAAGGATGATAAACCTGTGCAGAGCATTAGTAAAGGATAGAGTTTTCAGGCTTCTGCATCTCTTTGAAGCCATAACTTAGAAAGATTTACTTTACTTTAAGCAACAAAAGCCTGATGGAAAAAAACACGATATACAAATCCCTCTGAGAAACATCTAAAACCCACACAGCTCAGCATTTATTTACCTTCCAAAGGAACTGAAAGGGAAAAAAATGCATCTAGTTTTAACACAGGGAACAATGAGAAACTGCCTGCACAATGTAGTTTGTTACAGGAACAAGCTAGCTTCAGTGAACAAAAAGATCACTTCTCAGCTCCTGTACTCTGCTCCAATACTGACACTGAGTGTACAGCTTGCTGAAGAGGCACAGGCATGAAGAAAAAGAGAGGAATATGATTTTTATATATGGAAAAGGCACAAATTTGTTTTAAAGACCACAAAATGGTGAGAAACAAAGCAGTTAAGAGTTCCTGTGTGAAAGGGTAATGAATGAGATCACGATTATTCACTGTATTGTCAGTAGTTCAAAAAGCAAGGGCCTGTACATTGCATAAATTACAAATAAAGGAATCACAAAGCAAAATAGGAACTTGAACAGTTAATGACAAAAAGTGATCGAACAGGAGACACAGAAAAGGGTTTTGTTTTTTTAAACTTCAAAAGCTGCCTACTTGTAATCAGATGTTTAGTATGAATACTGTTAACCAGAGGAAGGTAGGGGTATACATGCATTTGCTTAACAGACTAAATATTTAAATGAGCTTACATAAATTAAAAGAAACACAAGACTGATTAAAATTACCCTCCAGTAATTACAGACAACACAACTTCTGAATAAATATTAATTATCTTCAAGTTAAGAGGATAGAAGAAGCTACAAAAATCAGGCAAAACGCAAATACATAATTACCCTTACCCTGAAAGAGAAAAGTCTGAAAATCTACTGGTCAAAGAGTTTCATTTGAAAGGCCTTCATTCAGAACTAATTCTCTGTAACATACCCACTCCAATTTCAAAGATAAAAAAAAAAATCAGCCATGAGCAAAAGAACAGCCTAACAAAATTGGAGTACATTTTGATTTTAAAAGCAGGTTCAAAATTAAGATCATAACCAAAATTCAGTTCCAAACTTATGAACTTATGGTACCCTCCACTACTTTATTATGAGATCTATGCCTAGGTGCTGAGGTGCTTTGATGCAAACTCTTCCTTAAAATTAATCTTGACATGTGACAAAAAGAAAGCTGAACATGTGCCACATTTCATAAAAACCAGAAGCACTGTCAACAAGAAATTCAGGACCATCATTCCTCAAAAAAAAAAAAACAGTTACCTATTGAATTGAAAGTGCTCCATAGCAATGACTTTCTCTGCTAGCACTTTACAGGAAACAATATATCAGTTATTTATTACAAGTAAATTAAATTACCTTTAGACCTCCTTTGTCATCTGGCAATATTGGGACATTTAAGGACTGTCTGCTTCTGGAACAAGGCAAAGATGATCTGTTCAGTTTATTCTTGTCTTTGTCTACTTGCATACATGCTGATGCCAATAACCTTACAAGCTCTGTGTCTAAAAGAAACCAAATTAAGATATTTAGTCCGGTTTGCTTTCTCTGACTGATACACTAACACTTTCCCTACAAATTCTATATGAGTAGTAATTGATTTGCCTCTCAAAAACAAAGCAGATGAATCCCCAAAACCTTCTTTCTTGGCCTATGTTTCCCACCCCTTCTCCCTACCTTGTGGCCTGCAGTCTTAACACCACCTCACTGAAGATATTTATCAATACAAATAATCATGCTATTCAGTCAGAATTAGTCTCATGTGACCAAGTTAGCTGCCTCTCTCACACTTTGTAGACGTTAGGAACAATATTGTGATGCTGCCTTTTCTCACCTTACACAGAAGAGAGTAGAGAAAAGTGAATATTCTTTCTTCAAGCGTAGGTTGCAGAAAAGAAGCTTGAAATTAAATCCCAAAGAGAAAGCAGATGTTCAGCCTGGACAACAAAGGGGCTGAAAAGACACAGTTAGAAAATAAGGTGGACAAAAAAGGTGAGAAAAAAAGAAAGGAAGAGGAATTAAAAAGAATAAGTATGAGATGAGGACAGGAAAGCCAAACAAATATCCTGTAAATCTGTATACAAGTCAGACAAGACTTTTCAGAAGGGCAGACAGAACTGACCTATATATTCCTCTTTCTAAATAAGTAATAAGACAAACTACGCTGTCCTAGTTATGAGTTAAAAGTTAACTATGAGAAAAAAACATTTACTGCATTTATCTTCTAAAATTTCATACTATTAGTGATCTACTTTTGACAATGTAAAGTTATCTGCTAGTGACCAAAAACACCATAATGAGTAAATACAGAGAAAATAAACACTAATTCCATCAGCAGTTGTATTTTCTGACTTCAGATAAAGCAATTCAGGTACCAGGCAAGGTTAACAGACAAGGTTACCAGGCACGGTTCCTCTTCTCTTCTGACAAACTACAACAAAACCTAAAGGTGTTTCACTGAAGCCTACCCTAAATATGGTGCCTTTTTCTAAAGCACTGCCATGAAACACAACCTGAAATGTGATTTATTCACAGCCTTCAAAGACCTAGTGGGGGATACAGCCAGGAATTCACTTGTGTTTTTTCTGTTAGTACTCTCTGTCCTGTCCCTGTACTTATGTTAACTGAGTGGAAATTCTTGACTGCAGTTCACAGCTCTGTGCTAATGACACTACAGAACATAAGGGCCACCACAGACAAATGCTACAGAGCTGGCTCTGCTGACACAAACAACAAATTTTGAAGCATCTTCAAAAACAAAGAGTACAAACAAATTTGTTACCCATAAACATATACACTCTTCTAGACAATTAACTCTAACCCCATCCTTTTTAGGCAGCATCCTTTCCTGGTCCAGTCCAGCACAGACCTCAGAGTGTACTTTCTAGCAACTTAAACATCCCTTCCAATATAGAAAATATTTTTATCTCCTTCACTGCTCTTTGAATTCACATACCTGGATCATTCAGCAGCATTATCAGGTCAAAAGCTGTGTACCCATTTTTTGCACGAAGATTGACATCAGCTCCTTGATTTAACAAGTACTTTACAACATCTTTATTTCTTTAGGGGGAAAAAAAAAAGCATTGCTCATGTTAATAACAAAGAAACAAATGAAAAACCCCGTAATACTCCTTTTTCATCCTTTTAAACCATTTCTCCTCAATTAGAGATCAGTTTTACCTTTTCTGTAGCTAAGTCTAAAATTTTTTTCACAAGCTACTCCAAGGCTCCAAAGGATTCCTTTGTCAGTCACTGTTTACTCACTACAAATACACTAATCAACGTGCAAAAAGTCATCCTAAAAGCCCTAATTTGAATAGTCAATTTCATAAACTGACCATCTGGAACTGATTCAGGAATTTGTTGCCAAACACCTTCCCAGTGAAATGTCTAGGGCAATAAAGCAGATGGAAAGACAAAGGTCAATCCAGTAGTCATCACATGCCATCACTAATAGTTCAACACAACTTCATATTCAGAACAGATAAGAATCTGTATGCAGAAAAGCCAAATTGACTGAAGATAATTTATGAAGTCCAAATACTATTTCACTTAATTCGAGATATAAATTACATAGCTGAGAAGGCACATTATTGCTTCCTTCAGGTGTTTAAAATGATAAACAACACAAACACCTTGCAAAAAAAGCTCATAAAAGCTAGTTGCATAACAGGAACTCACCATCCTATTCCCATTAGCCCCTCTTCCCTCTCATACACCTGAATAAATAAACAGGACCAGCCTTGCAAGTAAAAAACAAAGCTGTAATTCAGCCTACAAAATAAGCAAACAGACAACAAAGCTGGGGAAAATATGTTTAATACGATACTTCTCCTGTACTGACCTTGTATAAAACAATATCCAACATGCATTAGCAACACAGAACAAATAGGTTAAGTAGCAATATCTGACTGCAAATTCTAAGCTGACAAATAGATCTCATCCACTCCATTTCTGAATATTACTTCTTACTGTAGTAATGAAGTTTTCACTTCTGAACTAAATCCAGATAAACACAACCCTAAAATGAAGAAGGTTCCTCCTCTCTTCTGACAAAAATTCTGCTTATCCCCAAAAAAAGCTCCTCTGCATACTTTCCTTTACTTTTCTTCCTCAAAACCATATCACTCCCCCATCCTGCTTTCCAGGATATGCCATAGAGCCACATCCTTTAATGCTCCTGGGATGACCTCTGGTCCTTCCACTGAGCTGGTGGTGAGTTTGTTTTACTTATGCATGAGTAATACCAGTGTCTCCAGTAAATTGCCACAACCTCAAACATCTATAAAGACTGATATAGAACAGAGAGGGGAATTTTCATAAAGCAGTTCTCCAGGAAATTGAAAGGACAGTATCTGAATACACAGAGCACTCAGCTGCACTCTGCACACCCACAGACAAGAGGAGTGCCTGAGTAGGGGTGAGGGGATGAGCCAGAAGCTCTGCACATCCCATTCTGCTGGTTGCTTCTACTCTAGCTAGCTGTGTGCTGGTGCAGCTGCTGATAACAAAACTGCCACACCTGAAAAACCCTTCAGGCACTTCTGTGAAATGCCTATCACTACTATCAGTACACACGGGTGAGGACGAAGAGACCTTCTCATGCAGGTCCCAGGAACTACTTCAGAAAATTTTCACAAAGACAAGTTGACCTCCTATTTTTCCCCTCTGTTGTACTTTCATAGCCCAATCAGATCTGTATTTGTACAATAAATGTGAGCACTACCAGGCAGTGAAGTGATTCTTCACCTTCCTAAAGGCAAACTTCTGTGGTCTGACTCTTTAAGTGTCTAAACCCATTTACAATGTAGCTTTAGAGAAAATTACAATTAGCTGTAGTGGGTGCAGTGGGTGCATTTCAGAAAACTCAATGCAAACTAAAGGCTGAAAAGGGGAACATAAGAATGGTTTCAAGACTGGAAAATAAGTCAATCAAAGGGTAACTGCCTTGAAGTTTCACAGCTTGATGTAGGCCTACAGCCCTGGCAGAGGATGATATGGTCTTACAAAACATCAAAGGATGGAAGTTGAAATCTGCACTACAGCTCCTAGAGCCTGCCTGGAGCACCATGTTTCTAGCACTTACTAAGCAAGATTCAAGTTCCCAAATATTCCATTCACTCTGAAATCCAAAAGGCATTCACGTCTGCTCTGAAAAGCTGAGGGCAGTGCAAAGGCTATGGAAACTGAAGCTGAAAGTCTCTCAGTTTCTCACTAAGACCCCTCCCAGAGTCAGTATCAAAAAGTTTTTTTCCATTGGAATGTACAAAGAATGAAACTTCTTCATTGCCAGACCCAAAGAAAGCATGTATCTTACCCATGGTATGTGGCCTGCATTAGTGCTGTCCAGCCATGAACATTATCCTGTTTGTCAATATCAGCATTTTTCTCAACAAGGAGCTGAACAAGGGGCAGCTGTCCTGTTACAGCTGCAATCATTAGTGGAGATGCGCCATCAACATTGGTAATATTGACCTGACCTGGGTCTTCATCAACAATGTCTTTAACCAGCTGAAAATTTCCTGTAAAACAGTGATAAAATTTATTTACATGAGCAGAGACCCTCTCAGCCACTGAACTCATACATACTTTGAGCTGCTGACACTCGTCTATATTTAGTGGAATTAAAACAGAAAAAATGAAAAGTACTAGAGCAACTGCAATGCTAAAAGCTAAATATTGGTAGTGATCACTGGTCTTTTAGTAGATCATTACATATTCCCAGGCTACATAAAACTGTGATGTAAGCATGAGAAATTGCTTTCATTCACTTTTCCTGCCTGTACACTAAGAGTACAATCTCATTAATAGAATGATTTTCTGACATTAACAACTAACATTTTCTGGCATTAACAACAACACTGCTGTATAAACTGCAATGCATTCCATAGGTGAAGATTATGAGTAGGGAGGGAATATTTCCACTGAACTGTAATAACGTGAACTCATGCAAAGAAAACAGGACAAAGATCCCTGTTGCATTTCCATAGACTGAAATGACAGAAAGCAACAACTTCAAAATCAAAAAGAACAGGAACAAAAGCATTCTGAGAGGTGGTGGAGGTCATCCCTTGCCTTAAGCAGACAGAAAATGCCCCGGGTCAGACTGATCCATGAACCCCTCTTACAAATTCTAAAATCTTTTACTGATGCTATTCTATAACCTTCCAAGGAATTAATTTACTCCAGTGCTCAGCTTCCTTTCAGAAACTTTCAGAAAGTTTGGTTCTTTTAAATTCTGCCTCCAATATTTAAACTAAATCTTCAATGCAAGAGTTCACCTGTCCTTGCTCAAGAGCAATGCATTGGAACAGGCTGCCCAGGGAAGTGTCACCATCCCTGGAGGTGTTCAAAAAACACACGGATGTAGCACTTGAGGGTTGGCAATTGAACTGTAAAATCTATCAGATCTGAGGCCTTCCTAGGATGGGGATGCTTACATGTAAAGAGCTGACATTTAGGAGAGAGCTCCCAGTAACTGCCACTTATCACCTCTTTATACTCCACTATTGTGTCTGCACATTTCCAGTTCTGGTAGCCTGAAAAGCCATGAAGTTCCTAAGATATTGATTTACAATGGTCAAATGAAAAGCAACTGTTAAACTGCTGTAATAAAACCAGGATGGCATCTATGTTGAGACCAGGCTTGATCATTCAAAACACACATCTTGACTTTCGAATAGGAATGCAGTAGAAGTTGGAAGTTAACAATTGATTTAAAGATCAACGCTGCTGAAATCCACTTAGACAGTTGAGAAAAAGTTGTATTGAGAAAAGTTGTTGAGAAAAAGCAGTATTCTGCTTCACATAAATCACTCAGTTACAAATAGGATTAATAAAAGATCTAAAATCCAACAGAAACTGTGAAGTGAAAGCTGCTAACTAGGAGCTCTCTTCAGGCTGCAGATCCCTGATGAAAGCAAGAAGGTCAATGACACCAGAGGGTTCATTATGTTACAGTCAGGAGTGGGTACATGGACAAAAAAAGGCTGAAATGAGTGCTCAACCCTAAAGCTCACTTATTCATACTCCAGAGGGACAAAGCCATCTTTCAGTACACTATGTCCATATTTTCTATGTCACAGAAAGCACAGCCAGTAAGGATTATTATTACATCCACTGCACGTGCAAAGCTGTACTATTGATATTTCTTCATTGTCTGGAGCATCTTAGTCCCAGATAAGGGCAGGGTGACCGGAGAAGAAACAAACCTACTAGGTCTCATAAGAAACCTCTCATGACTTTACAGGACATTAAATTTAATCTCACTTAGGAATGACATCTTCCAGTATTTGAAAAAAAAAAAGAAAAAAACAAACAGATTCATCAGGAATTTTTCTTTATCACTGACTGATTTTTTTCTGACTGTCTCTATAGGTAAGCACACTTAGCCTTTTGCCAGCAGTCTATCATATAGCTGAAAACATATTTAAGTAACAAAATACCAATTGTAAGAGCAGTAAGCAGATAAGGTTAAAGTACCGAATCTCTATAACCTGTCAAAGATATTGGAAACAGTGCAGTTTCATGATCTGTGACCAGTCCTGTTTCCCATGCCACAGCCATCAGAAAGGAAGCCTCAAGCCAAATGTATCATTTCAGAACAGTTTCCTATGCTGGCAGACACAGAAGAACAGGTAACCAGTATGTAGCTGCCACAGGTGCAAGCCATCAGAGCCTGGATCAAATTTAAATCAAAAGGATAGCATTGGCTCTTTCTGTTTGCTGTGGAACAGTTCTACCAGCTGTGTGCTCATGAAAGTCACTCTTGTTCATGACAGAACAAGCAAGAGCTGAGACACTTATTTTTTGTTGAAGCAATCTGAAGAGCAATTATAGTGCTCATGTGAGCAGATACCCACGTATTTTTTGCACCAATTAGAAATTTGGTTTTCATACTTCAAGTTTATCAGGAAGGAAAAAAAAATCATGTTAAAGGTAGAATGGTCTTGGAATAACTGAAACTACCAAGTCACGTATTTTGGCATGAAGAGCAAAACCAGAAGTTATAAAGATTGTCTCATATTCAAATGTGAAGAAAAATAAACTACAAAAATAAATGTACTTTTTAAATAAGGAAAAAAGGAAAGGTCTGTAAAACCAGAACACATCTTGGTTTCCCATGTAACAAACATGCTCTGAAGCTTCAGGAATCAGGCATGGTGGAAGAGTTCTGTCAGTACTTACCCATTTTCAAAGCATGAAAGACATCAGGTTGCCTCTTTTCTTTATCTGGAAGTATATAAATATTAGTATTAGCAGTCATTAAAAACGCAAAAATTCTACTAAAATTTTCATAGCAAAAACTATTACAAAAATTTACATAAAGATACTATAAAATATGTTTGGACATAAAATTATTAAGTCCAAAAAAGCACTGATAACCTTTTTATTCCCCTCAGAAATAACAACTCATTTGCATACTTCTCTGTATGCAAAGTTAAAGCTACAAATTATTAAAAAGCACCAGCACTTTTGCTTTTCAACTTCCATTCTCTGTCAGGAATTTGTATTTGGACACTTCTTTGTTTCCTGTCTGGAAGATTAAAGTATCAAGTAAAAAAAAAAAACACAGTATGGCCTGGTTTAATCCTCCATACAACAGAACACACTCAACAGTATTTTGACAGATGACTCAAAAGCAGCTTTACAAGATATCCCATTTTTATTTCCTCTTTGGTATTAACAAGTTTATTTGTGAAGGTCACAAAAATAATACTGATGATTTAACTACATAGCTTGCCATTTGTGCGTGAACAGATATCCTTTAGCTCTCAATTCATCATCCCCATAATAAGAACTGAAATTGTTCCAAATTTTGGTATTTTGAGTGAAGGATCTTTCCTTTGGCACACCTTGCACTCAAGCCAGAAAAAATAAAATCTTCTCCAGCTTCCAAAAGATTACTGAATCTACAGAACCAATGGGCTAAAGGATTTTTGAGGAAAACAAGGAGATGGTGAGAGACTTCCTGAGCCTGATTCTGTCATTTTTATGGTAGTACAGAAAAGGTTCATGTTTATATCTTGAATCCAAAAGAAGGTATTTAAAAATGCTGAACAAATGCAATTGCTGGAAAGCCTCTCAGGAAACAAGAAACTCTTATGATCCTACATTTTCTCTTGGTTCAGAAACTCATAGAATGAGCTGTGTATAAGCTCACCACTGCAAACCAGATTTTAAAAAGCCAAGTTTTTTTCAAAAAGAACAGACTCCATATTTGGCATGTAAAAAGCCTGGAAGAGAGGCAGTCTCAAGGAGCGGGAGATCATGAGGAGATACCAGAAGGAAGAACTGACATTGGCAATCTGAAGAAAGGACAGGGACAACACACAGATAACACCCAGGCCATTTTAGGTAGTTTTGAGTTTGTTACTGAAAACAGGCCTCAGAAGACAGTTGATTCCTTTTAGATGGCAAATTGGCAATGTACTGGAAGACAATTTCCTTTTCTGCTACTTTCCACATGAAATGATCTTTCTTCATCCCAGGATGTACAAGAATCGAGTGCTAGGAGCAGACTGCTTTTGAGCCAGGGTCAAAAACCTGTGCAGAAATTTTTGTGGAGCCTTAACATGTTCACCCCCCCCCCTACCCATAGTTACTACTCTTCTGCTGATAAAACCTCTCCTTCAGCAGAGGTGACAGAAACACTGATTTGGTTCAGCTCAAGTCCACTGTCCTACCTTAAGCAGACTTCTTCAATACTTTAAGCTGTATGACTACAGAAGACATTCAAGACTCATCAGGCCAGCCCTGCCTGCACACAGGTTGTGTAAGTGCAAATGCAAGGTACAAAGCACTGCACCAGTGAACCCCACAGATGTTTGAATACCTGTTCTTCAGAGACTGGTCATGAGCAAATGTTGACAGAAAGCTAGTCCTCCCTGGCAGTGCAGCTGTATGAAAGCCTTAGCTCCAACTTAACCTATGAGTCAACATCTGACTAACACCTTCTCTGAAGCAGGAAGAAATGTCAGATTTTTATCTTTACTTCTTCAAGTAGGGAAGCTTAACCTGCAGGAATGACAGCAAATTTTAATAAAAACTAAGAACCTAGGTGATTTGGGACATGTCCACACTGTAGAGCAATATAGACATAATTGGATAAGATTCAAATGAGCCTCTTTCAGCACTACAAGCAGTAGTGAGCTTGGAGCAGACTACCCTATCCAATGGTTTTCTGATACCACAACTGGATGGGCAGTAGCACCTGGAAAAGGCTCCTTCTAGGGATAGAGATATCCTGAGATTTCATATAAGTACTGCAAAGCTGAAAAATCTAGATGCAGCTTTTCCAAACCCTCTTGTTAAGCACCTCCCAACACGTGTCTGCATCATAAAGCACAAATACCTTGAAAAGTGTCCACTATCAGCCGCATACAGAGTAAGGTTTCAATCTCTGAAATGACTTACTGATGTTCAAATGTCCAACAAAATGTCAGAACCAAACTCTCTGATTTCAGGAACAGATTTAATGCATTTCTGTTAGCATAAACAAACTTTGGAAGAAATAAAAATAAGTAAATCTCCAATGCTTTAAGAAAACTAATATAAGGTATTCATAACATTATTTTATAGGAACAATTAAAAATAAGTTAATTCAGAAAGGTATCTGGGTGAGATACCCACAAAAAGTTAAAAATATTTAAAAACTAAATTAACTTTTCAAGCTGACATGAGACAGCAAATAGGTTTAACCTTTATCTTCAATTAAAAAAAAATCCTAGGAAATTACATATAAAGCAGAATTCAAATGTGCTTGGTAATTTACAGAAACCCTGTAAAATTACTGGTAAGGACACACAATATATTCTGTCCTCTTGGTTGTGTGTGCAGCATTGTATACAGTGGTTAAGACTGAACGAAAAATGTTGGAGTCTTAAGTTTGCTCACACCTTTCTAAGCCTTCAATTCACCTAGTGCAAGATACTGCCTTTCTTCACAAAATCCTGGGTTTCACACATACTTCCATGCTGACTACTACAACCACGTGACCACCGCATATTCTGTAAGTACACAGTCACAAAATGTTTCTTTATCAGTTCTCATCTCATTCAGTGCACTTAAAGAATGCTTTACAGGGCAAAAATAAAAACCATAAAAGCAGCATTTCATGACTTCATTTTAATTTAGCTTTGCAGTGAAATACTGTTATTTTATTTCTAGTTTTGTCCATCCATGAGCAGTGTGTGTGCCTATCCCTGTGTGTGTGCACTAAAAGGCATATTCACATTTGAAGGGAGGAGGTTGCTTATAAATTTTACCAAGTCCTGAAGTTAAGTATTCCTCTGCAAGGGACAGAAAAATAGAGAACACATCAACTTGTTGTTCGTCCACATTAACACTTATTTTTTTAGCACACATGGTCCACTGTCAAAGGACTTTGAGGGTGTTTCATACATTAAGAATAGCAGAGGAAACCCTTAGGTTATTCTTGTCTCGTTTTCTGCACATCAGGGGTCTTGCATGTGACATTCAGTGAAGACAATCCAATGATGAGTTTTAGAAAGGCATTTAACCTTCATTGCAACTGTTAAAAGACTGCACACCTCTACTAAGTCGCTCTAGTTGTATACACTTCATTCCAAAACACCACTTTCCATTCAAATTCTTCTAACTTTAGACTCACCATTTTTTTCTTTTGCTGCCATATAAAAAGGCTGTCTGGTACTATGCTATCTGTCCTTAACGTGGACACTATTAGCTACACTTCCACATGAAACCAGACAGACTGAACTTCTTCTGTCTCCCCTTGCAAAGCATGTGTTCAAGTTTTTATGTATTTTAGGTTTTCTTTGAGTCTGCGATACCCTTTCTTTAATATCCTATTCTGCTGTCACGCCCCTTCTTGAGTGCCATTTCAAATAGGGCCTTGTCATTTTCTTCCTAAAGGAACACCTGGATCATGTGCTTTACAAGCGAAAAACATTTAAAGCATTAAAACATTTCAAAATGTTTTGTACTGTTTTTATTGCAAGGCAGAAATCTTCTCATGCTGACATGGAAGTAATCTGCTGAAGCTGAGCATTCCTGCCTCACCAAAGGTCGGCGTACCTACCCTGCTATTTTCAAAAGTCTAGTTACAAATTATAAAGAAGATCATACATGCAAAATAACCCCTTCAATTTCTAAACAGGCAATCAAAACTTCAAAAAAGCAAAACAAAATACTAACACTCCATACCTGCCTGGGGTCTGATAGTTGTGAGAGATTCCAGGTAGTCCTTCATGTCTTTGTGCTTGAAGCCAACAGAGATTTCAAAAGGTGTTTTATGTAGTACATTCAGGTGATCAGGGTTGGCACCCTTCTCCATGAGCTGCTGTGCCAAGCTCACCTTTCCACTAATAGCTGCCAGCATCAAAGGACTCCAGCCCATAGTCTTCACAGTGTAATTACAATCGGCTCCCCAGTCTAGTAACAGATGTACCACTGCCTCGTGTCCATGCTGAGCAGCTGCCATTAATGGAGTGATATCAGGAAGGTCATCTCTGCTGCTGTTAAGTACACCTGTGCTAAAATGGTCGTAATTATCCACAAAAGCTCCGGATTCCAGCAACAATTTCACCATGCTGACGTGGCCACCTCTGGAGGCCATTGTGAGGACACTGGCTCCTAACTTATTTTGTGCATTGAGATCAGCACCATTTTCCAGCAAGATGTGAGCAACACTTAGATGCCCAAACCTTGGGAGAAACAGATGATGATAAGAATTAACAACTTGGATGGCCAAAGGCTTCTCAAAGAAAACTGATATACACTAAACATGGAGAACTTTGTTACAGTATTGACCTATTGGCTAATACACTATGTGGGATTATGCAGACATCACTGAATGTGACAGGGGTTCCCTTACTGGAGGGAAGAGATACACATTTGAGGACTGTAAATTAATCCATTCCACATGTATCAGTGACCATGCTCATAGAGTAGGGATCTATTTAAGAGGATACTCTGGAAAAAGCAGCAATATGCTAGCCTCATTTTCAACTGTGTGACATCAACACTCAACTCGCATAAACTGTAGAGTCGCTTTTATCTTCTTATTTCCAGACCTGTATAGGATTCAATAATCAAAGTTAGTTTGTTTGCAGATATTTTAATCAAGTACCCTTTTTACTCTTGAATGAGTAAAAACTTCCAAGAATCAATGCAAAAAAAAAAAAAAGAAAACCAAGATCACGTTATGAACTGTATAGCTGATCTTTTGTATTTGCATCATCCCTTGCTTTCCAGTTGTGACCCATCAATGAGCCCCCACAATGGATGAAGGCTCGGCGAAGACAGGCATGTGGCCATAAGGCTCAGAGAATAACATAGCCAGTTGCCACAGCTCTAGTAAAGTTGAATTTCTCTTAACACAAAGGGAACCAGAGGGCTGCCTTTGTTTTAGAGAAATATCTCTATCAGCAGAGTGGGACAACTGGCTGTGTGAATGACCTTCCCTGACACAATCAATATGAAGTAGTATCCTCCTGAGTCAGCCAGAACAGCATGGGGGAAGTATCTACACAGATCTGCTCTATGCAGAGCACCAAAACTGAACAACCAACTAAACAAATTTTGAAGAGAACAAAGGGTTTAAACTGGCTCCAGCCACACATTCCTTCTTGGCAACTGGGGATGCCCAGCATTGTGACAGTGAGAAGCCAAGGTAATGGCTGTTTGTCTTACAGTTCAACTCTATGTTGCACTTGCTGTGTCAGGAATGTGTTGATTTCAGGAGATCGATGTGTCACTAGGCTAAATTAAAATCCTGTGCAACATCAAATATCTTCCAATAAGGAAATTTGGTATTAAAAGCATTAAACCCTCCTCGCGTGGATTATCTAAAAGAACTTGGTGAGAGTATTGAACTCATACCAGTGTTACCAGTCCCCCAGCTGTGATACCACTTCTTTATCAGAAGCTCTGTTAAGTTTGTCAGCAAGCAAAAGACAATCTTGCAAGCCATACACACAACCAGTTAGCTAATAGGTGAAAAAACGGAAACCCTTTACTGTTCCTCAGCTAAGGAATCCCACATTTTAATAAACATAATTCACTGCTAAGCTGTGCACTTCGTGTTCTTGCCACAGATATCATACATTACTATACACTTGTGCAGTGTTTGATACAAACTTTGATCCTGAAAGCAGCCTTTGTACACAGCAGGAAGGCAAATACTAGTTGAGGAAATCCTGAAGAATGCTACTAACCACTAATAACAGACAGGTGAATACAACTCCCTAGTTTCCTTTCAGGAAGTACATAGTTGCAGAATGCAGCCTCCACTACCTGCCTAGTCCCTCTGACCATCCTGGCAGCATTCACTGTGTTACCTTTGTAGAGCCTGCAATCACTGTATACGTGATTAACTTAATGCATATATGCTATCTCCTGTCCAATTTCAACAAGGCTAACCATGGGTGTATATAATGTGAAACCTAGGTTTATACAAACACTATGTTTCCTTTCTGGTTATCCATTAAAAAGATAAAAGAAACATGCCCTTACACTTCATGCTTTCTCCACAGGTTTCAGTGGTAGCTGCAGTACTTTTCAAATGTCAGCAAGTTGGGCCTTTAAAACATTGACTGGGTTACAGGGATTTGAGTTTATTGTTAAAGAATGAGAGTATGGTTTTCATCAAGGGAAAAAAAATCTAAGAATGTTTCTGCTATTTTTTTTTTCTTTTTTTTTTTTTTTTTTTCCAACCTTCATGGAATGACAAAATTGTTGAACCTTGTCTTGTTCTTACTGGGAAACCAGCTGTGTGACTCACTCTTTGGGAACTTTCTATGGGGTTTAATTGAAAAGAGAAATGTTGACTTTGAAAAAGACTAAATTCTTCCAAGTAGCTTAATCTGTTACGAAACCAAAAGAGGGAAGGGGGAAATAAATACCAAAAGAACCAAAAACATTTATCCTTTCAATTAAGCATTTACTTAACAGAGGAAAGCACTGCCCTCCAACCTTGCAAAGCACATCTGTAAACCCTGAGGGTACTTGTATATAGAGAGATAAGCACAAACATAGGCATTAGGAATAGAGGGAACTGCCTGTTACACGGGTTACACGAAGGAAGGAGGGGAGCGGTGTTTTCATCTTCAGGTTACCTCTGACTGTGATTCTGCGGCACTGGGGCTTTACCCAAGGCACCGCATGCACAGCTTCCATCACCACACCCTTAACACTGAATGAGATCGCCTAAAGCCCCAGCGTGATACCTATCCAAATTTAAATTCGACAACCCCTCGTCACCCACCCCCAGTGTAGGTAACAGGTGACCACTGGGGTCCCCCGGGGTCACAAGCGCAGACGACCGACCGCGGCCTACAACATGGCGCGTTCCCCCCCGATCTCACACACGCTGACCCCTAGGATTCTCCCCCAGCGCTCCCGAGCTCCCTCCCCCGGCCTGGGGAGCGGGTTCTTGAAGGAGAAAGAACCGAGAGCCAGCGGCGGCCCCGGGGCGGGGAAGGGAGCGAGCCTCGGCGGCCCTCCCATCCCCGCCCCGGGGCCAACGCCGGTACGGTCGCCGCCCCGCCGCTGAGTAGGCCGGTGCCCCGCAGCGAGGCGGGATGGCGGCCGGAGACAACCCCTCCTCCCCCTTCCCTGACCCCAGCCCCTACCTGGCCGCTTGCATGAGGGGGCTCCATCCGTAATGGTTCCTGCTCTGTACCGAGGCCCCCTTCCGCAGCAGGAATCGCACCAACTGCTCGTGGCCCCCCGCCGCAGCGAACTGTAGACCCGTGTTGCCGGCCTCGTCGGTGCAGTCCACGGGCACGGCGGGGGCCGAAGGGGCGGACCCTTCACCGCGGGGCTCCACCGCCTCCTCGGTACCCCCGCAGGAGGATGGGGCCGCCGGGTCGGCGGGGCCGCCGCCGGGCAGCCCTAAGAGGCGCCGGGCGGTCTCGCAGTCGCCCTGTTCGCAGGCGCGGAGGAAGAGCTGGACCTGGGGAGGCACTCCGCATTCCCCCATGGGCAGCGCCGGCGAGCCCCGAGCGGCTCGGCCGCTCGCAATCGCCCCCGCCGGCGGCAGCCTCCGGGAAGGCAGAGGGGAGGAGGGGACTCGGCTGGCGGGAGGAGGCCGGCGCAGGGCGGCCGCAGCGCCCCGGCCGCTTTCGCACGGCAGGGAGGGGAAGCCGGCTTGGGCCGCACGCTGAGCTCCTCAGAACCAGCAAGGGGCTTCTCTGCCTGGACCTCCCCTGCCTTCAGTGTCTGTCCCGATGGTGTCACCCCTTCTCGCTCCAAACAGCGCCTGGGTCCCCCAGGTGTTTTGTGTCATCCGCTCGCATCTGGGCTGCTGCCGTTCTCCATGCCGGGTTCCTGCTACCACTACTGACTCCGACGCAGTGAAGCGTCTCCACCAAACATGTTTTTCTGACCCGGGGTCACCTTCTGCCCCCTTAGGTGTGGAGCTTATTTGCTCTCACCCGGCCCAGCAATCCTTTTTTCGTGCTTGACGAATTGTTTTCTACAGCCTGGAGCGGTCATTCTGACAGCCCCACCTCCATTTACATGATATTTCAGCCTTTACTTGCACCTTCCTACTTTGTTTTTCTTTTAGCTGAAAACCAGTCTCTTCCTTCACTGAAATACAAGATTTACAATTGGGTCACTCCCCAAAACCACAATTTCCTCCCTTCTGATAGTGACAATCAGACTTTTGTTTTGAAGAGTTTGAGCATAAAAATTGTGATTTCTTGTGGCATTTTTAAGTATCTTCTCTCTAGCTTGAGCCTCACAGATAACGAAATCTTTTCCAGATTATACTGATGTCTAAAGTAAGAAAAACAAAACAAAACAGGAAAGCACCAATAAAATAACTCTTGCACTGCAGTTCACCACTCACTTAAGGATATTGTGTCATGTCCCTGTTGGTTTGGGCAAGTCATTCTGTAAGATTTCAGAGCTTGGAAGAAAGGAATGGCAAGAGTGATTAATGCAATACATTATTCATGATTCAAGAAAACTGTGTCATTCTTACCATATCAAAGTGCGTGCCTGCATACAGTCAAATTAGTGACAGAATCATTCCAGTTTATCTGTGAGATAAGCTACTTGATCATACAAATTTGTTATGTAGCTGATGATTACGCTATCAAATTCTACTAATGGTTTGAAACTCTAGACTAAGATACCATCAATGTGATTAGGAACCTAACAACATAAGGTGAAACACTTTAAGAAACTTAAGTAAGCAATAGGAAATGTATATCGGGGTTTGCAATATGTTACCATCAGCTCTTACTAACTTCAGCCTGCAACCTAGGCATTTATATATATACGATCACTCAGTGATTTATGTCACTGATGCAGAATCAAAATATCATGAGGCAAGGGAAAAATAATGAGCTCTCTTTTAGCTCTCTGGAAAATATAGGTCCTGATTTCTTCACCCATGAAAGAACGACCTAAGCCTTTCAAACTGTTGATTAGGTAAGCGGATGGACAAAGCTTAGGCTGGAAGAGGATACAGGAGAAAACAAAATCAAGACCATTAAATGCAGGTTCTGCACTAGTTGTTTGGAAAGTTTGTACAAACTTCATCTGGTCAGTGAAAAATGCGTTGCTTTTGACAAGAAATGCCTTCATGTCACCAGTATGCTAATTTGTATAGGTCAGTGTTGGATTGCTCTCTGATAAAAGTGATTTTAAAATAACAAAGAAAAACCTGATGAATGAAAGAAATTACTTCAGACTAAAGGAAGCACAAAGAACAGGACAGGCCTATCAAAAAAAATCAAAGCGCATAACGGATATGGAAAGAGCAAACATGAGGCCAACATTTGAGAAAGTTTTCTAACAGAAGGCTCCACTGCAAAGTATTTTAAAACTCCAGCAGGGAGATAAGTGGGACAGTATAAGCCTTATGGAAGCTACTCATAATACACAGTGACATAAAGGAGATAAACCTAGAGCCATCATTCTGCAAGAGACAGACCTCATCATTTGCAAAACAAAGGCTAGAAAACTATTAGGGTATGTAATGTACCTGTGGAGCTTTTAAAGTAAATATGACATGGCAAATGCACAGGGATGTAGAACTACAAATTGGTCAGGTAACATGACAAAAGATTCTGTTGCTCTTAGAGTAGCAATAGGATATAATACCTTTGGACATATTGTCATACCATCACACAAAAGCAATTTTCTACCTCATCTATAATTCAGAATCACATAATATTGAAGACGATAAAATTACCATCATAAAAAATATCTCTGAAAGGGAGAAATGCAAGTAGTCAAGCAATTAGCTGACTCAGCCATAATCTTAATTATGAAAGTCTGGGGATGATGGCATCGCAAATCCTCATAGAAGATGGCAATATTTTCACAGCAATTCAAGGAGTAAAAGGCTTATTTTCTACTGTAAAACCTTGCAGATGTGAATCACAAGGAATGCATACTTCTGCAAAACAAAACAAATCAAACCTGAAAGTTTTAGCATATGCTTATTGTTAAGACTCTTACCTCCATCTTAAAGAAAAAATATAGACATATATATGAGACATACCATGAGAGAAAAGAAGGTGTTTCTCCTGTATCATTACTCATACATTAACTGAATAGGATGACTAAGATCAATTCACTACATAATATGTCCTTAAGTTCTTGCTTCAGGATTTTAATTCTGTCATATATAGCAGGTCTCCACTTTGTCTACTATATCCCGCTGCTATAACTTAATGAAATTACTTCATTTAAATGTTTCCAAATATGCCATAATTTTGACTGAACTTTCATAAATTGTTTGCAGCTCAGTATTTCAGCTCACTGTATCAGCACAAGACTGCATGGAAAATCAGTCAGATTTACAATATAGTAGGCCTTCAAGAGCCTTCTCAGCAACGTGTCTGTCATACCATATTCCATGCAGAGAATTGCAGTTTTTGACATCTAAGCTTGCTAGTCATGGCTTCCTTTACATACAATATCTCTTCTACTGCTGATACATGCTATTTAGCTAAAGAGAGCATCTGTGTATCAACCAAAGAAATCTATAGCAAGCAATATGGTTTATCTTGATTTCAGTAAAGCATTTGACACCGTCTCTCACAGCATCCTTGTAGATAAGTTGATCAAGTATGGGTTTGGTGATCAGGTAGTGAGGTGGATCAGGAACTGGTTGAAAGGAAGGAGTCAGAGAGTTGTAGTCAATGGGGCAGAATCTGGTTGGAGGTGTGTGACCAGTGGAGTCCCTCAGGGGTCGGTACTGGGACCGGTGTTGTTCAATATATTCATCAACGACTTGGATGAGGGTATAGAATGTACCCTCAGCAAGTTTGCTGATGACACTAAGCTGGGAGGAGTGGCTGACACACCAGAAGGCTGTGCTGCCATTCAGAGAGACTTAGACAGGCTGGAGAGTTGGGCAGGGAGGAACAAGATGAAATTCAACAAGGGGAAGTGTAGAGTTTTGCATTTGGGGAAGAACAACACGATGTCCCAGTATAGGTTGGGGGCTGACCTGCTGGAGAGCAGTGAAGGTGAAAGAGACCTGGGGGTCCTGGTAGACAAGAGGATGACCATGAGCCAGCAATGTGCCCTTGTGGCCAAGAAGGCCAATGGCATCCTGGGGTGCATTAGAAAGGGTGTGGTTAGTAGGTCAAGAGAGGTTCTCCTCCCCCTCTATTCTGCATTGGTGAGGCCGCACCTGGAGTATTGTGTCCAGTTCTGGGCCCCTCAGTTCAAGAAGGACAGGGAAGTGCTTGAAAGAGTCCAGCGCAGAGCTACTAAGATGATAAAGGGAGTGGAGCATCTCCCTTATGAGGAAAGGCTGAGGGAGCTGGGTCTCTTTAGTTTGGAGAAAAGGAGACTGAGGGGTGACCTCATCAATGTTTTCAAATATGTAAGGGGTGAGTGTCAGGGAGATGGAGTTAGGCTTTTCTCTATGGTGACGAGTGATAGGACAAGGGGTAATGGGTGTAAGTTGGAGCATAGGAGGTTCAAGTTGAATATCAGAAAGAATTTTTTTACTGTAAGGGTGACGGAGCACTGGAACAGGCTGCCCAGGGGGGTTGTGGAGTCTCCTTCACTGGAGACATTCAAAACCCGCCTGGACACGTTCCTAGGCGATGTACTCTAGGGGGCCCTGCTCTGGCAGGGGGGGTTGGACTAGATGATCTTTCGAGGTCCCTTCCAACCCCTAGGATTCTATGATAATATATATATATAAAATATGCAATAATATATATAGTATATATCAATATATACCAATGGATGCCTTTGGCATGCACATCCTTACTACCTTTAAGTTATCCTGGTTTGCACATGACCCTTTGATCAAGATACTTTGTATGTGTGTCCATATGCATATAGCCATATATATACACATGTACATACATGGACTACAGGTATCTGCAAACCAATACAAATTAGGTCTTGCCCAAGTAGCATCCACTGAATGCTGCTTATTTTTATAGGCTTGTCAGTATGAGAATTACACAGCATTCATCAGTCTTATAGAAGATCCCGGAAATAGCTGGCAGTTTCTATCTCACTCATCAAGTCTGTGTTTTAATCTGTTTTATTTTTAGGACTCTGTACCTACTGTTCTTCCTCTCATCTAAGCTCCTGGTACACTCTCCCTTTGCACCATGTACCCAACTTCACTCTTGATCCAAAGTCTGCCCCATAAAACAGGGTTCCCACTGAAGCACTAGGGACCTGCACACTCAGCCTTTGGTGCAGACCTGCAGCTGGGAAGAAGTGGGGGCTCAGCACATTTCACATTTTGCCTGCACTATGCACCATGCCACTGCCTCAAATAACAGCACTTTCCATACAAACATGTTAATAAAAAAAATTTAAATCCTTGGCACTGGTTGAACAGTGGGACGAATAATAATAATTTTAAAATACAGGTGCATGCTTGCTGATAAAGCAGACAAGGTAAGGGTTGAGGGGGGCTCTTTCTTTGCAAGGCAATGCTGTTCTGGTTAAAGAAATAGGGAACGACCACCCATAGATCCAAAGCTGTCTCCAGTGAGTATGTTATATAACTTGGCCAAATCTTTTTGACAGATTTCTCATTTATTTGCAACGTACACCATGTTCTGCTGATTTTTTCTCTTTTTTTATAGAATACCTAACCATTGGGTGTTACTAAAACTAGAAGCATTATTTTGAAACACATTATTTGGTTCTTTCTTTTCTGATGAAAGTATTAATTTAGGAAGCTGTTTGAACTTCAGGTGTATTCTAAATACGCAGTCTCTATCAGCTGAGACTTCTTCACAGCCCATTTCCATTTTATAGTTTTGCACCATTTTTAACTGACAGTAGAGATCTAACAAAAAAAAACCCCAAAACCCAACAAAGCCTTGAATTTTAAAGCCTTTATTAAATTTAATACTTGATTTATTTTCAAAGAGTATGTCATCACTATAAAATAACTTCTGTTAATAATAATAGATGTGAAAAATAGTTTGTCTTAATTTACCACTTCATGTTTTCCTTGTCTGTAGACCAATTTCTTCAATAAGCTCATGTATTTTAAGTAAACTGAGTATCACCTAGGATTTAAATGTACATTTAGGTGAGCAACAGGTGTACTCCTAATTTCAGCTATTATATTTACTATATTATTATTATTGTCAATTACATATGATTATATTACCTTCTCTTAGTGCTTTCTGAAAGGTATAGTTAATACATTGTTTCTTCCTGAAAACAAAGAAACAAACAAACAAGAAAACAACAAACCAGTAGAATTGCTTAAAAGGAACTCTTCCATGAAGACATTTCTACAAGCTTTACAGATATCAGGGAAATAATTTGCCTCATTAATTGTAGGTATTTTTTTTCTCTACAGCTTATTTTTACACAGAGAGCAGATGATGTTATACTTCAAGTACTTCAGCTCAGAAATTTCAGTCTTCCTGTATTAATTAGACCCTACAAACTTTTTAAAAGGTTTAAGGAAAAGCGTATTTTCATCACATTCTTTAAATCTTGTTAAAACTTATTTGTGAATGATACTGAACGAATGAATCTTAATGATTTTTGCATTAACACCATAATGGTACTTTCCCTTGCTGGATTTCTTCAGATTTATGTGCTTGGACATCACTACTAGTATTATTATTCCTCACTGCAAGGATGATCACATAAAAGCCTTCTCAGCTACTTTGCTCTAAGGGCATTACTACATTATTAGTACTGAAAGCCACCTCCCTTGCTTTCCGACCAGCTGTGACATTCCTTACTTCTGTGGAAGCAAGCTGATGCTCTACCTTTTATTCAAGCCTTTTCTACCTTTTTAAAATCTGACTGAGAGATAACCTATGCTGGTTATCTTCTTCAACAGTTCTGTGTTATTTTACCCCGTCTGCCACCAACTGTGGCGTGCCACCTGCAGTCTTGTCACATTTTGTTCTCAGCTTCCCACTTTTTTTATCTCAAAACTTGTTTTAGTCGTGGGATCATATTCTTGTGTCTCTTCCATATTGCTCTAACACTTAAAATACTTCAGTGAAATACTTATTCTTCTAATACTTAGGAACCTATGCAGCAGAACTCTCCTGTTTTCTTTCTGTCAGGATTTGGGCCCAGCAGGTACCAACCAGGCCTCTGATTGCTCACCCCCCCACCCCCACTGTGGGACAGGGAGGAGAAAATCCACTCAAAGGCTCCTTAATCAATGCAAGGATAGGAAGGTTTTCATTCTCCAGTTACAGTAATGGGCAAAAAACAGACAGACTCAACTTCGGGAGGAAAAAGAAAACTAATTTAAACTACAGGAAGGAAGAGAAAACATGACCAGATATTAATACCTCCTTCGGCCCCTCTTTCTCCCCGGTCCCAGATCCCTTCCCTA
This sequence comes from Heliangelus exortis, assembly GCF_036169615.1. Taxonomy (NCBI): domain Eukaryota; kingdom Metazoa; phylum Chordata; class Aves; order Apodiformes; family Trochilidae; genus Heliangelus; species Heliangelus exortis. The sequence goes on from NC_092423.1 coordinate 88,888,610, forward strand.
CTGCCTCCCCCTCAGGGCACAGGGGAGGGGCAGGGGGGGGTTTAGGGTCAGTTCCCCACACGGTGTTTCTGCCGCTCCTTCCTCCTCAGGAGGAGGACTCCTCACAGCCTTCCCCTGCTCCAGCGTGGTATCTCACCACCCTCACATTAAATAATTTCTTCCTAATGTGAGGGTTATCTATGACTGATAATTATATATGCATAAAATCTAGTTTGAAAAAGAGTACGAGCTGGAATAACAGTGGTTAAGTATGTGTGTGTAAGTATATTTTGTAGGTAACTATTAAATACAGCAGCCCTCCAGTAGCTGAAGGGGGTGTACAGGCAAGCCTGGGAGGGACTTTTTACAAGTGTGTATAGCAATAGGACAAGTGGTAATGGCCTTAAACTGGAAGAGGACAGATTCAAGTTATACATTACAAAGAAATTCTTCATTTTGAGGGTGGTGAGACACTGAAACAAGTTTCCCAAGGAAGTTGTACATGCCTGCTCCCTGGAAGTGTTCAAAACAAGGTTGATAGGGCTTTGAGCAATGTGGTCTAAGGTGTCCCTGCCCATGCAGGGGGTTGGAACTAAATGATCTTTAAGGCTCCTTCCAACCCAAACCACTCTTGATTCTATGAGATACCAATATGCTGGACAAAAGAATATACATCATATATAAAGAAAGCTGTATCTATTAAGCTTGGGGACTGAAGGGTCAGGTGGCAAACCCAAACCATTCTAGAACTCTATAGCTGAAAAAGAAATAATTAAATTATATCTATATGCATATACATCTGCATCTGCAGATCCACCTACACTACTTGATTTATCATAGTTTGCCAGTGAAAGGATGATTCACTATTACTCAGCACCTTTCTATCCAAAGCAAAGCCTCCACAGTCGCTGACAGCCTCTGTGTTTGTTGTCATGTATGACATTTATTATAATGTCAAATCAGAAGTACCTCATAGCTCTAGGCTGTGACCCTGTCTGGTAGTAATGAGGTTTTTTCCCTTTCCTAGTGTCAAAGGTGGTTTTGTCCAGTAGTGCTGGTGAGCACCTCCCAATACCACTTAACCAGGCTGAAGTTACTCTCTGGTGATGACTTGATTCCTCTGCCATGTTGATCTTGACAAGCCTCCAACAGCAGAGGACAGTACAGTGAACTGTCTCCTTGTAAAATATGTAAGAGCAAAAGACACCTCAAAACCAGAGTTTCAGCTCCATGATGAACATGAGAGAGAAACTGTATCAGTCATTTTACACTTATGTTAAGGTTTTTCAAACGCAAAATCACGTTTAGGTTAGATATTAGAAAGAATTTCTTTATGGAGACGGTGATGAGACATTGGAATGGGCTGCCCAGGGAAGTAGTGGATTCTCCATCCCTGCAGATACTTAAAAAGAGACTGGACGTGGCACTCAGTGCCACGGTCTGGTAACTGCAGCGGTAGTGGATCAAGGGTTGGACTTGATGATCTCTGAGGTCCCTTCCAACCCAGCCAATTCTATGATTCTATGATTCTATGATCTAATCTCATGCATCAAGATGATCAGTTTAGACAGATAGATCTACGTCCTGCTAGAGGGTGAAGCAAAAAAGCAGTATCAATGTGTGGTTGAACATGAAGTAAATTAGAAAGTTTTGACTTGATGTCACACTTGCTATTTTACCATAATTCTGTCAAGCCATGAAATGGACTGCCCGTCCATCACTTGTCTTTAGGATTTCTCCTTATGATGCCACATTAGGGTTTTTTTTTGTTGCTGTTGTTTTGTTTTGTTTTTTTCAGCCAAGAACACCGCTTTCTTCAGTGAAAGAGTTTGTCATTAACTCCTATGGCTTCTTGTCCCATGTTCTGTGTAATTCTAAAGCACATGCTACTCCACAGGCAGCAGAATGAAGGAAGGCTGGTTTCCAACAGACTCGGTTCCACCCCAACAATATTCCTGGCTCCTCCATGACAAAACACCCCCCTTGCTGTTCACCTGTAGCCCTGGCTACCTCTATCAGGAAGCAGCAAGCCTTGGGGCCATCCCTGTCATCGCCAGAGCAACTCGCTGTGGCCATGCCAGCCCTGTGCTAGCCACACCTTCCCATGATGGGAGTACAACCTGCGTACCTGCCATACAGCTACCAGTGTTCATGAAGGTCACTCAAGTTTCAGGGTGACCAGATCACCTCTTCTTTGAAGGGTAACAGGACGCGTTCAAAGCGGACATGTATTCCTCTTTCCTCCGCACATCCCAGGAGCGCACGATCCAGCTGCAGCGGGCTGGCCCAGCTCCGGTCCCTCCTTGCCCGGGGAGCTGTGGGACAAGGGCCCGGGGATAGCTCAGGACCACTTCGCTGTTGTGTCTCCCGGTGACAGCCCGGAGCAAGCAGCAGCCGGGGTGCCGGGGCCCTCGGAGCCCTGCAGGGTGCCGACCACCATGAAGCCGAGAAGCATCGCTCTCGGCGAGCCGGCTGAGGAGCGGGCGGGATGAGACCCTTCCCTGTCTGACACGCAGAAACCCCTCCCCGCCCCGCGGCCTCGCCCGTCCCCGTCTCTTCAGCGCCGCGCCCCTCCGGGCTGGCTGGCGGCGGGGCGGGAAGGAGGGCGGGGCGGCGGCGGAGGAGCCGGGCGGGTTTCCTGGCTGGGGCAGCGCTGGCGGCGGGCAGGCGGTGCGGCGTGGGCAGGTCCCGGAGAACCTCGTCGAGTTTGCCCGAGGCGGAGGCGCGACCGTGTCCGCGTCTGTGTCCGGGAGAAGCCGCCCGCGGCCCCGCAGCCTGCTCGGCATGGCCGGCCGCTTCGGCCGTGGCATGTGGTGGGGCAAGCGGGGCCGGGGCTGCCGAGGCGGGGGCGGGCTGGTGGTCCTGGGGCTACTGGCCGCCGTCGGCTTCCTCGCCTGGAGGCACGGCCCGCCGCCGCACCACGCCACTCGCCGCGCCCCCGCCTCGCCACCGCCGCCGGCCGACACCGAGCTGCTGCGGAAGCCGGTGTACGAGAAGCCGGCCCTGGTCCCGGGGGCGCTGGGCGAGCTGGGCCGGGCGGTGCGGTTGGAGCTGAGCCCGGCCGAGAAACGGCGCCAGGAGGAGAGCATCCGCCGGCACCAGATCAACATCTACCTGAGCGACCGCATCTCGCTGCACCGCCGCCTGCCCGAGCGCTGGAACCCGCTGTGAGTACCCGCTGCCCCACCTGCCCCCGCCCCAGTCACCTCTAGGGCAGGTGGGGACGGGGACGGAGGGGCCGTGCCTGCTACTGCTGTGGCTCTATGTGGAGCAGCGCTTTCAGAGGAGTGTGTGGTGGCAGCGCGGGATAATCGTGTGGTTCAGCTGCCGCCTACTAAGAAACGTGGGGACTTTAAAAACTCTTCCCCTCCAAAAAAAAAAAACCAACCAAAAAAACCCAAACAAAAAAAAAAAAAACCAACCAAAAAACCCCAAACAAACAAAAAACCAAAACAAGCAAGCAAACAAACAAACAAAAAACAAACCAAACAAAAAACCTAACAAAAAAAACCTAAAAATCCCAAACCACACTTTGACATCACAGTGTTCACTGACGTAGCTATAAGCGCTGCTGGTTTTGCCTGGCTCCCGCTGTTCCCCGAGGCAGAAACGGTGACATGGTGGTGGGTGTGTAATCGGGAGAGGTTGTTTTCCTCTATTAGCCCTACCAATGTGATTTCAGCCCTTAAGCAGTCATGCTGCCTTGTTTCGTCTTCTCCTCAGGATCGGTCACTGTGGGCAGCAGGGTGCTTTTCCAGTCACTCCCAGCCTTACAAATGTTACACTTCCCTGGCTTTGTCTTTGCATTGTATTAAGATGCTTTATGCCACACAGCATAAAGCAGATTTCTGTATCATCAGATATACCAGGTGTACATATGTGCTGTTTCACGATGTAGAAATTCTGACACAGATGTTCTGTTACACTAGGACTTGATCCAGGATACAGGAGCAGTTTACTGGATGATGGCAGAAGCGATTGTAAATTAAGGACTATATGACTGAGATTATACCAGTTTGCAGGCAACAGTTCAGTGCCGTTTAGTGAAGTCAGCAGTGTACAGTGAGTCCGACTGTATCATCAGTTTTGGCCTAATGCTGATGCTGAGTTTAGCTGAGCAGTTCACCTCAACAGGGGCTGTCCTGTGAGTGAGAAGCCAGCTGGTGAGAGGAACAGACTGAGCAGTTGCAGGCATGAGCCTTCAGCCAAGGAGGTCAGATCTGAACCATGGCTGCAGAGTCTTTTCTGCTTCACCTGGGCTTGGCTTCAGGCAATTTTACTTCATTGCAACAGTTTTTTGTGGTATGGGAGCAAGGAGCTGTGGGGAAAGTAGGGCTGCATCTGTATGGTGTGTTCATTCACTTTGCTTCAGTGTGTCCTCTCTGGTAGTTCACCCATTTCTAGTTATAAGTGCTGAATCTAAATTGTGAATCCTATGATACCTGTTAAAAGTAGCAATGCAAGTACTAGATCTTTTTATCAGAAGTTCAAGTGTGACAGTAGGCTTGTATTTCTTACTTATCTTTTACTCTCCCCTTGGAAGCAGTCTTTAGACCATAGACTAAAAGGACTATTAAAGTTGCATTTCGACTGGAAGAATTTAAGTCATTTCAGTAACTTATTTTGGACTCCTGCCATTTCTTTCAGACAGGATGTTGGAGGAAATGGGGGATCACAGTGCTTGAGCAGGGGACATGATTGATGAGGGGGAGATTCTTGAAATGAAAATATAAGTGAGAAGATGGATTTTGCGACAGTGGGACATCCTTTTTAATTTGAATATTTGGATGTTGAAATGGCAAAATGTATCCACAGCAAAAGGGTTGCAAGGCATAGTGACACAACCTTAGAGAGAATTACAAAATAATACACAGAACAACTATTCCCATCCAGCTCACACATTAAGTGTAAAAAAAAAACAAACCAAAAAACAGCAACAAAAACCCACCATAAAACCCCAAAACTTATTTAAAGAGAATTTTGCAACAAAGCTGTTAAATACCTCTTTTATTGCACTAAAGTTGTAAGCTATGGCTCTTATAAAGGTAGACCATATAAAAGATCAAAGTTAAAAAAAAAATTTGAAAAGTATCCAGATAGAAATACCAATAGAAGTACCATAAGAAAATTCATTGCATTTCTGTATAAGATTAGAGTCTATGTAGGTTGAAAAGTGTAGGAAAATACAATTTGGGTTCTTTAAGGTTGATAATGCTTGACTGTTCATGATCTCTAATGAACATTTGGGTGAGGCTACAGTGGTGGGAAATAATTAGTAATGGCAGATTTAACTAGACTTAAGCTGTCCATGAAAACAACATTTTTAGATGTGTTCCATGTGTTTGGTACCTGAAGACCAGGTGACCAGTACTTTTTTAGTGGAGTCCCAGGGGAGAAGCAGGGAACTGTGTGCAAGGAAGCCTTGGATCTCTTCCAGGCATATTATTTACAGACTGTGGTAGAAAAAGGATTAGTATCAGATTGATAGGTGTGATCTGTTGAGAAAGAGTCAACTTTGCCTTTGTCAAGGATGACGTGTCTCACAAACTTGCTGGATTTTTTTTAAGGTTGTAATTATATGGATAAGGAAGTGAATTATTATTTTCACAGCATCTGATTTTATTTGGCACACTGCTCCTGTCAGGAGATTTAACCTGACGCTTTTCCACGAAATGGTGCAGCAGGTGGGTGTTTCCTCCTCAGCTCACCCCAACTTCCTGGCTTCACCCACGACCTTCTCTTTCATCTGTTATCTAGAAGTGAAATAACTGCAGCAGTGTTTTGCTTTGGTTTTTTTGTTTTTTTCCCCAGCACATATAGGAAAAGTGAACTCTGGACAGCTTACCTGCAGCAGCTTGACCTTGCCGGAGTCCCCCTTCTCTCTTAAAGGTGCAGCTGGTTGCACGCTGTGTGCCCACACCTTGCTTTGGCATAGGTATTCCCATCATTTACCTGTGATCAGAGACCAAAAGTCTCAACACACTTCTACTTAAGAGCAAATGCTTTGTGTATTCAGTTTAGTAGTTTGGTAACAGTATGGTCACTGATTCCGAGTTCGCTTTTTTGTTTTGTCTGGTCTCTGTGCTTTTCTAGAATGGATGTTTGGTTTCTAGAAACTGCATTATTCATTATACCCTCTAGTCATTACTTGATTGTTAGTTGGCAGGATTCCTTGCATTTATAAGCAGGCTTTAGTCCTGCAAAGCAGTTTTTCTCTGGGACATCTCATGCCTCCCTCAGACATTTAAGTAAGGGAGGAATAAATCTGCAGCATTGTTGGTTTGGGTTTGTTTTGCTTTGTTAATTTATTTGGTTTGGGGTTTGGTTGGTTCTTTGGTTTTTGTTTTGTTTTGAGGGGTGTTGTGTGTTTGGTTGTTTGTTTTTTTTTTAATAAGCAGGCTTTCATTTAAGAGCAGTACAGAATACAGCAATACATCCACAAGCACTTTGATTGTTAGGATATTTGACTATTTCATTTTTTTCTGTAAAAATGTGTCAGTTTTCTTTCTTATTATATTAGTTTAATAGTTGCCTAAAAGTGTTTTCCAGCAGAGCTCACGTGATTATTTTTTGACCATTTTTCTTTACAGCTTCTGGTAGAGATCATCAGCTTCCTCTGAGGTCTAGATGAATGCTTGGTTTTGGTTGATTACATTTTTAACCTGACAAAGTTCCGAGATCACTGATAGTAACCACAAATTATGATTTTTTTTTCTTTAATTACACTGTGCTTTTATTATATGTGATTGTCTGTAAGGACCAAGTGTATCCACACTCTACTGTTAGTGATGGTTACAACAGCTTCTTTCAGCTGTGTTACTCTCATCAAAGTAAGCTTCTGAATGTAGGTGTAGGAAATTGTATGGCTCTGTGTGAATGTGGAGTGTATCCCACTATCTTGGAAGAAAATTGCAAACACAGGTAGCCATTTGAAAAATAGACCACTATTTCAAAACAGAAAAATAAAATAAAAACTGCTTTTTTTCCCCATGGACACATGCAGAAATCTGAGCTAGGAAGGAACTTCTGTTGCCTTTTTCTAACAGTTTGGAATCAGGACAATCTATGGATTTCTAGACTTGTGGATATTAGGATATCAAAAAATATTGGATTTGTTGGGGTTTTTTTTCCACTTCTTTGTAAATATTTTCTTCACCAATGTGTTGCAGCATATATGGCAGTGGCGCCTATGGTAGCCACACAAATCATGTTATATTACATACAGCAGTGACAAATGAGGTACAACAGTGACATACTCTGTTTTGAACTTGCCAAGAGAAGCTAGGGTATCTTGAACTTTCTGTATTTTCAGGCATTCATGATGAAACTTCAAAAGCTAAACTTAAAAATTTCAACTGTCTAGAAGAATTTTGCTTTTGTGGATTGATGAGAGTAATTTTAACGTCCTGATTTTCAGCATGTGCTTTTTTTTCCAATTAAAAATGTTCCAGTACATTATTTCTAAAAGAGATGTATACCTCTAGAAAACATTAAATAATTTGAGCCAATTGTATTAATGTATCTTTGAATGCTCATAGAACATTTTGTGTATTTTCTTAAAATGTGAGTAACTTGGCATATAGAACACAAAATTTGGAGATTAAAAATGTAGTTTTCTCTTGCTGTACCATTGTTGGAGTTGTGGTTGATATCTTGCTTAGTAGTATGTCAACAGCCATTCCTAATTAACTCATGGCAGTGTGCCCAGTGTGCACACATTCATGCTTTCTCTGTCTGTGTATAGATACACATCTCTAAGAAACAGCTCCTTACAATGAAATAAATTGAGCTATTCCATTAATTGACACAAATGTTCTCTAAAATAGCCCATTTAATTTTGTGGAGGCATTTCCTGACGGATGTCTTCTTAGTTTCTAATAAATAACCCATTGTAAGGCTTGCTAACAGAAGATTTTGTAGTGTAGTGGATTCCAAGGTTAAATCATTAAACTTGTCAGCTGTATGAACTCAGTGAGTACAACTTGCAAATGCACTGTGAAGACATGAAACCAAGAACCCACAGCAGTGTGGATGTATGATGATGCACCTTTACATGTTTTGCTCCTGTTTCCAATTTGTGGAGGTAGATGTTTGAGTAAGTGCTGGAGTAAAAGATGGGGGAAAGAAAGTGAAGTTGTTTTAAGTTTTTGTTCAGACACAGAATGATTCTCTCTGCTCCATTTAGGGATTCAGAGATGAATGGCTGAATACAATTAGGTTTTTTTAAACACAGATGTTTATTTTTTTATAAATTGATAAACAAAAGTTTTGTCTTTTGTCTTTTGACCTGTCTTTTAAGCCGTGGTGATCAAGCTGGAGGATTCTTGGAACCACCCAGTGTGGTAGAGAGGACCTAAGGAAAACTAAGGATGATGCCAAAGCAGGCAGGTGCTGGAGCAGGGCAGTGCCCCAGCCCTCTCCCTGGGAGATGCTTAGGGCCAGTCCTGGCTGCTCTATCTCTCAGCTCCCCTGTGCGGAACCATTCTGCTGGTGCATTTCCTGGTGGGGACTGCAGAGATCAGGTGGCATTGGAAGGTAGAAGCTGAGCAAATGTCACACCTCTGCATCATCTTACCTGTTACTGTTGTTATCCTTTAGATATTGGTGTTTTTCAGTTAAATCTCTGTGCTGTTTAAAGCATGCCTTTGTTTTATTTCATTTTAAAAAGCTGACAATGGGTTTTTTTTATCAGTGACTGATCCTCATATCTGGTAACTTTTTCCTTGACTAGAGATATATGTACTTTTCTGAACAAAATAAACCCACTCAACGTACACATTTTGAACTTCATAGAGATAGAAAGCCAGGTTGTAAGGGACCTGGTCCAGCCCTTTGTAGGTAGGAATGTGATTAAGATGTGCTGGCCCAGCACCTTGTAAGCTGAATCTTAAAACTGAGGAATACTATGTTTTGTTGGGTTTTGGGTGTGTTTTTGGGTTGTTTGCTTGTTTGTTTTTGGTTAAGAATATATAATTATTATTTGTATAAATAGTAAAGTTCCTGGGATTGAATAAGATAATGGAATATGTTTAGCTACAAATGTCAGCACTTATGCATTTATTGTCCGTGGTTGGAAATCTCATATCTACAGGCAAATAATCTCCTTGAGTCTATGCTATATTTTTACAAATCATTTGATAGTCAGGGTAACAAGGCAGACTATATTAGGAAGTTTAGCCATTAAAAGTTAAGCATCTGCTCTGTAGTTAAACCTCTGTAGGCAAGGGAGAAGTCTGTCTACTAAATAAACATCTTAAGGATTTGTCTTTACAGTCATTCAGAGTCCAGACAATTAGCTCAAAAGCAGCAGCTAGCTTTTAGGTAGCTAATGTGAGATGCAGTTATTCCTGTTTTAATGTAATCCCCCATATTGGGAAAGGAGAGAAGTGCCCACGTTTGAGGGTGGCACTAAAGAGCACCTTAGTCAGGAGCCAAAAGCAGCTTGCAGTATGGGCATTATAAATATACATATCCCAGTATCTGCAAAAACACATTTTTGGAATGCCATCATCAGTTTGGACCCTTGCTGTCATTTTAATGACATAATGTAACTGATAGGCATTTGTTTTTCTAAATAACCCAAGGCAGGGGTGAAATCATTCACATGGGAAGTGGGAGCTCAGGTACTTGGGTGACACACAGAGAATAAAAATATATATTGGTGTTTGCAAGGATGAATACAGAAGAGGCACTGTTAAAGTGGTTCTGTTGACAATAGGAGCTGGGAAATGGAAAAGCTGAGTTATGACCTTTAAATCAGGTTTCATACTTGTAGTGAGGTTTTTTTGAAGCTTGTGTGTCTTGTAAAATGATGATGTTTAGCATCAATATGCATGGTATTTAATTGCTATTCAACAGTACTTCTGAGCACTTCCATTTCAGGGTTGTTGGTTTGTTTTGTTTTGTTTTGTTTTTTAAATATTTTATTACACTAATTTTTTCCCCAGGGTTTAGATATTTCAGGTTTGTAGTCTCCCTGGTGGGATTATTTTTCAAGACAGAGCAAAAGTTCTTTGACTTTTCTTTCAAACAGAAAGTTAAGGAAAATTATGCTGTATTTTATAAACAATATTCCAAATATTGTTTATAAACAATCTAGTAAGGAATGCAGTAATCTAGTAAGGAATATATACCTTAGAAAATATTCTGAGGTTAGCATGCAATTCTGCGTAGGGGTTGAATATTTTTTTTTTATTTTTTAGTAATACAAGTTTCAAAATTTAGTTGGTCTGTACCTGATGATTCACTTCCCCCAAAATAAACTTCACGTACTAAAAAGTTAAGCTTTCAGTCTGCTCTGTGTATTCCAGTAACCAAGGTGTGAAGTGGTTTTGGTTTTGGGTCAGTTGTCAGCCATGCCCAGCAGGCCCATTGTGGGGAAATGGTTTTAAATTGCATGGCAAAGATTTTAAATTTGAAGGGCAATGATTTTAAATTAGAGAAGAATATATTTAGATGGGATGTTAGGAAAAAATTCTGTACTGTGAGAGTAGTGGAAAAATGGAACAGGTTGCCCAGGTTGAGGCCTCATCCCTGGAGATATTGAAGGTGAGGCTTGACAAGGCTCTGAGCAACCTGATCTAGTTGAGGTTGTCTCTGCTTACTGCAGGAGGGTTGGACTGGGTGACCTTTAGACTGGATCCCTTTCAACCCAAATTATTCTATGATTCTAAATGGGCTGCTGGGGAGCCAGGCAAGATTTGGGCAAGACGGTTCTGCTGCTGTTCTGCACTTGAGTGCTGCCTTCCACCACAGAGCTAGTAAATAAAACACCTTTTTTAGTTTGAGCCTCCTTCTTGACTTCAGAAAACTAAGAAAGATGTACTGTGGTGTGTCCTGTAGGAGCCTGACCTTTTTCTGCCCTTTAGGGAATGCTCACCAAAGGAGGCAGCAATGCACAGTGAATCACAAACAGTTCAGGGATTGCCACGCTCTGTGCCAAATTATTTTTCCCACCTCCAGCATGTAATTTTCAGGCAAATCCATTGAAGTCTTCAATCTATAATAAGTAATATAAACTTCATTAGGCCTTTTGGACTTCCTATTTTAAAGAATCGAGTACAATATTAATATTCTGTGAATCGTTCTGAGGTGTTTTCCAGAGAGTTTCCTATTTATTTCTTTTTTCCTTCAGTTTTCTAAAATGGGTAGGTAAAAATTCATTTCTTCCAAGAAGTAAACTGAAGTTGCCTGGTACAATTAACTGTGTTATATGAGCAGAATATTTTTCCTGGCAATGCTAAGCATAAATGTTTTTCAAGAGGCTAAAGTAAATATGTATTTCTAAATTTAGATTCATAGAGTAGGTTTTACTGCTTAAAAAAAAAAAAAAAGTTAATTAGAGTGTCACTCTTTTTTCATGTGTTAATACGTGAACATTTGGTAAAATAAATAGGCTCTGTCACCAGGCCCTGGGTGAGGCAGTTTGCTGTTAGTGCCCCTCTTAGCCTCAGGACATGCCCCAGCCTGGAGGAATGGGCATTTTTGTACTTCACAGTTCAAGTGTCTGTGTGTGCATCCACTTATCTGTGTATATCTGTATGTGTGTATCCATGCAGACTCATCATATATGAGTGTGGTTGTGCAGCATTCCTTTCATAGTTGAGAAGAACCCTTCTGTGTGCCTCCTCTGCCTGAGTGTCCTTTCTTCTCATTGCTTCCTCATTTTCAGGTATTTATTACCAAAGTACTCTACAGAGTTAGATTTTCTCATAAGAATTTTAATTTTAGGAGTATTCAGATTCAGACTTTTTTTCCTTCTGCACCACAGATCTTTGTAAATCTTCCTTAATCTTTAGAGAAACATAGAAGTCCTCCTTTTTTTTTTTTTAACAACAGCATTAATTGATCAGTAAATATATTCTCAGTGTGCTATAGATAAGCAGTTTTCTTCAAATACCATTGTTTGGGTGTTCTGAGGAATATCAGTTTCCCAAGACTGACGTAAGGGATTTTGCAGTTACATTTTCTATTGAGCAGTTCTGGTTTAGCTCTTCGCCTCCCAACAGCAGAGGTTTTGGAGGACTTGCAGCTGCTCTGCTTTGGTAGGTGTGTGTATTGAGTTTGCATGGCAAGGTTTTAGCAGTGGGAGGCTACAGGGGTGGCCTTTGTGAGAAGCTGCTAGAAGCTTCCTCTATGTCTAGCTCTAAGATGGACATGCTGTAGGCCAAGCCCAAGCCCATCAGCAATGGTGGTAACACCTCTAGGATCAAGTATTTAAGAAGGGGGGGAAAAATCACACCAAATAGCACCTGCAGATGGAGGGGAGTGAGATACGTGAGAGAAACAACTCTTCAGAGGCAAAGGTCAGTGAAGATGGAGGGTTTGGAGGTGTTCCAGGCACGGGAGCAGAGATTCCTCTTCTGCCCTCGGTGAAGACCATGGTGAGGGAAGCTGTCCCACGACAGCCCATGGAGAACCCCCTTCTGGAGCAGGTGAATAAATGCCTGTAGTTGGAGAGTCTGTGCTGGAGCAGGCTTCTAAGCAGGACCTGTGGCCCCATGGAGAGGAGCCCATGCTGGACTGGTGTGTTCCTGAGGGACTGCATCCTATGGAAGGAACCCATGCTGGAGCAGGGGAAGAGTGTGAAGAGTCCTCCCCCTGAGGAGGGAGGAGGGGCAGAGACAAAGTGTGATGAACTGACCACAGCCTCCATTCTCCATCCCTCTGTGCTGCTGGGGGAGATGAGGCAGAGAAATCGGAAGTGAAGTTGAGCCTGGGAAGAAACAAGGGTCAGGGAGAAGGTGTTCTAAGTTTTTTTGTTTCTCATGATCCTACTCTGATTTGATTGGTAATAAATTGATTTCCCCAAGCTGAGAGTCTGTTTTGCCCTTGAAGGTAATTTGTGAGGGATCTCTCCTTGTCCTTACCTCAACCTACAAGCCTTCTGTCATGTTTTCTCTCCCATGAGTAGCTGAGGAGGAGTGGGATGTAGCAACTTGGTGGGCACCTAGTGTCCAGCCAGGGTCAAATCACCACAGAGTGATGTCCTACCTGTTTCAATATTTATCATGACCTAGTCATCTACAGAAGCTGAAGTATGTCCTTCTGTCCTGCACAAACCCCAGTGACTCCAGGCTGTAAGCTGGAGGCATGAGAAAATTCAGACATCTCTAAACAATTTCTGCTGTTTTTTAACAAAACTGGTCTGAGGGGGAAAGTAGTAATAAATGCCATGATTATGTAAAAAATTCTTTCAGACCACAGTAATCTTTAGCAATTTACAGATCTGTCTCAGCTGAAAGTTTCTTAGTGTCCTTATGTTCATACAGGGGAGTTCATGTATATATATTTATAGGAGATCCATTCTGGAGCTTAATCCAAGGGTTTGCAAACTTTCCGGCTCTCCATAGAGTCAAACCCATGCATTTCAACGTGTCTGGTTTTTTTGTGGATTTCACTATTATATCTTGGCACTTCTGTGGTCTTCTCAAATTCTGCTTCAGTGTACATATGTCTCAGTTCTGTTGTTGTTTTTTTCCTCTTTATCTGTTGCTATTCCCTCAGTTATATTTTTGCCATCTAGCACTTGTTTTATTTTCCAATGCAAACCTTATCAGTAATTTACCCTACTGTTTTTACTGTACTAAGATTTTGTATTTCTTTCATTTTCTTTTTTTCTTTCTGTAATTTGAGGCATGTTTTGGCATTTTCTTGTTCCTCTGCGTGGGGTAATTTTGTGCGTAGACAGCTACTGCACATACACCAGCCCTGAATACCTCCTATTATTTGTCTTTTACACGTTTTTCATAGTTGCAGAATTTTAGTTGTAATGCTGCTATGGAAATGGAACTTCTGGAAGACCACCTTCTGCAAATGTTTGCACGAGTTTCCCATGTCCATACAATCACTTTGAGATCCTTTATTTATTTTTGTTTACAGTTAGTAAGTAGCATATGAACTTTTCATTTGAAAGTAGTTTTCTGAAAATTAACAAATGCTTTTGCACTTTTACTGAATGCAGATCCTCTCCCTTACAGATGCAGAGAGATGAAGTATGATTATTACAGCCTGCCAAAAACCTCCGTCGTGATCGCTTTTTATAACGAGGCTTGGTCGACGCTTCTGCGAACTGTTCATAGTGTTCTTGAGACATCTCCAGATATACTTTTGGAAGAAATTATCCTCGTAGATGATTACAGCGACAAAGGTAGGAAGACTAATTCTGAATAATATTGATCATTGGTAGGGTTATCTTGGCACAGAAGGAATAGATGTGCTGTTTGGATTACATACGCTAAAATTGTACGACAAAGGCGTTTAGTTGGAAATTGGGTTTTCTTGTAACATGCCAGTAAAAATTTTGAGTTCTGAACCAACTTCAGTTTAAAATGAAGAAGCACCTTTGCTTTCTTGTGACATGAGTGTTTTCATATATAGACAACTTTGGTCTGGTTGGAGCATTTAGGATTTCCTAATTTGAGCAAGTTTTGATTGCTCCAAGGTTTCCCTAGTGTCAGGTATCATAAGGAGCTACCTGGTTTTCTGTTTCTATTTGAATTATGGGATGCAAAACAATGCTGGCATTTTCTACCACATGTGAATTGTGTTAAGAATAAAACTTTTACATGGAAAACGCTTTACATAACATTTGAGTTAATTTTGAATGTTACATAACATTTGGTTAATTTTGAAATGAGTTACAGAGGCAAATATGAAGCATTCAGTTTCTTAAAAGTAACTGTGATTTCAGTCCATCCAAGTTCTGTGTTTTTTCGTTGTCCTTTCCTAACATGGACAGTATGGCAGAATCAGAGTTCAAAATGCCAGTATCTTTAAGGCACTGCTATAAGAAATAAAGCAACAGAAAAAAAAAGAGCTTCCTTTAGCATGGTGCCAGTTAATCATTACAGAACTATATTCTTTCCTTTCCTCTCCTCCTCTCTCTCGTCTCTCCTCCCCTCTCTCCCCTCTCTCCCCCTCTCTCCCCCTCTCTCCCCCTCTCTCCCCCTCTCTCCCCCTCTCCCCCCCTCTCCCCCCCTCTCCCCCCCTCTCCCCCCCTCTCCCCCCCTCTCCCCCCCTCTCCCCCCCTCTCCCCCCCTCTTCCCCCCCCTCTCCCCCTCTGTCCTCCTCTGTCCCCCTCTCTCCCCTCTGTCCTCTCCCTCACCCTCTCCTCTCCCTGTTTTTTTTTGTTTTGTTTTTGTTTGTTTGTTTGTTACAGAACATTTAAAGGAGACTTTGGAAAACTACGTGTCTGGCTTACGGAAGGTGCGTCTTATCCGTGCCAACAAGCGAGAGGGGCTGGTTAGAGCCCGGCTGCTGGGGGCATCAGTGGCCAAAGGAGACATCCTGACATTCCTGGACTGTCACTGTGAATGCCACGAGGGATGGCTGGAACCATTGCT
Source organism: Heliangelus exortis (assembly GCF_036169615.1). Classification (NCBI taxonomy): domain Eukaryota; kingdom Metazoa; phylum Chordata; class Aves; order Apodiformes; family Trochilidae; genus Heliangelus; species Heliangelus exortis. Next base: position 88,903,933 of record NC_092423.1, read on the forward strand.
GGCAAGGTGAGGTTATGCTATGCTCTGGGCTGTTTTTCTTTCCCATTGCAGAAGAGACGGTTCAGCAGACTTCTGCAGTGGAAAAATGTCTCTGTGGAGATGTTTATGGAAGGGTACTGCAGTCTGGTCCCTAAGGCATTGCAAGTGTGCATCTCCTGGTGGTGGGGAAGCCAGTGGAAGTGTGGAAGATCAGGAGGTGGAATTTTACTTTCTCCCAAGGACCAGGCTGCTATTTTTAGAGAAGGGAAAGTTGTGCTTTCAGGAAGGGGAATCCTCCCTCAGCTTTGAAACTACCGTGGGAGAGGTGACTACTTCTGTCAGCCTAGGTAGCGGATGAGAAGAAGGTCTGGAAAGATGTGTATCCTGATACATCCTCTGTTGCATGGGCAATGTGTACATAAGTAGATGGTAATAGAAGTTGGTAAACTCCATTTTCCTAGTCCTGATCAAATCCATCTTTCCCAGCTGGTTCTGATTAAAAAGTATTGTGGGGTAGGATAGGGAGGAGTTAATACTATGTCAACACTGAGTTTTACTTGACACCATCTGTCCCTGGGGTAGTGTACTTAGAGCTACGTAGTTTTTTATTTATACTGCAGATCTGTTGGGCAGTTCTGAAAACATCCATTATTTAAAAAAAAACAAACAAACCCAAAAAAACCCCCCCATCCCAAACCAAACAACAAAAGAAACCCCATAAAACCTCAACGACAAAAAAACCCTAAAACCCAGAATACTAGCTCTCTATTACAACTTGGAATATTTCTGATGGACTTGAAGCCTCACCCATGTGTACTTAGCAGCCATAAATACTCTTTTCCTACTCTGAGTTCAGCCCCTGGTACACCTCACCACAGCACCTTGCTACTACTGCATCATATGCATGAGGCTGTATTGCATTTGCCTCTCTAGCTGACAGCTTACATCTTTACCACTTTGGGTGCCACTAGCAGATACCTCTAGATACAGTACCTGAATCAGACCTCATAGATATGGTATAAAGAAAACCTGTCCTCTTTGAAACACAATTTAAAAAAAATTATTTCTTCAAGGTCGATGGTTTGATTTGCATCCTATGAAGTTCCTCACCAGGTGCTCTAGACTTCAGAGAAGGGCCAGAAAAAACAGAGCAGTGCAAACTGGAGAAGGATTTCTAGAAGTACATGTTGTCTTGAAGTGTGCAAATACTTTTGATTTCTAGTGGAGCGTCTGTTCTCAAACTCTCTGTATTCATTTGAAATTGTATCTGGAGTAATATTTTAATTTTTTTTTTTTGTAAAATTACAATATTTAATTTTTTTCTAAATTTCACACTTAGCCTATTCCAGATAACTGTGGGCTAACTGTGAACAGTATAGATAGTGTGAAGAAAGGAAAAAGGGTGGAAAGCAAAGAATAAGGACAGTTTCGATGACATTGCTCTGAAGAAACAGCACAATGCAACTGTAGTGACGATTCTCTAATTTCTTCACTTCTGTAGCAGACCACTAGGTGGCAATATTGAGGAAGGATTTGGATAATTTCAAATATCGTAACTCACCTGTAAAAAGTTAACCCTGGATGCGTCTTGGAATTTTTGCCCTTCTTCCAGCAAATGCAGACGTAAATCTCTAAGGGCATATCTGACTCAAATGTATAGGAGGAATCCAACAGTGTTAGCATTTTGCAGTGCAAACATAGCTGAATTTGTAAGCTTCCTGTGCATTGTACCATCTAGTTAAAAATTAACTTACAGAAAAGGTGATGGATTTTCACTTACCTAACTCCTTTCATAAATGAAATAACATGGCAGCTACCTAATTTTCACTCCTTTTCCTTTGCAGGAACAATGAAATACTTTTATATTTTACTGGATTTTTTTTTTCTTCTGTGCACATCTCATTCTCATTGCTTTTTACGTAAGTTTTATGCAACTGAGACAAGAGATAGCAATACTTGTGTAAGCCCTTTTGTGTGCTTTACCAAACAGGATTTTAATGGTGATTATAAGGAAGAAAACAGCTGTGTTGCATGTTCCCTCCAGCAACAAGAGTCTATTTCATACTTAAGGCAGTCTTTCTCAGCTCAGACAATACTTCTTTGGTACTGCCTTTGTTCTCTGCTGCATTTAACCACAATAAGATGCTCTAATTTCAGAGTCAGAGCCCCTTGGTCAGCCTGTCAGTTTTGAGGTTTAATAATCCCGTGAAGAACTAGTGATGAACTAGTTTATCTTGGATGACCCGATATATCACATTCTGCCTTGCTTGAAAGGTTTCCCTTCTCCTCAGGAATTTGCAAACCAGAACATGGAGGTCTGAAACAAGTGCCAGCATCTTAAAGTCAAACGTGTCACTTTGTTTCAGTGAGCTAACAGGAGATGTCTAAGGCTGGTGTAGAGTGCTGAAGAGTGATTTAGGAGAAAAACCTGAGCTTGAGCTTGTGTGCTTGCAATTGATCTTAGTACTGAGAGAGCCCTTTCCAGAGGTTGAGATGAAGGCAAAGGATCACACTGCCTATTTTAAGGGCAACTGTTTTTCGAAAGGAATCCAGAAAACCCTGCCTGGTATTGAGAAATGAGAGGGAGGAGGTTATCTCCTTGCAAAAGTAGACCTGCAAGAAATGTCATCGTCTGATATATTCTGAGTATGATAAAGAACTTAACTATCTTTAGATCAGCCTTGCTTATAGATATGTCATTCTACAATACTATCTTGCTTGTTTCTCTTTTTTATCTCCTGTGTTGCCAGGGTTTCTGGAGGCCTCCTTCATGTATGTTTCACTGTTGGAGATAGAATTCCTGACTATGTGGTTTTTCATTTGTTTATTTAGGTTCATGGCTTCTTCTTGAGTTAGTGTTATAGTGCTCAGTATAGCTTTCTTGCAGATTATCAGAATTACAGAAACAGCTAAGGTCCAAGAAGCAAGCTACTTTGTTACTCATCTTTACAGAATTATACAGTCATGCTGCTCTCAACATCTTAAACCCAACCACCTCTAAAAAACCCAAAACAGATGTGTTTGTTGAGAATGTAGTTCTGGCTATGGCAGCCAAGCCAGATGCTGTACTTGTTATCTCAGCCATCTGGCATACGTCCCTTCAAAGCACTGTCCAGGAAGATTGATGCTTGCCAGGTGCTTACAGCTGAGTGCACCCTTATGCATTCTCCTGGTGTGAGAAATTTATGGTTATGCTTGTAGCCATTATTTGGTTTTATTGCAGCATGAATGTTTCATGCTTTCAGGCAAAGCTTGGTGTCTGGTTCTCTGTGCTTGACAGTTCTAGTTTTTGAGAGAAGATTCTAACAGAAGTCACCCTTTTCTTTTAACAACATACTAGGATTGCAGAAGAAGAATCTGCTGTCGTCTGCCCGGTTATTGATGTTATTGACTGGAATACATTTGAATACTTGGGAAATGCTGGTGAGCCACAGATTGGTGGATTTGACTGGAGGCTGGTCTTCACTTGGCATAGTACCCCTGAAAGAGAACAGAAACGGAGGAAGTCCGAGACTGATGTTATCAGGTTAATTTTTATGCATCTTATGAAACTGGGAATATTAAAAGTGTTTTTTATCCTAACTGGAAATGCCAGGTGATAAAAAATATTTGAGAAATTATTATATTGCTAAAAAATGACCTATTTTGTTAAGCTTCCTTCTTGCTCTCCACCTTGCTCCTGGAAATACACTGTTCTAAAAGCTGAAATTCCTGTGTAATCTTCCTTATGGAATCCTTATTGCACAAGGAGCTTCTTGACTGCTGCAGACAAACTCCCACAAATGCTTATCAGCACATGGAAAGGTTGCAAATGATTAACTAATAATGAAGGATTTCCTCTGTACAAAGCAAAGAGATGTATGCTATAAATGCTTGTCATGGTCAACACTGAGAAATGAAAAAAAAAAAGGCATCAACCAGTAAGAGGGCAAAAATATTTTTGAAGACTTTTTTTTCTTTGCTGTAGTGATAGTGGTGGTTTCTTGCACTGTTTTCAAAGGTGAAGTAGTCCACTAATTCTTTACTGAGATGAAATTATGCACCTTTACTCACCATAGAATTTCTCGCAGAAACTTCATAGTTTCTATGAAGGGCTAATTCATAGGTGTTCATGCAGATGTTTTCCTTGTGAATTTTAGTTTTGTTTAAAAATAAGTTAGAGTCAGTATTATTTGTCACTTCATGCTGTGTTTTTAGGAGAGGGGAGCTAAGAGTACAGACAATTCATCTGGCAAATGGACCCTCCTGATAGTTGAGGGTCTGATATGTTCAACTTGGAAATTGCTGTATTTCAGCAGTTTATTGTAAGAAATGAAGCAGCTCTTTGGCATTTCTAACATCATGATTTTGTTAGTTTTTAATTTATTTATAATCTGTTAGTTTGTGGACTACACCAAATACAGAATGATTAATTTTCTTATTCTTTTCTAGGTTTCTTGTCATGATAATTGTATTCTATACTAAACAAATATTAATGGACTTATCCTTAACTGTGACATGTTTTTAAATGGGAAAAGTGAGGCAGTACTTTAATCTTTCTCAGCATATATTAGTCTGCATCATCCTTTAAAAAAAGTTTCAAAATAGAGTAAATGTTTTTGAAGCCTCTAGCTTAAATATGGTGCTTTTCTCCTGCGTGCCAAAAAGAACTGTCTTTGGCATGCCAGTGGGAAGAAGGATAAAGCTTCACAGTAGCCCAAGGACCATGAACTTGGCAAGTGTCTGGAGAAAGCAGCAGTGCTGGGAGTGGTGTCACTGACAGCTGTTTTGAAAGAGGAGATGTGGAATGAGGCAGAAGAGCTTTACTGGTTATGGAGTTTGGGTTTTTTTCCTTCTATCTCACCTCATCTCATTCCCTTCTTGGAAACAACATGTGACAGTGTAAGACAGTGTTGCTTCAAAAAGATGGCTGGTAAAATTAGTTTTGACAGATTGATCACTGCACCTAGCATTTGTTAATATTTACCTCAAAAGCAATTTAGTAAAATACATGAAGTGTCAGCTGAATTTAGTTCCAACCAGCATTATATGCTTGGCATTTTAAAGAGAGGTATTTTCAGAGACTGTAAACAATTAGGAACAATACTGAACAAATACAAGTTTATGTGTATGCACATGTTACCCTACCCTTAAATGGACTGTCAGTCTGGGCCTCTTTGATGAGGAATCAATCTTGACTCCTCAGTTGTTTTTTCCCCAAACTTAGTAAGAAAAAAAGATGGATAGCTCTTCTTGGAAAGCAAGGAAAAAAAAAATCTTTAGGGGTTACATTTACCTAATTCTGTTCTGGTTTCCACTTGGTATTAATGGGGTCAGGAATGCTATTAATTACTAAAGTACAAATATGCTGCTTATGTTCTACTATGTGAAGGTAAGAGACTATCCATGTATTGTCATTCACAAAGACACTGTGATTACAAAAAATTATATTAACACAATGTTTATCTTCTCAAAATTTCACTGTTGTTTTATTATATTCTGCAGTTTGTTTTCCATCCTATTTTTTACTACAAAATAAAATTTAAATGGCCTGATGATAACCAGTCAATGGCTGACTTCATATCCAGAAAATCTGAAAAAGCAGAACATTAAAATATACTATATTTTTAATGCATTTTATTGGTTTGTTAATTTATATTTCTTTGCTTTTCATTCAATTAAGAGTTAGTACACTCTCTTATAGGTCTCCAACCATGGCAGGTGGATTGTTTTCTGTGAGCAAGAAGTATTTTGATTATCTTGGTTCATATGACACAGGAATGGAAGTCTGGGGAGGAGAAAACCTTGAATTCTCTTTTAGGGTAAGTGGCTCAATTAGAAGTCATTTGTTTGTTTTTTTTCTGAAACTAAAAATGGATTTCATATTCCTTCATATTTCATTCTTAATGAGATAATATAAACAAGTTAAGAAGAGAACATTTTGGGAGATGTTTATATAAATCTCTTGTCCTTTTTCTCACACTTTGTTGTGGCTGTATTTTCCTTTCAAATAGCCCTTTTAAAACATTTTTAAAAAATATATCTTTGTTTTGAATGACAGTATGAAATATAAGTAGTGGCATGGTACTAGCAAGTGAAGTTTACATTCTGTGGCTTGAAGGAGGATAGTTGGAAAGAAACGTTTATAATTCTCTAATGTGACTCAAGAGATCTCACCAGGATTGATGGAGTGAGCAGGAGGCAGCTGGAAGAACCAGTGGGTCAGGACAAGCCAACCACTGCACTGCTTTAAGGCTTTATTGTGTTTCACTTCATGAGAACTGTGTATAGATGTTATAAAAGATGTTATAGATGTATAGATGTTATAAAAGGGGGTGGGGAAAATCTCCAGAACTATAGAGCTGTATACCCCACCCGTGGGTGATCAGCTGCACAGGTGTGAGGTACATGGATAGATGGAATGAAAAGGATTCGTGGCAGGGAAAGAGATAAGAGATACAAAATAGTCTTGTCTTCCTCACTTCTGTTCCCTGTGCTGACTGATTCCCCCTGAGCACTGGCTGCTTTCTGAAGCTCTCCAGTGCTGGTGTAAGAGGTACACTCTAGTGTAGAGAAAACCACAAGTCCTCAGGTGTCGCCGATAATGAACTGGGAGCTTAGGCCCAGCTGTGCCCAATAATTAGGGCCTGCCCCAGCCGGAAATGGGCGGGGCTGAAGGGCAAAATAAAAGGCATGCTCCCAGAAGCAGAAAGACAAGAGATGAAGACGCCTGAGGAGAGGGGCGGCAAGAGAGCTCCGGAGAAGAGCCGTGTCCCCGAGAGAAGGGCTCGCCGCAACAACTGGTGGAGAATGCGGGCAACAACAGCAGCTGTGAACGCTGAGGTGAGATAAAAAGCTCTACACGACCACGTTGGTTGCGGGAAGCTCTACAAAGCCTAGCTTAAATGCGGAAAGGCGATATAAAGAGCTTCGAAATACGCAATCATGTCAGATGGAGCCACTACGATGGTGCGGGACGCTCTATAAAGAACTCCAAATACGCAACCACGAGAGAAGCTCCACAAGGCTAGGCTTAAATGCTGTAGGCGGCGTGAAGAGCTCGGAATAGAAGCCCAGCACAGCAAGATACAACAGCCCGGAATGGCGAGCCAGGCAGGAGAGAAGAGTGAGGCTCGAAAGGCGCAGCGAGTTGGCGCGCGGAACTCTAACCCAAGGAATGCTGAAGCTGAAGCTCTGAGTGCGCATCAAGTCAGTGCGGTCCTGAAACGGAGCCTCCCAGGGACACGCGATAGTGCGGTCCTGAAACGGAGCCTCACAGGGACACGCGACGCGGTCCTGAAACGGAGCCCCCAGGGACATGCGACAGTGCGGTCCTGAAACGGAGCCTCCCAGGAACACGCGACGCGGTCCTGAAACGGAGCCCCCAGGGACACGCGACAGTGCGGTCCTGAAACGGGGCCCTAGGGACACACGATAAGACTGGTGCGGTGAATGCTCGGAGAAGCCTCTGCATGGCTAGGCATCCTGAGGTGGCGAGTACCAGCGAAAACTGAGCTGGTGTTTTAAGACCTCATCTCCTGCTAACAGAGGCTAAAGAGCCCGAATTTTCCCTCCACAAAGGCGAAGAAAGTTGTAAAATTAAGAAAATGACGAAAAAATAATGAAATGTTTAAAAATGTTTGTAAATTATTAAGAATGTGAGGCCGTAAATTATTGTGAAATGAAATATTTAAAAATTATTGTGAAATGAAATGTTTGAATGAAATGTTTAAATGAATTGTAAATTTTTTCAACAAACAACAAAAATGGGGGAAATGTAGAGAAAACCACAAGTCCTCAGGTGTCGCCGATAATGAACTGGGAGCTTAGGCCCAGCTGTGCCCAATAATTAGGGCCTGTCCCAGCCGGAAATGGGCAGGGCTGAAGGGCAAAATAAAAGGCATGCTCCCAGAAGCAGAAAGACAAGAGATGAAGATGCCTGAGGAGAGGGACGGCAAGAGAGCTCTGGAGAAGAGCCGTGTCCCCGAGAGAAGGCTCGTTGCAACACTCTAGGGCCTTTCTTTGGCTTGTGGGGAGTTCTCATTATTAGGTAGGTTTTATGGTTGTATTTGCATTGCTCTGTGTCACTGGATTGTGGGACACCAATGTTGATGGCTTTTTGTTGTTTTTTGGGGGGGTTTGTTTGTTTGTTTTTTCACCAGATGACAGCAGTTTTCAGGGATAAATAGCATTTTAAAGATACAACCTCTTATTTGAGAAATAAGGCATCAGCAGACCCATCTCACTGTCCCTGTCTCTCTGTTAACCAGAGAAGCATGGAGTCATCTTGGCTGCTGTTCCAGTCTCCTTTTGCCTGTAGTGCAGAAATCGTAACAAAGAGGACACAAAAATAGTGAAAGAAAAAGATAAGGGAGGATAATAAACACAGGCCTAGAGTTGACATTGTTTCTCTCTGAAGGGGGATTTTTCAGCTGGAATCACCATTTGATCTGAATTTGTGACCACCTCATTTGTCACACAGGGAAAAGTTTCTGGCATTTAAGTCCCAACACACATCTTACTTTGTCAGTAAATTCAGCCTCCTTCTGAAGCTCAAAGCAGCTCCGTGAGCTTCTGAAGCAGGAGTCTTCCAGCTGTTTTCAGTTCTGGCATAGACTATATGATATGTATGTTGCAGTGGGTCCCCTCTTTCCACTAGAAGGGGTTTCTTTTCTGTGGGATAATTGCTCAGTGACAGGGTATCACTCCTTGATGAAATTATTTTCATGCCTTCTTTTGAGAGATTGCTTAAGGAGCCATGAGTAGAAATATATTGGGTTGTGCTTGAGAGCCCAAGGAAATGATTGTGCTTTGTCATCGGTCAAAACCCAAGGTAGGTAAAGATGGAAAGCAGCCTTGGTGGTGGATGCCATCCCCAGCTAACTCTGGCCAGGGGAATTGGTTTTCTTGCTTAGTGAGGGACTGGAAGGGGTGATGATAATGAGGGTATGCATTTTTGGATACAGATGGTTGCTGGCCTGGGCCTTGCTGTGTCTCTTACTTTCTTATCTGTAACACGATTGCAGCAGTCAAATCATAGAATCGGTAAGGTTGGAAAAGACCTCCTAAGATCACCAAGTCCAACTGTCAGTGAAACACCACCATATCAACCAAATCATGTCCTGAAATGACATGACACATTTTTTTAACACCTCCAGAGTTGATGACTCCACCACTTCCCTGGACAGCCTGTTCCAATGCCTGATCACTCTTCCAGTAAAGAAATTCTTCCTGCTATCCAATCTGAACCTTCCCTGGTGCAACTTGAGTCCATTTCCTCTCATCCTATCGCTGGTTACATGGGAGAAGAGGCCAATACCCACCTCACTACACCCTCCTTTCAGGCACTTGTAGAGAGTCAATAGGTCTCCCTCAGCCTCCTCTTGTCTAGACTAAAAAAACTTCATTCTGTCATCTGCTTCTGGTAAGACTTGTGCTTCAGACCTGGGACCAGCTTCATTGCCCTTCTCTGGACTTGCTCCAGCGACTCCAATGTCCTTCTTGTAGTGAGGAGCCCAAAACTGAATACAGTATTTTAGATGCAGCCTCACCAGGACTGAGTACAGGGGAACAATTTCTTCCCTAGCCCAGCTGGCCATACTGTTTCAGATGTCCTGAGCAGACCAAAGTATGCATTTCTAGAAAGTCCATGATAGTGCTTTTGCTCACTCCCCTCCTTGCTTCTCCAAGAATTGAAAATTCTACCATTTCATGGTCACTCTGCCCAAGATGGTCTCCAGCCTTTCCATCTCTCACAAGACCTTCTGTGTCAACAAGCAGCAGGTCCAGCAGGGTGCTTCCCCAGGTTGGCTTCCTCACCAGCTGTGTCAGGAAGTTATCTTCCACACACACCAGGAACCTTCAGGACTGTTTCCTCTCTTCTGTGTTTTATTTTCTGCGGACATCTGGAAAGTTGAAATCCCCCATGAGAACTAGAGCTAGCAATTGCAAGACTCAGGTGCTCATAGAATATTTTATCTACCTCTTCATCCTGGTTAGGTGACAAACTCCCATCATGATGTCTGCCTTATTGGCCTTCCCCTTGGTTCTTACTCATAAACACTTAACACTGTCATCCCATCATTAAGTTCTAGACATTCATATATATGCCTAGCATAGAGGGGCACCCCACTACCTCTCCTTCCTTGCCTTTCCCTTCTGAAGCAGGGACAAGAGGCTATCTGTTTAGCAGCAAGCTGCATCAAAGAACATGACACTATCTCCCACAAGTCTGGCAGATCAGTGCAAGCATGTTGGGTAAGTGCATCTCCTGAGCAAGACTGACTCTTGCAGGCGCTTGTGTCTGCTAGTGCACGTGCAACCAGCACCCATGAGGTGGAGAGGATGCTGCTATTTAAAGTAGTGCTACAGGCTCTGCCTCTTAGCAGAAATTTGTACTCCTCTCTAGGCAGCAAGGCTGGAAACAACAGCCACAGTTCACAGAACTGGACATTACAGGGTCTACGTCATGTTGTTGAAATGTCTGAAGTTTTCTGTGACTGTGGCTGCTGCAGGCTTGGTGGCACCAAAATGGTTGCCCCCTGACCAATTGGAGTTGGGGGTAGCACCACCCCAAATGGCAGTGGTTATCTGCCCTGCGATGGGTTGTAGGAGGTTTCTACAAGGAGCTTTCTACAGTTCGTTGCAAAAAGCCTCAGATATGGCCCTCTCTGCATGCAGTTCCTGGCTTTCTTTTCTACATGCCTGGCTTTTTGGAAGACCAAGGCTTGCAGACAGCACAAGCCTGACCCCTGGCCTGTACAACACAGAGTGCCTCTGTGGGGGCTGCTGCTTTAGACCTGAGCTGCTATTACCATTGACCTCTGCCAGGCTCTTGCAGCAAGTCTCATTTTTGATGTTGCAAAATGGCCAACAGTTTTGCAGTGCAGTAGCCAGCTAGTGTGCCTGGGCGTGCTAATTTATGAAGGCAGATTGTCAGTAGGATCTAGACAGTTGGATCCAAATTGTGCACAACATGTTTCCCTCTGTTTGATTTCAAGCCCTTGTAACTTGTGCTTCCCGCAGTCAGGGTTTTTTTGTGATGTTGCTTAACTGGGTTCTGGCTGCCCATGGTGCTGAAGAAGGTCAAGAGGGTAAGACAGTGTTAATTCTCTTGTCTCTGTGGTTTCTAGACCTGCCAGACCTGAAAATTAGGAGTAGGGATACTGAAAAAACATTATAAAATGATTCATTGTTCTCATCTCTGCAAATAGCACCCTCTCCCGGTGACAAGAAAGGACTTGTCCTCAAGCCTCCTCTTACTTCCATTATGCTAAAGAAATTCTTAATGATTTTAGAGGTGCAGCAAGGACAAAGCTTTGACTAAAACTATGGTCCCTAAGAAATGGAGGGTGTGTGCTGAATGCAGGATCAAGCCAGTGTGCCTTGATTTTGAATTACTTAATGCTGTTTGGCTGGATAAAATGTCACTTCTTGGGCATAATAGGCATTGAAACTCCTCTTTCTGAGGGATGCAGAACATGCTCTTTCATATCCCCCCTCCTGTGTGTGGAGTGAGAGGAACCTGGTTGCAGCTTTTTTCCCCCTTCTCTGCTCTTGGTTCTGATAGTGGCACTGCAATGTAAGGTTTTTTTTCTGGGGTCCACCACTGGATACCCCTGCAATCTGCCCTTCAGCCCAGCATCACAGCACAAGAGAAAGCCATGGGTGTGCAAAAAGGCAAAATTATTTACTGATAAATGCTATTTTTTGTGTTGGGAATGTCATTGCCCACAAGCCTGGATGACGTGCCTCTGATCTTCTGGGGTCTTCTCTTTCCTGATCTTTTTATATTCTTTCTTTCTGCCTGGATCTGGAAATCTGTCTTGCAGTTGGAGAGCTGGAATGGGTTCATGCAGCTGAGGAGGCCCCTTTGCCCACCCAGCTCTCAGTAGATGATGCATGAGCACTGCACAGGGAGCACAACCACAACCTGACTGGTAAAATTACAGCAGCAGAAACAAAGTATTTTCTTCAGCCTGTCTTTGTTCAGGAGGTAGCATACTTTTTTTATTTTTTATTTCTTCCAGAGTGCCCTAAAATATGAGGTGGTAGAGCTTACAGAGCTTTTCTTATTTAGCAAATGTTGACCCAGCAATTAGGTCAGTTGTCCAAAGGCCCTGGCAGGGATGGAGATCCCAAGGTGAGATTTGTAGCTTTTCATAATGCCACCATCTGTCTCTGAAAAGAAAAGAAAAAATAGCAGTAGTCTGCATACATCAAGATGAAAGTGAAAGTAAAAATAAAAATGAATGTCACCTTGTTTTCTTTTTGTGTGGAAGAAAAAAGTATGTTTTTCTAATGACCTGTGCCCTAGCCAGACTTAGTAAAAGAGCATTTTCATGCACACGAGCATAAAAATATACTTGAAATTTAATGTGCTCAACTGTTAAAGGAGGTGTGAATGATTTTGGGGAGAACCTTCTCTAGAATCACTTATTTAGCTTTAGTAGTGTACTTCACTTTCTCTGTTAAGCTCCTTGTGTTCTCTCTCTTTTCCCTAGTCTTTGTTTGTACCTGATTCTGTATGGAGCTTGAAATGTGTTTTCCATTAAAAAACAAACAACAAAGAAACAAACACTTGAGGAAGTGTTTAGCTGAAATATACTTAAATTTTGTAATAGGAAGAGAAGTTATGAACTGTTTTAATAAAAGAAGCAGAATTTAATGAGCATTCCTTAGCAACGTGCAGTTATCTGTTAGAGAAATTCAGAATTTTTATTATTGGCTGTTGTGGAATTCTGTTTTTGGCAGTAATTTAACAGAGATATGGTCAGTCTGTTTTATTGCATTTATATTAGAGAAGAATAGAAGAAAGGGCTTCCTTCTTAAATGTACTTATTAGTCTTTAGAGTCCATTTTTCGAGGCTTATTTAAAAACAGGATGATCAAATCAGTGATGATCAATAAAAAATGCGTATGTAATATAACAAATATGGAAATTGCAAAACTTCAATACATTTAATAGTGCTTAATATTTGCTAACAAACAAATGTTGCATGATAAACTTCAACTTCAAAAAGCAATCTTGGATATTGAAATAATAACGTAAGAAAGCTGTTTTGAAACAAATCTCAAAAAGGGAGATTTTAAAGTGAACTTGTATAGGTGTTCTTTAAGCGTCTTTCAGAATGGCAGTGGTGTAACTTACATGTGAAAATGTGGAAAATGTTTAAAAGATCAATACAGAATTCTAGATTTCTTGTATAATTCCTTTAATCATCTTTCTGCTTACATGACCAATATATTGCTTCCCCATAAGCAACAAAAAAGAACAAAGAAACCTCCCATGAAAATGAAGAAATTAAAATTTTAAATCTGGGAAGCAAAGATTATCCAGTGCTCCCTGTAGCTGAATACTGAATTACCTATACTTTTCTAAACAGGAAACTGTTTAAAAGTCAACATGTATTACAGTGCTTACAGTTTTGTTACTAAGCACAGTATTGTGCCACATTTAAAGGTCTGACATTAACCAAAACCAAATCAAGAGAGAACAGCAGTTGCTTTCTATATTAAGAAATTTGAGAGAAATCATTAGTAGCTTAAAAAAAATTAATTAGCAGTCTAAAATATAATGTCCATCTTATGTAGGCTGAAAGCCTTCATCTGTAGTAACTTTCTAGATCACTAGAAATTCCAGGAAAAGATGTCAGCAAAGTCCTATCACTGATCTGCTGTCATTATTGTTATTTGCTAACACATAGCTTTAACTCCTGCTGTTTTAATTTTAATAACATGTAATTAAAATGTATGGGCTATACAAGAAGGTTTTCAGGGAGCAAACCTTTCAACCCCTTAAATATATCTCAGCTGATTTCCCTTGTCCTCCAATTGCAAAGGAAAGATGAGCTGCCAGCTATGTGTGATTGAATACATGAGGAGAATTAGCTCACTTGGGTACCAGTTTTCAAAAAAAATTACCCTAAAAGTCTATTGAAGCCATTGGGGATACCCTCATGTATATTCAAGTGCAGCAATGTGTCCTACTTCCTTCCAGCTAAAGAAACCTGGCCGGGCACCCTTCAGAAACAGGGTGTCTGCCCCATTTTGGTCACCTGCATAATTAAATAGGGAATACTTATCTATGCTTTCCTTTTATTATATCTAAATTGAGATTACAACAGATGATGGAAAGTGGGGTGTGTGGATGAGCTGCCAAAAGTCCACGGTTTTCAGAGGAGAAGTACAAAAATGGCACTGAATGCTGAGGCTAGTGTATTCACTTAGTGGTCATCTCTGGCCTTTTCTCCATGGCCACATTTTTCTTGACCTGGAGAGCCAGAGGCAGGAGGATGAGGAAAAAGCAGAATGAATTCTGCCAATTCAATGTTCAGGCTCTTGACACCAAGGAGATACTGCTTTAGACAGGGGAGGTTGTTTCACTTATGTTGGTTGGATCAACATGAGATAGCTACAGAACTACTTAGCTTTTCGTTTTCATGCATTGGGTCTGGGGTTCCTCTCCCAGCTTTCCAATGAAAAATATTAGTTGCTTATTTCTGACCAGGCCCCATGCCTCTCTTTTGAAATGGTGAATATAGAAATGGAAACACAAATAACTGTTCTTCAGCAATATTACTAACTTGCCTCTTTTCTCAGGTTAGCTTTCCAGTAGAATATGGGTAGAGCTTTCTGGTAGGAAATCAGTTATCAGTCACCAGTTTCTTTCTAAGACACATGTTGGCATGGTTAACTTGGACAAGAAACATTTATTTATTTTTTTTTTAATAACACCTGTATCACTTGAATCGTTGACCAGAGTTAGAGTTGGAAAAATATTGTGGACCATTTCTTATCATGCCTTTCAGGGAAAGTGAAGCTAAGAAAGGGATAATAACACACCAGAAAAAAATAGATGGGATTTGTGTCCTTGTTACTCCCAATGATTTTTGGTGAGTTCCCAAGGATGTAGTTTTATCCAGCTTATTCATTAAATGAGACACAATATTATTGTATGTGTTGCTTATACTATGCTTATACTCCAGGGAAAGTGTTACACTTGCAAAGGCTTTTTGTTACTTTTCCCTTCTGCTTTACAAAGAGTCAAATTAATGATGCACAATGTCAATTCTTTGTTTAGATATGGCAGTGTGGAGGAAGCCTTGAGATCCACCCGTGCTCACACGTGGGTCACGTTTTCCCCAAACAAGCTCCATACTCAAGGTCCAAAGCTTTGGCAAACAGTGTGCGTGCAGCTGAGGTGTGGATGGATGGATATAAAGAACTTTATTATCACCGAAACCCACATGCTCGCCTGGTGAGTTCAAGTCTGCTGTCCTTGGAATTTCTGTAGAGTTTGCTTTCAGTGAAATAACTATTAGTTTAGCTAGCAGGTAACATGAAGTTTTTCTTGTATTTATTTATTTATTACTTTTTCTGAAACTTTCTCCCAAACATAGAGTGCGTGTATATATAATTATTTTTTAATTCCTTTGAAAAAATCAGAAATTCTGTAAGACTGGAAAGCCACATTTGTGTCGCTATTGAATAAATGAATCAATAAATGAAAGAATAAAGTTAAGCACGGTGACCCAAGTAAGGAGGATCTGTTTAGCCTGAAATGTATGCTTCTGTGAATCAGGTGGTACAAAAATCTATCTATACAGATTTACAGAATAGACACACAATTAACGAGTGCTAATTGAGAATGTTCAATGGACAGTAGATCTTTTAAGTGAACAGCCTGGTAATAATCTTTAGCAAAATTGCCAGTCTTGTGATAATTGCAGAATTTTTGACTGATACAAGACGAAGTGGATTTTTCAGCGCAATTTACTGCTGTGCAGCAGTTGATTAAAAAAAGACAAAAAAAAACCCCAAAGTCAATATTGCAAAGATTAAATTAATTAAAATCAGTCCTGTGAACTCGGGTGAAAATGTTCCTGATAAACTTTTTGAAGTATTAGCTCTTTTTTTCTTTTTTAATGAAAAAGTTAATATTTTTATTTTCCATGGGGAAGAAAATAACATGATCATTTGTTTGAAAAGCTCTTTTCAGGAGACAATGTGAAAGCTGAGTAGTTCAGAATGGTAAAGTAATGTGATAATTCATAGCGTGGATAATATTTATCATGAAGGGCCTGTAAACTGAAAGACAGTAACACTGAAATATATTTCCAGTGTCTAGAAATTGCTTACAGGAACCTCTGGCCACAAGTCCCAAAATTGAGGCCTAAAAGAAATCACTCTACTTTTGCTTGTTTCTGGAGATGTATCTTCCCAGACCCTTCTGTTTGCACAGAAAGTGTTCTGAGCAACAGCTTTCAGGCTTTGTGCATGGGGAGATCTGCCCTGCTGTGGGCTGCTGGGTACCAGCCTCTGGCTACGTTGGACCAGAATTTAGGGAGCAGGCAGGGGGATAGGAGGCTTCTTACATGTTTGAGTGGTCTGCCCCAATAGACAAGTACAGTGGAAAGATCCTCCTGAAACCATTACACTTCTGAGGGTTACGCTGGAGGACACTGGGAAAGCTGAATTTGGTTAGCTTCCAGCTCGTGTTCCTTTGGAATAAACAGGGTAATTAGATTATTACAGTCCACACATTTGTAATAATTGTTTTACTTTAGAATCATAAAAACCAATTAGGTTTTATTATTAGAGTCTGACTTCGAAAGAAATGTGGGGTTTGTGTATCTGAGGCAATGCCAAGCTGATTCTGCTTGTGGTGTGCAAAGAGAAAACAGCAATAAATAATGACAGTGTTTCTTTTAAAGTTCTGGGGAGCTGATCTATGTGATAAGAGCACTTTAAAGGACATTTTTTTGTTAATGTTGAAAGTTTTGCATATTGGCTTACTGTAACACAGTGGATGTAAGCTGAGACTCATGCATTTTTTTGCACATATAAAAGCTGCTGCAAATGTACTCTGGTTTCTGTAATTCTCTGTGCTCCACTTGTTGCAGTGGTTGAGTTCAACCTTTTAACTTCATCTAATCCAAATACTCAGTTCCACAGCATAATGGAAAAGTGATTGATGTTATGGCTGCAGAATTGGGTTCCATGAAGGTTCACTTCAAGATTAATGTTCAGATCTAGGAGCTAATATGTCATGCTGTTTGTTTATTCAAGCAGGCATCTCTGCCTCTGTTTTACATCTGCTTTGTGTTTTTCATGATATTTCCACAGCTTTGAGAAATGCAAATATATTTGTGGTTTGATAAAAGAGTGTGTCAAGTGACCTGTAAAAATCTGGGGGCTGCAAACAGTATTTCATGCCTGACTGTCTGAAGTCCCTAGTCAGTATAAATTTTGAAGACAGACGTAAAAAGATGCAAACTACAATCAATATTCAGGGAAAAGTCAGTAATGAAAGCTTTTCTCTGAAGGTTTAAGATTTTGTACTCTCTACCCCCAAAAACTATGAAGTTCAATGGAAACTTAAGCAGATTTTACAAATTTCACTGAGTAAGTGTAAACTTACCTATACAGATAATTTGCAAATGTATGGTGGAATAATTTAAAATTATCAAGATTAATTCACTGCTTTTGAGATTTTTGATTATCCAGCTAAAGAAGCTTTATTTTCCAATACACCTTCTCACTTCCCAGTGATCTGTATTCAAGAACTTTTTTGCACATCTGAGGAGTTTTTTCAGATGAACTGTCTTCTAGAATATTTTAAAGTCTGATGTGCACCGTTCCAGTTCTTTTTTGTCAACACTTATCAAATATAAGGATAATGAAATCAAATCCAGCCCCCAAACATGGAGATTTTTCCTGGCTAAAAGTTCTACCCATCACTTCAGCATACGTTTCCTAATAATGTATACAGATAATCTACAAGAGAGCATCTGTTCTGGTTGGAGTTTTTTAATGTATTTGGGGTTTGTTTTTTGTTTTGTGTTGTTTTTTTCTCCTTTCTCTTTCAGGAACCATATGGAGACGTGACAGAAAGGAGACTCCTCCGAGAGAAACTGAAATGTAAGGACTTTAAATGGTTCTTGGAGAATGTGTACCCAGAGCTTCATGTACCTGAGGACAGACCAGGTTTCTTCGGAATGGTATGTGGCTGCTGAGAATGGGCCTCCTTGCTGTTCTCAGAGCTCTCCTACCAGCTCAATACAAATTTATTTTTATGCCAAAATTAGTTTGGGATTTTTAATTCAGTTACCATTGGTATGGTTTAAAATGGTTTCTATCAGAAGCTATGTTCTAGACGTTGCTGCTTATGAAGGCCTTCTGTGACAGGATAGGAGAACAGGTAACATTGCCATGAGTTACACCTTCCAAGTGACATATTAGGAGTGTTAAAGGCAGAAAAGATTGATGTTTTTATTTCTTGAAATGTTGCATAGTGAAAAAAGGGAGTAACAAAGTGTTTTAGTTTTTAGTTGTTGAGTTGAAAATGGAATGAATGTGCTTTGAAACCCATCTTTGCAGATTTTATCTGATGAAAACAATGGTGCTCTGATGATGGGAAGGAGAGCTGGTACAATGTGATCCCAGATCATACAGGATTCTCTGTGTCAAAGCCAACATACAGTTTTTAATCTGGAAGTCACTTTAACCCAGCATACGTTCAGAAGAAGTTTTCCCTGGTTAGATATCAAAATCACAGAATCATAAAACAGTTGTGGTTGGAAAGGACCTCCAAGATCACAGAGTCCCACCATATACATACACAACAACAAAAACAAACCCCCTACAATCTCAGTCTTGAAATACAGATTATGCCTTGGAGTGCCGCATCTACATGATTCTTAAATACTTCTGGGGATGGTGACTCAACCACCTCCCTGGGCTGGATGTTCCAGTGCCTGACCACTCTTTTAGTAAAGGAATTCTTCCTAATACCTTATCTAAACCTCCCCTGCCACAGCTTCAGACCATTTCCTCTGGTCCTGTCCTTATTCACTTGGGAGAAGAGGTCAGCACCCACCTCCCTACAACCTCCTTTCAGGTAGCTGTAGAGGGCAGTGAGCTCCCCCCTCAGCCTCCTCAAAATTAAAGATGCCCAGTTCCCACAGCCACTCCTTTTATGAGTTGTTCTCTGGGCCCCTTACTAGCTTGGTAGCTCCTCTGGACATGTTCCAGAACCTCAGTTTCCTCCTTGCAGAGAGGGGCCCAAAACTGAACACAGCACTCAAGGTGCAGCCCCACCCTGGTACTCCAGGTACGATCTCACCAGTGCTGAGTACAGGAGCACGATCACTTCCCTTCTCCTGCTGGCCACAGTATTCCTGACACAAGCCAGGGTGCTGTTGGCCTTCTTGGCCACCTGGGCACACTGCTGGCTCATGTTGAGCTCTCCAGCTCACCAGCACTCCCAGGTCCTTTTCTTCTGGGCAGCTTTCCAGCCACTTTTCCCCAAGCCTGTGGCATTGCCTGGGGTTGTTGTGACTGAAGTGCAGGACCTGGCATGTGGCCTTATTGAACCTCATACAACTTCTCTTGGCCCATCAATCCAGTCTGTCCAGGTCCCTCTGCAGATCTTTTCCTACCTTAAAGCAGATCAACACTACCACCCAATTTAATGTCATCTGCAAACTTAGTGAAGGTGTACTCAATCCCCCCATCCAGATCATTGATAAAGAAATTAAACAAGTCTGGTGCCAAAACTGATCCCTGAGGGACACCACTAGTGACTGGCCACCAACTAGATTTGACCCCATTAATCCCATCTCTTTAAGCATGGACATCCAGCCAGTTTTTTACCCAGTGAAGAATACACTTGTCTGTGCACAATTCACCAGCATTCTCCAAGAGAATGCTGTGGGGGACGGTGTAAAAGGCCTTACAGAAGTCCAGTCAGACAACATCCAGAGCCTTCCACTCATCCAGAAGGCAGGTCAAATGGTCATAGAAAGAGATCAGGTTGGGTAAGCAAGACCTCCCTTTCATAAACCCATTCTGGCTGCCCCTGATATGTTGGTTGCCCTGTACTTGCTGTGAGAGCTCACTCAAGGTGATCCTCTCCATGATCTTTCCCGGTACAGAGGTCAGTCTGGAAGGCCTCTAGTTTCCTGGTTCTTCCTTCTGGCCCTTCTTGTAGGTGGTCATCACGTTATCCACCCTCCAGTCATCTGGGACCTCCCCTGATGACCAGGATTGTTGATAAATGATGGAGAGAGGCTTAGGGAGCTTCCCTGCCAGCTCCCTCAGTACTCTTGGATGAATCCCATCTGGCCCCATAGACTTATGGGTGTCTGGGTGCAGAAGCAGAACATTAACTACTTCCTCCTGGGTTGTGGGGGGGTTGTTCTGCTCTCCATCCTTATCTTCCAGCTCAGGATGCTGAACACTCAAGTTGACAACTTTCTATGCTCTTTGCAACTTACAGATAAATATAAACTAGAGTTCCATGTGTATCACATTACTGTAGTCTCATTTGGAAGGGATGAAGGTAGAGATGATGCAGTAAATACCTGCTTCCTCTGAAAAATCAGCAGGTATCTGCAGCTACAGGTCCTGCTGGGAAGACACCTTTAGTTATGTATAAAATACCTTCCTGATTACCAGTGCCCCGTGACTTAAAAGTACTTTTGCTAGTAACTTGATCACCCTGCAGATCTAGCTAAGCTGCATTCCCACATTGATGCATTACATCCATTCTATATCAGAGCAGTCTTGTCTTGCTGTCAACTCCAGTTACTCAGTCTCAGATGACTGTCCTTGGGTGAAAGAAAACCTTATCACTGGGCATACAAAAGATCAAGGAACCGTGTCTCCCCCCAGTAGCTTTGTTACCTTTTGACCAAAAAAGATCCAAATGTAGAAATGCTATGGTTTCCCTCAGGGAGCTATAGGAGCTCCCATAAGGGAGCACATCTGTTGGCAGCAAAGCCTGTAGGAACCTCAGAGAGAGTATCTACCCTCCTTCATTTGTCTGAGAGCTTGCACTGGGGTTGATATCTCTATGTGATCACTAGCATGAAAGGGTTATCACCATTACCCGGTACCTTGAACAGCCCCTAGTGCAACATTGGTTCATTTTTTGTTGTTTTGGGGGGGATCACTAAGTGACGAGGTCAGAAACAAAGCAGTTAGATATTGCAAGGCTTACCTTCCAGGAGCATTTCAGTAACCTTACCCTTCCACCCATTTCCATTCTCAACCCTCCAAAAGAAAGCTCAGACTGGCAGCAGCAGCACCTCAGTGCTTCACTTCCCTCACTGGGGGGCTGAAGGGATTTGTGCAGTTTCTTCCATTATTTAACTGCACGTCTCATCCTCAGGAAACGTGTTGACAATTCCTAGAGATATTTCTTGTTCGGAGCCTCTTGAGTTATCTGCGGTGTAATTTCAGTGAGCTTTATATATCTCTCTAAAAAAAAAAATTCTTAACTGCTGTCATCTAGTTGTGAGCATAATAAGAATACACCGTTTTTTTGGCAGGAAGAATTTAAAGTGTGATTAAAGTACAATGGTACTCTAAGAAAGTGACGGTGCAAAAATGACACCTCCTGATGCAACTGATTTGTGAATATTGAGTCCCATCTGCTAACTTCAATGAATCATTGACTGTGTTCTTCACTCCTGCCTTAACTATGTTCGTGCTTTTTTGGTGTGCAAAAATAGTGTTTAAAAGAGTCAGCTTTGTTAACAGCTTGACTTGCTTGAAGACATTGCAGAGTTATAGGGGGGGTTCTCCCTCCCTTGAAAATCTTTATGCTGAAGCTGAAAAATCTAAGATTACCCATAGGTCAGCCTTATGTTGCTGAAATAAATGCAAGAATTACTGGGCACCACTTAATGCCATACACTGACAATCAGGACATTTGTGCTAAATTTTTTCTTCTGATACACAGATAAACTTTTACTGTCTGTAAGTACTTAGTACTGTACTGTACTGAGCTTGGCTGTCTAAAAGGTTAGCTGCCTGAAACTGTATTGAAACATGCAGAATTTCAAATATTTTTGCCTGAGCTATGTTTCCATTCTTATAAATTGCCTGAGGCCTAGAAATGAGGGATATACGTCTCCTTACTAATAAAACTAGTACACTTCATGCCAAAACCATGTAGTATCAATAAACTTGGAATGACACCACTGATTTCACTCAGTACTCTTAACAATCTCATACTTTGAGAACTAGTACTATCAATAGTATGAGTGTGCTTGTTCATAGAATATTTTTTAACATGAGTCAGATTTTGTCATAAAAGTTCCAGTACTGAACAGTGAAGTTCAAAACATAAACATTTCAAACATAAGGTTACAGAGGCCATTTCAAAATTTAGGAAAATATTGATGTGTGAGACAGTAGCATTAGATACAAAGATAACTGCATGGTCAACTTAAAATACAAATTTCAGCAGCTTCGGGGGCTGTTCCCTCTTTTGCACAGCTTATTTGCTAGGAGCACATAATAAGTTTCTAATAACTATTTTAATGAAAGAGCAGAGAAAATCTGGAGAGGTTAATCCAACTTCCCCTCTGAACTCTCAGTATTGTTTTGTGCAGTGGCATATTAAAGCAAGGTAAACTAGAAGCTCCTAGATTTCTAAATGAAAGTGCATTAAATTTCTTCTCAGGACACCTCAAAAGACAGAGTAGGAGCATAGGATAGAAGCATGGGCATAGTATATAAGATAGACCATAGGCATGGTTAATCTTACAAGGAAGACATTTTTTATAATGAGGATGGCAGGGCAGTGGAAGAAGTGCTCAAGGTCAGTTTGGATGGGGCTTTGAGCAACGGGATCAAATGGAAGATGCCCTAGATGGTCTTTAAAGGCCCCTTTTCCATCCCTAACCATTCTGTGGCTGTGTGACTCTTATCTCCTTGCTTACTTCAAGCAGTGGCCATTTTTAAAGCACACAGTGCTCTGGGAGCTGTACATGCTGTGTGTTTCTGGTCTTTGAGCTCCATGCAGCTTTGGAATGTTGTGGAGAATATGAGCTAAACATTTTTATGTTTTAGGTTTTCTTGGGTTGTGATTTTTTATTTGATTTTATGGGCATGAAGCTGGTATGCACTTAGTGGGATAGAACAGTATTATTAATATAGTCAGTGTTTCTGGAAAGGCTGATAATCCCTTTTGGATTCTTGCATAGAGCATTGATGCTTCTCTTGTATAGCAGCTGATACGGCCATCCTTTAATATACCCTTAAGTAAGTGCTTTGGTGGGTGTGAAATCTTGAAAAGACCCCAACTCCAGGTCTGTGCACTCTGCAGTTTGCCTGCCTAGACAGCCCAGAGTAGTCCTGCTTACAGATCTTAGCTTTCCTGGGAAAGGATGGTGTGGGCACCATTAAGCACTTTGAGCCAGCTTGTGTGTAATATTAATACTGTGACATTACTGCCTTGTGCAGCCAGGTAAAGATGTCTATTCCATCTAGATCTCATCCAGTTGTCTAAAGCAAATGAACAGTCAGGGTTCCTCTCCTCTTTAAAGTGTACTGCATATAGCTGGCATTCCAGGTTCTGAGGTTCGATCACTTGGCAGTTTGACCCTATTATGTTCTGATATGGGTTTTTCTTTGTTCTTCTCAGTCTCTAGCTGATCTTTCTTCCACCTGAATGTGAAGCAACTAAGTTGATAGATACCTGTTGTGCCTTTCTAGGTGATGGCTCTTTCCACCACCTATTCTTTAAAGTGTCTATGACTGACTGAAACAAATAGGAGATCAAAAACTTTTATTTTTCTGTTGGTGGCTTCCTCCCACTTTTTTCCCCAAAACCATCTCGTCTTCAATGAGTTTATAAATGCTTAGTTATATTTGTCTTTTAATATAGACCAGATATAACCTTAAAAAACGAGGAAGAAATATTTTAAGCCTTTAAAATGAGGAAGAATTTTGTTTGGCTGTGACATGAAAGAGACCATTCTGTAAATTATCTAAATACCACAAGTTATATATGGACAGGCTTAGAGAAGAAGAGGTCTTAGCCCTATGGCTGAAGATCTGTAAGCAGAAGACCAGAACACAGTGTCTGGTGTTAAAAGTCCTGAGAGTTCTCAGAGATGTCAGGCACAAACAGCCTCTTCTAGGGGATAACTCTAAAACTGCATTATAATACAATTTGCACATCTGTCACATGAGATTCAAGGCTATGGCTGACTAGACCTTGTAATCTGATGTCCATCACAGGAAAATGTGCAGCAGTCCATTGACTGCTGCAGCCTCTGAAAACGTGAGGCAGACATTTAAAGAAAGTGGGAGAAATTTGAATCTTTGATATTAATTTTAACTGAACACACTGTCACTTGAGATGTGCCTGTGTGTTCTCAAGCCTAGCCCTAACCCATAAATTCAATCCCTTACCTAGCCCTAAGACCTAACCCTAACCTCCAGCCCCTTACCCTCTAAACCCCAATCCTAGCCCCGAACCAATGCCACTGTGGTGGCAAAAAGAGGATTCTGTCCTATTTTGTGAATTAAGAGGAAGGTTGGCTATATTATCACTGGTCATATTTATCACTAATGTAATCAAGCTTTATTGTCAAAAAACTTGTTGATACTTTGCTTATAGTTATGTGAAATAGATTTTATTTTTAAAAACCCCAAAACCTAAGAAGTGTTTACAGAATGCCCTCTGTATTGTTTGTTGTATGCAAGTGTCCAGATGTTAGGAAACAACAAACTTACCTTTCTCCGAGCAATAAGAGATAAAGTTCTGAGGTGAATATCTCAGTGTTTGCTGTTTATTACCTGTCCCAGCCTCCAAACAGAGTAGAAGGCACATTAAGTGTCATTGTAGAATAAATCTGCAATGTTTGAGTAGGAGGGAAACATTGTAGAAAGGCATGGCCAGTAATCCTGCATAGGCAGAGTTTTTTGGTATAGAACTATGTTTTAATGGCAAGGTGATCAACATTATTTCTTGCTTCTGTTTCTCTAATGCAGCATTCTGCAAAAGAATTAAGGTAAGTCACGTAGAAAATTTTGTTCTTGTTGCATGACTTGTTTATGGTGGATGTGGGAAACAAAGATAGCTCTGAACTTAATGGATGATTACTGTTTTGATAGTTTGTTGCATGCAAAAGGAATTTAAACTGGGTATTCTCATTTAACAAGGAAATAAATACTACTTTCACACATTCTCAGAACAGAGGGTGGATTTTGTTTTATTTTATTTTGTATTTTTTTCATAAATGGTGCTGCAATCAGATTCTCGAGTCCGATTCTTTTTAAATCTTTGTCGTTTTCAGATCAGGTCATTTAACAGTTAAGTATCCACTATTCCCACAAATTAGTTCTTGAATATCTTATCCACTAAGCTTCCTGGTGAAGTATGGGTATAAAAGAATGCCCACTGAAATCTGATAAAACAAACTAAAAGACCCAGATTGAAATACAGACCCTGTATGTCTATGAATATGTCTGCATGTATCACAGGCTTTTATGGATGAAAAATGAGAACACATACATGGCAGCATCCTGGGAGTACAGGCTCAGTTTTAAACCATCTGGAATGAAGCTTAAGTTAGTAATCTTTTACACAGATTTTGTTCTGTTGTGTGTATTTGTGCATTGCTTAATGTGTGTAGGGGAGTTAGTAGTGTTAAAAATCTTCTGTAAAAGACACTTTTCTTTAGTGGTGTTTTTGAGTGCAATTCTTGCCTAGTGTTTCAAAGGTAAACAACATGTCTTCTTTTGACAGGTTGTGAAGGGTGCAGAGGTCTAGTGTGTTCCCATCACATCCACCAGTGCTTTCTGTAGAAAGGGTACCCAGGGGGGTTATTTTGCTTCTGGTAAACTTGAACAGTAAAACTGAGGATGAATTTTATCATACACCAAATTCAGATGTTTGTTTATTCTGTTCTGAAAAATTGCACCAAATGCATAGTGAAAACATACTTGGAGAGGAATTAAGAGACAAAGACTGTCAGGATAAGGGCTCCAGTCCTACATTTTTACAGAGCCTCACAGCCCTGCAAGGGGCCCCAAGCTGTGGCAGCTCAGTGGTCCACCCCAGTCCCCAGGGTATTGCTGTTGCCTTGGGCTGACAGCCCAGGCATGCAGAGTGCTGAGGAGCTGGTTGTCTTTCAGTGGGAGTAGGCAGAAAGCAGTGGAAAGAAGATGTCAGGTAGCAATAAAATTAAGAAGCTGGGAAAGCAAAATAGACGTAGAACAGAAGTATTTAATTTTCCAGCTTGTATGGTTTGCTCTTTAGTGGGTCTGTGTCCTCTGGGGTTTGTCTTGTTTGTTTGGATTTGGCCTTCTACAGGATCCCTTCATTCTCTGTATTAAGAACTGACGATACAAGTGTGACAGCTAGGGAGGAGCAGTGAAATTACACCTTGCTGAAGTAATTGTTCTGAGATTTACTGTGCTTATTCTTTTTGTCTGTGATACAATTGCAACTCAGTAACAGGGGAATTCAGCTTGAACCTATGTTTACAGAGCCTGTTTTGCTGTGTCATTTTGAATTTGGTAAATGGGTAATACTTGTTTAACTTATTTTGAGTTGGTTTTGCCTCCTGAATAATTAAATGCAAATCTTTGTTAATTAGCCTGATGTTATCAGGTTATATTTCAAATATATAATCTAAAATTATGGACCTATTGTGTCAGAGATCAGCAACACCAGTAAAGGAAGTTTAATATTGCTAGTGTCTCTTCCAAAAGATATATCTGACCTATTTTCATTATATTTGGTCTTAAAATCTGTCTGCTTGCTCATCCTCAAGAGAGTACTGAAGTCCTTTTGAGAACAAATCCTTCTAACATCTCCCATTTGACAAACTGAGAAAAGTATGTAGTCTTCTTTTCATAAGAAAATTGAACAAGTAGATCCTGGGGGAAAAAAAGACATAGCAGACTTTTGTTCTGCATGAGTTGCTGGCTTATTGGTTTCAACACAGCTTTTCATAGTTCCTACCTACTTCATTTGCAAATACATAGTGTCATTCCTAGGGGAAGCCATCATGTCTGGCTGCTTGAATGCCCAAAGTCAGGATGGTCCCAGCAGTTTTATTTCACATAAGTCAGAGAGTCAGTTAACTTGCACCAGTTCTGCGATAGAAACCTCACAGCCTGGCAGGATGGGTGTAAAGTGACTACAGCATCTATTCTTGCTTTAGATTAATACTTCAAAACATTCTTTTGTTTTGATTAGCTGAAGAGTAAAGGAATGGCTAACTTCTGTTTTGACTATAATCCTCCAAGTGAACATCAAGTAACTGGACACAGGATCATACTGTACCCATGCCATGGCATGGGACAAAATCAGGTAAGAGTCATCATTATAATTTTTACTATAGTTTTAATGTGAAAAAGCACGGCTGATGCATTGCAGTAGGGCTTTGAAAGTGTATTGCCACAGTGAGGTGGTCTTAGTTCTATTTTTGATTCTTGCACTGAATGTTTTTAATTTTGGTGTATCTTCAGGGCAGATTTTCTTCATTCTGAAGATGTGTCTACCCAGACTGGAGAACTCATACATAATTATGTCTTTACACAGAGCTCATTAGCAGAGGTTAATAGCACAGCAATGCAGCTATAGCACTTGTAGGCCAGTGTTTTCTCATCTTCCAGCCAGTTTTTGTCTGTCTGTGTCTCCAAAGCCCTTAATAACATTGCAAATCTCACCTAGTTCTGCCAGGGTCTGTCATTGTGCCTCTTCTTGTCTAACCACACAGGACTTTCTGGATGGAATCTTCTCATTTACTCCACTCTACAGAAATGTCCTCCTGGGCTTTTGGTCCAGAATCCTGGAGAGCAGGAATCCCCTCTTACACTTTCATTCTTGCTGTCTTGGCTTTAACTTCTGAAGCTGAGAATGCTTCCTTCTGTTTTTCTCCATGCTGACTGAAATGGTCTGCAGCAGTGGTTACTTAGGATACCCAAAAAGCTCTCTGTGTTGTGATAAAGGTGGTGTGAGGTACCATGCACCAATCTGCAAAGGCTGTTTTGAGTGTCCACCTTCTGGAACTGAGGTTTGGTGTTTGATTTGTGCCATGTACCATGTACTTGCTTATCTAGCTTGACCTCTGAGTTCTAACCCAGATTAGACTATATGTGCCTAGTGGGGAAGGGTGGAGAAATATGTAGGGCATTGTTGAGAGTAAGTACATAACCACTGATGGTTTGAGTGGCTTAACTGGTTTTGGGTTTTTTTGTTTGGGTCTTTTTTTTTGTTTGTTTGTTTGGGGTTTTTTAAAGGAAATTAATCCAAACATTCTGTTAGGAAAGAAAAAAGAAGTTTGGAAAATAATCGAAGACAAGGTAGATAAGCAGAGTTCTGTTATCTTATGAACTCTGCTTTTAAAAAACTATAAAAGCTTAAGGAGTGAAAAACAAGTCTGTATTGAGGAAAAGCCTTCTAATATGAATTGCATTTTAATTGAGAATAGGAGACCAAACAACACAGTCTAAGCACTGTGCTTCAGATCTTAAATGGTAGTGTATTTGTTTATGAAAGCAGGTTTATTGCCTTAAGTATGAGAAGTATTATTTAGTATAATGTAGTAGTTTGTGCCTGCTTTATAGCATATTTTTCCTGATGTTTCTGTCCTGGGGGCAGGGGAAGCCAGTAGGAGAATCTTGCTTCAGAAAATCTAAAGGATCTTGATACTGACAGATCTATGCCACGCATGTTAAGCCATAGCACGCCAACCCATTTTACTGCCTCAGTTCAGCTCCATGCCCAAGTTAAAGATACTTCTTTACACCTAATAATCAGATAACATAGTTAAGCCACTTTGTTATGAAGAAGAGTTGATTTCTTTTGTAGATTAAGAAGTATTTCATGTATGGGATTAAATGCTCACACACAAAAGGGATCTAGAGAATTCTTTTTCCTTGAGTTACAGATTACAGACAGAGGTTGAATCGTTTGGTGTTTCTTTGAGCAGAAATGTTTATTTAAAATTTATCCCTTCTACCAACAAAAAATAAAGGCATGGGTTAAAAGGTGAAAACGAGAACAAGTGAAAACAATTCAGAGATGGATTGTCAAGAGATTAAATTTTTACAGTTATCCTTTGTTTAGCTAGCACTAAAAGATGAACTGAATTTACTGCAAAGATACCACATCAGTGGATGTTAATGCTCTTATGTCTCTGCTGATGCTGCGAGGCATCTGAGTGGCAGTGATAGCTCTGGGATGCTCTGGGAGCTGTGCAATTCTTGCTCCCTCTGCTGGCATCCAGGCAGCCCAAGCAAGGAGAAATGAAGGAACTCCCTGACTGCAAATAAGCTGATAAAGGAAAATATAAGATAAGATAACACAAGAGAACTGCAGAGCCTGAGGATGGAAGGCCAAGTGGAGGAAATAGGCAAAACAGTATTACTGAAACAGGCCATAGGTATGGGAGGGCTGACAGGAGCCAGAGAATGGGGACCAAGGTGACAGAGGCCAGAAGATGTTTGGCACAGAGGTAGAGCAAAAAGTGAAGAGCAGGGCATGTGTGACATAGGAAGGAGTAGTGAGGAACTACAGGGAGGGAGCATTGAACTAGCAGAATCACTGGAAAACCCTTTAGTGGGAAGGGGCAGGGGGTCTGAACATGGGAGCAGAGATACAAGTTGGCATTTTAGGGCATGAGTATGGGTAACAGGTAGTAGCTGCAAGAGAGGAAATGGACAGCAATAAGAGCTGCAAGTGGAGAAACAGAGAGAGCATAAAATAAGATGTGGAAGCCCAAGTGAGATGGGAAGTGGAAGTCAGGTGGTGAAACTGATAATGACAAGGTTGGTCATCGTCTAGTTGTATCAATGCTAAGGAGAGTAAGACATTTTACAGCAGAGTATCACAGATGTTTGCTGACAATAAGAAGCCCTTAACTTCTGTTTTGTCCTTGGAAGGCAATCTGCCATCCTAATCCCAAGATCTGCCTGCTCTCCTCTGATTTGCTTTCACCACTATACTCATTACCTATACACAGCTGTAGCAGCAAACCCACATCACAAATCTTCACTCCAGTCCCCTGCCTCACACTGCATTTCACAGACAGCTCTGGTTTCTCCATTCCATGCTATTTAACATTTTCTTTTCTGTGATGTTTGGCTTTGATGACTTTCTTCCTCAAATAGTACTGCCTGCTGCACATTCACACCATCCCATGGCATAAAGGAATGAATGAAGTTTATTCTCCAGTGAACAGCTCAGTAAAGTTATTCTCCAAAAATATCTTGATAGGATTTAACATTAATAAAGGTTAACTTGGTCGGCCATATGTGTCTTACACTCCAGTACACCCACCCTCTGGCATGATATGCTAGTGGCAGGTGGCCATTTATGTAGGGGACAACTGCAAAAGCTCTTTTCATCAGAAGCAAAGCTGCAGTTAAAGTGACCTCTGAATATCTGTGTGCATGGTGCTGAGAGGAGAAAGGTCTCTGCTCTCAATTATTTATAGGTCCCAGCACCTGCCTTAGTAGGTAAAACTACTCTCAGAAAGCTGAGGTCACTCATATTTTGCTTCTATTTTTCCTTGAATCCATGGTGTAAGCGAGAGGATTCCCTTTAGTCCTTTTGAATTACTGTTGTGTAAGCAGTAAGAAAGCTAACTGTGGGTTAATCAAAATTACCATCTTCATTATAGCAAGAAGGAGGATATTGCTGAAGTGACAGAAGTTGAGTGTATATGGGAGAAATACAGAAAATATGCAAAACACAGGCTAGTCAGTGCTTGCATTTCAGACTGCTGATGTTCTGTGGAAGTGTCTGCCCCCGTAGATGAGAATAAAAGGCTTTGAAATTCAACACCAGTAAATCCCATACCTTCTTGCTGTCATGGGATGCAGTGCAGAAGGGACTTAACATCTGATGGCAAGAAGCCAAGCTGGCATGGTAAGAGGATGGGAAACCATTGAGCAGCCCACTCTGACAGTAGCCCCCCACTATTCCCATTTGCAGTAACCTTGCCACCAATTCTCTATTACAGAAAGTACCTGTCAAGTCCAAACTTAGTCCTGTGTGCAGGTGAGGAGTAGCTAGGCACAGAGAGGGATGAGAGTGTGTTTTGGGGTCTGGTGAGGTAGCTAGAATTTGTCTCTATGCCTTGTACCACAGGGCAATGATGCAGCTGAAGTGTATCCCATAGGTTGTCCAGAAGTGATAGCCACTGGGTAAAAGGTATCAAGTTTCCTAGTAGTACTTGAAGGAATCTACTGGTTCTCTGAAGGAAAGTAGTTGAGTAAGACTGATAATTAGGGAACCATGGATCAGTTTGAAACCACTTCCTTTCTGCCCACAGAACCCACTGGGCAAGGAAAAAGCACTAAAAAACACCTCAGCATTTGAGAAGGAAGAGATTTAGCTCATATATTACTGGAGCTTGATAAAGCCCAAAGTCTGAAGTACTTATTCTGTTTGAAACAATATAGGGTACAGAACTATATGATGTTCATTAAGCAGTAAGGTAGAAGTGCTTATTTGTTAATACTGCAACCCAAATCCATAATGTTTTTCAGAAATGAACAATTTTATTTGCTCGACTCCTCCAAAAATGGAATCAAGTCCTTGAGAGGCTATTCAGGAAAGAAGTCAGTAGCAAGGAGTGCTCTGACCTAGTAAGCTGCTCCATCAACTCTTGATGCATCTGCTACAATCAGCAGCTTCCAGGCTTTCACTGATACTGAATACAAATGGCTAAGAAGAGTTATTATATGTTATATAATACACTAATGAGCAAGGCTTTAAATGTGGCCTTGTAAAAGTGGCAGCTGTAAAAAAACTATCCATCCAGACACAGGCAAGCAGGAGTGAAGCTTTTTGCTTTATTCACGAGTCATAGGCTTAAAATTAATGCCAGTTCCAGCTCACTGTGGTGCCCAAAGCAGCAGGATTTCCACATTGCCAGTCAGATACTGAACCTGGGAGCTAAAGCCTGAAGGCCAGGGAATAGCCCCTGCCTACTGGGGCAGGAAAGAATAATAATTTTAAAAAAGAGAGTGATAATAGTATTGCATTTCACTGTAGCTGCTGATGATAACTGTCTGGCACAAAGCAAATGTTTTAAAGGCAGTGCAGCCCACATCATAGAAACAGTCCTAGCGTAGGTTTCAAGGGGAAAGCAGTCTCCTGGGTGTTACATCAGCAGGTACTTGAGTAGCTTTCTGGAAACACTTCCCTTTGCAGCTTGCCACAAAAGAATGATGGGGAACAGGTTGGTTCTTTGAGAGGTTCCCTTACATCACTCCCCAAAGAAAAGCCAGGGAGCTCCACAAGCTGACAGAGTGGACAGCATTGGTCTGTGCAAAGCTGTGACAGTCACCTTGGCAGAAAAATTCCTGATTGTGGTGAAAGGAGGAGCAGAGGAGATCTCATGAAACAACTCCCATCACTAGAGCTCAGAGCTCTTACACCTGGAAATGGATGACTTCCTCTTTACTTTAAAACTCATTTCCAGATTTTCTTTCGAGGTCAGTTAGCTTTGGTGGCTGCTAAAGATGTTTTTGTAATAAATTCAAGTATATACAATATTTCTGAATTGGTACAGTGCCCTCCTCAAAGCCTTACAATCTCTTTCTCCAGGGGTGAAACAAAGCAAAGGAGGATTCTTTCTCTCCACCATCCTCATATTGCTTTCCACTAATGCAGCTACACTATTCGTAAGAAGCAATTTTCTGATGTGTATAAAATTGTCTTCTGTCCTACTGAGTATAATCTAAATCATATCGAAACTTGCATTTGTGCACTATAGTAATCTAAATTATTTACAGGAGTGCTAACTACAAAGAAATCTCAAACTCTGCCATACTTTAATGAAGTCCCAAATTTGGAAAGTGTCCATGATAAATATAAAAATTTTAAGGAAGTCTTCAGCTCTAATTGCTATAAAAGCCAAGATGTTTCAGAGCATGCTCAGAACACCTCTGTAGGATATTGCACAGCAAATAAAGCCAATAAACTGATTTTATATTAAAGTTCTCATCATGTTCAAAAGCAGTTGTAGATGATTTGCTTAAAATAATATCTTAAAATGTTGTACAATATCATCATGAATTCTGAGTACTTTGTAACTGGAAATGAACCTTGACCAAAGGGCATTTGAACCTTGCAGTAAGCATCTCCTTAATGAAATGTAACATTGTTTTGTGACAACTGAAGTAAGAAGGCATAATGTCAGGCTATGAACTAGTTTCCATCCTATTTTTAAGGATGATCTAGAATGTGAAAGTAGAATATTACTGTCAAAATGTGTAAGTTCTTTAATGCTGAAGTGTCTGCTTTCCAGGGCATTTATTCAGCATACATACATTTTTAAGTGCTACCAAAGTGAAACATTGCTGTGGTGAGAATGATTTTCTGTAAAACAGTAAGCAAATGGTAGCAGTTAAGGATCCTTGGATATTTTTGGCAGAATTTCTCTCCACAATAGCAACTTTAATATGCGAACTTAATTATAGTATCTTTAGTATATCCTCCTTATAAGTGCTTTCTTGTGTACATATGAAATCATTACTTTTCTGTGTTATTTCTCTTGGATTTGTAGTTTTTTGAGTACACATCCCATAATGAAATACGTTACAACACGCGGCAGCCAGAAGTCTGTGCAGCAGTTGATTCAGGAACTGACTACTTGACAATGCACTTGTGTCAAGAAAATGTCCACAGGATTCCAGAAAACCAGAAATTTATTCTCAGAGAGGTAGGTGTGCCTGGTTGGTTTTGGGTTTGGTTTTTTTGGGGGGAAGGAGGGAGAATTGCTGGGAGAGTTTGTGTAGGAGGAGAACTTTTGTTTGTTGTTTTTGGGTTTTTTTTTCTTGTCTTTCTGGCCACACATCATGCAGGCCACAATATCAGCATAAATCTCTGGTAGAAATATGTTACCCTGGGTTTCAGTGTCTGATTTTGGCAGAGGGTAGCAGCAGTACATGGGTAGAGTACAGCAGCCTAAAAAACAGGAAGACAGGAGGAAGGAAAGCACCCTTCTTAACCTCAAAGGAGCCGAAAAGGTTGTCAGAGCTCTCTCTCTGCCCCGTTCACATCTAGAGCTTTCCATGTACTGCTCAGTTCTTGCTCACATACTGCCCTTTCCATCTTCTCCCAAGAACTGAAGTGTCTTCATACCCTTTCCTTAGCCATTCTTGTGGCTGGCCTCCTTTTGCTGTCTTTTTCATTCCCTGATTTTATACCACCATGTATCCCTGCTGCTTCACAAACCACCATTACTCCATAGTCTTCTGTGCTTCCAAGCATCTGCTGCTGCTTCTCTGCAAAACCATCTTTCTTGACCTTCCCTGTTAGCACCAGCAGTGCTTCCTGAGGTTTTCTGCAATGTAATGTGCAGCTGTGTAATTCAGTGCACCATGATCAGCTCCCCAGCAGAAAAAAGACCTGGGGGTATTGCTGGCTGAATATGAGCCAGCAGTGTGCCCAGGTGGCCAAGAGCATCCTGGCTTGTATGAGAAATAGTGTGGCCAGCAGGTGTAGGAAAGTGACTGTCTACCTGTACTCATCAGTGGTGGTGCCACACCTTGAGTACTGCTTTCAGTTTTGGGCCCCTCACTGCAAAAAGGAATTCTGTGTGTCCAGAGAAGGACAACAAAATTGGTGAAGGGTCTAGAGCACAAGTCTTAGGAGGAGAGGCTGAGGGAACTGGGATTGTTTAGTCTGAAGAAGAGGGGGCTGATGGTAGATAGACCTCACTGCTATCTACAACTACCTGAGAGGAGGTTGTAGGCATGTGGGGGTCAGTCTCCTTTCCTTAGTAACAAGCAACAGGACAAGAGGAAATAGCTTCAAGTTGTGCCAAGGAAGGTTTAGATTGGATATTAGGGTTGTCAGGCACTGGAACAGGCTGCCCAGGGAAGTGGTTGAGTCTTTATTATCCCTAGAGATATTTAAAAGAAAGATATGTAGATTAGGTGCTCAGGAACACGGTTTAGTTGTGGACTTGGCAGTGTGCTAGGTTAACAGTTGGACTTGGTGATCATAAAGGTCTTTATCAATCAAAATGATTCTGTGATCAAAAAATACCCCCTGCCCTACTCCCACCCCTACACAGGACACACATTACTGGCTGTGGGGTTTCAGCAAATTTGTACCTTTCTTCTTTAAACTTAGTGCCTGCTGCCAGAGGGAGGAAATACCAAGAAGTGTGAAGTATATTAATAAACACAGCATGTGATCTTAGAAAATCTTGTGTTTAGTAGTTTTTAATCTCTGAAGGAGTTCCTGGGTGCCCGAGAGAAAATAAATTTGATGAAAAATGATGGCCTTGGTCAGGTTCTGGAGCGTTATTATTTGGCTAACAGAAAAGGTCACATAATATATCAAAATGGTATATTTACATAATGTGTCTGCATAATGCATCTAAATTTTGCTGGCTTCACCACTGACAAATTTCATGCTTGGATATTACCACCAGTCATAGGTAGCAGAGTAAATTCTAAAGAAAAAGAAATTAAAACTACTGTCCATTCACTAAATCTAATTCAGACTGAAGCTCAGAGCATTGTTACTGAGTAACAAAATATTAAAAATGCTGACTTTATAAATGACATTTTAGTCTTAATGCTGACTTTTAACGAAATTTTTCAAGGTCATACACATTAATCCCTATGATGGCATACACTAAATTAGCCTCAGTCACTTCAGGAAATAGTTGAGGAAACACAGTTTTGGAATACGTCTGTTTCCACTGCTGTTTTAATAAAACTGTTAAGTTTTAAAATAATTCCTAAGATTTCAGATACTAAATCCTCTTTCTTTACCATGATCAGTTTGTATCTGCATGTGATTTGAATGTACTGCTTTGCTACAGTTCCTCTTTTCTATGGCAATAAATCAAAATCTCTAGTCCCCACCATTCAAGGCAAACGATGAGTGAGGTGTCAGTATTGCATTTCTCTTGCTCTGTGTGGAGAGGTTTCAGACACTGGAAAAGCTGTGCCTATGGACGTAGAATAGTCAGAGATTAGAACAGGCTTCCCAGCCGCCTGACAAGAATGAAGTCCTTCTAAGTCACTGAGTCGAAAATAAGTTGAGGTGGTTATCAATTAGCCCACTCAAAAATTTGAACTCCCAGGCTGGAAAGAATCATAGAATCATAGAATTGGCTGGGTTTGAAGGGACCTCAGAGATCATCAAGTCCAACCCTTGATCCACTACCGCTGCAGTTACCAGACCATGGCACTGAGTGCCACATCCAGTCTCTTTTTAAATATCTCCAGGGACGGAGAATCCACCACTTCCCTGGGCAGCCCATTCCAATGCTTGATCACCCTCTCAGTAAAGAAATTCTTTTTCATGTCCAACCTAAACCTCCCCCGGCACAACTTGAGACCGTGCCCTCTTGTCTTGCTGAGGGTTGCCTGGGAAAAGAGACCAACCCCCCCCTGGCTACCCCCTCCTTTCAGGGAGTTGTAGAGAGTGATGAGGTCTCCTCTGAGCCTCCTCTTCTCCAGGCTGAACAGCCCCAGCTCCCTCAGCCTCTCCTCACAGGATCTGTGCTCGAGTCCCTTCACCAGCCCAGTTGCCCTCCTTTGGACCTGCTCCAGGACCTCGATCTCCTTCCTGAGCTGAGGGGCCCAGAACTGGACACAGGACTCGAGGTGTGGCCTCACCAGCGCTGAGTCATTCAGGAGGAGGGTCATTCAGGAGTAGTTTGTCAGTGAGCCCATGAGCAAGGCACTGCTGGGCATCAGGGGCTGTGGCTCCAGGCACAGTTTGTGCAACATTGCTGCCAAGACTTTCAAAGTCAGAGTCATGCTCAGAAAGAAGATGTTGGGGTTCTCTTGAGGCCGTCAGAGGCTTTGAAAATGGTTACATGTGGGAATGTCCCCTGGGAAGGAAAGGTCTCTGAGGAGAGCACTTCTCCACAGCTGGACACCCCACCTTTCTGCAGCTCCCCATCCTACTTGACAGCGTTCCCGGATTGGAGCGAGCAACGTGAACTGGAAAGAAAATGTTCCTGGAGGCTTCTGTAATAGGAAGGTTGCGGCCTCAATGTCCTCCAGGGAATCTGGTTGTGGAGGCCTGTCTGACCTTACACCTCTGAGGCATCGGCGCTGCCCTCCAGCAAAGCAACCTAATTCCACACACATCTGCAGGCAAGAGAAAGGCTTAGATTATTTTCCCCTTTCCACTAAAAATATTCCCTGTGAAGAAAGGGGAGTATTATTTTTTTAGAGATACATCGAACATCTGCACTTAGCTAACAACATTTACATTTTACATGCAGGAAGGTGGTGAATTTGAGTAATGCCTGTACTTGGCTTTGGTTTTCTCTCTCTGGTATTCTGGTGCAGTAACAAAAGGCAACGAAAGTGAATGAATTTAGCACATCCTTCACAGGCATGAATCACTCTAAAGCAACACTACTGTATGTTTAAAAGCAGGGTCTTTTGATAAAGTTTCAGAGACCTCCAAGCTAGGCACTTTGACTTCACTGAATCGCCCCAAGAGAAGATGTGTGTGATATTTATTTCTTAAAAGTGTCTCCTGATATTTTTAAAACACAGTGATATGCCTGTAATTTTTAAGGCCTTAAAAGCAAAAATTATTTCTGTCTTTTGTAGGACGGTACTTTGTTGCATCTACAGACCCAGAAATGTGTACAAGCAGAATCAAATGCTTACAGTGGTAACCCAGCACCATTATTACGACCGTGTACCAACTCGGACTACCAAAAATGGTTCTTCAAAGAAAGAAGTTGATCCACGTCTCATCTAGGATATAGGTGAAGAAGAAAATGTTCTCTTTCTAGTCAAAGAATCATATAAGTGATATATTTTTGTATGGAAAGGACTGTAAGTAGATTACAACCCTTGGATTTTGTTTTCTGGAGCGTTAAAAAGCACTAAACATTCTGAGCTACATAAAGTAAGTGCCGTGGTTATCACACCACAGAGTCTGCTCCTCTTTTCTCTTTATTTGGCAGCTATGTGACTTCTTCTGGAGTGTCTTGGGCTTTTTCCACAGGTTACAATGTAATTTTTTCATCTACGGTGTGAAAATAAGGCAGCCGAAATAATTGCACTAATGTTATCTGCCAGTAACTTAAAATTTTTATTTTTCTACTAAAACATTCTGCATTTGTGCCTTTTAGCAGATAGTAGCTATTAATTGTTCTTGTCTCATAAATACCAAGAAGGTAAGTGTAGGCCAGATTCTGCCCTAAGTGACTCCCACATAAACCTCACTGATGACAGTGTGGATTTGCACATGGAGGCAGAGCAGGTCTGCACGTTTTTGCACAAATAACAATCTAGATGGATACAGATTGCACATGCTTCTCAATACTATACGTTGAATCTTGTGACAATTTTAGATGCTCCTGGCACTTGATGAGTTTCTGATCATGCTATAAAGTCTGGTTTTAGAGTCAAATGAGGATTTTTCTCATCTCCTAAAAAATTAAGGCATCAATTTGTAAAGGTGATGCTCTGGAAAAAGCTATGTAGATTCATATGGATCTAGCTATGCGGCTGTGTCCCAGACTGCACAATTAACTTTAACATCATGTGAATTTTCAACATGCATAAAACTTGCAAAATCAGACCTAGCAATCATTCTTCTGACAAATTTCAAAATTAGAGTTAGAGAAAATGAATCTAAAATGTTACCTTTCATGAAATTTTAAACGTTTAAATGATTCATATAAAAATGAGTGTATAAAGAAAAAGAGTTTTTCAACTACTAGGATGTGCAGCTGATATTAATACAAAAAGAATTATCTTTCAGATTTAACAGTTTTGTCTGGGAATTCCTTTTCTGGTAACTTGTTCATGTCAGCACATATAGTCCTATTGAAAACATGGAGTTTAATCTCTACCAGTACAAGATGTTTTCTGCTCTGGTGTTTGGGATCTGTTTTACCAGTCAGACAAGTAGTGTGTATAGCTATGTATTTGGTCATTGACCATTATCATTACAATGTTGATTAAAATGGTTTCAACTCATTTTCAATGGTTTCAACTCAGAAGTTTTTCTGTATCAGCTGGATTTATGCTTATGCGTAGAAGCATGAAGATTTCAACCTTTTTTCCCCCAGAAGGCTTGGAATCTGTTTCATTTAGTTTAGGATTTCTATCACTATTTGCCTCTGTTTGTGTTTTCTATAAAGGGTGTACAGCCCTTTATTTGATTTCTCATAGGCTCATGTCATTTTGGTGTATAATTTATATGATTAGGATGTGGGGGGGTGGTTTCTGCCTGTAGGAGTTGCATATGTAGGTTCATCCAAGGTCTTCCTAAACCCATGTAGATGGAAAGTTTTTGCCAGCACCTTTATAAAGTTTTGTCTCTGGGGGCTGGACTGATGGAATTCATGTTAGAGTTAATAAAATATTTTGTGATTCAGTAGAGTGGGAACTGTCTTTGCAGCTATGAGATTTTTTTTTTTTTATAGTCACTAGTTCTCTTCTGATCATTTAGCTGTTTTCTTAGGCTTTGATCCCTGCAGCACCTTGGAGAAGACAGCTTTATTTTATGGTCTCTCAGGTTTTCTTTCCTGAACTCAGAAATGCTTCTGTTCACTTGCTAGCAGAGCAGCAGTGGTGTGCACTTTGTGGAGCCACAAATCAAATCTGGGTGGCTGTGTGAGAGAACTGTGACAGCTCCAGCACCACTGCAAGGTTTTTCTGTTCATTTCTGCTTTGCCTGTATGAGTGTTGATTGAATTACCTTAGTAGGTTAATGAGAGCCCAGCTGTTACAATCACAGGCAAAACTGGCATTGACCTCCATGGTCAATGAAGTTTTCTTAGTATCTCAGCTTCATCACCAGGTGATGGGATACAGGTGAAACTTAGTAATTGGAAATTACTTTCCATGTCTTCCCACTCTACACCTGTTTAGAGGGAAGCATTGATGTTTTGGGCTTCTAGTTACGTGCAGCTGAGCTGTTTTTTCTTAGCACCAGCAAACCTGCTACCCTGGGTTGAATATTTGCTAGGCAAACACCCTTAGGTTGAGTTCAAAAGCAGACGATGAAAATAGCAATGTCACCAACTTGCTCTCCCTATGCCTTCTAGTCTATGCCTCCCACTTGCCTTCTAGTCCATATTGTTACAATTTTTCTCATTGATATAATTTTTTGTTCTCAACTCACTGGAATTGGATTACTGGCTGGCATCAGGTTTGGAGGGCAAAGAGGTCCACTGAGAGTCTGAGTCACAGACACATGTTCAAGGTTTTTCTTGCTCCTTGCAGAGAAATAGACTTTGGGCTTCTCAGCAGACTAGGGGCTGGTTACCTCACAAAGACGGAAAAACTGGAGGACTTCAGTAACAAATTGATACTTTGTCTGATTCTGGCCTCCTAGGGCTTTCTTTGAAAAAGTGAGAGAGAGGAACACTTTTCACGTGGTCCAACTGAAGATGCAGTGGGTCCCCTGTTTCTTACTATTCACTTCCTTTCATATTTAGAGCTGCATGTTTCTCTTCCCCTTTGCCACTAACCATGCATAAAACCAAAACTTGCAACTCAAGCTTATTGGTAACCTTAGGTTAAAATAATGGGATGCTGGCAGCACTAAATGGGAAATCCTAGAGGGTTCTTTTTCCATTTTCTGCCATCTCTCTGTTCAAAATAAGAAATGACATTTTAAAATATAGATACAGAGAGTTCAACTGAAAAAATACCTAAGAAGGTATTGTCCCATCCCACAGCATGCTGTGTAAAATTCTAGGGTAGAGACGAAGAAATCTGTCTTCCAAATGGATTTTATTCCTTCCTCATTGATTAGCTGCAAATACAATCCCTCTTACCTTTACTGGTCTTTTTTAGGCATTATAGTGGTTCAGCATGATTTCTATTCTTCCAGGTTCTTTCCCTTCTCCTTGCTTGGTGTTAATTGGATGTCCCTAGTTATGGGGCATATTTGGCATGGTTGATGCACAAAATAGTGAACCAGGAGAAGTATGTCACAAAATTAAACCATGCAAAAGGTTATTCCAGTTTGCCATATCCTGTGCTGAGGGTACCTCGTGAGGGGAGTAGTAATATGCAATACATAAATTACTTGATGGTATCAGCAAAATGAGAATTTGGGTTTATAAGTACTTACTGAAGTTGATCTTTTTGGAATGAAAAATTGTCATTAAAAAAATAATTGAAAAAAAATATTTACTTCTTAGTCTTCGTATTCCTTTATATATAAGAAAAAGATACCAATTGCAATCCAGATTGCAGTCAGCTGCCTAATTCTTTATCATATTTCTTTGAACTCATCAGGTAACTATTTTGCCAGTTTTATTCTTCCACCTCTCTCTTTTCACTTAAACATTTTGAACCTTCAGCATGGGCTAGGACTCCCTGGATTTTCATTCAACAGGAGACAGTATATGTACCTCCTTTCTAAGAGGTAAACCACTGCAGCATCTTTATGTGCAGTTTTGGCTGAACCATTATAGTGGGGGATTGCTAGAACTTGCACAAACACCCAGGAACAGCACTCATCATTGTATATGCATTGGTCAACATGAATTGGAAGCAGCATTTCTTGCAAGCTCTGCTGAAACAAAGACTCCAAACTGTGTTCAATTTTTGCTCTATTTATAGTAGGTCATAAGGTTTACTGGAAGGGGAAATTCATGTTGGTTGGTAACAGTGGGACTGATGGGGTCATGCTCCTATTCCCTATGTATATACACATGGGCAGTTACACACTGATACTGCTGGATTGGTAATTCAAAAGCTGATTTTCTTTTAATTTCATTTGGCTCTCTTCAAGACATTAGACTGGGTGATTAATTTGAGGGTGAGATTTCTTCTGATACCCTGACATAAAGACAGAGCACCTGAGATGTCTAGAGAGAGACTGCAGGGTTAGGATCATACATTTGTGTGTTTGCACCTGTGGAATGGTTTTGTACTAAAATTGCTATGCCTAGATCAACAGTTTAAATTTTTTTTTCAGTCCGTTACTCACTGACATTTATATGAATAGACAAAGCCTTTTTAGACCAGTCCTAGTCAGCACCAGCAGGAATGACTTGGCTGTAGATGACGTACTTTTAGAGGCTTCTAGGATTTCCAAAGGGGTTTGGAGACACAAAAAAAGACCATGCAGGACCTTCTCAGTTAATTCTCAGAAGCAAGAAGAAGGTTGGAAGATGCATGAAGTGAGTCACTGCCCTACTAAGTAATGTGACATCTTTCATGTGGCATCACACCACCTCCCAGAGTGGGAGAGAACTTGAAGCATGTGCAGTTTCTTGATGGTAAGGAAAAAAATCAGTTTTTGGGTTTTCTTGAACTTATCCATGCTCTGAAGGTAGTTAACTTGCAACTGAAGAAAAAGACATCAAGGGAGTCATAGCAGTACAGATACTTAGATCTGAAAATCGTGCATTAGGTACTCTGTAATGAGCAAACATATAGAATATATAAAGAACAAAAATGTTAACTGTGCACACACTGTGAGAAGATTTAGTAATAACTGAAACATGAAATTACCATTACCAGGAAGATACTTGACATAACTGGTTTTAGTGAAATAAAATTGAAAGATTCACATGATTGATATGCTGAATGACTGGGTAACATACTGGCAAGTGACATTTTATTTTTGAGCAAAGGGAACAGGATTTACAATTCTTGTAAAATAATAATTTAGGAATAACTAGAATATTAGGAATATTAGGATTAACTAGACACAAAAGGTGTCTTGTGTAGACCACCAAAAAAGAGTATAAAGCCTGTTTGCTTAACAGATAAAAGAAGTGTGCTACTTAAAGGACTTCATCCCAAGAGATGCACTTTACTAATTTTATGTAAAACATTCCATAGCAAAACATTCTGGGGATGCCTAAGGAAAAAAAAAGCAACTGGACAGGTGGGTGTGTTTGACACAATCTTTAACAAGCAGGATGGCACAATTCTTTAGGCCTCTGCTACTCATAAAGGATAGTACCCATGAAAGAAGAAATTTCTCAGTGTTGTAGACTGAAAAGTAGGATTTACAAAATACATATGTGTATGCCACATTGAAAACTCGAATGGGTACAACACGAATGTTTTTGATAGGATAACAAATTTTTGGAAGTGTCAGAAATAAAGCTATTTGTTAGATCTAAATTTAGTCTCAGTGCATCTATTTCACTATGGTCTTTACTACATTATTTTCTTGCATTCAGTTCCCAGTTTTGTTTTGCTTGGGTTTTGTTGTTGGGTTTTTGTTTGTTTGTTTTTGTTTTACAAAAGATATGGAAACTGTCTTTTTCATGCCTTACTGAGTATACAGAAAGAACATTCAGAGACTTATTTTGTCTAATCTTCACTGTCCTCATTGTTCAGTATATGGCCTTAATTACTTCAGCATAGTAAATCCCCAGCCTGAAAAATAAAGGTTATTTTCATGAAGCCTGAATGTTACAGTGTCTTAGTGCTTCACAGATATTTGTTACTCTATCTTCACAGTCTGACTGTGAAGGAAGAGCACTCCTGTTTCAGTGACTGGGAATGCAGTGAGAGAAAGGTTAAAATCAAAGCACCACATTATTAAATACTGTAATTTGAAGTGTAGCTTTATTTGGCTTAAATGATGTCGAGCAATACTTCACACTTCTGCAGTTCAGACTCAGGAGCTGGGATTCATTTGACCAAAGGCTGTCACCTTCAAACCAGAAATTCTTAAAATAACAAAGGGATGTTTGCTGCTGCAGTAACAAGAATGCCAGGGAGCTGCTAATAGGATTCAGGGTATTTATTCTGTCGTACCATGTAACTTGGACACAAGCTTTCTTGCAGAAAGACTGAGGTCTCAAAAACTCGTAAATGGCTTAAAAAAAAAAAAAAGCTTAGAAAGCTTGTGAGGTTGCATAGACAGTGCATGTATTAATGTAGTGCAAATACTGTAAAGTGATAACCAAGGTCATCCAAGTAGCTGTAGTCCTGGTAGCCAAGTACTGGAGAAAACTACAGAATTATACAGGATACAAGCAGTGAGAAATGATTTTCTGTGAATCACATTTTAACAAACTTGGTATCCAT
Source organism: Heliangelus exortis (assembly GCF_036169615.1). Classification (NCBI taxonomy): domain Eukaryota; kingdom Metazoa; phylum Chordata; class Aves; order Apodiformes; family Trochilidae; genus Heliangelus; species Heliangelus exortis. Next base: position 88,947,670 of record NC_092423.1, read on the forward strand.
TGCAGATCAGGTTGAGAATAGGGAAACATCAATTAGCATATGAAATTCTGATTAAAAATAACATTATACAAAATCAATATGGCACTTATTCCTGTTGGCACTCTAGGAGATTTTTCAGTTTGCATGGCAGTCTGCATGGGAGGGTGCTGAAAGCCTGCCAACAGAGCCAGAAAGAAATGGTAACCACTCAGCAGGAGACCATGGCATCCCTGAACTTAACACCCACCAGCACTGATGCAGCTTCCCAGACAGAGCTGTAGTGGGAACACTCTGCCACCCAAGGCTGCAGGGTGTAACCCTGCTCTTACACCATGGTGGATGGCGGTGGTGACAGCACCTATGGAAGATGTGCCCAGGTAGAGGAGCTCCTCCCCTTAATTCTGGAGCTCAGGTTGGAGGTAAGCAGGTTGAGGGCCATCAGGAAATGCTTGGAGAGAGATACTTGGAGCCAGACCCTGCCTCTCTTGTCTACAGAGAACTCCTTTGTCTGCTTTCTGCCCAACTGAATGTGGTGACCTGGAGGAGAGGGGGAAATGGCAAGAAGTTCCTGCCCAGCACAGCAAACGCTGCAGGGAGGTCTGCCCAGAAACTACCACATCTTCCCTGGTGATACTACAAAACATGCTCTGTGCTCTGCAAGAGAAACTGCACAGCAGTGAGGATGGTCATTCTCCCAGCCTGGAGATGCTGTGGCCTAGTCAGACCACCCCCAGATCATCTCAGTAAAGAATAAAAAATGGAATATTGTCATAGGTGACTCACTTCGGAAGGGAGTAAAAGGCCCAACATGCAGACCTGACCCTCTACCCAGGGAAGCCTGCTGCCTCCCTGAGGCCCAAATTAGTGATATTAGTGATATATACAACAGCTTCCTTGCTTAGTATGGCCCTCAGATTACTGTCCCCTTTTGATCTGTCAGGTAGGCAGTGAGAAGTCCAAGGGCAATGAAGAGGGATTTCTGAGCCTTGGGACAACTGGTCGAGGGATGGGGAATGCAAGTTGTGTTCTTCTCTATCCCTCCAGCTGCAGGGAATGATGAGGGGATAAACAAGAAGAGCCAGCAGACCAATGCCTGGTTCTGAGATTGGTGCTACCAGCAGAACATTGGGTTCTATAACTATGGCTTGATATACAAGACAACAGCCCTGCTGGGCAGTGGATGGGAAAGACTTAGGGGAAGAGGATTCTAGGGCAAGAGTGACAAGGGCTGGTTGAGAAAGCTTTAACCTAGTTTCAAAGGGGGATGAGGCTGTACTGGGCTTGCTAGAGAGGCACCTGGGTGTGGCAGCTTGGCACTGGTGGGACAGCATGGAATTTTGAGAACCAGAAGTCCTACCACCCCTCAAGGGTAGAAAATTACACACTTAATTCCCTCTCTGAAATGCTTCTACACCAAAGCACACAGCACAAGGAATAAACAGGAAGAACTGGAGATCTGTGTGCAGTCACAGGGCCATTATTTCATTGCAGTTACTGAGACATGGAATAGCTCACATGACTGGAATGCTCTCATGGAAGGTTATGTACTCTTTAGGAGTAACAGGCCAGCAAAATGAGGTGGTGGAGTTGCTTTTTATCTGAGAGAGCAACTGGAATATATCAGGCTCACCCTTAAGGGCTTAAGGGGCAGGCTAAAAAGAGAGAGACTGTTATGGGTGTTTACCACAGGCCACTTTATTAGGATGGGAAAGTTAATGAGGCCTTCTATACACAGCTGAGAGACACCTATCAGTCATAGGCCTTGGTTCTCATGGGGGACTTCAGTCACCCTGGTATCTGCTGGGAAGGGCACACAGCCAGGCATGCACAGTCCAGGATGGAACTCCAGTGTATTGATGACACTTGTTAGACCCAGGTGGTGGAGAAACTAACAAGGAGAGATGTACTGCTGGACCTAATACTGACAAACAAAGGGTGACTAGTGGAAGATATTAAGGTTGGGTTATAATGATAATGAGAAGATAGAGTTCAGGATCATGGGTAATACACACACAAAAATAAGTAGGATTGCAACCTTGGACTTCAGGAAGGCTAACTTTGACCTCTTCAATATACTGGTTAGAGAAATTCCATGGATTGGGTCTTTGGAAGGTAAGGAACCTCAAAAGAGCCAGTTGATATTCAAGCACCACCTGCCCAAGCTCAGGATCAGTGTACTCCTAAGAGCAAGAAGTCAGGCAAGGGAAAAAGGAGATGGCAGGAGTCATTGCTGGGCCACTCTCCATCATCTTTGGCAACAGGAGAGGTGCCTGAGGACTGAACACAAGTCAGTGTCACCCCAGTCTTCAGAAAGGGCACCAAGGAAGACCCAGGAAACTACAGGCCAGTCAGCCTCACCTCTGTCCCTGGAAAGATGACAGAAAAGCTTATTCTGGACATCATTTCAACACATGTGGAGGAGAAGATTATCAGAAATAGTCAACATGGATTCACCAAGGGGAAGTCATGGCTGACTCATCTGATAGCCATCTACAGTGGCATAGATGAGATGGGTGGATAGATGAGAGAGCAGCTCCTGTTGTCTCCCTTGACTTCAGCAAGGCTTTCAACACCAGCTCCCACAGCACCCTCGATAGACAAGCTTAGGAAGTGTGGGCTGATGAAGGGCATTGGGGTGGGTTGAAAACTGGCTCAAAGATAGAGCTCAGGGGGTTGTGATTAGTGACACAGTCACACAGAATGACACAGAGCTGGAGGTCCATAACAAATGGTGTTCCCCAGGGGTCAGTGATGGGTCCAGTCCTGTTTCATATATTCATCAATGACCTGGATGAAGGGATAGAGTGCACCCTCAAGTTTGCTGATGATACAAAACTGGGAGGGGTGGTTGACATGCCAGAAGGCTGTGCTGCCATCCAGTGTGACCTGGACAGGCTGGAGAATTGTGCAGTGAGAAACCTTATAAAATTGAACAGGGGCAAGTGTAGGGTCCTGCATTTAGGGAGGAATAACCCCATGAACAATACAGGTTAGGGGTTGACCTGCTAGAAAGCAGCTCTATGGGAAAAGACCTGGGAGTCCTGGTGGACAACATGATGACCATGAGCCAGCAATGTGTCCTTGTGGCCAAGCAGGCCAATGGCATCCTGGGGTGCATCAAGAAGAGTGACAAGAAGGCTGAGGGAGGTTATCCTCCCCTCTGCTCTGCCTGGTGAGGCTGCATCTGGAGCATTTTGTCCAGTTCTGGGCTTCCCAGTTCAAGAAGGGCAGGGAACTGCTGGAGAGGGTACAGCAAACGGCTGCAAAGATGATCAGGAAACAGGAACATCTTTCTTAAAAGGAAAGGCTGGGCTTGGGTCTTTTAAGTCTGGGGAAGAGCAGACTGAGGGGTGTTCTTATCAGCTCTTATAAATACGTATGAGTGGGTATCAAGAAAATGGGACCAGTCTTTTTTCAGTGGTGCCCAGTGGCAAGAGGTAACAGGCACAAACTTGAGGATAGGAAGTTCCATCTAAACATGAGGAGGAACTTCTTTGAGGGTGGCAGAGCACTGGGACAGTCTGCCCAAAGAGGCAGTGGCATCTCTGCCTCTGGAGACATTCAAAACCCACCTGGACACCATCCTGTGGAACCTTCTCTGGCAGGAGGGTTGGACTAGATGATCTCCAGAGGTCCCTTCAACCCCCTAACATTTTGTGATTCTGGTCTTGATGTCATGATGAACAGTTTTGTGGAGGAAAATAAGTTACTGGATAAGTTTGCAAGTGACAAACTGATGGACAGGTCACTTGTACAACTGAAGATCATAAGGTTTTTTCATCCTAGTCCAAGGATTCAGATGCAAGATCAGATGCAGAGGAGCAAAGAAGTAGGTCATGCTTTTATGCAGAATGGCTCCAAAACACAGTGTAGGGTATTTCGTAAAGACAGAGCCTCACAAGGACAACAAACTGTCTGGTTTGCCTGCCTCCTGACCTTCACAACCCTGGGAAGCTGCTGGTGTCAGGATGCTCAGTTTACACATAAAAAGGAGAGGTGCCTTGGAAATGCTTCCAGGAATGACTCCTGAGGTTAGCAAAAGTCAGTCTAATTATTTTACAAAAGCAAAATGCAGTGATTAATCTCAACCTATGCGCATGGGAGAAGACCACTGATACTATGTCTCCTTGAGCTGATAAAAGCATGATGAGAACCAGTGGTTGCAGGCCAGAATAAGACAAATACTTACTGGATATGAGGTATACACCTTAGCAAACTAAGTAATGAGTGAAATGATTTATCAGGAGATGTGATGGACTCTTCATTATTGATGTCTTTTAGCCAGTGATGCTGGATGTTATTCCAAAGGAAAAGCTGTAAAGCAGTGAGAGTTACAAGATTAGTGGTTGAGGTCTTTTAGCCCAAGGTCATCATTAGGACCTTAGAATTTATCAATCTATGAATATTATTTCCAATTTATTGCAGAAATGCCACTGTGGTGTATGTGATATAAATTAGATTTATTAAGTTGATCTTCAAAGGATTGCTGTGAGGAAAATTATGAGTATGTATAAAAAGTGTGGTGCCTAAGGCAGGGCTAAGCAAAGTTTTGGATTTTGCCAGTAATGCCTCCCTGCCTTGAAACACAGGGTGACCTGCCTCATATTCTGGGTCTCACAGTAGGCTGCAAAGTTGTGCATCACTGCTCGGGGGCTTTTCCAGATGCTCTGGAGAGTGGGCGGTGCGAATGTGTTCCCTGGGGTGGGAATCCCGCTGGGGGAGGGCAGAAAGCTTTGGTGAGTGTGTGGGGTATGCCCCACATCTGTTGAGATGTGGAGGCAACTAGTTGGGAGAACAGGCGTGGAAAGCGCTCATCGGCCCCGGGCTACACACAGAATTGTGGCAGCCTCCGGGAGAACTCCCAAAGTCCTGCTGCAGTGTTTCAGTGGAGTTGGGAGCTTTTTTTGTTTTGGTTTGGTTTTTTTCTTGTTTCCAGCCACGAGCGGAGCCAAGCTCCAGAAATCCGCCAGTTCTGAGAGAAAAGAAAACTGTAAAAAAAACCCACAAAAAAAAAATCCCGATTTCTGCTCTTGCAAAAGGCCCGACTCCTGCCTGCCGCAGAGCTTCCACGTCCCCGGGCTTTGCCTCAGCCTGTGCCTGTGTGTGCGGGGCTGGCGGAGGTGCCAAGCAGGAGCGGGAGCTGCCGCCTGTGCGCGGGGGAGGGCGGGCGGGTTGAGGCGGCGGTGCGCGGGGGGCCGCGCTCCCGCCCGCACCGGGCAGCGGCTCCGTGGGCGGTTCCGTGGGCGGGTGCGGGTGCGTGGGGCGGGTGCGGGGAGAAAGCGGGCCCGGGAGGGTGGGTAGCGGGCACAGGAACACCTCCCCGCCTTCAGGACGCCACCTGGAGAAGGTGCCCGGGCCACGGGCGCTGAATGCTGATGCCGTGAGGGGAGCTCGGCTCGGCCCGGCCCCTCTCTGCTCCCTGCCCCGCGGCCGCGGGCTGCGCACCCTGCTCGGAGGCTCTGCCCGAGGCGAAGGACTGGGGAAGGAGGCACCTTGGCACCTCCCGCCCGCAGCGGGGGCTGCACGCCCTGCGGGGCGCCCGCGCCCCCTGAGCTGCCCCGGCTGTCGGGGAATGCGGCACTAGCACCCCCGCTCCGGCTCGGCACCGCTCCCCTCCTCCGCCTCCCCGGCTGTAGGGGGGGCATTTTCCTCTCCGGCGTTTTCTGCCGGAGCATCCTATTTTTTTTCTTTTTTCTTTTTTTTTTTTTTTTTTTCCTTTTCGTTTGGAGGAGGGGAAGGAGGGAGGTGTTCAATGAGGGTTGCTCGGGCCCCCCCTCCGCGCCTGAGAGGTGCTGTCCCTCCCTGAGCGGAGAGGGGGGAGAGCAGCCGGGGAGGCAGAGGCAGGTCCCGCTCCCTTGCTCTGCCCGCCGGAGAGAGAGGAGGGTGGTGGGGAGCGTGTCGGTGTCTGCGTGGTGGCGGGGGTTATTTATTTATTTATTGCTCCTGATGGTTGCAGCTGGCAGACCTGGGAAGGAGTAGGCGCCATTGCCAGAAGGATTATTGCCAGGGGAGAGGAGAGGAGGGGAGGGGGGGTGGGGGGGGAAGAGAGAGGAGACCCCGAGGCTCCCGGGGAAGCAGAGAGAGGCGGCTCTTTTCCTCCCGCCTTGGCTCCTGCCGCCGGGGGATGCGCCCGGACTGAGGGGGGCTAAGCTCGGCCCCCCCACCCTCGGTCCTCCTCCTCCTCCTCCTCCCCCCCATCCAGCAGCATGCATCCCTCTCCGCGGAGACCGGCCGCTGCCACCTCCAACCCTGCCATGCTACTGCTGCTCCTGTGCCTGGGCTGGGCGCCGCCGGGCTGGGGCTGGCCGCGGGGCAGCTCCCGGGGGGCGGCCGGGCTGCCCCCCAGCGCCACCACGCCGATCTCCATCATGGGCTTGATGCCGCTCAGCCAGTCCGAGGAGGACCAGAAGAGCAAGATCGGCCGGGGGGTGCTGCCCGCCGTGCAGCTGGCCATGGATCAGATCCGCAACGAGTCCCTGCTCAACCCCTATTTCCTGGACCTGCGGCTCTACGACACGGAGGTAGGGACCGCGGCGGGCCCCGAACCGCCGGGCGCAGGGGGAGGCGCCGCCGCCCAGTCCCGGGGCGCTGCGGGTGCCGGGGCGCAAGGGCAGCGCGGGCGCCCGGGCCGGGGCTGCGGCTGCCGGCGGGGCCGTGCGCGGTGGCTCCGAGCCCGCCCTGCCCCAGCACGGCCCCGCCAGCTGCCGGCAGATGTGGAGGAAGCGGAGCGGGCGGCCCGTATCCTGCGCTCGCCCTTGCGTATCCGGAGCGGCTCCCCCCGCAGCCGGGACTCCCGCTGCCGCTCGCCCTTGCAGCGCGGGGGTGGGCCCGGGCGAGTGCCCGGGTGGCTGGGATCTGCTGCCCTTGGCACGCACATACGCGGGTCGGAGGAAGGCTGCCTCTCGCTGGCGCTCCATCCCGCAGGAAAACCGCGGCCGTACCCGCTCAGCAACAGATGCACGCCGGCCGCTTGACTCCCCATCTCCTCCAGCGGTGCTGCCATCCCGATTTATCCCGTGCAGCGCCGGGACGCGAAGGGCAGCGGCCGCCGCCGTAGCTTGAGGAGGAGGAGGAGGCGGGGAGGTTCAGGCAGGGTTTCGCCGGGTCTCCCTCCTTCCCTCCCTCTCCTCCGGCTGGCGCGGGCGGGAGGCGGCGGGGGAAGGAGTTAAATTTGCGGTGCCTCTCCCCGCGGAGCAGCCGGCAGCGCGGCGGGATGTCCGCGAGGTGCCCCGCTCCGGAGCCCTGCCCGGGGCTGGCGGGATGGGCTGGGAGAGGAGCCCTGCGCGGGGCTGTGCTGGGAAACATCTTTCCTTTACCTGGTAGGGAGAGAGAGGCAGGGAGCTGAGGCGAGGGCTTTGTTAAGTTGGTTCCCACCACCAACCACCCGCAACTGCATTTGGTTTTGGTCAGAACTTCAGTGATCGTGTTTGCGGAGGGTAGGTGCTGACTCAATATCGAGGCTTTCCTGAAGATGGCAGTCGCTTCTTGTGCAATGCTGGCGTCGGGTGCTCATTTCCAAGACAACCCCTGCTAAAGCGAGCCACTACTGAAAATCTTCCTGGCTGTAATTTAAGGGAGCCCCTGTCTTCCCTCCTTCGATTCCCAGGATCCGAGGGGAGCAAGCTGAGAGTGGCAATGACAGTCTGCACTGCTGCGTGACAGTGTCTCTGTCCCCGAAATTATTGCAAGAGCCTGCCCTTTTAGGATGGCTGCGTATACCCTATGCAGGGTGGTTTTTTTTTTTTTCCCTCAGTTATATCTGAGTAGAAATGCATGGAAGGCAATATTGTTGAAGATGTAATTTGGAAGAAAGCATGCTGCCATCGTGTTGTGTTGTGTGAACGAGCTGATTCTGAAAGGGAATATAGGCAATATCAGCCTGAGTTGCTGTTTGTTTCCTTAAAATATGAATCTCAGGCAACTATGCAATCATAATGAAAAGAATTATAGGGGCTTTTCTGAATAGCATTACCTGCTTCATAAAGTGAGGGACTTGTTAGGAAAAAAAAAAATCACGGTTCTCCTAATCCTGTTTTTATTACGTTACAAAAATAACACATACATAGGAAGTAGAGAAGTCTAGGCAAGATCTTCCTTCTTCATACAGAAATATAACAATGAGGTGCTGCACTTAATTGTAATAAAAATATTTTGAAGTTCCTAATACAGAATTTGAGTTCTGAACTAGGTAGTTAGCATTAAAATGTTCGGGGAAAAAAATGCCCTATTTGTTCTGGAATGAGTATCAGTTTCTTAAAAATTCCATTATTAATGTTTTATACTCTAGGGACATAAAGAATCCTAGAGAATTGCTGGCTTGCCGTGTAGGTTTCAATGCTTTTAAGCATTAATTAATAAATGGATGGTTATGGAATGCTAAGTCAGGTGAATGTATATATTTGGAGTACAGTTGGATCATTATTGGGTGCTTAATAGTGACAAGTAAATAACTTAGTGCTCATGAAGAGCACTAGATGGACTGCACCAAAACGGAATAGACTAATGGCTGGAATAGCCATTAAATACATAATGGCAGTGCAAACTTTTTCACTCGGTTCAGACATTACCTTACTCCTTCAGTGCACTTACAGTAAGTAGAAGGGTAGATAGCTCATCATGCCCACTTGGTCCTCAGCCTATTTTCTGAGATCGCCAATAAATAGATGTGCCTGAAAGGCCTGAATCCTTATAATTGCATAATCACAGGGGAGGGAGGAGTTCTCCCTCTCAGGGCTTTGCAGGTGCTGCTTGTGACATTGTTGGCTCCTGAAAAGAGAATGTGGAACCTTCAACACAGGGGATTTTTAGCAGGTTGAGAAATAATTGTAGTGTATTTATAATGCTTAGGAAGTATATGGCATTTATTTAGAAACCCTGACATACTCCCTCATGTCTTTCCAAAATTTCCCATTGCTGCAGCCTGATGTTCGTGTTGCAATTCTGTGTAATATTAACAAAACCCTTGTGAAAAATAATGAAAATAAATAGATTGGAATTTTTAGAATTGTTCATTCAGGTAATTTTCTGTCAGGTCTGAATTGAACAGTTTAGTTTGCTTGATAGTTCTGATTTGTATAATGATGCATTATAATGCCTTTACTTTCTAATTGACCATCTGAAGTATTGCAGTGTGTAGTAAGACTGTTGTTTGTCAGCACTTGAACTTGCTAGCCTATAAGCACATGGGCAGCAGCCCTGGTGTTTTTCAAAGCATTTAAACTGAAATAAGCACTTAAGTGCAATCATTGGTTTATGTCGCAACCAGCTCTGATTGTGAGAATTTTGATACAAAATAGGACCACAGGTTACAGCAAGTACATAAAAATGCAGGGGCTTCTGTTTTGACTGTTTTTGATGGTTAAGGGTGTTCAGAATGTGATCCTTATTCAATTTGGTGAATTCTGCTTTGCTGCCTGATGTGCAGGTCTTCATCTATTTGGACATTCCTACATAGGCTCTGTCAATAAAAAAAGCTCAGGTGTAGGTGTTTGCAGAGCTCTGGTCTAAGTCAGTGACTTTAGCTTGTGCTGTTCATTTCAATGAGAGCAGCAGCAAACTCCAGATGAGACTCTTAGGCAAAATTTCATGATTATGTTATTTCAGGAACTAGTACACTTCTAAAGTGGTCATCCCTAAAGCATCTCATCCAAAACCCATTGAAACGAATGGCAGCAATTTACTGATTCCAGTGGCCCTTGGACCAGGTCCTAGAAGTTAAGGGTACTTGATAGTTTATGGCTTTGGATCGGATCAATAATGGTGATATAATATTTCTTCTTTTTTCCTGCTCCTGTGATTTTAATTTTCGTTGGTCGAAAATGCAAAAAAATGTTTTGTAATGAAATGAAAAGCTCTCTATTCACTAGATATAATTCACAACTTGGGGAAACATTATTTCTCCTTAAGTAGCCTGACATACATCTGTTGCAGGACCAACAAAAATAGAATAACCCTAAAATAAAGGAATTAAACATTCTGGTGGACAATATTATACATTTCAATGGTATTTAATTTTCATCAGGCAAAATTGACCACACAGAGACTAGAGAAAGAGGCATAGTGGAAGACAAGGGCTTTAATGGAAGTAGAATATGTGCCCTCTGCATCTGCCATATTTTAGGAACATCTTTCCTCAAATACAGCATATATTTTTTTATTTCTTGTAAGAGAAGTGCTGCAAGTGGTGCATACATAGGTGGGCTAAGTTTGTTTCAAATCTAAACAGCTGTAGTCAAGAAAGCTGTGTATGCAAGTTAGAATTCTGTCAGTTGTTTCTGAAAATCAAAGTGTCTTGACAAGCTGAAAAAAATAACTTCCAGGAGTAAGTGGGGTGTATTACCACAAAGAGGGTAGAATATTCATAGTATGGCTATGAGATTATTTCATTTTCTCTAACTACTACAAATAAATTGTGGTAATCCTGATATAATCTCATCTTTGTGTAATACTACACTCTAATACCCATAAGTAGCAGGTTGGCGTAGAAGGGTGAACTCTGGCAAATGCATGGACTCCATGAAATCCAATGGAAAATGTGAATTTATTGACATTTAATACATATTTGCCTACTCCTATCATGTAATTTAGTAGAAAGTGCCTTGCCTAATTTATCCGACAGGAAGTTAGTCTAGACATATCATAAATAGACCTCTCTATTTATTTATTTATTTCTCAACTGAAATATTGTCTCTGTTTTCAGGAAAAACCTCCTCCCCCAAAGTTTGAGAAAGCTGTACAAGCTGTGCACCAGTCTGGGTCATTCCTACCGGCTGCTCTAAGTTAGAAAAGAGTCTTTGCTTCCAAGTAAAGATGCCTTTCCCAGAAAATCCAGTCATGGATGATGTTGACAAAGTTGACTTACATCTTGTTCCTGCAAGCTGAAGTTGAGTCACATTTACTAAGGATGGAGAAAACATTCTCAAAACAGGAGAGCAGGCTTGTGTTAGTGGTGCACAGTAAATGCTTCTCTGCAGGGGCATGGGGCTCAGTGTCCCTCAGAGAGGGACAAGCAGCTGCTGGGTGCCATCTGACAAACTCTGCCCTAACAGAACTGAGCAAGGACACCCCTCCTAGAAAGGAATCACACCATATGTAGGTTATCCCTTTGCCTTAGGAGGCGTGGATTTAAGTCACTCCAACAGCAGCTGTGTTTGTGTGGGGGAAGCATGGGGTACCAAAGCCAGGTCGGGACTCTCAAGGTGAGCCCTGATGTGCTTGTGAGTGCTGTGATTACTAAATTGTCTGGAGCCTTATTTTAATTTTCAAACGAATATGCAAAATAAGATAAATAGACAGTTAGGTAGATGTTGTAGTAGTCATCTAAGAGTAGCAGTCAGCTGTATCCATGGGGGATGTGAGGGTCTAAAAGAGGGTCTGGTTAACAGCAGACTGAACTGGCAGACATTTGTTCATGTGTCTTCAGATGAGCCTGTGAAGTGGTTGAGTGGTTTTTTTACCTTTAAATATCACCAAGTACTTGTTCTGTTGGATACATGCAAAAAGTGTAGCATTAAAATGCAATATGTTACATGTATGGATGAAGATCACTGCCAGCAACATTTAGTTTGCAAGGAACATGGTTCTTTAAATAGTCAGTGTCCCCTTTGACTTTCATGTAATATACGGCTCCATTTGCAGTATAACCTCTTTTTTCTATAGAGTTTGGTGAACTTGGAAGGAATAATCTAAAAGTTAAGTGTTTATGTTAATTCTATGTTGGTTTCTCTGCTGCTGATAAGATGTGGGTGGAGAGAGGGGAGAAATCATGTATTCACCGCACCCACTCCTCTGGGTACGGATCCCAGACCTGCAGACTGTATATTCTTTAAATATCTCTGCAAAGAGATAAAAGCCAATGTATCATTTTCTGGCATATGTCTTGCAATTTCATGTATAACTTATCCTATGCATACTGCAAAACACGGTGCAGTGAAATCTTTTGATTCAAATGCCAAACATGCTCCATCAACAGGGGAAAAGTTATTCTTTTGAATAAATCCAGGAAGGAGTTTCCATTTACATTTGAAGAAAGAGGAGGAAGGCTTATCCTCTGATATGGTTATCAGCCCAAGTGAATTACTCAAGTCTGTGGAAAAATATGGCCTGTAGTATCCTGGTGATAGCTGCAAAGAAAATATTTGTGATAGGGAAAGGTAGAGGAAGGAGGTAGAAGAGAGAGATTTAATGACAGTACTCAGACAAAAAGTTGTGAAAGTAATACTTGTATTGTTTTAATTAAATACACATAATTATTTTGGAAGAAAACAAACAGTGTAGTGTGGCACATTAAAGCTACAGAACACCATCTCACATTAATGATCTCAGCATGGTGATTCCTCCATGTGTCACACTTTGTTCTCTGCTTTCAATTCTTTTGTTTTACGGATGTTTTCGTGGCGTATGGTGGAATAACATTTCATTTGAGCAAACTGCAGAAGCTGGGAGTCAAGCAGCTTTTTTATGAAACTCAAGTGGAGGCTGTTGCTATCAACTTTGCTAAGCAAAGTTGTATACTTAGAAAAGGTTGAACCATTGGATTCAGAGGTCTGGCTCAGGGAATCAAGTGGTAGAAGTTAACAGAGCAAATTTCCATCCATTTTTGCTCAAACAACTTTTGGAGCAGTGGGGGCTAGCAGAAAGAGACATTGAAGCCCATCAGCATTCGTGTGACTCAGTCCTCTGTAGATGTATGTTGATACGTAGCAGTCCTATACAGTCCAGGTGCTCTATTTCAGGCTGTGGGATTCCATACTCAGAAGGTACAGTGCACATGCATGACATTTTGTTGAATTTATTTTTGCACTAGGAATGCTGGAAATAAATCAGTGACAGAACCTGAAATTTTTCATGAGCCCTATTCACTGTTGTCTGATTTTTAGGTCTACCTGAGCTAGAAATGAAATTTGAATCGTTCTTGTGGTATCTTGGCTCCAAAACTAATGGATCAGTAGCACTAATGGATCAGTAGTCAAACTCCTGAAGCAAACTCGTTCAGCCACAGCATCACTCTGACTTAAAGAAGGTAGTGCCCCTAAGAATAGCTGGAATGTATTTTCAGTCATGCTGTGTCTCCCCTTGCCATGCCACTTACTTACCCATGTGGGATGACAAAGTCATCTTTCCTAGGCAAGGACTCTGTTTGCAGAGGATTTTGCTTTGAGTAAAAGTCTGCTGAATTCAGGGCATGCTTACTGACAAACACTTTCTTTTTTTCTTCCCTTCTTATGATGGAAAAAACATGTAACCTCATTGCCAAGTCAGTGATTGATGTCCAATTTCTGTGCCATTAGTTTTTCATTATCATCGGCCTTTAGTTCTGACAGTTTTACCCACAGTTTTTTCCAAGTAAGTATTCTCAAATGTGAAAATGAAAGCTAACAAATTAAAGGCAAATGTCCACCTTCTCTCTGAAAGTAATAGTCAGAAAGAGCACAGAATGTAAGGGCTAATTTAGCAGGGCTGTACAAATTGTTGTTACTGAGGCTTCTGAGAGATGAAGACCCAGATAATAGACTAATTGCTTTAAAGAGAACATCACAAGTTTGAGGGACAGAATTAGAAAACTTAGGTTTCCTACTATATCCATAGTACTTCTCCTAAAGAATTTAAGAGTACTAAGATAGAGGATCTTTAGGATTATTCAGCTTTTACAATATAGGCCATATATTTCACTTGGGAATTTTGCTTTGCCTGCTCCACCGTAGGCTAAAATATGTACTTAAGTAAGCCTTCCAGTCTTGTCTTCAGGATCCCCTTGTATCCTCCCTGGAAAACTTTTCTCTGTGATTTGCTTGAAATCCCTTAAAAAGTCTATTGGTATTTGCAGCTTAAACTCTGCTGACCCTGTGAGTGCTGCTGCTGTGAGAGGAGCAGCTCCCAGCTTGTGCCTCTGCCACTCTCTGTTACGGATCAGGGAAATCATTGGCAAGGCAGGCTCTGCAGGGTGACCAAAGGCCTTCTGACTTTTTAGGGCTATCCAGGGGATCCAGCCTTGGATCAAGGGCTCTGATGGATTAGAACCTGCTGGAATTAGTAGTCGTCTTCACTTATAACTATTGTCCCAGACAAGAAGTGAAAACTTTGGTACGTCACTTTTCGCCAAGCTGGATCTCCTGGATTCATGTGCTCCTTCACTGAGTAGCAGGTTCTATGGAATATTTTTTGAATTCTTGGCCAAACTCCATTTTCTTCTGTACACCCACCTTTTTTGTAAGACCATTTTTCACAATCCCCATTAGAGGAGCTCATCCTATCTGCCTTTTTATTCTGCAGAATCTCAGGGTTTTTTTTTTTTGGTCAAAGAATCACTACCATATATCTTTAAAAGAACATAATTGTTCATTATTTTGTTTCCTTTATATTTTATTTTATTTCATTTTATTTCATTTTAATTTACCATTTACTCATAGTAGGCCTTAACTTGTGCTGCAGCTTCACTAAACTACAGAATTATGTGAAGATTCATACACACAATAGGTGTCTAAGTAACCATTTTGCATCCAAAAGCTCCAGGGATAAGTAGTAAGAGGCCCCTTTTGGGATGTTAATTAACTTCCTTTCCACTGTTTACTGTTTCTGCTTTCACAGGGAATTTAGTGGTTTCTCTCTAGCAAAGAACACATCTCTTCATTTTTTACTCTATATAAAGTGAGGTTTTGACAGACTAACACTTGGTGTGGGACAAAATAGAACATGAAACACACTGTGATTATCAGACATGCACTCTTCTGTATTTTAACAGTACCAGGATGCACACATAGTATAAAAATACTAAACTCTGCATTTCTGATGTTCTGTAAAAACACCTTTGGTTTTGCTTTCTGCTCTCCCCTGCGAATTGAGAACGCCCTAAGTATTAGTAATTTACAGGAGGTTGACCGAGGTAGGGACAAAAACAGAGAAAACTCACTTCCACTTTCTCTCTTTCTAAAAATTATAAGCAAGACCAATTCCATGTTGTTGGTTAGAATCTAACCTAAGATGTCCTAATGTCAGGAAGGCTTTATGCAATGTAATAAAAGAAATTAAATAGCAATAGCTATTGCTACATAGAGAAAATGATACAAGAAGTTTTGCAGTCCAGGCCTTTAAATTTGGTCAATCTCCTCTCGGCTTTTAATTTCTTTCTGTGGAGAAATGCTGCTGGTATTAGCCCCAGGTCACTTTTTTGGTTGGTTGGATTTTTTGTTTTGTTATTATTTTTTTAAATTATTTTTTATTTGTTGGTAAAGAAGTTTCAAGTTAGGTCCCTGAACTGAGCTGAAGATTTGCTTTTCAAAAGCACCGAGTGATTTGCATTTTCTGTCAACATCAGTGGGAACTGCTGAATGCTCAGCTCTTTAGGAAGCCAGCCCACCTATGGAAAGATAACTGCTTCTATAAGGAGGAGACCTAGAATAGCCACTTTTACTTAAGAATGGAGACATTCATAGTTACTTGCTTTAAAGTTTCAAACGGTCTGGTGGAATAAAATGCTGATTTTGTTCAGCCTTTTGGATACAGATCCTTTTGGGATCAGTGTCAGTATTATCAGAATGAAATATCCTGTAAAATTGGATTATTGCATCTCAGAAGACCTTGTAGTTAAGAAATATGGCAAGTTCAGGTATTTTAAAAACCATTTAAAAATAGTCATTTTTGTAATTAACACATATCTGAAAGTGGTACGTTTGACCCTGGCAAAAATAAAAGCTTGTAAGATGTAAACAAAAGGAGTGACACGGTGGGAGTACTGTGTCCCTAGGGCCTTGTTATTCAAGGCAGGTCTGTACAGCTGGCACAGTTCTGTCACTGGTGGGTGTCAGGAGGTGTTATCTCAGTGTCAGCAGAAGCCCTTAGTGCAGCCACAGCAGAAAACAGCTCTTTTAAACTGATCTAATAAAGGTTATTTCATTTAAAGGGGATAGTTTAGGGGATAGTTTACTGAAGGGTAGGAAGTGTGTTTTCCTTGACCAATGTGTTCAAAAGTTTGGTATTATGAGAAATCTTTTTTTTCATCCATTATAGAGCAAGTTACAGATTAAACCTCCTCTGAAAATTAGAGTGAACAACTTCCTTCTCCCCCTCCCTCCAGCTTTTTATGCATTCCTATGGCTTTCTTCTGAATCTTTTGCAGTTTGTCATCTTCATTCTCAAAGTGCTGCCACTAGAATTTGATCTATTACTTCAGGAATAATCTCACTGATCATATACTAGTACTTTTTATTTCTTTTCTTCAAGCCTTCTCTTCAGAATGGAGGATATGAATTTGATCTTTGTGCTGCAATGCCAGGGAAGAGAGAAAGGAAGCAGAGATGAGATTTTCAGGCTACATATGAGGAATGAGACATTAGGGTTTGTGGCAAAAATAGATTTTGCTTTGCCTTCTCCAGATGAATCTTGCTAGCTACAAGCAAATTCAGCCTTATTAGGGCAGTTGCAAGTATATGGCCTGATCGTTTGTCTGATGCTGTGGGATATAAATGATTTTAGCTGAATAGCTGGCAACTTAAAAAGCTGGGACGTGTTAGAGCAGATAATTGTGTCTCAGTATTGAAGCTGCTCTTGACTCAGGTAGTGGTTTGGTCTTGATGTAAGAGCTGGACTTGCCATCCAAAAGAAACCATAATGGTTTCCAGTGCATTACCAAGGTTTCTTAGTGTGTATGAGTAGTTTAATTACACTGAGTGGTCAAGAAGCAAGAGCAGAGATACATCAGTCAAGGAGGGTATATGATAACCTGCTTTGAAAAAAACCATCTGAGGCTGAGATTAGAACATCCTATAAAAGTTAATGGAAGTTAGCCAGGGGGGAGAAAGTCTTGTGTAGGAGGTGTGAGGTGTCATGTAGCTTAAATATGTATCCAGCCTTTAACACAGTTAATAGAATCTATAGTAAACATTTTACATAACCGAATAACTCTTTCAGAGTGATACATGGTTCAGAAATACTGATCAGGGGATTTCAAACAATTTAAAATGTTACAAAGGAAAGGAGGACGACACAGGACAGATTTCTCCTTTTGCCTTTGGAAAAGTATTGTCTATAGCCAATATTTATGCCAGGGGTTTGTTTTTGCTTTTTTTTTTTTTCCCTTTTTTTTTCTTCTTTTTTTTTTTTTTTCTTTTTCTTTTTGAAGTTCTCAGCAACTGTGCACCTTCAGGGGCCCACAATTTCCTCCTACAGCTTCCCTGTCTGAAAATTAATGTTTGTGCAGGTTTCACAAAGGAGATGCCAGCAGTGAGTCATCTGGTCACCATCTCTGTCCTAAGACTTTCAGCTAGACTCTTGCAGCAGCTACAGTGATCCTTACTGTGGTGAAGAATGTTTACCCCTAGTAAAGCCTCCAGAATAGTGGGGAAGACAGGATTTAGAATGAAATGGCCTATATTTTCTAACACTGAAATAAAGTTTCAAAATTAGTACTATTTCAAATAATTGTGGAAATTCAACTGTATGTTTGAGAAACGTGTATAAAAGGCAGTGAGCTGATTTATCAAATTAAGATTTCACAATGGTCGTGTTTTGGTAGTAAAATTTGCAGATGTTGAGTAAAGTCAGTTGAAATACTCTGTCTTCAAATATGTGACAGGGGTCTAACAATGTGCTTTTGTAGGTAGTAAGCCTCAGGAGATGTTTTTCTAAACCTGAAAATTATACCTGTGTGGTCAACTACATGCATGGCAAACATGGTTAGTTTTTTAATCAAAATGAAAACATATTGGCATATTTTAACACAAGTATTGCAGGATTAATTAGCAATAAAAATACTACATGAAAAACAATTGTCTGGCTAGCTACTGAAATTTTTCTATCAGAAACACCATTTTAAGGGAGCAAGAAACAAGGCTGCACTAGTACATGATCTTGTTTTTTCCTTTGCCAGGTGTGGGTTAAATGCAGCAATGCTGAAGAGACCCAAAGAAGTATCACAAGGAGGAAAAAAGGTCTAGGTTCAGGCCAGGCACTTACCTATAGAATGAGGTGATGCTTACTAAAATGTGTGTCCTTAGATTTATGTCCCTCCATATGGTGCCAAAAATGATTTGATAGCCTCTGGTAGATGTTCTCTCATGAGTTTAAAGCCATTGATTGGGCAGTGGGGATTGAATAAGGTGTGGTGGCAGCTTTGTTGCCAGAACACAGAAGAGGATGTTCAAACCACATTTTTTGTTACCTAAATATCAGCCAAAGTTATGAGTCATGGAGCCCCATGTTCCTGCTTAGCTAGTGAAAAGATTTAGACATAGGAAAAAGAGCAGTTCAGATCACCTTAGCTGCTGCATGAATGCCTCCCACTTTCCTCCTCCCCCTTGTTGTAGTCAATGCTGAAATAATGCTGGTAAAGAAAGCTGGTCCAAGGACAAAAATCCTGATTAAGCCTCTAAGGAAGTTATTAAACAGGAATTAAACAAAATCTTGGCCTACATGAGCCCTTTGCTCAGGGAAGAATTTAATCCTGAGTTTAAAAAATATGCTTTCAATAATCATATTATAAAATCATAAGACTAAGCAACAGAAAATAGCTATTAAGTCATTGTGCTACATTGTCACTATGCTAGACTGTGCTACCTGCTTCCTGCTTCGTATTGTACCCAGATAATGTGCTAAATTTCTCAGTCTATGGAATTCCCATAAAAATTGTTGACCCTGCTGCATTGATTAGATCACAGCATTGTACAGGAAGAAAAGTGTTATCACCTTCCCCACATGAAGAGCTTTGTAGAGCTGCGCTGTTTTCTGACTGTAGATAATGGTGATGAAGAAAAGCAAGGGTTATTCAGCAGGTATTTCTGTAGTCTCAGAACTACATTCACCTCATTTTTGAGTCCAAGAATGCATGGAGAGGAATAATAATTGATTGGGCTCTTTTCTTCTCTACCCAGCTGCACAAGTGAGTTGGCAGAAGAGTATCTGTGGACAGTTAGCAATAAATTGAGCGTAGCTCCTGACTTGGCTCAAGGCAGACGTGGTGCTTCTTTATTCAATATTATTTTTCTCTTTTTACTTTTATTTGTCAAAACTGGCTGTATCATCAGGCCCAGAGAGTTGCAGTCAACACAGTTAAATCCAGTTGTCAGCTTGGTCACCAGTTGTGTCCCCCAGGGCTCGTCTTGGAGTGTGTCTTGTTCAATATCTTCATCAGCCATCTAGATGAAGGGGACTGAGTGCATCCTCAGCAAGTTTGCAGATGATACAAGGTTGTGTGGGATTGTTGATCTGCTTGAGGTGTCTGCAGAGGTGTATGGGCTGGTTGAATTGATGGGCTGAAGCCAATTGTCATAAAGTTTAACAAGGCCAAGTGCTGGGTCCTGCATTTTAGTCACAACAACCCCAGGCAATGCTGCAGGCTTGGAGAAGAGTGGCTGTAAAGCTGCATGGCAGACAAGGACCTGGGGGGTGTTGGTTGACAGCCAACTGAGTATGAGTCAGCAGTGTGCTCAGGGGGCCAAGAAAGCCAACAGCATCCTGGCTTGTGTCAGGAATAGTGTGGTCAACAAGAGGGAAGTGATGGTGCTCTTGGACTTGACACTGCTGAGGCTCTACCTTGAGTGCTGTGTTCAGTATAGTGGGCTCCTCACTATGATAAGAGATGGAGTTGCTGAAGGGAGTTCAGAGAAGGACAATAAAGCTGGTGAAGGGTCTGGAGAACAAATCCTATGAGGAGAGGCTGAGGGAACTGGGATTGTTTCTTTTGGAGGAGGCTGGGAGGAGACATTATTACTCTTTTCAAGTATCTGAAAGGAGGTTGTAGCGAGGTGACTTTTGGCAACCTCTCTCAGGTAAATAATAATAGGAACAGAGGAAATGGCCTCAAGTTGCTCCAGGGGAGGTTTAGACTAGGTTTTAGATATTAATCTCTCTCTTTACTGAGGGAACAGTCAGGCACTGGAATGGGCTGGCCAGGGAGGTAGTTAGGGGAGTCACCATCCCTGGAAATGTTAAAAAATTGTGTAGATAAGGCATTTCAGGACATGTTCTAATGGGGACAATGGTTTGTTTGTGTGTTTTTCTTCTTTTTTTTGTGGGGGGGAGGGGGCTGATGGTTGGACACGGTGATCTTGGAAGTCTTTTCCAACTGTGACAATTATGTGATTCTGTGATTTACTTCCATGCCCTCATGTTATGAAACATACAGACTGTAATTGTAAAATTAGAATGTTTATAATTAGACTTTATTTGGAGATTTTCTGTAGAAGCATTTTAGTTTCATGTCTATTTCAAAATAATTTATTGACCTGGAACACCGTGTTTCGAAAATTAAAATTACAAAACCACCCTTACTTTCTGCAGCATGCTAATACTTTGTTTTGAAATGTCAAGCATTCACAAAATAAATTGCCAAGGTCTGAACATATAATTTCAAATTTGATTTATAGCAAACCAAACTTCTGCCTATGAGTCCTTCCGTTTGTTTTTCTTTCAGATTATCGAATCATTAGAACCTTTGAGGTTTTTTTGCCCTTGGCACAGGGCATTTCTTTTGAAATCTTGAATTTGCACAAGATGGCAAAACAATTTGCTATTCAGCTGCATGTATAATCAAACTGCACTGAAAATCAGAGCTTTCTTCTTCTTGGACAAAAAAGTATCTCCCAGGCCAGATGTTCTTTGCCTCCCTGTCCCTGGACTTAGCTCCTCCATTTCCCTCCCTTGCCTATGACAGCATCCCAGTAGGTGTGGGGGACTTTTTGTACATGGGAAGAGCTGCATGAGTGGGGAGAAGGAAGGGATCACTGGGAGTGGCCCCTTACAGGAGAGTAAAACAGAGTAAAGTGTCCTGGATGCTGTGAAGGGGACAAGGAAGATGGTGCTTGCCTGAGGGGTGAAGGAGGCTGCTAGTGCTGGGGAACAGAGATTTAGGTTCTTCCCTGGTGTGTTGGTCCTGTATGTATTCCCTTCTCACCTTGGTGAGTTTTGGTTATCCTGCAGCGAAGAAGATTTTCTCCAGCATTACTGTTTTCTCTGCACTTTTGCACGCACAGCATCTGTTCCATTCTGCAGCCTGGCGTATTACTTGGGAAACTGCAGATAGTGTGATGAAATTACTTAGCTGGTTACAATAATATGTGAAATGCCTGTCAAAGGCTTTGTGACTGTACATGGGAGGAACAGGCCTGAGTTCTATACATGCTGAAAACTCACACTGTTTTTAAGGGAGGTGAGGGGCTTCTGAGCAATGCAGAGGAGACACAGCTTTAAGCAGTAGGAATATATAAAATATTATAAATACTTGAGACTTTGTTCTGTTTGGTCTGTGTGAAGCCTATTGAAAACCTGATATGTGCAGGATAAAACAAACTGAAGTGTTCTTCCAACCCAGCACTGTACTGTTTGTTGCAAATACAAGTTCCCTGTGCAACTACTTTGATCAATCCCTTGAATATCCATTTTCAAAGAAATTGTACTGGTTTGTTTATTGATTTGTCACCTATGGATGAGTATTTCTGCTGCAGAAATGTTTAAAATGACACATGTTTAAAATTAGACTTGGCAGAGCACTTTGCCTAGAGATTATTCTTGTGAAGTATTGATTCACAGCACTGCTGTGAGCTGGATTACTGTCCAGACTGGGAAAGCCAGTCAGAGAGAGGTCTTTATCCTTTAATAACAATTAGCTCCTTTCCAGAGGGACACAGCAAAGGAAAGCTGCAAAATGTCAGGCAACCAGGGAATGTAAGGCCCGTTCTCCAGGGATGTGAGCTGCAGGGGAAGGGAAGGAAAAAGGAGGAATACAGCAAGAAAGATGTTTCTCTGGAGCTGGAAACTGGAGGTGGTGGTGCTGTTTGTGTTGCTAAAACCCAGGTGCTCAGAGGAAGCTTATCGCACTCGCCTCTCTCTTCTTGGGCTTTCCCCCTCCAGCTGCCTGGTTGATGGGAGGAACCTCACGGCAGGTGTGTTGCCTGCTGTCCACTTAGCACTGAAACATTTGTACAAGCATTCCTGGATGCTGAAGAATTATAAACTCCATGTCTCATTCCACGACACGCAGGTAAATGGTCGAAAATGTAGAGCTGTGTAAGTGCTTGAGCCTCCTCTGTGGGCAGGCTTTTGAAAAGCTTGTGAGTGGATCCCTGCCTGGTGAATCCCACTCATCTGAGATGTGGTTGCCCAGGAAAAGTTTGGGCTGTTGGATGGATGGCCTCTCTCTGACAGGGAGAGCTTGCAGTGCAGTTTGTCCCCTGCTGGTCCTAGAAGCAGGAGTAAGAGTGTGTCAATGGGATGGCAAATGCCTGAGGCTCTTCTGGTGTTTCTGAATTACTCGGAAAGCCCTCCCCAGTTCTGTGGCTTGCTGAGTGGCTCTGTTCATCTGCACTGCGTTCAGTGTCTTGCTCTTCCTGCTTTCTCCTGTGGCGGCTCTATAGATGGCTGCCTTCTATTTCTTCTTCTGTGTGAGCAGGAGAGAAGCCTGTGATATACTGTTGGAGCACAGTGTTAGCCTGTGTAAGGCTTTGCTTATTGATTTGGTGAAAAATTAAGGGCTGATGCAAGAGCTGAGGGTTCTGAGGAGCTAGATAAACAGTACTGAAGTGATATTTGTGATTCTAATACTTCAAAATTTGAGAAAAGCTGTGCTTTTCACCTTTTCTTCTCGTAATGTGGTATTTCTGTGTCTTCTGTGCAGAAATTAAATCAAAGCAATTAATTTCTAAGGGCTGTCTTCTAGGCTGGCCAAGACAGCTGTGGTAAAATCAGGAGGAACTCAAATGTCAGGGCGATCTGGGACTGTAAACCTATTCTTAGGGAGATTCTTCCTGATCTGAAATTCTGTCTCTTGCATCTGAGGCACGCTGAGGAGCTGATGCCCTCAGACTGACACACACTTACATGAGTATATGGATACACACTCCATATACAGCAGGAAATTGCTTAATATTTTGGAGTTACAAAGTAGTGCATCTAAATGTATTTGTTTATCTATCAACTTTAAAACATGGACTATACTGTTATGATTAAGTTATTAAAATTATTATACTAATAACAATTGCACTGCATTATATAATGGGAAGAAGGTATCATATCTCTCCTTCTGAAGGCCTAGAAAATTATCCAAGGGAGAAATTCTAATGTAATTTTAATTGTGCATTTGGTTCATAAGCACTTATGTGTATTTTTTAAAAGTGGTTAGCATATAACAAACATAATCCCATATGCTATAAAGTTACTTAAGGATAGCTTCCATGATTATTAAGGTAACACAAATTTATCAACTGCATATATTAAGAATCTGTCTGCCCTGTAAATGATTTTTTTATACAATTCACTGTTTTATTCATTTGTTTATAAATTCCTACTGCTAATGTAATAATAGATATGCAAACTTGAAAAATCCGTATGTTTTAGTTCTTCATGTAAAAAGATGAAGATGTATGCTGATATTTCAGGTTAAATAACTGGAAAGTGTGGGTGTGAGTTTAAGAGGGCAGCAATTAAAACTTACTGCTCAGATTCAGTGCTTTTAATCCAGTTTCATTTGGGCTGGGGGTTGCAGGTGTATGTTTATTTGTTAATAGTGTTTTCATAGCTTCCAGTACTAGAAACAACTCCAAAATATATTTCCCCACATAAACTTTCAATTGATTTTGCACTGACCTCTACAATTTAAATTTTGATATCAAAGTAATCTGTAATTATCATTTTGTACCTCCTTCTGGAAAAAGAAATACCATGCTCCTGGGTCTGAGAGTGGAGAGCAGAGTGCTGAGTTTTAAGTACTGATTACAGACAAGGTGTAGAGGTCCTTGGGTTGAACCATTTCTCAGGGGCAGTATGGATATGAGAGAGCTGATTGAGTTTGTTTTGTTGTGAGTCCAGCTCTGCCATGTATGACCTTAAGCAACCTTTCGATTGCCTTTCTTTTAAATAGAAAATACAGATGCTTGGCTCTTTGGATATGAGATTTATCAGGAGTGGGACAGATAATTGACTTTTTGGCATAGTTAACTAGCATGAGAGAAAAGTTACACCCACACATATTTGTCTTGCTTTTGATGCAAGAAGAAAAGAAAGAAGAAATCACATCACCTGTGGTGCTGTGTTTTACAGGACTTGAACAGTGTTGCAGCTTCATTCCTGAGCACATGGGAGCAGGGTTGAGCTCTGTCCTGTGTCTCGGGGCCGAGAATCCACATCCTCTGCCTCCCAGGATGGCATGGCAGGGCTTTTCACTCTTTTGCTTTTCTACTGTTTTACTTCAACTAATCGGCTGTCACTACTCCAGAATGCATTTGGTACTTCTGAGGCAAAGGGAGCAAGCAGTCTTACAAGAATTTTCTGAGAGCTGTGTATTTACTGAAGCTGTTTTCAGCAGAAGCCTTTGAGAACACTTCCTTCAGCAGAGCACTTTGTAACCTGGTGGCTTTGGCACTGCCTGATTTCTTTCAAGCCTCCTGTAATTTAATGTGCATTTCCTAATTACTGCGCTGTCAGTTCCTTGGAACTGAGAATTCCTGGAACATTTATGGTATAGCACTTCCACATAAAAAAGCTCGGATATTCACTGAGAATAAAGAGTGAGTGAAAATTATCTTCTAGTTGGTAGATGGCTGCTTATGCAGACATAGGACATCTATGTCTGCAATGTTTATTTATTTATACCAGGACAGTGCTGACAGGACTGCTGTGTCCCTCTTTTCCAGCCTTCCTAAGCAGAGGCATCTTGGAGAGGGGTTGCCATGTGATGCCTCCTCTGACTGAAGCAGGGCTGAACCTGGGTTGTATGGAGAGTCCCAGTCCTTGAACTGAATCTTGGACAAAAGATGAGGGAAGGCTGAGGAATTGCTTCAGCAGATTTGTGAATCCAGCCATGGTGCAGCTTTTTAGTGTCGTGGGGTAAATGATGCCCTTGAGATTTTTACCAGTGGGCGTGGGAAGCCAGGTATAATTGAGCTGTCTGCGTGTTGCTTTATTTCTGTCTTCCACCATATGGCTGACATCTGGAGGCTCTCCTTCTATGTTATCCTCAGGGTGACCAGGCTGGTGGATTCTTACAGGATTAGGCAAGCCTAAAAATACTTCTAGTGCTGGATTAAGAATGATATTTTTGTCCTTCAGAGTTATTCTTCTGGTTTTACCTAGTTTTCTGTTAGCAGCCAATACAAGGACTGTGAAGCCAGGTGCTTTGATTAGCAATAAAGTTAAGAGGAAACATTCACGTGCTGTAACTGGGACGTGGCTTGAGCATACAAATAGACCTAATTCTGCCACAGGGATTTTCCGAGGAGTGCTGATTTGCACACAGATTACTTGTTGACACTTGGCTTAGTCTATCCTAATGTGCATCATCTCTGACAAGAATGATACAACATTTCTCAGTCTGACTTAAATGCTGGTTGTCTTTCCTTTGGTAAAAAAAAATGGTTCCTTTTCAGTGGAATGAAACAATAACATGATAGCTGTGTGTCAGCTTATTTGAGCTTTATGTGGTTATTAGAAAAAAAAGAAAAACCCAGCAAGGGAACAGTCACTGAAAGTGACATTGATAAGCAAATTATTTCTACAGTAAAAATTTCAAGGTGTGCTTGTTTTCTTATCCTATCTAAATAAGAAAAACATTTCTGCTTAAGGCTCCAGGAGCAGTTAACTGAAGCACCACACTAAGTTTTTTTTATTTTACATGTACAGGAATTTCTACTTAAAAACAAGGAAAAAAATAGACATTTTCCATTAACTTACAACATCAATTACTAATTAAAGTATTATTTAATCTACAAGAAAAAGTAGCTGTTGGTTTTCATGTGTGCAACTCACTGCATAAGATCTGAAACTTCATCTTGTACATTCATGCTTTCTGAGATGCTCTGTGAAACCATCTGCCAGGACAGGAACAGGAAACAAAGGATCTTTTCATTCAAAAAGTCCATGTTTAGTAAAGACTTGACAAGTAATTTTAAGAGCTTTTGTAAGCTGGTGTCCCATGAAGTTGTTAAAGTCTGTGTTTGGTAAAGCAGTTCTTAACATCTAACATTCACATGAGCAACGTATTGTATTTTGAGTCTTAGAGAATACAGTTTCTCAACATTATCATAGACATGAAAATTGTGAGCCATTAAAGTACTTGTCAAATGCTAATTTTAGCTTCCCTAAACTGCCATATCACTATTCCTATTATTAGAACTATCTAACTGAAAACAAGAAGAAAAGGTGTTCTGTTATCTGTATTTTTCCTCCAGAAAAAGTCTTCATTATAAAGATTCCTGGCAATAACTCTTCGTTATCTAAATCATATATTTAAGATAAAGAATAAGTAGATGAGCCTGGCTAAATACCTTATAATCTTTCTTGTGAACTGCCATGAAAGGTATCCAGTTCCAGTTTTATTCTAATGTTTCAATTTTTAGCACAGCAGAGATGTACAAAGGGTACACAACAGTTGCCCTATGTTAACTCTTTGTAAATGTTATTTGCATGAATTCTCATACAGGAGAAAGAAGTGTAGCCTTTCCTACCTTTTGACCCCAAAGGACTCGGTCTTTATTCATTGGTGTAATCCTGTCTTTTTACTCTATTATTTCTTACTGTCAGCCTTCATTTGTTTCATGCCTTTGAAGTTGCTCAGTATAATGCACCTTATATATATTAATGGTGTTTATGCAGCCATCCAATTTGGGAAAAATTATTTGGGCTTGGCATTTTTGTTTTCCTCTTATGGCTTCTGAGCCACAAGGTGTTTGAGCAGAGGAGTAGGATGATGGATCCAGAGAGGAATGACATCCCCAGAGAGGTGTTTGGGGCTGTGAAGCTGGGGATGTTTCCAGGCACATCTAGGGCAGAAGAGGTTCTGCTAGGACTGGTTCATCTGACCTGGCTGGGGATGTCTCCCTTCACTAATGTGGCAGGGGTTCCTGTAGGCACTTTGTTACGTAGAAAAATTCATCTGACCTATTTTATGTGACCATTTTAAGATAAAAAAGAATTGTATCCTAGAGAAAGCTTATTTCTCTCTGTGAAGCATACAGGGAGCCTCAGGTGGCTCGTATAGGTGTAGATGTCTCTTATGTGGAGATCTCTATTGCGTCAGCTAGAGCCTGCCCTAGATGTCTGTGGGAATTTTAATGTATAAAGCTGTAGTAGCAATGCATTTCCATTACCTCTGGCTTCCAGTGGGATTTCAGCAGACGGTCCAGAGAACTCATCCCCAACTCACCCCTGCTTCGTCTTTATCTCTTACAAAAAAAAAAAAAAAAAAAAATTAAAAAAAATCATTCTTTGTTCTCTTGTGTCCAAGGAAACCAGGCCAGCAAAGCTTTATCATCTGCAGGGAACTGGTGTGGTGGCATCACTGCAGCTTGGAGTGAGGACTGGGGAGCCACCCCCCTGGGCACCCAGGCCGCCCCTCGCCTGAGCTGATGAAGGGCTTCCTGCTGCCACATGGGGCATGGCCGTGGCATGGACAGACCCCCCCATCTGTAGCTTTTTGATAGATGAAATTTTGTGGCTCTGTGGAAATGTATCCTGCTCTCTGGTCTTGCTTTTAGCTCATGTATAAGGAGAAAAATGTCAGGAGGATTATTCATGCAGAGCGCAATTTCTTTCAAAACCACAAGGAGTGTGAAATTAAATTACCAGCACCAAGTCTTAATTTCAAAAGCCAAAGGAGGGATAGTTTAGATAGTCTTGACATCATTTTTGAAATTACATGCCCTTATATTTACCTTCCAAAATTAATTTCAATTGAGAAGGTAGGGAGTTTTTACCTATATTATGCATTTAAATCCAAACTAAAAAAAAAATGAAAAAAAAATCAAATTACTTGGTTTTATGAAGATTGAAGATTTCAGCCAACAGAAAATAGATTACTTGCAGAATTATCTTTATGGAGAAATTCATTGCTTGGGATTTTTTGTTCCAAATAAATGAATGAATCCAAGTCTCTTGTGAATGCCATTGCTCTTGGAGCAATGTGCATGATTTTAGTTTTAATTGTGCAGTCAGCTTCTAAAAAAACTCTACCAGTGTTATCTTCCTTCTTCTATCATTCTCAGACATGTCTTGAAATGGTCTAGCTTTCACTGTAAAGCAGGGATAAAGCAGTGCAGGGACCTGCTTTGCTTTTGAAGGCAAGGAATTTAAAAAAAAAAAAAATGTTAAGTTCTGGGGCATGTGCAGCTAGGCTAAAGTGTGGCAGCCTCACGGTGTGCTCTGAGAATGGTGAGGTGCTGGACAACTAATACAGTGTCTGTAAGTGAGGCTGGGCTTCTTTCAAAATAAGAGGTGACATAGGCAATCTTCTAAAACAAAACCATCTCCCAGTTTCAGGCACCATATATCCTTTTCAGATGCCAACTGCTACCATACCATTAGAAGCATTTTCTTGTTTGACACAGGGGCACAGTTAATATTTTAAACACACAGAAGGAACCTGGGATAAAAAGGGACTGTTTTCTGAGGCTGTTGATACCCAGTTCTTCAGGTTATCATCCAAATCTTCAATGTCCATCATAGCCAAAGTGCTCCTTTCTGCTGCCCATTTCCTCTGCCTGTGGCTCCCATCCTTATTTCCCACTGCAGGGGTTTTCTTGCTTGTAGTTCTCATATGCATTACCTGGGCTCACAACACTGCTGCTCCAGAGCTCCTTTCTCCTGCCCCTGACTGCTGACTCGGGAGGGCTCTCTGTGGGTTCTCATCTGCCCACAGTCAGCAGGAGAGGCAGGGATCCAAGGGAGAGGAGTCATCAAGAGGAGGCTGATGAAATGTTGTGAAGAGGAAGGAGGCGTTTCACGGGGTTTTAAAAAAAAGAGAAGGGACAACAACAAAAAAATTGTCATCCCGATGTCTTAGGACAAATTTTCAAGTACAGGAATCCTTTAGGAGTACCTGGCTTGCTACCATCTAAACCACAAGAAATCCAAAGACCCAAATGTTGTGAACAGAGTGCTAGATGTGAAGAAGTGGGGTTTGAAGCTGTACCAAGGGATATGTTAACTGCAGGGGTATTTAGCAACAGGAAGAAGAAAGAAATGCATTTCTACTCACATTTTTGTTTGTAATTGGGTTCTTGTTGCTCAGTGGATCTAGTATTGCTGCAGTACTTCACCGAGTATATTTCATAAATTGCAGGGTGGAATTGAAAATTTTCTGAAAATTATCTTAAATGCATCAGTAAAGGAAAATCATGGGGTTTTTGTGATTTTGTTGTTGTTTTGTTTTGTTACGTGATTATGTAGGGTCCAATTAAATATTTGTTCACTTTTACTCTGAAGCCTAGAAGGCAGGGACATTGAATTGCATTCAGGGGCCCAGTGCATCATTGTTCCAGTGATGTTCCAATTCTGAACCAGCATTAACAAAAACAGGAATTCCACAGTATATAAGAAAACTCACATGAAGATCTGGCAGGTAGCTGGAATGGGTTTGTAATCTTTATGTGATACCTATTAAATTATTAGACCTTTATTGATAAAAGCAATGATGTAGGTACTTGTATTAAAATGGAAAAATACTCCTGATCTCATTTACACGTTTTACTGAGTCCTGACAATGTAAAGGTACCTTAGAAAGGTCTGATCTTTAAGTCTACACAAACAGAAACCACAGGCACAGCCAGAAGAATAAACTTCATTGTAAACTTCTCTCCACAGAAGTTGAAAAACTGTATTAAGACGTTTAACCTGCGGGATGGGAAGAAATACAGTGACAAGATACAAAAGTCAGATGTTCATTTGTCTGTAGTTTGGTGAGCTGGTAGCTGCAGTCAAAGTGATGCTACAGTACAGGAATGCTAAACCCAGGGAAATGCCAAGCCTTTATCTTTGGGACTAAGATCTACTTATTAAGAGGTTGTTTGAAGAACTTCCTATATGGGATTATGTAAGAGGAACTGTCAGGAGTATCTGAAAGCCTCTCCTTTGTAGCACAACCTGCATTCCCAAAGCAAACTGACTGCTTTTCAGATGGTTCAAGAGCAAAGAAAAACATGTTGGCTGTGCAAAGGGTACTTGTGCATAGATCTTGGTGTATCAGTAATAGTTTTAGAACAGTAAGCCTGGCAATGATGGGCACAGTACTAGAAGTGTTAGTAGGCTGGGTGTGATGTGTTTATAACAAGAACTGCTAGTTCTTAATTTCTAATTTTTGTTGTTATTACTGTCTGTCCTAACTAGTCCAAAACCTTCAAGTAGATTAAAATGCACAATATGGTAATCTTGGCTTCATTAGTTCAAGCTTCCATGGAACACTTATTCTATCCATCAGGTGATTCCTGCATCTCCCTCAGAACTGCAATTTATCTTTTTGAATGATGTGCAACTTCTATTCAGAGTCTTCCAAGGGTGAGGAATTTCCTGCATCTTTTGCAGGAAATTGTTGTACCAATTGTTGTACCAATAGGCAATATTACATATTATTGCTGGCTAAACCCTGCTGCTTTAATATTTCACTTGCAATATATAATGCCATTAGATTTAGGATCATACTGTCACTTCTGTATGCTGATTGTGTGTCATGTTCATTTTACCACTTTCTATCAGCCGTGACAAACAGACGGTGTGCTTTTATTTTCTTGCTGTGAGGCAGAATTTCCAGGAGTTACATCATTCATTGAGTGAGCTTTCTGGAGAGACAACAGAATTATATCAGCATTCTCTGTTCCCTTACTTGACTCCTACTTCACCCTCATGCTGTAGAAGCATGGTTC
Organism: Heliangelus exortis; assembly: GCF_036169615.1. Taxonomy (NCBI): domain Eukaryota; kingdom Metazoa; phylum Chordata; class Aves; order Apodiformes; family Trochilidae; genus Heliangelus; species Heliangelus exortis. Next base: position 88,978,263 of record NC_092423.1, read on the forward strand.
CCATAGCAATTGGCTCTGCTGTTCCAACCGATGTGCTGAGGTCCAAAGAACAGGAAGGATATAAATATGATCTAAAGAGCCCTGTTTAAGTTTAAACAGTATCTGAAGGTAGAAGAGCCTCTAGAAACTTGGACACGTCCTTGAGTTGTCAGCATGTAGAGAGCACTTACTCTCCTTTGGAATAATGCTGGGATACAGCCTTTCTTCATGAATTGTTTCCTTCTGAATTTTTTTTGATAGAAAGAACCCCAGTGTGACCTTTTCTGATTGAAATTTGAAACCCATCTCCCTGCTGACAAAAGAACTCATTAGCATGAGAAACAGGATATTTTAAGATTTTTACAGTTTCACATTACCAGTGAAAGATTGTTAATCTTTATTTACAGAACATTGCATATGATACAACAGACGTATTGCATACTTTGACTTTAAACTTCCCTAAAAAGCCTGTACGTGTACAATATGTGTGCCTATGTAGTACTACAGGAAGAGGTGTGGGATTGTGGCTAGTTCTGAATACAAAATTCAAATGAGTGTTTTCTTGCTTCAGGTTTCATCTCTGCTATATGAGAGCTCTTATGCTTTATAGACATTTATTTAAACCTCTGAAAGAAATTTACCAATAAAATTATGATGGTGTTTCTAAAGCTCCCCTTTTTATTTAAACAACTACTTCTGAATACAGTAAACTTGCAGGACTGTTTTCCTTGATTGTTATCCAGAATACTTTCATTTTTACTTTTATCTAAGTACCTAAATGCTTCCTTCTTAAGGACCTGATCCATAACCAGGATCCGTATGTGCAGAAAGGACCTGTTAAAGCTGAGCAGAGCTGAACTGAGATAAGTGATGATGGATACAAAGATGATGTCTGATTCATCACACCTATTTTTAGGTATGTGTGTCTGAGCTGGTCAGCCTTTATAGTCAAGACATTTCAATGTCTGCTTTAGGGTGAGATGAATCCTATCCTTGAAGAGTCTGTTTTCTTCCACTGTCTATAAAACTAACATAGAATATTTAGCGTAACTAAGCTTTGGCCAAATGAATCATGCTGTGTATCTGGGCATGTGGTAGGGATTTGTTTGTACTGTTCAGATACATGAAGATCATTAGCTTGTTGACCAGCTGCCTTGCAAAGCTGTGCATTTATGGTTTTCTTACTCTTTCCTATTAATGAACTGATCTTCACTTTAATCCCGGAAATACCTTCAACTCTGAGTATGTGGTAAAAGAGTGCCTGGAAACCACCTAAGTTTTTACATGAAAGACCATCCATTTAGTGTCTGAGAATTAAACCCACTAATGGAAATGCATCTTTGCACCTGAGGGACTGCTACCTCTCAGCATCTGCCTGTGTTACCTAATATGTGTTCTCTTTACCCCACTGCAGATTTCATGTTTGTCTAATTCTCTGCCTCCAGTGCTTCTTCTAGCACTGTGTTCAGAGTTGTTGTTGTTGTTATTGAATATCTTCATTTCGCAGGATGCTTTTGCTAATTAATGATTTTACAGCTTCAAAAATTTAATCTCTTTTGTTTTATTCTAAACATAATTCTAAACTAAGTCCCTTGCTGTTACTTCTTTGTCTGTGTAAGTATTCTCAGTAGCAGGCAGCTTAATAGCACCAGGAAATTTCCAGCAAATTAACCAGTTGTTTATTCCTTTCATATAAAAATTAAAATGTTGAACAGGACTGTTCTGACACTGATCCTTTCACAGTCTAATCAAAATAACTTTTCCCAAACTTAGCAATTAGTTGTTTATCATCACTGTGGTATTTAAGCCACAGTTCAGACAATCCTGTCACCAATATGCAATCATATGGTGGGATAATGTAAAATGATAGGCTAAATTTCAAATACGCTAAATGAGTTCAAGTTCAGTTTTCAATTAAAATTCCTACTCAGTGGGCAGATGTATCAGGAAAACAAATATATTAAAATCAATGTGAAATGTGTAACACATGAAATGGAAAATAGTGAATAGAATATTATAAACAGACATTAGATATATCAGTGCTACATCTGTATATGAGCTGTACTCTATTCCATCTTAATTATGAGCACAGGAGTAATAGAAGGTGTTCAGGAGTGGGTGATGAGGCTGGGAAGAGGACTGCAGGTGCTTCAGTCAGAAAAGACACTACCACAATGGGGACCTGATTGACTCCTCCTGCTGCCTGATTTAAAACAGGAGGTGGGTCCCAAGCATCACACTCCAGGAGATATACTCAGCAGGGTTACCCTAAAAAAAACAAACAAAACGCCATTTTTTTTTTTTTTTACTGTTATGCTTTACTTGGGCTAATTAAGTATTCATTGTCCCAGACATCACAAGTGGAAAGCTGTTACTGTGGTTTCTGGCTTCTCCAAATTATCCACATAGATTCTCGGTATCACGTTTTATATGAGTGTTAGTCAGTCCACTTTTTGTATTGCCCAGTGCATAATGCATAGGTGAGTCACATCTATACAGTTCTGTCCTGTACTCCTTCCTCTGACTTATTGGAACTGATCTATAAAACTGCTCCCTCCATTATAATTTCATTTAAAGGTCACCCCAGATCATCCTTTCCTCGTTCAGACTCAGGATTATTCAAAGATGGCTTTTGTAGAGCATAAGGAAATGTTAGAAAATTCTGGGTCCTCAGAATGAAGCTGCTATCTTGAAGGTTTTCCATAGCACTCAAGGAAAAAAAAACAAAAAACCAAACAAAAAACCCCAACAAGTAAGGAGAGAGCTCGGAGGAGAGTGCTGGAAGCGGTGAGGACGGTTGTGTGATGAATGGTCAGGAAGCCACTCTAATGCTTTAATTTAAAAATAGACTTGAAGGCTCTTGTGTGGTTGCAGAGTAAAACTTGAAAAGGTAATGGAAATGCATTCAGAAATCAAAAGGCAAACAAGCAATAAAAAGTTATGAGGAGGTTCAGTTTCATGATACCTTGCAGCTTGACTCATGACTTTCGAATATCTGTAATGGATGATACTAGAAAAATATGAGAGATTCATAACATGTAGCAATCAAGTAAGGAGCATAGTAGCTGTCAGCCCTTTTGCCATGAGACTTAATGTCCTGCTTGTTTTTCTTGTGCAGAGTAGACATTTTCTTTGTATTGTTCCATTTAATTTTGAAGAAATATACCTTGTTAACAACTTCAGACTTGCTTACCCTAATGAATATAATTTATCTTAAACTTTATTTTGAGTTTGTTCATTATACTGAGAGGAGATGGAGCATGTATTTTTTAGGAGGCTAAAAGTTCACAGTGTGCAATTCATGTAGGTCCAGTTGTGCTAAGGCAGAAAAAGGAGTTGAAAATGTGTATAACTGAGCAAATAATTCATGAACAAAAAATGAAGAGTCCTAAAATTTCTGAAAGCAGAAATGTAGTGCAATCATACTTAAACTTTGCCTATAGTGAAAGGATTTTATGGATCAGTAAAAATACAGAGACAGATCCTTAAATAGAAAACCAAATTCTGAATACTCTTTTTTATTTTTAAAACATGTCACTTAGAGCTTTTTTTAATACAGTGAAAACCACGGTGTATGATTTTACCTAGAATTACTCTTCATTATGCAACCTGAAAGATAATTGGAACTGCTAAGCATTGAATATTTCACTCAAATATTTAGAGTCAAAGCTATGCATGTTACCTCACTCCCTTTCCATCCTAAAGTTTGCAAGATCTTAGTATCATGAAACAGTAGGACTTACATGAAGAAATGGTAAGGCAAAGAAGAAAAGTTCATGGTGAAATGATTACAAGGAGGGACTTCACATTCTTATAATCCATATATAACTTGAATTCTATGAGAAGATGGACTGATATTAATCAGTTACAAGCAAACCTACATTTTGCCAATATTTATGCAAATCTGCATTTTGACTTAAATATTCTGCAGAAGCACAGTGAAATAAATAACTTAATTGTTCACTGCTCTTGAATTCTGTGGTGCCACAGACATCTGTCAAATACACAAGTTCTTACAGTAAGAGGTGGATGGATGGATGGAAAGGTCTGCCCCATGAAGCAAACAACCTGGGAAGAGTTCTATGTTTCAGTATGCAGTTTATTCCTCAGCCTGCCAGAGAGGTTATTTTTTTTGCAACTTTTACAAGTCACTGAACATTTTAACATAACTGGAACCAGTCAGCACTTGGATTCATGCATTATATTAAACCTGACTCAAATGTCAATCTATATGTAAGATGAACGGTGTTAGAATCACAGTTATTCATCATGAGGCTCCAAATGTTTTTAGGGTAGTATTTTTCAAATATATCAGAGAAAGAAATTGTAGAAAAATGTTCATCATTAGAAAATAAGGTATTTTATAGAAAGAAAAAAAAATTAACAAAAATGCAAAACCAAAAAACCCCAAACAACAACAACCCATAAAAAACCCAAAAACTTTTCATGTTATGAGGGTAGATTTAGATCAGGTATTGCAAAGAAATTATTTGTTGTGAGATAATGGCACAGGCTGCCCAGAGAAGCTGTGGCTGCCCCCTCCCTGGAAGTGTTCCAGGCCAGGTTGGATGGGGCTTTGAGCAACCTGGTCTGGTGGGAGGTGTCCCTGCCCATGACAGGGGCATTGGAAAGAGATGATCTTTAAAGTCCCTTCCAACTCAAACCATTCTGTGACTCTGTTGTGAAAGAGTCTCCAGTCTGCAAGTCAGGGTTGATTTAAATCTGAAAGAATAACATTTCAATATGAAGGGAGATAATTATTTCATATTTATTGTTTCTGGAAGCAATAGCTGTAGGAGGAGTAGTAGCAGCTGTAATAGTAGTAGAAGTAGTATATTCTCACACAACATGTAGTCCTGGGCAGAACCACCTGTCAAATTCCCCATGATCCTACATCACAAGATGAGTAGTCTTCAGTGCCTCTGTACCAACATGCATCTGTTTGCCAGCTGTGGCTTGGGTGAATACTCTTGTGTGGTTCCTCACAGGCCACAGATCTCTGCAGGTTATACCTTGCATGGCACATGGCACTGGTGGTGGTGCCATCATCTCCTAAAATCTGGGGTAGGATCTGACACTCTTCATGTGTCGGGCATTATAGTTAAAATGGGTTTACACAAGTCTGGTAGGAGCCTGCACGGGCAATGTTTGAAGAATGAAAGAGGGGTGAGACAGAAAAAAACCCCACAAAATTGTGTGAAGTAATGCCGGTGCAATCAAAGCCTGAAAACCTATAGATGGATCCTGTCTGGTAAATGCCCAGTCCAAAACAAAGAGTCTGTGGGAACACTTCAGTACTTTGGTGGTTTTTTTTTTTTTTTTTTTTTAATTGAAAACTCCATAGATAACAGATCTGGTAAATGACTTGTGGTGCTAACCTGTAACTTCCAGTTACTTTTGCAGTAGCCTTATAGATTCTGCTGGAATCTAAAAATAAAGGTGCAACATGTTCTTCTGTCTGACATCTGCACAAGAAGTTCAGGACACATTCTGTAGATTTGTGTTGATGCTTTTCCTTAGTGCTAGCTGAGGGATGAAATTAAAATTTAATATGGTCTCGATGAATTGGAGAAACAGTCTGGAAAAAATAGGTACAATTCAATGCAGACAAGTGCAGAGTTCCAGCTTTAGCAAAGTTAAATACTTGTCTTTGGATGTTTGATGAATGTGACTTAATTTGGGAGTTTCCCTCAGTTTTGGATGAAGACTTAAATATCTCCATTTTGATTACTGAAACAGGGACATATATTTCAACAAAAAGATGATTAGAGAAGGTTTGGGACCATCAGTTCTTTCTACACTGATTGTCACATATTTACATTGTGACATCAAGTACTCAGAGAATACCTAAATCTTCATTAATATATATTTTATTTAATATATAGACGGATATATAGTCGAGATCTCTTTTCCCTAGATGTATAAAAATCTTTTAATAAGTTGTTACATAGCAAAAATGAAGACCTATAGCATCCACTTAAGCAAAGAAAAAACAAAAAAGTCCTTCAAATGACTATTTCTGAAGCATATTTTAGACTTCTCTCTTTTATGGCTCCTCTCTATTGCTTTTTCTCACTTCTTTAATGTTGTACAGCTCCTTCACTGAAGATCTTCCTGTCTTACCATGCATGAATTCACATCCTAACATCTGGCAATTTCTGCCAGATGTCACTGGAATTGTTTCTTAGCTTCAGTGCTGGAGATATTATCTCAGCTTCAGATACACAGGAGGTTTGTGATTGCTGTGATGTTCTGTCCTGCTGCTTCTATATTCTCCATGTGCAGGGCGTTCTGTGGGGGAGCTGCCAAAGGAAGGGAAATGCCAGGGGTATAAATGTACTTGCTGCATCATACAGAACAAACAGCCTCACGTGTGCTCTCCTTTTCCACTGTGAAACAGCTAGAAAGAAGATCAGGAACTATGGGACAGACTTCTAAACCTGTGGAGCATAGAGTATTTAATATAGTGGTTTTTTTATTGTGCCAGGACTAGTGAAACATGGGAACTCTCAAATGAGTTAATTTCTAGGTCTTTAAAAGAAAATCCTCAGCAGGGGGCTATGCTTTTTTTTAAACCTCCTCCTGGTCCTTTTGCCTCTGACAGCAAACCTCTGCGTTCTCACTCTGCTCAGGACTTGACATCCTTACCTTTCACTGTATCTGCCTAATTGTTCTGTCTAGTTCTTGCATTCCTTCTCTACACCTTTTCTCAGTGCCATTTCACCTTGCCCTTGTAATTAGCCAAATGATTATCTATAGGGTTTTATAGTCTGTGCATAAAAATAACATCAGGAAATTAGCTTGCTACTCAAACAGCCCCAGTACCCTGCAACAGCCTGCTGAATCACTCAAAATATTATTGGAAACATTGATTGCTGCACTATTCCTAAATGAAATACAAATTTACATACTTTATCTTCTCATGACAAGGGTAGTCTTGAATTATACTTTTGAGCGTACTTTATTTTACTGTAGTTTATTTTGGGTAAATGGCTTTCACACATAAATCACATCATTGTTCCTCTAGCCAGCCTTGCTGGGAGGCATTAAGAGTTGTAAATACTAGAAGATACAGTGTCACTGCTAGTAGAGGTGGAAAAAAACTATTTCACTGCTGTTGTGATCAGTTAGGATCATTAGTATCCTTCTAGTTGAGTATATTGATTTTAATGCTTATTGCTCAGAAATATGGTTATGCATATACTCACACTTAACCATCTGATATGCATACATGCAGAGATAGCCTATTTCATGTGTAACAGGCTGCAAATGTTACCTCTTTGCTGCTAGAAGAGAACCAGAGCTAATATTTGGCATAAAAATGCCAAAGGAAGTGGCTGATCTTTCAATCAAAGAACACAGCCACAGGTAATTTTTGGCAGCATGAGGCTGATTCTGGGTGATCACGTGTTATTCAAGATCACAGAATCACAGAATGTTTTAGGGTGGAAGAGACCCCCAAGATCATCCAGTCCAACCTTTGACCAACACCACAATCTATCTACTAAACCATGTCCCTAAGGACCAGGCCCCAATGCCTTTTAAATACTTCCAGGGATGGTGACTCCACCACTGTCCTGGGCAGGACATTCCAATGCCTGACAACCCTCTCAGTGAAAAAATAGTTCCCCGGATCATCCAGCCTAAACCTCCCCTGGCACAGCTTCCATCCATTCCCTCTGGTCCTGTCACAGTTCCCTAAGGAGCAGAGGCTGTTTCCCTCCTTGGTCCAACCTCCCTTGAGGCAGCTGCAGAGAGTGATGAGGTTTCCTCTCAGCCTCCTCTTCTCCAGACTGAACACCCCCAGCTCCCTCACAGAACTTGGTGCTCCAGACCCTTCAGGAGCTTTGGTGCCCTTCTCTGGACACACTCCAGCATTTCTGGGTCTCTCCCATAGTGAGGTGCCCAGAACTGAACACACAACTCAGGATACAGCCTCACCAAAGCTGATTACAGAGGGATGGTCACCTCCCTGTTCCTGCTGGCCACACTGTTCCCAATACAAGCCAGGATGCCACTGGCTTTCTTGGCCACACTGCTGACTCATATTAAGTCGACTGTCACCCAGTACCCCCAGGTTTCTTTCCAACTTACAACTCTCTAATCACACTTCCCCAGGTCTGTAGCTTACCATGGGGTTGTTATGACCCAGGTGCAAGACCTGGCACTTGGCCTTGTTAAACCTCACACCATTAACCTTGGACCATTGGCCCAACCTGTCTAAGTCCTGATGTAAGACTTCCCTAACCTCCAGCAGATCAACACAGCCACCTAGCTTGGTGTCATCTGCAAATTTACTGAGGGTACACTCAATCCCCTCATACAAATCATTAAGGAAGATCTTAAAGAGAAGAGGCCCCAGCACTGAATCCTGGGTGACACCACTCATGATGGGTCACCAGACAGATTTAGTTCCATTCACTCCCACTCTTTCAGCCCAATCATCCAGACAATTCTTTATCCAATACAGAGGATATTTATCCAAGCCAAGTGCTATAAGTTTCTGAAGAAGAATTCTGAGAGACAGTGTCAAAAGCTTTACTAAAATCCAGACAGACAATGTCCATAAGTCTTCCTTCATCCACAAGGCGAGTCATCTTGTTGTAGAAGGAGATCAGGTCAGTCAGACAGGACCTACCTTTTGTAAACCCATGCTTTCAGGCCAGACTGGGCCTGAACACCCGATTTTCTTGCATGTACCATGTGATGGTACTCAAGCTGACCTGCTCCATAACCTTTCCTGGCACCAAGGTCAAACTGACAGGTCTATAGTTCCCCGGATCATCCTTACAGCCCTTCTTGTAGATGGGCATTACATCTGAGAGTTTCCAATCTGCTGGGGCCTCCCCAGTTTTCCAGGACTGTTGATAAATAATGGAGAGTGGCTTGGTGAGCACTTCTGCCAGCTCCTTTAGTACCCTCAGGTGGATCCCATCCGATCCCATAGACTTGTGCACATCCATGCAGCACAACCAGGCACTGATCATTTCCTCCCGGACAATGGGGGCTTCATTTTGCTCCCCATATACCAGTACCTGGTTATACCAGGTACTTAAAAATTAGCAGTCAGCCAAATAAGCAAATACATAAACCAGCTGTCATTATGATACCTTCAGACACTTGACTTAGATTTCATAAAATCAGAGGCAGAGGAAAAAAAGCAAAAGTCATTGTGAAAGGTTTACATGTGCCTTGGTAAAGAGGGAAAAATTGAGAAGGAGATTTTATGTGTAATATCATCAGAAAGTAGAGTGAAGATCCTAGGAGCTACTGCACACATTTTACACAGCTGCAGTTCTGCAGGGCTTCAAGCAAACAAAAGTGGCATCACTGCTTTTGTGGTAAATTTTCACATCTCAGAGATTTTTCTCAAGAAATCAGTGTTGTTTAGAAAGCTGTGTGATCTTGGACTGGTATAGTAATTAAACATGTATTCTAGCTGCTCTGTAGATGTGATATGACAAAGGAAAAACAGAGAATGGATACTTTGATATATGCATCACGGGGTCAGAAAAGAAAAAATATTTACAACATTACACTTCACAACTTTCAGTCTTCTCAGAAGATTTGGAAAGCAGAAAATATGCTCCCTGTTTATATTTTGTCAGGCTCCCTGATTTGTGTATATTTAATAGCCTACTACTATCAGAAGGTTATCAAACCTAAGTTGTACTTTCTTTTTTTTTTTTTTTTCTTGCCTTTGGAGTGGTAAATTTGGGATGAAGGAATGGGAAAGAAATGAACTGGTCTTTCTGCAGTCTGTTGCCTACTGTCCGTTTGTACCCTGCGAGGTGAAAACGTTCCCTCACCAGACAAAATCTGATCCTCATGGTCTATTGAGCAGACAGATCCTTCCTTCAAAACAGTTTCTCTTTATTTGTTGGGAAAGATGCCAAATATTTCTGATTTAAATCTGTACTCTATATGCTGATTCTGGTTTGCCTAGAATGGGTGTTGTCCATGCAATACATAAGCACAAAGCAGACAACATAGTTTGCCAATCACACTGATATGCATGTTAATCACTACTTTCCTAGATTCCTTGTCATCCACAAGAAATGCCTTGATGGCATTGGGACCAGCGGCATCAACACCAGTACAGAATCCAACTCAACATGCTGTCAAAAACCCTTCTCATCTTCCTGCAGCTCTTGCTCCAAACACTCCTTCCCCTTCCCCCCACACAACAAGATCCTGATGTGAGAGCACAGGACAAGACCAGGCATCTGCGCATCAGGTCAAGAGGAGATGTAGGAGAGGCATCAGGTATGGACAACTCTCCTGCAATAAATTCCCCTTTTTTATAAATGACCTTTTAATGTGCCACGTTCATCACAGAATGGATTAGCTGCCCTGACTGAACAGACTCAAAGTATATTTGAACTGTGCCTGAGAGCTGGTTGGCTCCCCCAGGAAAGTGACTCCAGGCTACAGATCTTGCACTTCATGACTCTGAGAGGAGGCCAAATGCAGCAGTGGATGTGATGGTGTGGAGGTGGGGATCTTGTCCCACTGGCGTGGAGACAAAGAGAGACCATATTGCTACCAGAGACTGATGTGTCACAGCTGGGCACAAGGCACACTTGCCTCACAACTGCTTTAAATGTCCTTGTAATCATCTGTTTCACAGGACTCTTATATTCTTTTGACTACTGCATTTCCTCACCTTCTTTCTTTCTCCAAAATATGCCTTCAAGTACATCTGTAGGCTTGCACAAGAACATCAGTTTCATCCTCTGGAAAAAAAAAAATCCAGGAGATGGCACTTGAATATTTTTTCCTTATTTAATCAGATACAGTAATGCAACAGCATTAACTCAGTGAAGCCTAATTTAATAATAACTTGCATTCTGTAGTGGTTTTGATCCAGCTGTCTGAAAACACTTTAAAACATTAATACATTAAATTTAACACTGTCCCTCTTGTGAAGCAGGTAGGTATTATAGCCTTAATTTTACAGATGAGGAAACACGGGCACAGAGAATTTAAATGCCTTGCCCAAGGTCAAATGAGAGATTCCTGCTAGAACTAAGAAATCAGGAAGAAGAAGGAACAGTGAGTGTACTTCCATTGGCTCTGCAGCAATCTATCCAGCTGCTTGCTTTTTATGGAACAAAATGTGTGCATCAGTGAAATCTACATACATTAACAAATATATTTGTTTATCTTCATGGGTGCAACAAGACAATAGTATAAATTACTTCATCATCAACAACAGACTTTTAAACTGAGAGAGTGAATCAAGTAAGGAGTAGACCAAAGACAACATTTTGACCAGCGAGTTTGTTCTTTTTTTTCAGTGTTATATCCTAATCATCTATAATAGCATTTTTTTATCTTGTTTCTTTCATACAATTGTTTTTGAGATTAAATGCACTAAATAAATAAGGAAGTGTGTAATCCTTCAAGTGGCTGACATAGGTTAATATGAGTCTGGACTGCTGCCTCTGGACAGTAACACAAAACCAGTTCTTCAGCATTCCTGCAGTGGTGTTAAAACAAAGAAACAAACAAATAAATAAATGAATGAATGAATAAAAAACATAGGGAGGTACAAAGTTGAGAGAAAAGCTTGATTACAGAAAGTTGATATATTTGGGGATTTTTCCTAAGGAAGAAGGAGGTCTAGAGCGCTGCTGGGGACTGTTTTGGAAGAGTGGGGCTCCCTGAGATGTGCTTAGGTTGGTCTGGAAATGTTAGCCAGAATAGAGGATGTGCAAGTTCCTGATAAAGCATGCCAGCCAGGGAAGAGCCATTCCATGAGGGTCTTAAGCTTTGGAAGAGGCCAAAGAGGGATTTTGTCATGGTACTTGTAGTAAAACTAGTGCTGTGGCTCTGTGTAGCAATGTTATTCCTAGGTTTCTGAAGAAGGCTGATAATATCAGAGGGTGTGAGCTGCCCAAGAGACAAATTGTCACACAGAAGGAAGGCAGGATCTGGACAAAAAAAAAAAAAAAAAAAAATTAAAAAAATTATGACAGTCCCAGGATAGTGGGTAATAAATGAGCCTTGTCTCTGTGCTGTTTCTAACCTAGGAGTATCCCTTTGTTCTGCCTCTTGTAGAATGTTGGGCTGGTACCTTTCTGACCATAGCCACTTGGGCAGATACAGGAATGGGTTTCAGACTGCTTCACCCTCTAAGCCTAAGCACTTTTCTTCAGAAGAGCAGGTCAGGTCCAATGTATTTTAGGTTTATGTGTGAGAAAACTATGGTAAAAAAAATTTATGTGAATGATCCACAGAGCTGAAGTCAGTTTTCCATTTCTTTAGTGCTAGTGACTCCCCATTGAATAAGCTAGAGCCTTCATGTGTAGTCTGACTTCTGTTCTCCTTGGGGTGAAACAAGTGGTGTTTTCCTGAAGAGATTTTCTTTGTGGCTCTGGAAAATCACTTTCTTCTCATTGGCTCTTAAATCTTGTTACATGGGCACATATATCCTGGAATCACTTGCAAATTTTTTATTTTTTTCCCTTCCTTTTCCTGTAATCAGTTGCTGCCAGCCACTTCTATAAGGGAATATTGCCTTGTTGTCAATTTGCCCAGCTTAATCTATGTAAATACATATAACTGCTTTTATCTCTGCTCCCCTTCTGACTTAATTTCTCTGAGATTTTCTGCATCTACTCCAATTTGTATTGTGTGCAGCTCTGATCCCAAGATATTTTGGTTGCACTTAGTACATCTTTACTGCTACCTGATACCTGCTAATTCCACATTTTCAGGCAGTGTCTCTTGCATTCGTTTGCTGCTATAAAGAAGTTCTAGATCTTTGTAGGAATCAAAAATGCTTTTTTCAAACAAAAGAGTCCTGTTAGATTGATTTTTTCTTTGTTCTCTGTGTGGAGAAGAGGACCAGAACACCGTAATACACAAATACAAAATATAGTCTGACTGCATATACAGCAATCACAGTTCTTGCTTCCCAGCTGCCAGTAGCAAACTCCCAGCTCCTCAAGGCAAAAGATAAAGGCTCTGTTTCTGTCCTAAAATGTCCAACTGTGAGCTAGCAAATGTGGGGAAACTGAAGGGGAGTGATGAGCACAAATTAGGACGTAGAGTAAGTTTCTAGTTATAATTGAGTCTTTTTTTGCACATTTTTTCCAAACCTTTTCCCATTTATTAGTCTACTGTATGATGCTCTGCAAATGCCATTTGCCTACAATACATCTCACTGTTTGTAATTGTGTAAAAATACTTCAGCCGAGGGCCTCCCTTCCTGAACCTTTCTTTCTTTTCAGTCCCAAATCCCTGGCAGAATAGGAGAAATGGGAAACCTTCCTTCTCTGTCCATGCAGCTGATGAATACCCCGTCCCAAAAAACCTTATTCAAGGGGTTGCTTTGTGCTGCTTCTTCCTAGATTCATAGTGTCTTGGATTTAGGCTCGCATGGTCCTTGTGGTGTTATTAAGCAATCATAGAATCATAGAATTGGCTGGGTTGGAAGGGACCTCAGAGATCATCAAGTCCAACCCTTGATCCACTACTGCTGCAGTTACCAGACCATGGCACTGAGTGCCACATCCAGTCTCTTTTTAAATATCTCCAGGGACGGAGAATCCACCACTTCCCGGGGCAGCCCATTCCAATGCTTGATCACCCTCTCAGTAAAGAAATTCTTTCTAATATCCAACCTAAACCTCCCCCGGCACAACTTGAGACCTCTTGTGCCCTCTTGTCTTGCTGAGGGTTGCCTGGGAAAAGAGACCAACCCCCCCTGGCTACACCCTCCTTTCAGGGAGTTGTAGAGAGTGATGAGATCTCCTCTGAGCCTCCTCTTCTCCAGGCTGAACAGCCCCAGCTCCCTCAGCCTCTCCTCATAGGATCTGTGCTCGAGTCCCTTCACCAGCCTGGTTGCCCTCCTTTGGACCTGCTCCAGGACCTCGATATCCTTCCTGAACTGAGGGGCCCAGAACTGGACACAGGACTCGAGGTGTGGCCTCACCAGCGCTGAGTACAAGGGCAAATGGACAGTGAGAAACACTGGTTAAAACAAAGTAAAATGAAAACCTCCTGAAACTAGCAAGAAAGAATCATCTAAACCTTACCTTTTGCCTCACTGAAATAGGCAACTGCTTCCTGCTGAAGTTTTAAGTTTTATGTAGACAGATGTAGAAAAGGTGATGGAACAACTCATACTTGGTGCTGTCTCCAGGCACATCAAGGACAAGGGGCTTACCAGGAGCAGTCAATATGGTTTTACTAAGGGGAAGCCAAGTTTAACCGACCTGACAGCCTTCTATGAGGGCATAACCAGGTGGATGGATGATGGCAGAGCAGTAGACATAGTTTTTTTTTATTTCAGGAAGGCATTTGACACTGTCTCCCACACCATCCTTGGAGCTAAACTGAAGTGCAGCCTGAATGACGGGGTAGTGATGTGGATTGGGAACTGGTGGAAGGATAGAAGCCAGAGAGTTGTAGTCAATGGGATGGAGTCCAGTTGGAAGTCTTTTTTCTGGTGAAGTCCCTCAAGGGTCAGTACTGGGACCAGTACTAGTCAGTATATTTATTGATGACCTGGATGAGGGAACAGAGTGGCTGTCAGCAAGTTTGCTGATGACACAAAAGTGGGTGGAGAGGCTGAGACCCCAGAAGGCTGTGCTGCCATTCAGAGGGACCTGGACAGGCTGGAGAGTTGGGCAGGGAGAAATTTGATGTTACAACAAGGGCAAGTGTAAAGTCTTACATCTGGGAAACCCCAGGTACCAGTACAGGTTGGGGACTGAGCTGCTGGAGAGCAGCAGAGGGGAAAGGGACCTGGGGGTGCTGGTGGATGGAAGGATGAGCATGAGCCAGAAATGTGCCCTTGTGGCCAAGAAGGCCAATGGCATCCTGGGGTGCATTAGAAGGGGGGTGGTTAACAGGCTGAGAGAGGTTCTCTTCCCCCTCTACTCTGCCCTGGTGAGGCCACATCTGGAATATTGTGTCCAGTTCTGGGCCCGTCAGTTCCAGATGAACAGGGAACTGCTTGAGACAGTCCAGCACAGAGTGACCAAGATGATGAAGGGAGTGGAACATCTCCCTTATGAGGAAAGGCTGAGGGAGCTGGGGCTCTTCAGCTTGGAGGAGAATGAGGGGTGACCTCCTCATTAATGTTTATAAATATGTAAGGGGTGAGTGCCAGGAGAACAGAGCAAAGCTTTTCTCAGGGGTGACTAACAATAGGACAAGGGGCAAAGGTTATGAGCTGGAGCACAGGTGGTTCTGTATAAATACAAGGAGGGATGTTTTCACTGTGAGGGTGACAGGGCACTGAACAGGCTGCCCGGGGAAGTTGTGGAGTCTCCTTCCCTGGAGACATTCAGACCCCACCTGGATGTGTTCCTGTGTGACCTCCTGTAGGTGACCCTGCTCTGGCAGGGGGTTGGACTCAGTGATCTTTCGAGGGCCCTTCCAATCCCAATCACTTTCTGTGATTCTGTGAGATGCATGGTATGAGTGTGCTTCTCACACTGTACTAGTCCATAGGGAGGAACAGAAGTCCCAAGCCCAGTGTGGGGTTTTTTGGTGTGAAAATTATTTTTTATAGTCTGATCTGCATAGATTGGCTTAATCTGTCAGTTTTTATACAAAAATCTCTAGAACAAAAAACACTTCCTCAGGGACTATCCATCATCTCTTAGAGTACTACATCTCCATAGAAATCACTTTTATAATGGAAACTCATAAAACGTGTTATCTAAATGAAAAATACAGAGGGTTGCCAGACAGCTGTTCAGGAGGTCCAAGTATTCTCTTTACCCATAAGACTAAAGTAATGGGCAGAGTAGACACAGCAGCCAGGAGTTTATGCAAGAGACATTTGCTACAATGCTCTCATGACTTTTTTTTGTCATTTGTAATGCACTTAATGGTGTATTCTCTTCTCATTAATATATTGGTATATCAAATGATATAATAAAAGTATGTTAATAACACCATATATTGTGCACTATATTGTAACTTTTACTACAAAATAATAGTAATATAAAAAGTCAGTGTCAGAGATGGCTTCAGACTTTCAAACACCTCTGAGAAATTCATCCAGAGGTTTTTTTTCTTCCTGAATGAGCTTTTTTTTTTTTTTTTTCTATGTGAGCTAATACAGAAGGACAACTCAAACAAGGTAAAATTCTGATTTTGACCAGAACTGGGTTTCTTTTTGTATGCACTTGGAATTCTGTATTTTGAAGCAGGTATGGTCTCCAAAATGTTACCATTTTAACAACATGTATTAGAGAGCCAAAACAGAAGTTTATTTACCACTAAGGATAAACTCCTAATTTCTCAGCCACTCTGGGGTAAGCTGATGTTGGAAGGAGAATGGGAAGGCTATGGATAATCCATTGGTTATCACAAAGGGTCTGTTGTGCAGACTAAAAACTCAGGAAAACGGAAGGCAAGTCTGACAGTACCAGCAGCATGCAAAAGTCTGTGGCATTATTGTGCCCTCTTACAGGTTAGAAAAACCTTCCAGGAACACTAAAGCTACTCCTGCCCTTGGGGGCACTAGGGTTCTCCTTTGAAGTTTCCTTGGGCAGCTTCCTTCAGGTCTGTTTTGAAGGCTGAACCTGGATCTTTTGGCATCAGAAACACAAAGCTCACTGAGCTGCTAGAAGAGCAATCCCATCAGCAGGTTGCAGTTTCTAGGCTCTTGCACCAATTCACCTGCCAGCAGTAGAACACTTGTCCATTATGTTTCTATTTAAGGAATGTCCAGGATGCCTTTTTCTGAGAATGTAGGTTTCAATCTTCATCTGAGAGTATTTCCTGAGCAGCCCAGTGTGGTTTTAAAATGTGTTTTCACTCAAGTTCTTTGCCAAAGGGCTCTCTCTCCCTCAGCTGCTCTCTGCTGTTTTGGGAGCAGTTTCAGTGCCAGTGAGGTGTCTCGGGCAGTAGCTGTGGGCTGGCTGCTGCCTGGATTGCAGAGATCTCAGTCCAGAGACACAGATGATATGGAACTAGAGCTGTTTTTTCAATATTCTTCTCACCCTGCTGCTTTTGTTCAATGCAGCCTTAATTTTAATAAAGGTATAAGAAAGATAAATACTTTTATAAAGTGGAAATTACAATAAAACTTAGATCAAAAGTTTTGGTAATAGATGAAAGAGTGTTTTTAGCAGTGTAATGAGGCCTGATGGATTCATTAGGTCCTATGCTTTGTTCTCAAGGCATACATTATTTAGGAACAATAACAGTCTTTGTGCTGACTTTTTCTAAATTGTCCCATTTACAATATTTTCATTATGTTACCAGATTATGGCACGATTTCATATTTGCACAGCCTGCTAAAGTCCGTGTACACTTCTGCTTTTGAGATGGATGACTTAAAATACAAAGCCGTGTGTTTGCTCAGGCAATAAGAATTGCAAAATGACAGAGATTATTTCACAATTAAGAGAATACTGTCAAAAAATTAAACAATAATAATTTCAATTCCTATAGGAAATGTGATCCAACACATTCTCCTCTCCTTGTGGACAGACTAATGATCCTGGGTAGGAAACTGCATAGAAAAGGATCGTTGTCTGAAGGAATTTGTTCCACATAACCATTATTTTACTTTTCCCCTGACAAGTTCTTTGAAGATGCCTGTTTTAATGGCTGTTGAAAATTTATTGAAGATCTGAAAGATAATCAGCATTAACAAACTTGCCTCCTCTGTACTTCTGCAGCATTGTCAAATACAATCTTAATTTGCCACAGGCATTGTATGTTTATTAAAATTGACATTTTCCCATTTTTCTCCAAGCAGATGGCTCATATGTGCAAAGAAAACTAAGTTTGAGAACAAAGACTGTATGTAATGCCTAATGCTCCTCAATTCCAGTATTTCCTAAAGTAACAATCTGAAACAGACTCTTAACAATTGCTACCTGTGTGGCAAAAGTTCTAAATTAAAGCAACATGAGCTGCCTGCATAATTCTTGGGTAACTAATTTTCAGATGGGGCATTTCATCTGTTTATGGACACCTTCCCACATGTTTGGTTAAATCTGCTCACCACAGAATGGGTTAAGTTTATCTTATAGACTGTTCCTGGCTATTATTATTAAGACCAGCTGTAAAGTATATTAAGCTTGATCATTTTATCCCGGACATTTGCTTTACAAATTTAATTTAATACAGATAGGCTTTTTTGAGCCACACTACGTAAAGTCTTATGCATGCACAAGAGGAATTAGTGAGATTAGTGGCTGTGAGCACTCTACAGGGAATTCAACATACAGCAATAAACTGGGTCACAAGGCCCTAGAAAGTCAATGGTAGTAAGAATTTTTAGAATAAATTTAAGCTGATGCTTCATTCCAAGAAGCAAAACTTTCTGGACTTTTGACCCCAAAACTCTTGCCGGTAGATCATAAAAGCTTGGTTAACACCATCTTCTGGAAAAAACATTCAGCTGTGTGGAAAGAGATTGCCAAAAGTGCATGTAGCCAGATTAGCTTCTTACATGGATGGCTAACTGTAAACAAGGGACTTAATACTAGCCAGTAGGTCATGCATCAGAGCTAAGATGTTAAAATACAAGACTTTAATTTCTTTGCCTCTTTCTTGTCTGCAAACATGAAGTTAGTTATCAAGTGGGTTTGCCTAGGGATTATTAGAAGTATCGATAATAATTTTTTCCTTGGATATCTTCAAGTGACTAACAGCAAAATTGACCAGAAAGTTTAATTTCTTGGTAAAAGCGTGCGTAGCGCTTAAGCTGTTTGCAGAATCAAGAATTTGCTCTTTTGCTTTTGATACATACAAGAAGGACTTGGGAGGGGTGGTGGACCAGAAGTTCAATAGGAGCCATCAGTGTGCGCTTCCAGCCCAGAAAGCCAACCAGGTCCTGGGCTGCATCAAAAGAAGCACAGACAGCTGGTGAGGGAGGAGATTCTCCCCCTCTACTCTGCTCTTGTGAGACCCCTCCTGGGGTACTGTGCCCAGTTCTGGAGTCCCCAGCATAAGAAGGACATGGAGCTCCTGGAACATGTCCAGAGGAAAGCCACAAAAATGATCAGAGGGCTGGAGCACCTCCCCTATGAAGCCAGGCTGAGGAAGTTGGGGTTGTTCAGCCTGGAGAAGAGGAGGCCCTCAGGAAGTTACAGCAACCTTTCAATACCTGAAGGGTGCCTACAAAAAGCTGTTGTTGGGCTTTTTATATGGGTGTGTAGTGAGAGGACAAGGGGAAATGGTTTCAAACTTGAAGAGGGGAGATTTAAGTTGGACATTAGGAAGATTCTTCACTCTGAGGGTGGTGAGACACTGGCACGGGTTGCTCAGGGGAGCTGTGGCTGTCCCCTCCCTGGAAGTGTTCAAGGCCAGGTTGGATGGGGCCTTGAGCAGCCTGGTCTGGTGGGAGGTGTCCCTGCTCATTTAGAGGGGTTGGAACTGGGTGATCTTTAAAAGTCCCTTCCAGTCCAAACCATTCTGTGATTCTGTGTGCATTCATTTGAAATGCTTTATTTGCTTCAAAAGGATTAATCTTAATAGCTTTAAAAATGAAAGCCTAAAACTAGCAGGAATTGTTGGCTTAGGACCTACAACAGGGAATTAGTGGCTTCCCACTCACCACTAATGAGTGGATTTTTTTTTTTAAGCTCTGTTTATTTATGAGCACTATTGAATACAAATTCTTTTTAAACAAGTTATTTTAGGGAACCTGCTCTGCTTCACTTCAGAAAATATTCAACAATCATATTAACAAAATGCCATTTGCCCAAATGGCAGCATAACTTCATCTCACATTAAAAAACATGCAGCATTCTGAAAGTAGAAAATACCTAGATTGTTAGTAACTACAGAAGATTTACCACCAAAAATGAGTATTTTCTTAGCATCAGGTATTTTTTTGGCAACTGAAGGTGCAAGTCCATACTAGCATGCACTGTTAATTCTGTATTCAGTATTCTACATAAACATTACTGATGTCCTTAAATATGCATTTTCTGGAAAGTGATTCACTGAAATCAAAGACTACATGCCTTAAGAGTATTAGGGGAAATAAGAATTAATTTATTTGGTATAGCATAAGTGTTCCTCTGCAAAAGCTCTCTCTAATACTTCAGTGTTGGTCATTTTTTGTGCTAGCAAAAGAAAGGAAATTCCAACAGAATATAACCAGACTAATAGCGGGGCAAATCAGATCTTGTATTTTAATATATGCATACAGAAGTAATTTTATTTTTTTTTTTTGTGCCTTGGCTTTTCAGAATTGGCCAGTAACACTCTTACTGTAGAGTTTTCTTCCAGATTTACTATTTTGAAACCACAGTGTAAGCAAAAACTATTTAGCTGATATTTAGAGATTTTTTTTTTTCCTTCTCCCACAGCTTCAGGAGTTTTAAAGCTTTATTTTTCATCATGGTTGCAAAATGAAAGTTTCTTTTTTCCTGTAATGTTTTAATCTTCTCAACTTGATGCCTTTTCTCTCTCCACATTTTCCTATTTTCGATCAGGATGTTCTTTTCCACTTTTTTCACTGTTTATGTGACATTTGCTGTTTCTGGCAGGCAGGGTGCTCTGATGAAGGTTTCTGGGTAGCAGTGCTCAGGGTGCACTCTCCAGGCTAATGCAGGAGTCTGAGCAGCTGCCTGAGCCACAGGTGAACTTTATTAAGCCAAACCCCCACAGCCACTTTGCTTTTCTTTTTTGTGTGCATGCTTTGGTGTTGGGCTGGGATTTTTAAATAAGGGCATGTCTGCATCTTCTTCCTTTACATACCTAACAATCCTGAAAAACAAATTACTTTTCACCAGGAAGGAGAACTGCAGAGCTCAGGCCATCTGCTGCTGCTTAGCAGGGGAGTGATTCTAGTCCTGGAACATTGTACTAGAAAGGTCAACTGGTTTTAGTTGTTCAAATTACTCCATTGACAGGTTGACCTGTAATTGTCTTCTTCCACTGTAACAAATTAAAACTCAGTTAGAATGGGCAATGATTTGCTCCATTATCTGTAAGCTGGAGGTGGGATAATTTACTGCACTCCTGTTCTGTATTAGAATTGCCCATCAGATTAATTTAGGGAAAAAAAATTACACCACGAGAAAATGTAGCATTAAGTGGATTGTACTCCAGCTCCCACGTCATCCAAGTGGATATCTCATTTTGCATTTTGAAGTGATGCACACAATAAAAAAGTGTTCCCATTGGTGCTTTGGTGAAAATATTCATGTATATGCACACACAGAAAAATTCATCATTTCTTAGCACTGGCAAAGGTGTATCTTGGAAAGATAAGGCTCCAGATAATTACAGAAGAGATATAGAATAATTATGTATGTATTTATTATATATTTACTATGTAGACATTTTAAAAACATTAATTAGTGCATACCACCAGAAAGTATTGAAAGGTGTTGATGCCTGACAAGAAAGGGTATTGTCAGGCTTGTCATTGAAATAATTCAGGTTAAAAATGAAACAATTGAATAATAAAAATGTAAAAATGTATATAAAAGGAAGCACTTACACGCAACATGCATGTATGTATGAGTAACTGCAAATTTAGCACTGTTTTTTTTCCCTATTTGTCCCTTGGCAGTTTCCAGCTGAACTGCTGTGCATCAGACTCCATCATTGTATCTGGCAGCTGCAATGCAATGTGGTTCTAGAACTTTCTGTGGTTCCAGCAGTGAAGCACAGCAAGAACTTTACTGACCAAATATAAGAAAGAAAAGGCAAAAAACTTGAATTGTGATATTTTCTGTATCCATGGTAATAAAGCTCAGCAAGGTAGGAAGCCTCCATTGTATGGTTATTACTGACAGCTCACAACAACTTCCCCCATTTTGAGTTGCCTGATAGTCACAGGATCAGCTCCCCCTCCTCGCACCACTTCTGCCCAGTTTCACCTGTGCTTCTCATGAAACAGTCATCTCCCTCAAGATTTCTTTCTTGAGTCTGAAACGTGGTGCTGGACAAAGAAAAAAAAACCCTACAGAAGTTATATGAAAGTGTCCATCAGGTGTGGATCTGGTTTCCTTCAAATCCCTTGAAATGGTGAGCTTTCTAGGTCTACCAAGATGAGCAAATTCTTTCTCCCCCTCAAAAGTGTATTTTCCTGTCTATTATCAACACTCCTTTAGATGTACTATGACATGAAAACCTCTGTGGAGCCTGGATCCTCAAGTAATTCATGGAGTGGCTAAGTGATGTGGAAAAAGCAGCAAGCTCAGGAGAAGTGAGGGAGATTACAGATATTAGCCAGAGAGGGTTCTGAAATGTATTTTCTTTAGCATTTAGTACTGCTATCATGTTATGCTTTGTTTTGTTTCAGGGGCTAGAACATAGGTACACCTAGTACAGGTCAAAAAGAAGGATGTATTCCTCACTTCTCTAGGGACAGTGCACATGCTCCTTATTTTTTCCAGCCTTTTTTTTTTTTTTTTTTTTTTTTTGTAATCAAGAGCAAATGTATACTGTTTGGTTTTATGTTAGTGGACTGTTCAGTTTTTGTTTTTTAAAATTTATTTTATAAACTGAATAGCACAGAGATGTCAAAGCCATGGAACTTTGGAATGAAATACAATTTGTGCCTCTTCAAAAAAAAGAATAAAAATTAAACCAGTTGAGGGTATAGAACACAAATGAGAACTGGCATTAAGTATGTGAGTAGACTCACTGATGGAAATATCTGAATCAGTCTTTGGAGAAAGTATTACCATTCAAGCTATAAACATGTTTTAGTTCTTTCTGAATGGGGATCAATGTGAGGAAGTGTGTATCTTTAGTTTCAGTGCAGACTAATTTTATTCCATTTTAATTTTAAACAGTTATTGAAGTTATATAGGGCTCACATTTCAAAGTACATCTTTAGGGTTGGTCAGAGGTAAGGTACATTTATATTTCAGATGTAACTACTGGTCAAGCTCTATAGCACCTTTAATGGATTGAAATATTCCCTTGGGCCCCTTCCTACCTTGTGCCATAGGATGAAAAATTCAGAGCTGAACTGACTACAGCAAAATGGTTGATAGATATGTACAGAACATACTACCAAATCTTTAAAGTGAAAATACATTAGGAGGCATTTTCATTAGTTTTCTTAACGTATTTGCAAATAGGTATTTGCTTTGTACTTTAAAAAGTTATTTGCTTTATACTTTACCTTTAGGTAGGAGTCTGTTGTAAAAGATGTATGGGCTCTGTCCCATTAGGCATATACTTCATTAGAATCACAGGAATGTTGGTTTGAAGGCATCTCTGGAGGTCACCTGGTCTAAGTTCCCACTCCAGGTATCTCTCCTTCCCACGGGGCACCCATGGCTTCATGAGCCAAACCTCAGAAGTCTCCAGGGTGGAGAATCTGGAGCCTCACTGGGCCACCTGCCCTGGTGCTGCTCCAGTGAAAACATCCTTCCTGATGTCCAGCTGAATTCAGCTATTTTGGGCAGTTCTATCACTCTCTACAGCTCCCTGAAAGGAGGGGGTAGCCAGGGGGGGGTTGGTCTCTTTTCCCAGGCAACCCTCAGCAAGACAAGAGGGCACGGTCTCAAGTTGTGCCGGGGGAGGTTTAGGTTGGACATTAGAAAGAATTTCTTTACTGAGAGGGTGATCAGACATTGGAATGGGCTGCCCAGGGAAGTGGTGGATTCTCTGTCCCTGGAGATATTTAAAAAGAGACTGGATGTGGCACTCAGTGCCATGGTCTGGTAACTGCAGTGGGAGTGGATCAAGGGTTGGACTTGATGATCTCTGAGGTCCCTTCCAACCCAGCCAATTCTATGATGCTATGATCTGGCAGAACTATCACCCTCATAGCCTCTTTCCAAGCACAGTTACACTGCTGCTCAGCCTGCTCACCAAGTCCAGCTTCCTCAGCATCTCCATCCTGGGCTGTGTGCTGCAGGCTGCTGACCCAAACTGGAGTAACTGGAGACCGGAAGCTCAACGCAGCATTCCAGATACAGTGCCAAATAGAAGAAGATAATATCTTCCCTCTTACAGTCTAATTACATCTAATTACATTGCAGGATAATTGCATCATGTCGTAGTGTTTGAGAAATGTTTGAGAAACAGGGTAAGATATTTTCTAAACCACTGCTGTGTTTTTAAGTTCCACAAAAACTCCTGTCTCCTCCCTGAAAGTGTTCAAGGCCAGGTTGGATGGGGCTTTGAGCAACCTGATCTAGTGGGAGGTGTCCCTGTCTGTGCAGGGAGTTGGAACTAGACAATCTTTAAGGTCTCTTCCAACCCAATCCATTCTCTGAATCTGTGAAAAAAATAGAGTATTCTTTCAAAAAGCCTTCCCAGCATAAACAATACTATATAGATCTGAAAAATCACTTCACGAATCTTCTTTATCACTACCTTAAATTACTTTAAAATGCAAGCCTATTTTCTTCAACCTTAAGTTGAAGTTCACGCTTTAAGTTCAGGAGGAAGGCAACAAGGAAGGTCACTGCAGGGTATTTTCATCTTTGCTTTCTGGCTCTGGTCTCACAAGCTGAGTATCTGCATCACACACACCTCTTGTGTTGCAGTTTGAAGGAAGGATAGTGCAAGGGAGATCTATGATTACCTCAATGCATGCAGAATGTCTTCCATCTCTTCCCAAAGAGATGTTGCTAGTTTCTACAAAGCTATTGAAGATGATGTGAGGGATCTGCTTCCTTTTGACATCAATTTTTCACTGTCTAACTGAATACCCATATAATGAAAAATTGTCTTTTTAAAGCAAAAAAAAAATTTTTTTCAAGTAATTAGTTACTCAAAAAAAGTAATTTAATTAGATACAGGACACATTAAAATTCTTAATGTTACTAAGAGAGCCTCCTTTTGCAAACTTTGTAAGTCAAGTGTAAGCTTCTGTGTATAAATTACATTTGAACAGAATCACTTCTGTAACTCCTTCTAACCTCCTGACTTTTTTTTGTAGTCCTTTGTCCAGTTTGACATGTACAAGAGCTGTCATTTCAATAAAAAAGTGAAAAAAAATCCTCTTTTACTTGCTTTTTATTTCAATTGTACTTTGAAGGATATTGGTCTCCTTTAGAAATGTATTCTTTGTGAGCAACCAGATCTGGGTGTGAATAAAATACAACTAGAGAGGCAGGGTCAAATCTGCTTGAAATTATGTAACAGCTTAAGACTTGAGTCCAAAATGCGTAATTTTTTCATCTTATGACAAAAGAAGAGTACTGAAAAGAGCACTTCTTTAATGATGTAACTTTAGTAACAAAAAGGTGTTTGTATGACAGAAATCTTGTTCTCTTGGTATGAGATCATAATTGAATCACAGACTGGTTTGGGTTGGAAGGGACCTTAAAGATCAGACAGGCATGAAAACAGTGTCATGCAATGTGTTAGAAAAGCACAAGTACTTAGTCTAAGAAAAAAAGTTAAACAGATTGACAGGTGCATTAGGCTCTGTATGTGTCCCACTGGGACAGATTTAAAGGAAGTATTTGAAGGAGTGTATTTTTTGTTCATAGACACTTTTCTGTAACATAATGTACAGATGTATGAAGATTTTTATAGGGAAAATAATACTGGGCACAAAAAAGCTGCTGTTGTTGACAAGGAGACAAGACTTGATGCATTAAGTGTATACTGAATTCTTCGAGGAGTTATAAATTGTAACAGCACTAAAGGGGGAACCCCCCCAGCCTCAAATTTTATACAGTAAATAGACTAAGGTGAATAACAGTGAGAACAAGTGAGCTGTAATAATAAAAAAGTATTGGTAAGAGGAGAGTGGTAAGAGAAACTGTACTTTTGGCTTTTTTTCTCCCCCTTTTAGATTCAGAGCAAAAATAAAAAATTCAATTTTTAAAGGAAGAAATCTCCCCCTATACACTGGAAGAGACAAATTCTTCAGGTTTAAGTTCAGGTTGAAATTCTGGATTGGGTAGATGAGGTTGGGAGGTTAAGAAAAACAACTGTCTCTGTTGCACTGCCAGGCTAAAAAAGAACTAGGAAAGAGAGGGATGGAATAAAACCTGACTGGGAGGCATGACTAATGGCACATTTCATTTAGAATGCTGGGTTGTATTTTTGGTTGTTTTATTTTTTATCTCCTTGTTGGGGCAGGACCTGGGTGGAGATGGGAGGCTGCTGCTGTTGGGGTAGGTGAAGAGAGGTCTGCCCAGGGGGAGGATGGCAGCAAGAGGCAGGGACCCTGTGGAGAAGCGACAGCATCCCGGAGGCTGTGGGTAGGAGTAGGAAGCAGAGCACCAGTGACAGAAATGACAGAAAAAAAATATTTCCTAGGGACAGAGGAGTCTGGGCACAGTTTGCATGAAGTCAGAAAATTACTGATTTAGCCAAGACCAGGCTGTGAAGCAAGGACCTGCCTGCGTGGGCTGTTGTGAGAATAATAAAATTGAAGCAGACCAAGAATTTGCCTCTCTCAAGTATCTTGATGATTTCCAATAATTGAGGGCATCTGTGTCAGGCTATTATTTTTTTTCCAGAAGGTAATTCTACAATCAGTATGTTGTATTAACACTTCCCATGCTAGGTAGGAATATAAAATAATTTCAATTTATAGCCAGAAAATTGTATCTATTATCACTTTCTCTGTATAACATAACCCATTTTTCTAGCGTTTGATATAGATTCTGCCTGGGATGTAGCAATGCCTGTAGCTTTCAGGTTAATAATTTCCCTCCCCTTCTCCAAAAAGCAGACAAATGCATCCCAGTTAAATCAGTTTGGATACACCAGCTAAACAGCTAAAATAGAAAGAAAAATCTTTGAAGTACTGATGCTTCCAGTGCAATGGCAACTACTGACATTTCAAAATATTTTCTCTGTGGCTTTGTTTTTGTTTAAGTATTGCTTTCTTGATTTATTCCCTGAAATCTCCATTTGACAGAAAGCCACCTTCTTTTGATTGACTGTTTTCAGTAGCCACTGAAAGTGCCAATTTCTAGCTCTAGCTGCTGGTAAAAATAAGTAACAGAAAAAGGATGGCTGAAAGCAATCTTCAGATAATTTTTTTTCCAGATTACTTTTTTTTTTTTTTTTTTAGAAGAAACAGAATCTTCATAAGAAGCCTTAGATGGGGAGGTCTTTTGAAATAATGGTCACAGTACTTTTTTCGAGATAAGGCAAAATACCAGCACTTTCTCCACCTCCTCAAACATCCCAGCAGATGTTTGCATTGCTGCAAGAGAGGATAACGCAGCTCTTCAGTTTAAGAGGGTACTTGCAGCTTTTGGCAAAGATTCTTGTTACAGGAATGCACCCAGAGGCAGTGTAAACTAACCAGCATTTTTGCTCCATGCTCTGAAGCACTGGTACTGCAGTTGAGCAGGTGGGGTAACCTAGGCAAGCACAGGGAGCCCCTTGCTCAGCACTTCTTCCACCACAAACTGCATCACAAGAGAGGCACTGAGGGGCCCCATCCCACCCTGAAATGCTGTGTTGTACAGCAAGGAATGGATCTTAAAAAAATCATTTACTGCTCTTCCAATGCTTCTTCATAGAAAAATGTTCCAAGGTACGTATTAAATCAACCTTTGACCATCTAAAATACTTCTGTTAGTATGAATGAAAAGGAAGGGAGGAAAGATTCTGCTTAAGAAATTTCAATTATGCTCTAGTAAGATTTTACTGGTTTTTGGAACTTGCATTATGTTGTTGCCTTCTAGTTGGAAATGTACCAAAACCAATCTCAAGCTACATTTTGTCTAGCAAAGTATCCTGGTCACTGCCTCAGAAAGGTTATTGGCCCAAACAGGACTTTGTGCTGATGCAATGGGTTAGTTCTTACCAGGCTGCTGGTATGAGGAACAGATAAACCTAGTTTACCAAGAAAGACATCATTGAGGTTTATTGTTGTTTTGTTTTGTTTGGTGGGTTTTTGTATGGTTGGTAGGATTTAGGGGTTTTTTTTCCCCCAAATCAAAGCAAGTGCTTATTAGTAAATGTTTATCTTCCAGTAAACTATGATGTTTATCTTCTTGGAGTGCAAAACACTACTACACTGCCTGTTGTTTTCCTCTTTATCATTTCAGCATCGTTTTGAAAATATATGAATATTCATATCATGCAAATAAGGCTTTATAAATGAATAAATACTGGTATTTGCATTACTGCAGATGCAAATTTTGACATCAAGTTACAACCACTTAAAATAGTTTTGTAGGCATCTCCCTTTACCTTGACAAAAATAACTCTGGAAGCAGGGACTGCCACGCAAGCCATTCAGCTATTTTGGATAACTTCTTTTTGCTTTGGGATGCTACTTGCCATATCCAAAGTGTCTAATCTGTGCAAATTCAACAGGAAAACAATTTGCTTTCTGGTAATCCTGGGGTTCAGGGGCCAGCCTTTGAATGACATCTTTGTAACTCTTCTTGTTCAGTGTCTGCATTAAACAGTGATTCCCTTACCAGCAGAAGCAAACCTGAAACACGTGTTACATGGGAAATGAATGCAACTCACATGAGCTGCTTTCTCCTTGGGGTGGAGCTGTGAAACAACGAAGAAAAAATAATTGTACAAATAAAGATCTGGACATCACCTTCAGAGTGAAGAAATTAAAATCTGCCAGAACACATGGAGGGAGAAGAATAAATGGGGTAACAGTCTGATACCAGTGCTAGAGATATATCCAGGCTTATGGCTTCAATAATGATGAATGCCTGCTGTATATAGAAACATTTATGACCTCATGCTATAGAGTAGGTTGTCCTTTATAAAAAAAACTGCATACATTAGGCAAAGGATTGAAGTGATTTGCTTGAAAATATCCTTTGGAGATCACCCCAGCAGAAATATTAAACCAGCATTGTCTTTAGAAGAAGAAATAAAACCAAATTGGTAGCCTGGGGGAAGCAAAAGCTCTAAAATCAGATCATCTGATCTTCAGATGTAATCAACAGTGTAATAACTTTTTCAGAAACACAGGTAAATTCATAGCTACTGGCTCACTGATTTCTCACTTCCTATTCAATTATTCCTAACTGAATTTTTTTTTAAAACTAGCACTTAAACAGGCAAGAGACTCAGTGTGAGATGCTTCCCCTTAGAACAGATTCAAACAATTGTTTACAAAGAGGACAAATTTTGTTTTTTGGGGGTTTTTACTGTCTGGATGCCTTTTGGTTGATACACCTAGCTTTGAAGGACATTTTGCTTTTCTCCTAGTGCAAAGCTGTGCCAGTGATATTAGATTAGTTCTAGGAGGCTCCAGTGGGGTTAGATTCAAACCCAGGTGACACTACATTTGGCTGAGGAAATTCTTGACTGTAACTGGATAGCATCATGAACAATATAAGGTGTCAAGTGTTGTGGTTAAGGGTCTTCAGTTTTCTTGTCACAAGCTTGAACACATCTAATCCTCTTTGCAGCATGGCTTCTACCATGACAAGGCAGAAAAAATTGTCAGGAGCGCCAAGGGTTTGGGTTGGTTTGTTCTTTTTTCTCCTCACCCCCTCACCCCCCGTCCAGATGGAGGGGAATAGGTAAGTAGGAGCATAACAGAATAACAAAACCTGTAGAATTAGCAGAGTAGAGAAAAACACCAGCAGAAGGCAAAGGCAGCCTTCCAGTACAGCTCATGTCACACTGTACATGGACTGTCTTGTGTATAGCAAATGAAGCTTTGAAGCCAGCAGCTGCTGAAAATGTGATTGCAAGCATCAAGCTGGTGGTAGCAAGTGAAATATTACTATGCAGTGATAGCCAGATTCCTGGGACTTCAGTGTTCTTGCTAACCAAGAACACAACCAGCATCTAAAATCAAAGGTAAGGCATGGAGGGCAGAAGAAGACACAACTGCAAGACTGGTTTCTGGCAACAAAGAACGTGTGAGGGATTCAGATGTACAGGTGACTGGTTCAGCAGCTACCCAGCAATACAGGTTAAGACCAGGTGACCAAAATAAGACCATAAAAGACAACTTAGACCATAAGACTATAAGACCATAAGACAATGTAGCAAGAGAGATGCAGCTTGTAAAGTATTTAAAAGTGTAAAAAAAAAAAAAAAAATCCTATAAAGAGCTGAATAAAGTAAACTGAAAGCCTTTCATTAATAACTGAAAAAAAAAATCATTGTATTCCAGCAAAGGCAATATAATAAAGATGTCTTTTATGAAAGCAATTAATGTAAAGGACAGAACCCTACTAGCATAAAACAATGTTTTGCTGTTCATTAGTCTGAATGCATTATGCAACTGTTATTTAGAGTTTTGTTATATCTAACTATGAATAGAAGGGTAATTAATAAAAAGATGAGAAGCCGAAGGTGAATATAATGCAGTATCATGTAGTTTTATAAGCTTCAAATAGCTACTTGAACTGGAAAAAATTTTTCTGAAAAGTTTACTTTCAACATGCTGCCAGAAGTAAGCCCAGTTTTACTACTGTAATTCCTTATTGCATGTGGCCAGAGGCACTGGCCAGCACTTAATGACAGAGACAAGAGATTTAAAGACTAGACATAAATATACTGAGCAACAGCAAGGTTATATATAATGGAAGTGCAAGTCATGTGCCTCTACAACTATAATTCTGAAAGAATAAACACTAAACTGTTGTCCTTAGGGAGTGATTTAAATTATTCCTATGGCCTGGTTATGAGGATCATTTACTTACTGCAAAACTTGAGCCTTGGCAAAAACGATGCAAGAAAAATAAAATTCAAAGCATGGAAGTATCTCAAAGGCAAACATAAAATGAAGAATAAAATAGTGGAATAAAATAGTGGATGAACTGTGAAGTGGTCTTAAAACCTCTACAGACTTTACATCCAACTAATATCACAGCACAGGAGCTCCCCCAGTGAGCAGCTAACTGGAAAGGTTAGCCTGTCCCTGCTGTATCTTGAACAGAAGCTTTTGTGGCTCTTGAATTCTTTACATTCACAAACTTTAAGGTGGCACAACTGCAATTTTGGTGTTGAAGCAAAGCCATACACCTGCAAGGTGGCCCATATCCTGCTGGGTACAGTGGGTCCTGGATGCTGCAGAGAAGTGGCCACCAGAGGTATTCAAGTTCCTGCACCATGGCTCACCCCAGTTTAGGCCACTGCTGTTTTGTGGTGAATGGGGATGTTGTTTACAGGCAGGAAATAGGAGTGACTTCCAAGGGCCTCAAGTAACTCTGCAACCTGCTTCCTCACTGAAAGGAAGGGCCCATGCAGGTGATTGCTCCTCACAGAAAGGGAGCTGGCAAAACCGATGCCTGTGCTGCTTTCAGGGCTGGCTGCTCCAGGTACTTCACCCCTCAGCCAGAGCTGCTTCAGAGAGAAGGCACCTGTAGAGCTTTCCCTCTTGTCAAGCTCTGTATTAACTGAATTCAAGATGAGTTTGTAAATAGTTTACTATTTTCTTTAAAAAAAGAATAATTAAAAAAAGAAAACCCTTTACAAAACAAACAGCTATCTTGCCTACTCTTAGTCACAGCTGAACAGCTGTGAAGAAGCATTTCTGCTAATGCAGTGCCAGTCCCAGCAGAGAAACTCAGCTTTTCACAGGTGGCTCTCATTTTCTGGGTTGCTGACTTGAGACCTCAGTGTTTGATTTGCAGAAACACTGAGTACTTGCAGCTGCAGCTGAAGTTAATAGTAGCTGGGCTTTCAACGTGGAAGAGTGGCGTGAAACAAGTCTGAAAAAGCTGCTTTCAGCACTTCCAAACTGAGCATCCAAAATTAGTAGTAAGTGTGTAGTGTTTTTATTTTTTTCTTTAACCTTTCTCTCTGGCCCGTGTTTTATTGTTAAAGGTGTTATAAGTTGTCCTTGTTGTAGGTATCTTGTGAAAACAGGTTTGTTCAAGTATATAAAGCATGTAGATGTAATAATGAATTTACAGATGAATTACAGAAGAAATGGATGGCTTTCAGTATGAACTCACGTTGAGCTCACAAAGAATTAATGGAAATAGAACACGGTAGATAGAGCTGTGTGCTGAATCAAGTAGAAGAGGACAAAGAGTAGCTATCATTTTCTGTCCTAGGACAAGCCATATGAAGCCAAATGAAATTATTTAAAAGGATACTGGGATCTGTAAGGTCAGATTGTGAGTGAGTGAGTTGTGCAACTCACTTCACTTGAATACTGCTGCCTAACTGGGATATAAATGAGAATGAAAAGATCTTGAAGGAATTAAGTCCTTCAACCCAGTGCAAAGAGAGGTCCCCTACAGTCATGGGACATAATGTCATCTCTCAGTTCTCACAGAATAATGACCAATTAATTCTCTTGTAAGGAGCCTGTGGTAGTATCAGGTAAGCATTACAGTCAAAGCCTTCTGAAAGTGGTGGCAGCTTATACTTACAGTACTATTATTTATGTAAAACATGACGTAGTTGTTATGCATAGGTTCTGTGGTGGTTTTGCTTTATTATGAGGACAGTGCAGGGACAAAGGAACACCAAAGAATCATCAATGTAGCTGTGTGCCTGAACTGATGGGTTTTTTGTATTTGTGAAAGTTTTAGAGTGACCTGGCAAAGGATAGGAATCCTTAAAGTTTTGCACTTTGTTCTGTATAGCTGTGGCTGCTGTAAGAAATGCTGTGGCTGATTCTGATTAGTATCCATGTATTGAATTGCAGTCAGACTGTTTATGGTTGTTTGCACTTTGGATTGTATGGCATTTTTTTCATTGCAATTAGTTTAGAAGTTGGGAAGTGAGGTTGATGAATCTGCTTGTACTGATTTAAGATTTCCCCTGGCTGTTGGAAATTACCATCTTCATTAAAGTCAGAAGAATGAGGCAAGTATCTGTGGTTCAGCCTCTCCATTCCTTAACCCATATTAGACTGAAGTGCTGATGAGAGTGGGTTTCTGGTAAGAAGCCAGACTGTCAACAGAAGAGCTAATGTACAAGCTCTCATCTTCCTCTCTTAGCTCTTTCCTAAAGCCCAGGAGCACCCATGTTTGGTTCTTATAGTAGAACCCAAGTGTCAGACTCGAAAAATAAAGCTCTTGCCTCCTCTCCCTTCTCTGCTTCTCTATTACTGCTGTGATATCAGCCCTCAGATTGATATAGTGAATTTTTATTTCCACACATTGTCAATACAAAAATAATTGTGGTTTTAGTGCTCCTGCTAAACCTGATATTTGGTAAAGTATGATGTCTAGATGAAGCTTTCTAAAGCTGAACAATTTGTCATGCTACCAACTAAACAACCCAAATATTGAATATCAGCAGGATTTTTTAATCTAAGAAGTCAATTTAACCCACAAAATTAAAAAGAAAAAAAGTATGAGAGCATAGATATCTTTAAAACAGTGAAGTAAACAGTTTCTGACATTTGTGTTATGTCTCTGAAAAGCTAATCAGTTTTTTTAATTAGAAATACACTGAGTGTACTTTAACAGTTTTCTACAGAGGCTACCATAATCTCGGATAACCATTCTGAGTCCTCCAGTTTCAAAACACTCCTCAGTGTTCCAAAAACAGGGTTTTGTTTCCCTGGATTCCAGCTTTGAAATGATTCCAAGTATCACCCTGTGCAGCAGGACAATACCTGAAAACTGGGACAGCATAGTCACAAGAAAGATTACATACTTTCAGTAAAGTGCAAGTGAAGGAGACTTTCTAATTCCTAGTAATAATACTACCTCATATGGGGAAATTATTTCTGCCAGCTTTTCATATTACTTTGCTAAGCTTTATTCTTTTGATATGAGTCACCATCAATTCATCTTGTTTGACCCCATTAAAATTAAAGTAGAAGTTCATCAGCCCTGATCTGATCAGAAGCTACGCAGCTCTCTGGTAGTTAAAATGGTTGTGGAAAGGAAACTCTATACAATCATTAACAAAAATGCTGTAGAACACCTACTGCCTTGCTTGGAAATGTGTATAATGTTGAGCCAGCATATGGTTTTTTTACATTCTGGCTTTTTAAATATCTTTGCTGCATCTCATCGTGTGAAATTTCTTCAAATGCTGGCTGCTCTCATGCCTGTTGTTTTTACTTTTTCTTGATGTTTGTCCCCAAGAGGCTTTTACACTGGCCAAATCTGTGGGTGTTGGCAGGTCAGCCACTGGTAACTGAATCCCATGGCTCTCACTGGTTTGCAGTCCTGGCCTCTGCTCAAAGGAACTTACTGGGGTCCTGTAGCACTGCATCACTGTTTCTCTACATCTGCATCTAATGCTGTTGGCAGGCAGCTGGGATTCAGTGAAGAAGGGAGCTTTTTAATACTCTGTCCCATATATGCAGATCTTAAATATTTTCCTTCACCTTCTTGTTCCTGTTGGATTTGTGAGCTAATGCCCTGTGGGCTATAAACTGTGGATGCTGACATAAAGGTGCATTACAGTTCTGCTGCCTGCTCTTTTGGTTGGTGAAGCTTTGTTCTGCTATCCATTGTTTCTTATCCCAAATTTGTCTGGGTAATAATTTCCTGAAAGCTGCAAATGCTTTGCTGTTAAGCTGGCCTTGGTGTAGGAAAAATGGAAGATGTTAGTGTTATGCTGATGATGTAAAATATGCGCATCTTTGACAGGCAAATTGGAGAGAAGAGAACTGAAAGGGACTTTGAGAGGCTGTGTTTTCCATATACCTGTCCAAAAGAAATGGATTGATTATACCTGTCACCTCTCTTAAGTGTTTGTCTAACCTATTCTTAAAAAGCTCCTGTGATGCAGATTGAAATCCTCTTGTAGTCATATATCCTAGCCTTTGGTGTTTGGCACAGGAAACATTTTCTACATTAAATTTGTGTTGCAAGCCCATGCTTTACTGCCAGCAGATGTAGAGGAGAAAATTATACCCAAGCTCCTTTAATTTACCACTTATGTACTTGAAGAGTGATGGGCAATATTCACTTTACAGGGCAAACTGTCACAACTCTGACAGCCTTCCTTTCCTTAGAAGCCACACTTTTTAGTGTT
This sequence comes from Heliangelus exortis, assembly GCF_036169615.1. Classification (NCBI taxonomy): domain Eukaryota; kingdom Metazoa; phylum Chordata; class Aves; order Apodiformes; family Trochilidae; genus Heliangelus; species Heliangelus exortis. The sequence continues at coordinate 89,013,012 of NC_092423.1, forward strand.
CTGCCTAGTCCTATTACTTGCTAAACAACCAGCTGTGAAGAGTCTGGATATTTAATTTTAGTAGCCACAGCTGGACACTCTGGTAAAGAACTTGCTAGTGCCACATGGAGCCAAAGGGCTGTTCCATTTGTCTTATGGACAATACTTTTTCTCCTGTATTATGGTCTGGTGCTTGCTTTTTTTCATTAAGCATACAATACATCATCAGCTGAAAAGGAATCAGCACCTGCCCCCTCTTTACCTGGCATAGTAATTTATCCTGTATTTATAAATCTGAAAATGTAGAATTTGCATTAGTTCCTACTGAATTAGAGGCTTGTGATTTAAAAGGGACCCCATAGAAGAGTAGCTAAGCTATCCAGTGAGGAGGACTACCTTTTTTTTTCCTTAAGACAAACAGTGCTAATTTTCAATCAGTTAGACATTGATTGTGTTAGCACTATATATTTCTAATTATTAAAGTGAAGCATCTGAAGAGCAACTGAAAATATATTTGACTGCAGCCTATAAATCAAGTAAGCCTGTAAATCTTAGGAAGGCTCTGCTGACAGATGGTTTCACAGTGAAACAAATGGCATTCATAGACCCAGATCTTAAGGGTGTGAGGATTTTTGATGTATTTATGGTAATATGGCAGGTAATAGACTTTTTTTCCCCTGAAATTCAGAAATTATCTCTAAAACACAGTGTCCTGGGTTAGTGCAGTGGTGTTTTGCAGGGGGTCGGGGGTACAGAGGTGGCTCCTATGGAGAACCTGCTGGAAGCTTCCCCAGTTCCAATTCTGGCCCCTCTGTAACATAACCACGAAGGGGAAAATGAAACTGCAAAAAATGTAAAAACGACCTGCAGAGGAGAGGAGGAGGTGAGAGCAATGCCAGAGCAGCAATACCGAGGTCAGTGAGGAAGGAAGGGGAAAGGTGCCCGAGCAGAGGTTTCCCCACAGCCCACGGTGAGATGGCAGCTGTGCCCCTGCAGCCCATGGAGGAGGGCGGTGGAGCAGTCCCTGAAGGACCACGGTGGGGTAGATGTGGATCTGTAGCCCCTGAAGTGTCACAGGTGGGCAGACGAGAAGCGGCAGCCTGTGCAGGATCACAGAGAGGGTCAGATGTGGATCTGCATCCCTGTAGGACCCCGTGCCAGGGGAGGTGACTGCTCCCGCAGCAGCCGCGACTCTGTGTGCAGCCCAGGCTGGAGCAGTCTGTGCCTGAGGGACTGCACCTGTGGGAGGGACTCATGTCGGAGGGGTTGTGAAGGACTCTCTGCCATGAGAGGGACCCCGCATTGGAGCAGGGGAAGGCTGTGAGGAGTCCTCCCCCTGAGGAGGAAGGAGCGGCAGAAACACCGTGTGGGGAACTGACCCTAAACCCTAAACCCTGCCCTTCCCCTGTGCCCTGAGAGGGAGGCAGCAGGGAAGGGATCCGGGACCGGCAGGAAGGGAGGGCTGGGGGGGGGGGGAGAAATGGTGGTATTTCTCTTTCGCCTGATAGTCTGCATTAATTTTTTCTTCCCAAGTTGCGTTTGTCTGTTTTGCCCATTACCGTAACCGGGGAGTCACAATCTCCCTGTCCTTGTCTCTATTAAGGAGCTTTTGGGTGGATCTTTTCCTCCCTGTCCCACAGTGGGTGTGAGGGGGGGTGAGCCTGGTTGGTACCGGCTGGGCCTGAACCAGACAATTTACAAACTAAATCTTCTGTGGCTCTGTTCGATTTTGAAACTTGCTAACGAAGCCCTGCCTGTGAGTCGGCACCTACTTGCAGATTCCTAGCTGAGTGACATTTTGGGATACGGTACTCAAGAAATTGTCTGCTAATTCTGACTTGAGGCTGTCAGCACTGAGATCTTAGCAACAAGTATTTTAGTTCAGACTGCCCACTTACAGAATACTTCAGAAAACAGTTTGATAACCTGTCTTTCTAACTAATGTATTTTCATTTTTAAATAGATCTTTTTTCTTTTATAGAATATGCCCCCATATGTGTGGGGTGCCACTGCCAAAAATAACATTTAAAATTTGCTGCCATTTTGGATTTTTTTTTGTCCAGAAGATGAACTAAGGTCAGCTAGTTGTTGCCATTTATTTTAAACTCATTGAACCACTACTTAAAGGCAGAAAGGCCTTGGAGGTTTTTGTGTCTGACTTCCAATGATTTACTGGTGATGTTTCTGATGTTCTATGTGAGGTTCTTAGATTACTCATAGTGAACATATGAGCATGCCTTGTATTCCCAGTAAATTCATTATTACTAATGCTGGCAAACAATTACTCTTTACATTTGTTTGTCTTTGCTGCACTAGGAATTTTTTTGTTAGCCTCTTAGTATTGATAAAGCAATTTATTAGCTACTTCTGTGAAGGAGATCTCTGTAAAACTTCTCCACCCTTCCAGATTTTTCCACATTCCTAATTCCTACGTGTAACTGGTGATATTGAAACAAACTTTTCCTTATCACCTGTGTCATTGATATACCTAGCCATGGTATATCTACCTAGCAAAAATACCTAGATAGGTATAACTACCTAGCCAAATAGTTCAGAATGTATCTGAACTGCTGAGCTAGGGCAGTCAAGGCTATAACAAAATAAGTGAAGCACTTAGGTGGCAATGAGTTAAACCTGGCAGTGGCTCAGGGTTCTCACCTGATTAAACTCTGCATTCAAATTTTAGGTAAAAGAATACATAAGAATCTGCAAAGGTTTTACAAGGGCTCATGTTATCATCTGTGCATCTCATAGCCTTAGGAGAGAGTCCAGCCTTGCTGATAACAGGATTTAGAGTAGGGAAGTAGAAGCTCTGGCAATTGAGCACCTTGTGTAAAATAATCTAGTAAATCAGAAGCAGAGCTAGGATTTTAAAATCTTGGTCTTGAGTATCACAATTTAGCTCTTAAATCGTGCTGTGGTGTGCAGTGATGTACTTGGAAAACAAACAAGCACTGATTCTGAAACAATATGAGCTAATAAATGTGATGAAAAAAATGCATGCATAGCTAATCAGTGTATTGCCCAAAATGAACTATATGTGGAAAGCTGCAAAGACGAGAAAAAAAAAAAAGGGAGGTGGGGCATTTTGCAGATGGTAATTTATGTAAGGCTAAATGCAGTAAAATATGGGTAAAATTGAGCTGTATACTTCTCTAAAAGATTCATAAAAATACATGATTTACTATAATTTCCAGCAGTGACTTCTCAGCTCCTGATGTCCCTGTTTCAGAGGCAAAGTTATTGCCTCTGTAGTAGGGGCATGACTTGATGCCTGAGGGGTTAACAAGCAGAACTTGTGCCTTCTCCCTCCCTAATGTCCTGGTGTGCTGGGCACACTAGCAGCTCATTCTGCTCCTTCCTACAAGCTGTGGCTGAAATCTTGCTCCTCAGTTGCAGATGTTCAGCGTGGGCTTTATCCAGCCCAAACAGTCAAGGTAAAAGAGTTTGGTACCACTGTATGAAATCTAGGAGCTGAGATAATACCCTATGAACACAGGAGATGATGCTTCCTCCTGAGAAAGTGGAGTAGTTTTTGGAATGAAATATGATAAGAATCAGGAGTACTTCATATCTGTTTGATTTAAAAAGCAGAAATCTTACGTTAGTGAGACCTAGCTTGACGTGTGCAGTTAGTGGTATTTATAGAGAGAAACATGATACAAATGAAAATTTAGACAGGAAACATAAAGTGCTGAACAGTCTTTTTTTTCCTGCCAGCTTAATCCCCTGGCTAACCTTTTAATTTAACATTGTTTTTTTAATAATTGGATTACACAGAGTAAAGGAAATCATTACTTAATGGAAATAAGGGGAAGCAACAAAGTAAAACATTTAAAAATAACTCGGACAAAAAGTTTTGAATTACATTGAGGAGAATGCTGGAGGAAGGACAAAACAAACTAACGTGGTCTGGTCTCATGCTTGTTCATGTATACATGAAATAGGACTCCTTTTCCTCTTTAAGATCTCTGTGTAGGAATGTATATTCAGCTCAATATACACTGACTGAGGTTAAAGTAGATAAACTCATGAGGTCCTATAGTCCTGCAATTCTAAACTAGGTTAGTTGTGTTCTGGAGTATTATTTTAAGTTATCTACTTAAATGTTTCTATTGATTATAAAAATTAATAAATTTCAGTATTCTGTCATAAACAAGAGCTTAAGAGCTATGGGGATTGGGTGAGATTGGGGGGGTTTGTTTTCTTTTGTTCAAATAGCCATGGTGATTACCAAATTATCTTGGATTTCCTGTGAGAGAAGAAGCAAAGTCTTTTTAAGCAATGTGGCTTTCATGTAGCATTCAGATGCAATTTCCCTCTAGTAGTTGGCTTGTAAACATAGTAAAATTTTTAATCCAATGAAAGTAAATTGCAGAAACTGAATAGATATAAGCTTTATGGCATATAGAGATTGAGCATGGGTGCCAGCCTGGTAAGATCTGAACAGATTCTTAGACTAGTTAGAAATGTGTAGGAGAAAAGACCTGTATAATTTTTCTTTTTGTATGTGAAAAAAGAGCTTTCCCTTGAGAGACAGAAGGAAAAATTCAGCATGTATGGCAATTGCTAAATGACACTTTTCTTCTCAGCCTTATTTTTATGTGGATTGTAATGAAGTAGTAAGATGTAGGTAGTTCCTGTCCTCTGTAGGAGGTCTTCAGTCATCTCGATGCTGCTGGCATCCCAGAGCTGCTGCTGATCATCACATCTGGTCTCAGTCAAGAACCAGGGATACAGCTAGTATAGTGTGCTAAAATAGTTGTATTCTGTGGTTTAGTTTTTTAATAAAAGTTATATAAACTGTGAAACTGAATAGCAGCAGGGAATGCATCTTTCACCTAGAACCAAGTAGCCACCAAAAGAGAAGGCAAGAATGTAGGCATTTATTGCAGAAGGAGCTGCTTAGTAACTGGTCCAGTGCAGGGGGTAACATTTTAGTGTCCTAAAGAAATACTTGCAGGTCTATTGGAAGGGATGGTCTCTTAATAAACCATCCAGGCTGTCTGCCATGTCAAGGCAGGAATGGGAGTGTTGAGGTGAAGGATGAAACTCTTCTAGTTCTCCTTTAAACCATCATGTAGGCCCTAAGAGCTTGCAGATGGCATGAGGGAAGGCTGTTTCCCCTGTGATCTGGAATTAGGATTACCTCTCTGTCAGGAGTGAGGAGCCAGTCAACAGAAAGAAGTTTTACAAAAAACGAATAGGGAGCTTTATTGTTTGGGTGTTTTGTTTTTTTTTTTTGGTTGTTACTCTTTCTCCAGACATCTGTCTCCCTTGTGATTTGTTATCCAGCAATGGGGTGACTTGGTTCTAACTGTAGCTTTATAATTTTTTCCAAGTATAAACCAAAAATATACATATATCCTAAATATAAAAAGCAAAGCTTTTAGCTTATAAACAATATACATTTACATTTCTTTCAGAGATGTATCATCCAATTATATAAACATATACAGACTGCTTGGTGCTGTGATTCTGGAAAAATCTGACTGCAACTGTGCTTCTGTCTTTTGATTTCTGTAACCTAATATTTTTAAGAAACAGTTCTGAGCCTGATATCTTCATTTTTACATAACTGGAGCATACTTATCATTATTTAGAGATTTGGGTCCCTTAAAATAAGTTATTAAGCAACTTTGAAGCCTGCGTTCTCAAAATTTCAGGAGAGAACTAGACATGTGAATCACTTTGACATTTTTGAAAATATTGCTTCAATCCTGTCTTTCATCATGTAATTTTAAAGGATTAAAGGCTTGACTGTCCTTTTAAGTCACAAGCCTGCATTATCACTGAAAGTAATGGCACTGTATTTCAACACACATAGAGCTATCTATTCTTAGAAGACTTCTGAAAGCATGCTTGTAAACTAGATAGATGAAAAGATCATCCTGAGAATTGGGATGTCTGTGGAGACGTGGGCAGCTCCAAGAGTGCTGGTTTGGGGAGCTATGCTGTAATTAAAAAGCCAGTTTTATTTATTTATTTTCAACCTGCTGTTGGAACGGTTTCAACAGATCCTGCTCTTGGGTATAGCAGCAAATAAACAGACAAAGTCTAACTCTTTGGGAAGAATAAAAAGAAGAAGATAGGCCTTGGGGCTTGTTTGGTCTGAGGTACTGCAGTACATACAGTCTTATAAAAGATAATGGAAAAAAAAGCTGTTGGTTGGCTGAAAAAACTCAATTTCTTTATCAGATAAGGTGACAGCAGACTTATATATCTTTGCTTCAGCAGATTTGTATATCTTTGGTTATCTCTGGTGAAAAAGAGCACTCATGTAACTTTGTTTGTTTTTGGTTTTTTTCTCCAAAGCTGCTTAGGTAATGTACAAAAGTGCCAAAGTAGTATTAATGTTTCTGTATCTCTCACTAGTTCTTAATGTTATGTGATATTACTGAAACATCCTTTGTCATCCTTGCCCTTTGATTTCCCAGAATTAGCTGTGGTGTTGATGGATGCCTTAAGTACCTAAGAAGCATCTTTTGGGACATAATGAGGCAGAGGTCTGTTAAACAGATATTAATTCAGCCATTTTTTTGTCAATAGCTTTTCTCAAGCGCCCTGCTGCAAGGCCCTCTGGTGCAGCGTATCTCACTTTCCATAAACCTTGTCCTACCTGGATTTGCTTGTTCCCAGTGTCCTTGACTTTTACACTTGCCTGGTTTGCCTCTCCTTTCCTAAAGATAGTTCCTCATGTATTCCTTCTTCCTACTGCTCTGGTTTTGGCTCCTTTCCTTGATGTCTGTGCTTGTCACATCCTGCTCCTTTCAGTGGTATTCTGCATCCCACCAAACTTCCAAAATACAGCCTCAGTCCTCTCATGTGTTGCTTCTCCACTGCCAACTCTCCAGATACAGCTTTGACTTAGAGGAGCATTTGGAGAGAAAGCATTTAGCTGCTTTGATTTAGCCTGTATCCCAAAGCATTTTTGTAAAACAAATGGTTCTTCTGCTGCACAGGGGTAGAGAAATTTTTGTGAAGAGTGAGGAATTTTTATGTTTCAAATGAGAGGTAGAATTTCAAATCACAAACCAAATGCCATCACAAAGGCTTCAGTTTCAAATCTTCACATTGCTTCTGCTCCTCTGAGGGAGTTGTAAACTTGTGTGTTGTCTGCTACAGCTTCATACAGTACATAAGGGAGCCCAGAAAAGCTCCATATTATTTTCTGCCCACACAGAAGAGACAACCAAAAAAAAACCCAGGACAAAAAAACCCCTCACAAAACCAAACAAACAAACAGATCAGGAGGAACTGAATGTAGCTGAGTAAAGAATGGACAACTTTGGACACAGAGATACAGGACAGTAGAGCAGTATATTCTGATGTTCTGCTTCTGTGTAAGCAACTTCAAGGACTGAAATACATTTATTATATGGTTGTCTGATCATGCAGATATGATAGCAGAATTAAGAAAGCAGCCAGAGATTTACCTAAAACCTACATGGCAGGGGGGACGCTTCAGGGGTTGTATATTGGGTTGTTTTGGTGCAAATGCAATTGACCAAGAACATGCAATTCAAGCCTGGAATATCACCCAGTGATCATCTCCCTGTCCCCATAAATTCTGGTTGAACTTGATTGCATTTCTTATGAAATCGGCCACTAGTGATGTTGGAGAATCTGTCATATCCCTAAATGGCTTGATAGGTGTTTATTAATTTTTCTCTGTTTATTTGGGTATTTTTTTCTCCCACTCTGCCTACAACATGCAGCCATTAGATTTTATTAAACTCTGGCTGGTAGATTGGTCTCAAAAAGAAAACATCATCCCTATGAACATCTACAAATTTGGACAAAATGCTTCTTGAACTCGCTTTTGGTAAGGTAAATAGAAGGAGATCTTTAAACATGTAAGGCATAACCATTTCCTATGGCCTGTATAGGCTACATTCACTTAAGTTTATAGATTGAATTAGTAAGGTTGGTCATATTTATAGCATTCTGTCCACAAAAAGGGTGATAAATGTTCCTGCTTCCAGGAACTAAAAAGTACCCTGGAAAACCAAAACAAAAAAAACCCCAAACCAAAACAAAAAAAACCCCAAACAAAAACAAACAAACCAAATCCCCTCTCCCCAGGCAAAACCAAAACAACCCCCCAAAACAAATAAAACAAAAAAACCCCAAACCAAACAACAATTAAAATTGGAGGATACCTAACATTGCAGGAGGGCTCATCTGAAGGACCCTTTTTATTTTGGAATTCTATTTGGAGGAAAGGATATAATCTCTCATGGTAACTCTCATTTTCTTCTTTCTGATCTCTGCCTGATTAAGAAGCACACAGCCTTTCAGGAGCCAACAGAGACTGAAGTCTCACACTGACCAAAACCTGCTAATGTCTTGCAGCTCTTTTCCTACTATTTTTTTTTTTTTGAATGCTGCATTCTTATGAGACTGGTAAAGAAACACAGAACATCCAGTATTCTATGTCTGCCACTGGCACATCCTTTATCTGAATGAAAACACGTCTCCATTTTACCAGAGCTTTAATTTTTACATTATGTGCCTACATTTATTTAAACAAAAGGATACGGAATGCGCGAATCTTGGCAGGAATGTTGCAAACCATATATTTTAATAATATGATTTTCAGTATCAATTATCTTTTTTTCTATAGCTTGTATTGACTTTTCTTCAAGCTAGATAGTTCTGGCTGTCAACAGATTTCAGGCTTTCTTATTCTAAAATTTATTAAACTTTAAAAAAAATTGGCTCTGTTCTGAAGCTGGGTTATGAAATCAATTAACAGCAATTTACTTCTGTTTTTAATTCAGAGTGTTGAGCTACCACAGCTAAATGTATTCATACTTTGTCAACAATAGTGGTGGGATACTGAGCATAAAAATTGCATATAGTAAATATGGATGTAGCAACCTGAAATAGGATTTGGGATCACTTAATGGCTGAAAAACCATCTATGATTCTTGAGTGTACAGGAATATCAAGTAGTAGTCAGAAGATTTTATGACTGTTCTTAATTTAATGTTAAAACCTTTACTCCAAGAGTATACTTGGTTCTGGTTTGTCCATTCAGCAAAGAAGCTGGAAACAATTTGCAGTTGTGGATTGTTTTTTTGCTTTATTTTTTTATCTTTTTATTGGTAAGAACTATGCGGCATGTGGAAAAGTAACCTTAACATGGGAGATAAAGAAAATCTTTTTATTATATTAAAGAGTTGCTTAAGAAGTGACCTGATCACACCCTAGCGCAGGATTGTGTTGGAGGCTGTTGTGCAGGGTAGAATTGGCTGTAAACACCAAGTAAGAAACTCCTGCTGTCCAAAACACCAGCTGCTCCATCTGTGACTTATCTTTTAACTTGTAACCTTTTAGGCAGGTTCCAATTTAGTAGGAAACTCCAAACTTTAACAAAATTGAAAAAGAAATTATTTCATAGTATTGTTTTGATAAGAGTCAGAGGATTTATAGGCTACAGACAGCGTAAGCAGGCAACAGGCATGTAACATTAAACAGTATGTTTCCACCCACTGAAAGATAAAAACAAAATTACAAGTGATTACTGAAATGAAGAAGCATCCTCTGAGATGTCCGTCATCTTAACTGGAGTGCCATAATTTTTTTTTTTTTTTTTACAATAATGCAGTTTTTTAATACATGGAAAAGGTATATTCAGGTAACAATATGACAAATTTGGTTTAATGATTTGGAAAGCAGAAAGTTTCTAAAGTTCTGGTGGTACTAAAGAACAAAAACCTGAAACCCCTGCAAAAACTGTAACCCAAAACTCAACCTCTAGTGAAGAAGTTGTGCATAACAGAATGTCTATTTGTTGTCTGGAAAATACTGCAGAAACTTAAATTGATGCTTAATTAATAGAACTTTCTGGCTGTATTCAGTCATCTTGGCTTAGTGCAGAGAAATAAAAATGTGCTGTTTCTGTGTGGTTAACAAAAACTTCTTGAAGACTGCTCACTGAATTTCAACCTCATGCATATGGAAAATAATTATTTGTAAATATCTGATCGACTATACCTGACTATACGGTGCAGAGAGTACATCAGTAATGCCACATACCAATGGACAAGACCTTTCATGAATATTGCTGATTCCCAAATTAGAAAAAAAAAAATTGGGATTGAAATTACTACTCCACTCTGTTCTTATAAGGCTAGGTCTCACCCATAAAATCAGTAAAAACTGAACAGGTTTTAGGGTAGGGTTCAGAGTTTGTTATTTGTGTGGGTGATATTTGTAATATCTATTTTTAGAATTATTTGATGGAAGGAAAGGTGTATTTGACTAAGTATTTTCTGAGTAGAAACTTCACTCATGGACAGTAAAGCAAGTTTGCAGCTGAAGATCTCAGTAGTAAAACTTTGAAGCTTGTGGAGATGTAAAGGGAGGGGCTGCATTTTGAATGAATGGAAATGAATCGGTTCAGGTTAAAAAAAAAAAATAAAAATAACCCAGAACCATAGTTAATGAATCAAAATCTGAGTTGGAATAAATTCTGTGTGAATATATACTGCATAAATGTTCTTGAACCTTTTCATGTTCACAACACTAATTTGTGGTTTTTTTCCTCTTGGAATAAGGTAAGAAATTTAAAAAAATTCTTCCAAGGAGATTTAGGAGGGGGATATGAGTGTGGAAGAGGAAGGCAGGCAGGCTGCTGCAATCACATTTTGTTGGTACCTGTAGGTGGTTTCCTCTATTCCCCAGCAGCAGGCACAGGGATACTGTGGGGGTCTTAGTTTGGGAGCAGTGCAGGCTTCCTGGCTGCTATGCAGCACCACAGCTGCTACATTTTGGCTTGGGAGCCTGCACTAGTGGTGTGAGAAACAGAAATGAAAAAATAATGCAGATGGCTTTTATCTCCAGCAATGAAAACATCTTAAGTTTGTCCACTGTTTCCATGGTGACCATGCCATCATATAGTCTCCCTGGGTAACAGGCAGGAGGAGGAGAGTGCTCCAAGTCTTGAAATATATAAAACGGAATATTCTTTATGAGAAATTGTTTTGCCCTAAAAGCAAATAGATAGGGGTGTTTTGGAGAACTGCATCTGTGCTTGGGCTTGTGCAATCTTAAAATGGCAGCAGCTCGATTGATGGGACTGTCAGCTATTCAGAAAGCCATATAGGAGAGGTAAGCCCTTATCAGGTGGAATTATTCAGAGGCTGACACCTGGATAAAAGGCTAATCTGCACATTACATCCTTCCTGCTTTTGGGTGTAGTCCATTCATAGTCTAAAACTGGGTGACTGTGAACCACCTGCATTGGAGGCTTCTCTGTATTTTTTTTGTCAATGTCTCCTCAAAAGATCCTCTTATCATGCTGATAAATTATTTTGTAATAATGTCTGGTCCCCTTTCTGTGTTTTAAGAAAAAAACAAATGTGTATAGTATTATCTTCTACTGGCAGAACTGGCCCTGGGTTGGTGGGGAGAGCTGCTTGTGGGCTGTGTGCCTACTGCTGCACTCTGAGCCCAGGAGAAGACCTTTTCCTGGAAGCATAGGCTGTACCCTGCACTGCTATCAGGACAGGGATGCAGTTGGGGAAATGCCAGGGATGCCTGGGATGGGGCCATGGGGAGCAAGGAGGCGTGTCCAGAGGGGCAGACCAGCACAGGTTAGACTGGGGAGTTTCCACCATGGGACCCTAAATTGGCCTCAGTGCCTCAATTCCTTGTCAGTCCTGTCTCCTTGTCCCTTCTTTTTTGCAGTTAGGTGTGGGAATGGGTGGGTGGGGGGTATGACCAAACCTTGTGCCATTAGACTTTCAATTTTTTTTTCCTTTTGACTTTGGTTCCCCCTCTGCCCTGGCTTGCCCTTGCAGGTGGCAGCTCAGATGGCTCAGTTCCTGGGCACAAGGCATTCCTATTCAGCTGGGAGCCCAGAAGGGCACTCTATGAATATGTGAAAGGCTGATTTTCATTTACATGAAATTATAATATCCATACAGAAATATGCAGTGCATATTTATCATCTGCATCTGTAAGACACACGTCTAATAGATCCTGTACAGAACTGGCAAATTTTTGCTTTTAAAAGGCATACTCCCAGGAAATGCTCCACTTGTGCTTCCTACAAAGCCAAGGAACACAAAAAAAAAATGTGGGAATCCACAACTCTGAACAGCAACTGAAAAAAGTAATATGGACCCAGTGACCTCTGTATAGTGGGGCTGAAATGGTTTGACCATCTGCTATTTTGAAAATCATGTTTATCCACAAAGAGGATGCATATAAGTAAGCAACTAAGGATATACTTTATATAAGTAAAGAATAAAGCATTTATTCTTAATCTAAATATTAACAGTTTAATTATTGTTAGTTGTAGAAAACACAAGTCTAATAAATCTAATATATCACTTTAGTTTCTGCCCTATTCCTGCCATTTAGCTCACTCATCCACTGCTCCTCTGGGTCCCAAGGTTGGATATTAGCTAGGTCCAGCAGGATTTACACTCAGTAAACCCATGGTGACTCTTTCCAATTACCTACTCCTTGACGTGCCCAGAAATGTGTTTCAAGAGAACTCACTCAATTACTTTTGGAGGTCTGTATTTTGCTTTTTCACTTCCATAAAGATTTTGAAGCCTGTTTCAGGGTGATGACAGCCAATTCTGCCACTGATTCTCACATTTCAACCCAGTTCTTCCCTTGTTAGTGAACAGCAGATAAAGCTGTGCATCGTGCCCAGCTGGCCCATTGTGTACTTATATCAACAAATGATCTCTGCCCTCCAAAAACCTTCTCAGTACTTGTGTCTTGCCACATTCTCCTTCCACCAGGTGCCAGGGCATTATTATGAGAATAATGGTCTGAGTCAGAGGTTTCCTCAAGTTGTTTAAAGTTATCCTCATCAACTTCCACACTCACATCATGTGATGGGGTACATACTGCTGGTAATCTGTGAACACCCAGCTTTGGCAGCTTGAGTGGTATTTTGGGGTTCCTGCACACCCTTCCTTTGGCAGCAAGCTTCAGGATGGGGCTTCTTCCTCTGCACTGCAGGGCAGGCTGCTTCTGGCAAGACTGAGAGCTCCTGCTTGCTGTTCCTCTTGCTTGTGAGGAACTCCTGTACTACCCATGTGGGAGATGGCAATGAGGTATTGTCTATTCTGTCTTTTGCAGCAATTGGTCCCACTCATCTGGATACTCCCTGCAGTCCCAAAGTTTGTTCCTGAGTTAGAATCTCTCAAGTATAATTCTTCCCCTTGAGTGTGGGGTATCTCCCTTGCAAGTAAGCTGGTCTACCAGTACTGAAGCTCATTTTTTGTCAGCCCATCTCTGTGCTCTGCAGAGCTGTTATCATTAACGCTTCACCTTTTTTATAATCTTTCTTTCCTGTCAGCTGCAAACATTATCTATAGAAATTTTGTATTTGCTTTCAGGAATAGGTCTGCCTTCTTGCTGACCTTAATCAAAGTAGGGAGATTTTGAGATTTGGTAGACTGTTTATGTCAAAGTGTGACTTGATTGATGGTGTAGCCAAGGCACGCTCATAACTCAAAATCTTCTACTGCAGGGTTGAATCCATTTGTCTGCATCCCAGGTACTATCCGAGCATGGAAGTTGATAGCTGAGTGTTCAAGATGATGTTCCCATGTGTACAATCTCTTGCCTCCCTGGCCCAACTGACAGAAAATCTGAAAATGCAGAATTAAGGTCCCATTTGATAAAAAATAATCAGGCAGAAAACAGCACAGACTGTGACATACCTAAGGGCTTGGGGCAAAAGTGGGTACAGTAGAAGGCATGTGAATGATTTTCATAGGCAGAAAGAAAGATACATGGTTGGTCCCCAGGTATTCCTTTTTGGTGCTTAAATTACTACCTGTCCAGTCTTACAGAATTATGGGAAGGAGAAAAAGGTGCTTGCTATGAGTGCACATCAGGTGAATTTCTTAATGCTGAAATCTTTGCAGTTGCAACTAGTTTGTTTCTGATCTCTATTGGTACAGGTTCTGTTACTCTTTTTATTCTTCCTTACTTTAAGTGATGAAACACTCCATGAGATTCATGTCTGCCTAAAAAAAAGAATAGTTGGGACATATGAAGGGAGCTGCTTGAGGCCTTCACATGGTCACCACAAGAGTATTCATGAAAAAAGAACTTGTATTCTATGCTCTGGACTAAGTGTACTACTTGGTATCTGCAATCAGCAAATCCCAGGCAGCTAAGCTACACTGCTGCCTTACTCAGTGTTCTGGTCTGATTGGCACGGAATGGCCAGGCTGCTTTGGGAATAGTGTAAATTAAATGGTTGTTTACAATCTGTAAAGTTAAAAGAGGAAAGGCTACGAATGCAGCTGCGAGGAATTTCACACTGAATCAGTGGTCACCAGTTTTTCTCGATGGGACTTTGCCTTTGTGGATTCCTACCTTGTAATGATTCACAACAAGGAATCTTCTCAGAAAGTTTCATGGAAACTTTTCAGCTTCCCACCGTGATTATTTTCCTCTCTTTATATTTTCCTTGAGGCATTCCACAGAATCAATTAAGAGAGAAGCTGATCTAATGTTCCACATTAGCATGTGTGTCTGCTCAGAAGTGCAAATATATTATTTTATCATTTTATAAAGCTACATAGTACAGTCTAGGGTTTTGATGACAGTAGGTAGTTGTAGTGCAAAAAACAAAAGAAGGTCATCAAGTATTCCAAGGTACCTTAAACTTCACTAGACTTATTCCCCCCCCCCCCGTGTGCTTTTCATTAAATATGTAGAATCCCACAACATAAGTTGTACTGTGGGGAAAAAACAACTAAATAAATGAATAAAGCCTGGTGCTTGGAGGTTTGGGTCTGCTGTCCTTCTGTCTGATCTCTGCATGCGCTGTGATATATCTAACTTCAAACTTTCTTTGTGTCCCCTGTGATTTTTGTCCCTGCTCAGGTTTTATAACACTGCCAGCCACTTGGTGTTCTCAGATACCTTGGGAGCAGGCAGCTTGGGGCTCATGTGCTGGTTGTGTGGCCAGGCAGCACCCACGAGCCACCCACTTGGCAGGTGACTGACCTTGTGGTGCTGTCTCACCTTATGAGAGGTCTAATGTGCATCTTCCTCTTGTTTGGTCATTAGTTTTCATCTAAGTGGGAAACAATCCTTTAGGACTTCTGAAAGGTGAAGGGTTATGAAAGGAGAATGGTGGGTTGAAGGAGAGGATGAATTCTTTGAGGTGAGGTCTTGAATTAGGCTGAAAACAACTGGGATATTTAGCAAGTCATTGAAGAAGCCAAAAAAAAAAAAAAAAAAAAAAAAGGAGTAAAATGTGATTCATTCAGTCAAGGGGAGAATCTGTGCTAGGGAACTGATGGATTGATCATCAAGGCAGGATCTGGGTTTTGTTGGGTTTGGGAACAGGTTGATCCTTTCTGGGTTTCAGGCACAGTTAGCACAAAACCAGAATTTGTATAAAATAACAAGTGACAAACAGTGTGGAGGAGGGAGAAACAGCACTAAAAAGAAAATCCATCACACTGAAATAGTGGGAAATATTAAATTAATCTTGAAGTGAAATGAGGAATCGTAACCAACAGCTTAGGGCAATCCTTGTAAAAGAAGGAACCTACTGAAAGCAGTTGACAGAGAAAAAAAATTGAAAAAATGAACATGTGAAAAAATTAACATGGAAACTGGTGTATTTGCATTGTATGGGTCACAAAGTGTTAACAGATGTGGTATAAATGAGTTTCTAAAAATACACATTTATTAAGAATGGCAGTGGAGCTGCATGAGTTTTCACCAGGGCTGACTTCCTTTCATATTTATAAATCTTGCCTGCTTTCATGGTCTCTAAAGCAATTTGAAATTCCTTATTTGCATATTTATTTCTTAACCTTAACATAGCAATAGAATGTATAACGATCTCCATTTTATTATGTATCTCATGCTTGATTTTAAATTAAAGGAGAAGAACCTGTTCACTGAACTGTAAGCTATGGAAACTGCAGAGAATTTTTAAATGAATTTTTCAGTGAGTGAAATTCTTTCTGTGATTTAACCGCAGCTGTGTTTTTATATGATCATGAAAAAATGTAAGTTTTTTTTTCTATATTTGTAAAAAGAATCAGTAACATATGTACACCAGGTAATTCTGCACATAGAGAATGATTTTGCCACTAAAAACCTTGCCATGTCAATAGTTCAGTAATAAATGCTTTGATAAAGCTGCTTTGTGATAGGGAATTCATGAATATCAGTCCCCAGGATGAGGGGTTAGGAAAAGACCCCTCACCATCTACAAATCATTCTGAAATCATTTATAAATATTAGCTCATTTTGCAGGAGGAATGTGTGAACTATTATGACAGTGTGTCTGTTCACTCAACAAAATCTGTGATTATGACTGGTATTATAAATGAGATTTTTCTAGAATTAGACTGTTGGCAGAAGACAAGAGAAATATTCCCTCCAGCAAGGAGATTTCAGTGTCCATAAGAACACCTCATGGAAGCCTGGATATGATAGTAATGTTCAATGAAATAAATGCTAATACTGTTTCTGCGTAATTCATCCATATGATCTCTATATGGAAAATATCCACTAATATTTCTCAATAACTCTGACATTTTATACAGAAGGGAATATTGAATATCTTGGGTGATATTCTTCTTTGCAGTATGTTGTGTGCATTCTTTTTTGGAAGTAATAGAATTGTGTTTAAATCTTCGGGTAGCTGAATTGTACAAATCACTTCAGTATACAAATTGCTTCTCCAGGTAATGGACACAGTGCTCTAATGAGTGATGCTTTAACATTAAATGAATCCATTTAAACTTTAGCACTTCTACAGTAGTGAAAAAAAAGTACATTTTAATGTTGCTTTATTGGTCTCCAATTCTTCAGCTTCATACTTTCTTCCCGTGTCAGGCCTGTTAGTCTCCTGGAATGTCTCTAGGTTTAAACTTGATGTGATTCAGAATACTGGGCCAGGTCTGATCTGCTTGAGTATCTATATACTTTAAAAGAGAGTTCAGAATGATTGTTTAAAAAGGAAAATAATTTCCCTTCTTCAGGACTGCAGTGAAAATTGTTAGCTGGGGTCTAAACACATTCTTTTCGAAGGTGGAATATTCAAAATACTGAAGATGCTCCAAATAGAATGTGGAAATAGAAATTATCAGGAGTTTAATTACTGATCTCATTAAATTCTATCATGATGTAGATAGCTGGCAAAGGCACAGGACTCCTCTCTGCACCTTTTATTTTGTGGGATAAACAAGCTCATTTAGCCTTCCCCTGAGATAGGCTTGCCATTCACATTAGTATTTTAGAAGCCTTTCTTTGCATCTGCTGCACTATAAATTAATAATTCTTGAATACTGTGATTGGAGATGCACATAGTTATCCCTCTTGGGGTTGCCACATGTCTGGAAAAATTTGGTAGTTATATTTTAAAATTACATATGATGTTTTCACACCTGGTCAGTTGTTAAATTCAAACATTTTTCCTCTGTTTCCCACTCATCTTCAAACTTAAAGCGTGTAGCTCAGTTTTACTCATTTATACGTCCAAGTTCTATTACATTTTAGTGTGTTAGTTTTATTCCTTTAAGATTCTAGTATTTTAGAGAACATCTAGCCTACTCAAATAGGTGAAATAAGGCAGTTCAGTTTAAGAAAACTTAAGCATACTTTATATTACTTGGTGCATTGGAAACACGGTAAGAGCTTCTGCTCCACTCTTTTGGCTGTCACAGGGCTGGTGCTGGTCTGCAGGGTGCACCCCAGGAAGGAAGATCACCTGTGTCAGCTGAAGGACTAAAGGGTAGAAATCAAAACCAAGAACACAAAACTCTACCCCATGTTCACCCTCTCTCTTAGGGGATGTCCTAAGCTGAAGGAGCTTGGCCAGATATCTGCTGCTGAAGGCAAAAAATTACTGTGGTTATTGAGGGAACCCACTTTTACAAAGTGGGCCTGTTAACAATATTGTACCTCAGGGAAGGAAATTTAAGTGATATAAAATTGCTATCCCACCTTTAGAAACCACTTTAAAATAAGAAAGTAATGTCTAGTCCACCTATGTGTGCATGACACAAAACTCTCAGGGTAGTCCTGAGCCTCAAGGTGGAAACCTTGAAGTCACCTCGAAAGAAAAACTTTTGATGTGCCTAAATGCAGAGAGTATCCCCTGTCTGTGCTGCTGGGTTTCTCTGTAGATCTTGGAGAGTAAGTAAATTACTGTTCACCTGTAGATGCTGTATGTACAGGTAGGTTATACAGTCTGGTGGTTAGCTCTGGGCTAGAACAAGGTGCCTATTGTAGTCAGAAGTGTGTTTGCAGCCTGCCAAGCCCAGTCTGATCAGGGTTTTATACTTAGTCTGGGTGATAGTCAGGGATGTTCTGGGGCAAAAAGCATGAGTTACTGAGCCAGAATGTGTAGTCCCAGCACAAAGGCAAGAATGCACAAGATGGACTGTTGTTAGGCAAGCTGAATTAACAAAATCTAATCCATATGTGGTGCAGCCCTTTGCTGCAGGCCGTATTTTTCTTAGAAGTGGGAGAATCCCGCTCGTTAGTCCCAAAGAAATTGCTTGCCTGCGTCCCTCATGGCCAGTTTTCTCCTTCAGAACAACGGGAGAATCAAATTGATCTCTTAGGATCTTACTCGTGCAATGTTTGCTTCTTGCATTCATTCAGGAGGTAAAGGAGAGGAGGAGAAGAAAATACATTTCTTTTTATAATTGTACAAGAAGCACAATAGAGTCCCCTGCACAATTTTACCAATAGGAAGAATGAGTTGCAAGAGTCAAAATCCTATCATATTTAAACTGAATGTATTAACAGGGACACAGATTCACATCTCTCAGTCCCAAATCTATCTAGTCCCAAATCTTATTATTTATGTGTCCAGTATCTGATACATAATATGTTTAATGCCCACAGTGTCTATCTCAAGGGTATTTGTCCATGCTAGCATGTCTTCAAGAGACTTGAATTCCAACTTTTCCAAACAGAAACATGATAGATAGACAACAAAACTAGAACAAGTGGCAGATGGAAACAGAGCGATATTGGGTGTGTTATGTGTGGAATTTGGGACTTGCTGATGTCGAATGCTCAGCATAGCAACTGGGAAAGGAGTGTGACTTAGAAATACAGACCTTACATTTCTAAAAATTGTAAGTTATTTTGTTTTCTGATGTTTTTGACGTTATCAGAGATTGTGGGGTATTTTTTTTTCATAACTTACAGAGCCTTTGTCTACTAAAGGTCAGTGTCCTCTTATAGATGTTAATTTGGAGGTGCAGAGGTAACAAAGATCTGTAATGCTTCCAAAAATTTGGATTTAAGATTTAAAAAATATACAGTTGTAAAATTCTGCACTTATGCTATGTGGAAGCCCTTAGGTTCTTTCTAATTTCTGGTATTTTTAAGACTGCAACAGCCACTTACGTGTTTTGAATGTGAAGTCTTTCATATTAAATGACAGTGACTGCCCTGGGTCTTCTTTACCTCTATAGTGTTTCCAGTAGTTATAAATGACACTAGCTGGGAATGCTACATCATTGTCTAACTTGCTGCAGGAACAAAATGACCCTTAATAGTGTGCCAGCATGGGGAAGAAAGTTGTAATTTAGAGACCAAAAAGAGAACCAAGAGGTGCTAATTATCTCATCCCTTTGTACACTTGTCAGTTTTTAACTGGCCGCTATAGTTTTAATGTTTGAAAGAGCTCTATCCCTTTTCTGCTTTGCTACCTAAAGCAAATTCACTGGTATGGTTGTAGTCTTTTGTCATGGTGTAACCTCAGAACTGTTCTCTGGGAGTGTACCGAAGCCTGTTTTTTTCATATTTGTAAATCAAGGTGTTTTAATCCAAATGAGTAATGATCTGAACTTAATGTTATTGAGAAGAAGTGTAAAAAAAAAATTAAATTACATCCTTAATTATAATAAAACTGCTTAATTGTGTTATCTTGTACAATAACAGTACAAGGTGAAAATACAAGGTGAAAATTCTATGCAATTTTTACTTTAAAAGGGAATAAATGTGGTCATTATTTCAAGTGAAAGTATTCTTTGTGTAACAAACTACTATAACTTCTTTGCCCCTTTCTTTTTCTGAAGCAACTGTATGTAATTCAGTTTCAATGAATTTATTTCTTTTAATCAGGTACAGTTTAGGATTAGGTTGATTATTTTTCAGGTTAAAATCAAAAGTTTCTGCCCCAGTACTTTCAAAGCAAACTTGAGGTGTCTTATAGTTCGTACATAAAATTTGTACTCGTGTGAGGAGATTGAAAAAAGAAGGTTTGGATATTTAAAGTAAAAGAATGAGTGTTGGTATACATTATAGATAAGGTTATGATCACTTCTATTGGGGGAATGAGAACAGGGGTGAATGTACAGTATTGGAGAAGTGGGAACTGGGAATTGAAGATGGGCAGTAAACACAAGTCAGAAGTAGCTGACATGACTCAAATACAAATATCTTTTCAGCTAAAATGCTGTGCTTAACTGTAGGTCAAGGACACAAGTGGTGTTTGTGTGTTGCATTTTGAATGTCTGGCATCCACTTTCCTTACCATCTAGGTTCCCCCTCTGACCTCTCACTGGTAGTAGTAAGATTAAGGGATAGATATCTAGGCCTGCTCAAAACATTAATGTTGAAATAACATAAAACACATCAATCAGTACAACTTCCAGGTTTAGTTTAGTTAAAATAGCAACTGTCAATGACAGCATGTTGCATGTGTGCCCAGGTAGCCAAGAAGGCCAATGGCATCCTGGCCTGTATCAGGAACAGCGTGGCCAGCAGGTCCAAGGAAGCGATTCTGCCCCAGTACTCAGCCCTGGTGAGACCACACCTCGAGTCCTGTGTCCAGTTCTGGGCCCCTCAGTTCAGGAAGGAGATTGAGGTCCTGGAGCAGGTCCAAAGGAGGGCAACCAGGCTGGTGAAGGGACTCGAGCACAGATCCTGTGAGGAGAGGCTGAGGGAGCTGGGGCTGTTCAGCCTGGAGAAGAGGAGGCTCAGAGGAGACCTCATCACTCTCTACAACTCCCTGAAAGGAGGGTGTAGCCAGGGGGGGGTTGGTCTCTTTTCCCAGGCAACCCTCAGCAAGACAAGAGGGCACGGTCTCAAGTTGTGCCGGGGGAGGTTTAGGTTGGACATTAGAAAGAATTTCTTTATGGAGAGGGTGATCAAGCATTGGAATGGGCTGCCCCGGGAAGTGGTGGATTCTCCGTCCCTGGAGATATTTAAAAAGAGACTGGATGTGGCACTCAGTGCCATGGTCTGGTAACTGCAGCAGTAGTGGATCAAGGGTTGGACTTGATGATCTCTGAGGTCCCTTCCAACCCAGCCAATTCTATGATTCTATGAATATTGCATCCTCATTTTGTATAGCATCCACTGTAAATTTAACTGGCTTATCACATTTTGGTTTTGGGATTACATGACAAATGGTATGATTTTTATAGAAACTTTTTTTTTAAATAGCAGTAAATGACAAAATTTTCTTTGAAGAAATGTGTTACATGAGTAGAACAGAGTACAAATAGCCATGTTCATAAAAACTTGCCACATAAGTATGGCTAAAAAGGCACAGATTTATTGTGGGAGCTTTTTTCTTTCTTATTTTATTAGCAGCAGCCTGTGTGCTATTTCTGTGTGCATTCCTGTTCCACAAGGCAATTCCTGTGTCTGCTTTAGCACAATTCTCTTCGCTTTCTGGAGAGACAAGGTCTCAACCTGCTGCTATAGCAATGTGTGTGGAATATTGTTGTGCACAGAGTCTGGATTTTTAACATGTGTGAGCTTAAGCAGTGTTTAATGGTACTACTCTATCCCATATACAGCACTTTTAATGCAAAATACTGCATAGTCTTGTTAGTTTAACCTGAAGTTTAAACGTAATTGGGGTGGGGAGAGGCTTAAAGCTTAAATTCTAAAGATAAGTTAATGGTCACAAAACCTGCACACAATCTCCTAAGGTACTCAAGAAGCAGAGATTTTTTTTTTTCTAACTAGATCAGGAGCAGTAAATTACATGCTTGTTTTTTTTTCTAATACCAGGCTACAGCATTTAACATGTATTCAATGAGCAGTTTTGATCTAACTGCAAAACAGGCTGAGAAATATTGGCTTCAAAGTCAATATAAGTATGAGGTTCAAAGCCTAATTTGTCACTGCATAATTAAAGTTATTTAGGATGGCTAATGGGTAGACCAAGCTGTTTGTGTGAACTCAGTTGATGTGATAAAAAAAAGAATAGATAGTGGTTGAAGACTCGTCCCCACCAGCCTAATTCCATTGAGTTCTGTTTATCCTGACAAGTTGCTTATGTATAAGTGGTAGGTAGCACCTGTGTTTTGGAACATATGCTACCCATGAGTTTTGTAAGGAACAGTGTAAGAGAAAAAAACAGAATGTCCTAAGTAAAATGCCTGATCGAAACATGGGTGAAATAATCTAATATTCTGCTACTGTACAAATAAACCTTTTCTGTGGTTGCCCCATGGGTGCAATGCAATAGCAGAAGAGAAACCAAGTGATTGCTTGATTCTCTATGGGAGTAAAATTGACTTACACAGTGACAGAAGAGAGAGTCAGAGTGCTCTAGAAGAAATTACTTGTGAAGATGTCATCCATGCTTAGTATTAGTTTAAAGGAGTGTAAAAAAGAATGTGATTTCTTGTTAGGAAACAATCAGAAGGAGCTGTCTTTTTGCTACAGTTTGAGCAAGTTTGAAATTGTGAATCTGGAGCTACTCAGAGATGGTGATATTTTTTGTGTTACTGAGTTTTGTTAAATGTAATACGATACATCATCTTCATCTCTGGAGATTCTTAAATATACTGAAGAAAAAGTAATTTGAATGCATAAGAATTTCTAAATGTCAAGATATATGAGTAAATGTAACCTTATGATTTGTAGAGTTTGCAATTATTTATGTGTGTTTATAAGATCAGAAAATACTGTGCATAATAACCACTGAAACTATTTAACTGCTACAGAATCAAGCAGGTTGAAATATAATTAATTTTACACTGTAAAGAGGAAGATCCCTACCTATTACCAAATATTATTATTCCTGTGATACAATACTGAAATACACAGAAAGGTGTAGATCAAATGCATATACTACTATATCAATTTTATTGTTAACATTGTGATGTACAGTTTACAGGTATTTTCCCTCAAAATAAAGCATGTCCACAGGCAACAAACAGTAGGGTGAAAAAAATATGGTCACAACCTTCATCAACTGTTGTCTTTTCCTTCTTTCAAGTAAATTTGCCTTGAAAATATAAACCAGCTATAGGTAAGCATAGGGTGTATCTCAGAGTTTGCAGCTAAAATAATTGTGAACTTTGAAAGGCCTAATCTATTTCAGTGCCACTCAGACTGGCAATGCTGGCAAACACCTTTTAAATGTTTTCATTGCTCCTTGAGTGTGTAAGTTCTCCTGGTACTCCAGCTGCCAGTGGAGCTAAGGCTTGTGATTGCAAGAGAATTGGGATACCATTTGTGCTTGTAGAGAATTAAATTTATGACCTATGCTACAAGCTGAACCTGGAAAGGACTGTTACTCTAAAAGCTCTGGGGTTTTACAAATTTGCAGTCTAAAGAAGTACAATTTTTTTTTTTACTAGTACTGTTAAAGCCGTAAGAAAATTTATTTTCATTATTCAGCACTGCAATTTCTAATTCAGCTTGATATACAGGCACCAAAGTAAAAATCCCAATGGCTGTTATAACTCTTTGTCCTGTTTGTGGACTGTTTTGCATCTTTTTGCTAAAAGCTGTAGCCCTGACTAGGTTTCAGACTCTATAGCAGTTTCTCAAGGTCATGTTTTTTTTCCCCCCCGCCCTTTTTCCTTCCCTTTGTGCCACACCACCATGACCTCTCTTTTAAGGCAAAACCTCATAGGACTCTCTAGTGACTGGACCTTGAGTTTTAAAAACAGAGTTTCCCCCTGGATCATTTCCCACTGCTTATTTAGGGGTAGGGAGTGTTCCTAGGGATATATATGGTACCAGGTTCTTTCCAGAATTAAAATCTTTAAATCATAATGTCAAGGTATCAAGCAATCAGCCTGATGCTTTTCAGGATTTTGGCATTGTATGGTGCTCAGTTTTGCACGTACCTTGGAGATAAATCCCAGATTCAGGAAGGAAAAAAAATTCACAATAGATAGGTTTAATTCTTCTTTGTGTGAGAGATGTGTGGATCAGAACAGAAACTAGACTGTTAGGATAAGGAGTATGGAGGTATATTTGTGGGTTGAGCACGAGATGTGGTCAGAGAGCCTTGTTGTATGCTTTTATCTTGTGACACTTTAAACAATTTCACAGATACAACTGTTGCATATTTTGAAATCCATCTGTTTCTATCTCCTTGTTGTCTTCTTGGGAGATGACGAGTTAACACAGCAACAACTTAGTTTGGATTAATAATACGTAGATATGCTATACAATAATATTTTAATAGGGCCAGGAATTTGGGGTTTTTTGCATGGAATTTTCTTTTTTTTTTTTTTCTGGCAACGTGGTCTGATAACGTGAAATGCCTTCTCAAGTGGCTGGCTTAGTTTTTTAATGTATAAGTTGTTTCCATTGTTAGCTGAAGAAAGCAAATGTGATAAACTTGGTAAGGAGATTTCAAGGGTTTCTGGTGCACTCCAGCTAAATGATTTTCATCATAACAACAAAAAAAAGTGCCCTGGTGTCTAAGAGCTGCTCCTCTGCAAAATGAAAGCATCCATTTATAGAAAACAGAGCGATTAGGGCTCTTTCCAAATTGAAAAATACATCAGGGAAAAATGTATTATCAGAAAGCTTCAGGCATTGTTGTTTTTCCAGTGATACAGAGGCAAAAAGATTTCAGAAATGGAGTATAATAGCAGGACACAGTCATTCATGGCAGCAGTAACTGAATGGAGCTTTGTGAGTTCTCAGGCTCTGTTAGTAATGGTCAGATTTCCGTGGGTGCCAAGGTCTAGTGCCTAGTACTGGGTTTAATTATTTTTCTGATTTTATGACTAAGTGACAATAAGGATTATCTTCCAGACCCAGAGATACTTTTTGACTGTATTTAACACCTTTGCTTATTTGAAAGACTGTAATAGCTTTCTATGATATGTATATTGTTTTCAGGGAAAGCCACAGTTTTATTGGTGTAAAAATCATAGCTGCAGTGAGCTAATTCTAACCCAGACATATGGAGGTTTACTGGCCAACAATTACAGTAGGTTTGCATCTGCTTTTTTTCAGGTGTGAAGTTATCACATTTCCCCCGCTGTCCCTAGCATTTGCCTTGTTTCATTTCTTTTGTGCTGTAATCAAACAGATTGCTTTTCCCAAATCATTAATTCAGGATGAAACTTACTGAACTCTGAAGTCCTAGGAAATTTAGGCAGATGAATAAATGTATGAAAGCCCCTAAGACAGGATTGCTTGTCTGCCAAGTCACTTCCTTGAGATTAAAAGATGTTGTCATTTAATTGAAATAAATTTTTGCTTAAAAATCACCAACTAAAGACTTGATAAAATGACTTTTAGGATTAGCAACCTTTTGAAGATCACAATGCACCCCTGAATAAAATCCATATTTATTTTGTAAGTCAAATTAAATGATACCATTGAGGAGTTTTTGCACTTTGCCTATCATTCATTTTGTTCCATGGCCTACTTTTGAATTTACTTAAGTTAATCTAGTTAAACGCAAGTCCTCTGAAGACAGTGGAATTACTGTAGCAAATAACCACTGAAAGAAAGAGGAGGGTCAGGGATGTATTTGTAATGTCACAAGAATTCTTCATGAAACTGCTTTTAAAAGGAACTCCTGAAAACTTAAAAATTAGGCCTCAAGACAAGACTTTCACAAGTGCTGCCCAGAAGAGAAATCTGTTACTGGTGGTAGTGTCAATGGCCACCAGCTACTGCACATTTGGTATGTATGCAGTCCTGGATCTGGTTAAAATTATGTGTTTAATTGTCTTGTAATCAAGCTAAATGTAAGTGGAATTTGAGGTCCTTCTTCACAGTGATACCTAAATGTCATAGGGAATTAACTGTATTCCTTATACAGCCACACATTATTGTGCTTATAAAAGAAATATTTATTTTTTTAATTACAATTGTAAGCTGTATGTTGAAAGGCTGGCTAGGCATGTGTGTGAGCACTCAAACAAAAAAAAAAATAGGGCTGAAAAAATGGAAAATCAGTAGGTAAGTGGAGAAGTTTGAGTATGGCTCCAGTAGATGTGAAGACGTGTTCTTTGTTACCACACTGGAGAGGCAGCTTTGTAATTGTCAAGGGCCCTCTTGCTGTGGGCTTGCTGCTGCAGAAGGGGAAACTTGTGCTCTCCCTGGCCCTCACCTGCTTGCTCCTGATTTCAGGGCAAACTGATTTAACCCACTTGTCAGAAGGAAGAAAATCACCTGTTTACTCTCCTACTCTTTTATGATTCTATCTGTTCACCACAGAATGGCATTTCTGTCACAACCAGGCTTGCTGTGAGGGTGACAGGAGCAGGAGGTCAGGACTTCCTGCTCTCCTCAATGCAAGATGTTAGTTCAGCTTCAGTCATTGGGTTAAGCCATACCCTCAGGTGTCTTAGGGGCTCAGGTGGAGAAAGTGCATATGGATTGTTGTAACAACTTAGCTTTTAGGCTTTTTTTGATTGCTGTAACTTCATATTTTTTCACTAAGAGCCAAGACTTCTAAATAAGGGCTCAAGAAAGCAACAAAGGAACTACCTTTGCATGGGAACTTTCACCCTAAAAAAACAGTGTATTTCTCCCCATGGATGAGCACTGGCATTTAGGCTGTCCTCTGAAGAGATCTTGGTGACCTGACAGCCTGCTTCTAGTTTGCCCTTTTGAGAACATGCTTAGAGTGGTTTTATTAAAGGTCTTGTGCTTGTGAGGAGAATATTGCTCAACACAAGACACTGAAGTAACAGACCAAGAAGGCAGGAACACTTCCCAAGTGTTTATGAGCTAACTAAAGGCAGAGAAGGTGGCAGTATCCTGTGTTTCCCGTGATGGTGCTAACTGGTTCTTGCCCAGCCTGGTCAGGCTTTCCTGGCCAGGTCCCTGTGTGTGCACCTCAGTGGGTACAGAGGTGGCAGAGGTGACATCTGACAGGGATATTTAGTCTTTCAGGTCTATCAGGTTCTTTATGCTGTTCAGCCTGTCCTTGCAGCATCTCTTTTCAAACACAGCTAAAAGGAGTTATGAGCGACAGCAGTTCACCCTTCTCATTCTCTGTTCATCAGCTAGACTTCAGGCATCACTTTTTCTGTCATTGCCCTTTGCATTCCCGCTTTTTATTTGCCAGAAAATATTTTAGCATAGGTTTTGAATAGTACCATCAGATCTATTGGTTTGGATGCATTTAATCTTCCCAGTGTTTGTTCATAAAAAATAGATGTTTATTCATAAAAAAAAAAAAGATTTTTTTTTTTTTTCTAACCATGAACAATTCAGAGGACACGCTCCTGACAAGAGATGGCAACTCTACAAAAGAGAAACTTAAAATGCACAGTACAAGTCTTTAGCTCCTGAAGTAAGAATAACTGGTAGCAGAAATAAGCTATTTTCTTGTGTGTGAGCGGTGATTAACTTTGCCAGTGATTAGTCACTACCATTAACAAAAAAACAGTAAGAGATGTAGAAACTCATCTTCTCTAGACTAAGAAGGTTTGTTCTTGTGTTTACTGATTACAGCCTTGGGACTAGTAACAAATTTGGATCCTATATGTAACTCTGTGGGACTTGAACCCACCATATTAGCAACTAAGGGCTGGATTTTAACAAATTCAAAGTCTCTATAGATGTATGGCCTAATGACAAGCTAGAGGTCAACATGAGTACTAGGAGTGCTGCAATGTGGCCTTTTTCCACCCTTTCCCTCTCCTTTCCCCTCCCATCTCCCCCCACACTTTTCCCCCTTATCAATAGGTGGCTAAAGGATTGGTGCCACCTGCAGAATTCTGGGTTTTTTGACAATGGGGCAAATTCCCTGGTACCTTGTCTCCTCAGTTTGGATGGGCTTCATCTGTCTAGCAGGGACAAAAGGACTGTAACCCCTAAGTTAGTGGGGCTGATCAGGAGGGCTTTAAAGTAGGTTTGGAGGGGAAAGGGATTGAAACTGCTCTCCAGAGATGACCCTAAGGGTGGAAAACCTGAGTTGAGTGAAATCAGCAGCTCAGCTGAAGTGCATGTGCACCAATGCACGCAGTATGGGAAACAAACAAGGGGAGCTGCAAGCCCTGGTGGAAAGCTGGGATGCAGTCACCATCACGGAAACGTGGTGGGATGGCTCGTGTGACTGGAGTGCTGCCATGGATGGCTACAGGCTCTTCAGGAGGGACGGATAAGGTGGGAGAGGTGGAGGGGTGGCTCTATATGTTGGAGAGTCTCTTGACTTTGTAGAACTCAGTGCCAGTAACAATAAGGTTGAGTGCCTGTGGATCAAAATTGGGGAAGGCTAACAAGGTCTGTTCCAGACCACCCAACCAAGATGATGAGAGTGATGAACTATTCTACAAGCAGCTGGCAGATGTCTCAAAATCACCAGCCCTTGTTCTCATGGGTGGCTTTAACCTGCTGGGAACTCCACACAGCAGAGAAGAGGCAGTCTAGGAGATTCCTAGAGTGTATAAGGATAATTTCCTACTCCAGCTGGTAAAGGAGCCTACCAGGGATGGGGCCCTACTAGACCTTCTGTTCACAGAGAGGGGCTGGTGGGAGAGCTCTCCAAGCCATTCTCCATCATTTACCAACAGTCCTGGCTCACTGGAGAGGGCCCAGATGATTGGAGGTTGGGGAATGTCACAGCAATCCACAAAAAGGGACGGAAGGAGGAAACTAGGCCTGTCAGCCTGACCTCAGTGCCTGGCAGGGTTATGGGGCAGATCATCTGGGGGTAATCACACAGCACCTACAGGATGGACAGGGGATCAGACCCAGCCAGCACGGAGCTAGGAAGGGCAGGTCCTGTCTGACCAACCTGATCTCCTTTTATGAGTGGGTGACCCGCCTGAAGGATGAGGGGAAAGCTGTAGATGGAGTCTGCCTGGACTTCAGCAAAGCCTTTGACACAGTTTCCCATAGGATCCTCCTGGAAAAGCTGTCAGCCCAGGGCTCAGACAGGGGCACTCTGTGCTGTGTTAGGAACTGCTGGAGGCCCCCAGAGAGTGGTGCCGAACCGTGCTGATCCAGTTGGTGGCCGCTCACCAGTGGTATCTCCCAGGGATCAGTGTTGGGTCCGGTTCTGTTTAATATCTTCACTGATGATTTACATGAGGGGATTGAGTCCACCATTAGCAAATTTGGAGACGTCACTAAGTTGAGGGGAGTGTGGATCAGCTGGAAAGCAGGAGGGCTCTGCAGAGGGACCTGGACAGACTGGAGAGTTGGGCTGATTCCAAGGGGATGAGGTTCAACACGGCCAAGTGCCGGGTCCTGCGCTTTGGCCTCAACAACCCCATGGGGAGCTCCAGGCTGGGCACAGAGTGGCTGAGAGCAGCCAGGCAGAAAGGGACCTGGGAGTCTGGATTGACAGGAAGCTGAACATGAGCCAGCAGTGTGCCCAGGTGGCCAAGAAGGCCAATGGCATCCAGGCCTGTATCAGGAACAGCGTGGCCAGCAGGTCCAGGGAAGGGATTCTGCCCCTGTACTCAGTGCTGGTGAGGCCACACCTCGAGTCCTGTGTCCAGTTCTGGGCCCCTCAGTTCAGGAAGAAGATTGAGGTCCTGGAGCAGGTCCAAAGGAGGGCAACTGGGCTGGTGAAGGGACTCGAGCACAGATCCTGTGAGGAGAGGCTGAGGGAGCTGGGGCTGTTCAGCGTGGAGAAGAGGAGGCTCAGAGGAGACCTCATCACTCTCTACAACTCCCTGAAAGGAGGGGGTAGCCAGGGGGGGGTTGGTCTCTTCTCCCAGGCAACCCTCAGCAAGACAAGAGGGCACGGTCTCAAGTTGTGCCGGGGGAGGTTTAGGTTGGACATTAGAAAGAATTTCTTTACCGAGAGGGTGATCAGACATTGGAATGGGCTGCCCCAGGAAGTGGTGGATTCTCCATCCCTGGAGATATTTAAAAAGAGACTGGATGTGGCACTCAGTGCCATGGGCTGGGAACCATGGTGGCAGAGGGTGAAGGGTTGGATTTGACGATCTCAGAGGTCCTTTCCAACCTGGATGATTCTGTCATTCTATGAACTTTAAAGCTGGGGCTTAGAGAACTCTTCTGCTTCCCATCTACTGACTGGATGGACTCTTTATTTGTTCTTTAATTGACATTATACAAGATCTGTGGTACCTGCATGAGGTGGATGATAGGAAACTGGTTATTTCTGACATGACATAAAAGGCCATTTATTCTCTCTTTTTGTTGTGTTTGCTGAATACCATGGGGGATGGGAAGATTTGTACAGAAGGTTTTACAGCTGCTGCATGCTGCTTTTCTCTGCTGAGGTAATTGTCTGGTGACAGTCCTAAAGGTCCTTGTATTACAGAGGCTTTGTACTAGTCTGCTGATCAAGGTCTTATAACTCCTATCTCCATGGTCAGTGGGCTAGGATGAGGATGATAATGAGGAGGCATCTAGCATGAGATACTTCTCTTGAAGCTTCTAAATTATCTTCTGTGAGTAACCTCACAGTCAAATCAATACAAGTATGTTATACTCAAGAGTGTATGTTAATGTCATGAGCATTTGGGACTGACATTCATGTTTATTGACAAAACCAAAACGACTTAAAGGAAAAGATCACGTTAATAACACATATATAGAGCATTGAGATACCATGTCCTGTTCTTCATCTCATACTAAAAAATTTCAAATGCAAATCTCCTTAAAAAAACATTTTCCATACTTACACTGCACTGTGTTGGACCATTTCCTTTTTATTTGAATGCCAACATTTGAAAGTGCTAGCTCTGAAAAAGCCTGGTGTAAACTACACTGAATGGCAGAGCATACAATAATGAGGAACATAGATGATGTTCTCCCAACTTAAAATGGTGCTGAATGCTCAGTAAAAAAAACTTTTGCACGTCTGCTAGAAATCCAGATTAGCAGTGCAGCAAATTGCAAGGCTCTCTTATTTATAAAAGTATTTAATCAGTTTTCAAAAGTCCATCACAAAAGAATCTTCTCACAGGATATTTGCTGCATATACATCTGCTGCAGCAATGTGCCCAGCTTCATGTACTTTAGGGTTCTCATTTGGGCAAGGTGCACTCCTTGTAATTAAACTAAAGCTGTAATATAGCATCTTTTTTACTTTTCCTTCCCCCCCCCCCTTTTTTTTTCCCCTTCTACGTGTCCTTTATCCTTTTATCCCTTAACTCCTTATTTTGTCATATCAGGCTGTACCCTTTGAAGAGGGATGCCAGTAGTCACTGTGAAAGGAGGACAGAAGTATTAATAAGGTACCAGGAGGAGTGTTGGGTAACTCACAGGTCTGAGCTCAGGATCCAGTATTACTTGGGGATATGGCTGAGAAAAAAGTTTAGAGGCTACACAGGGAAGCATATAGAAGCTGTGTATGCAGACAGGTATTTCTGTCACTCTAGCTGAAAGGATTATGATTAGGCTTATTTTTACTAGTAAACCTAGCCCTGGATTAAGAGAATGAAGAATGAGTAAATAGGGAGAGAGTTTCAACAGGCTGTAAAGGAGAACAATTGGAGTAAAAATAATTGGAATGTCTTAGGGTAGAAGTGGAGCTAAGGCTGTTACATACTTTTTCCATCTTTTTCCTGACACACAACTTTCTTGCCCCCAGAATTGTCATCTGCTGTTTTCCTGCCTATTTTAATCAGATGATGAGAAATTTTATTTTTTTAAAAATTTGATTACCTAAAGAAAGTCATCCATATGAGAGCTGTCCCTAAAGGACAAGGTTTTTCATTCTCAATTCAGCTGATGGATATTTTGGTGCATATTCCCTTGGTGCCAGTCTTGTCTACCAGAATTGTTTTGGTTGGGGACCTGAAAACCTTTCCTAACTTTATCATCTCTGTTTCCACCGATTTTACCACCCCAAATGAAATCTTTGCAATCCTATTTTTCCACTTCTTATTTCTGTAAAGTACTTGTCTGAAAGAAAAGCTCCTGACGCTGAAACACATGAATTACATTTAAGTGTTGTTCTCTTGTACCTACAGTATTCTGTATGTCTCCTGACCAGTAGTAATTCCATTGTGGAACAACACACACCCTACAGCTCAGAGGGAAGTGATGGGGAGTCAGGGTTTGGTTACACAGGGTGTGTCATGTGTTGGCAATTTCTGGGTCTGGTCCCAGATCAAAGAATAGTCCTGAGAAAAGCAATTAATGGATATTAAGAATGTTTAATCTAAATCAGATCCCACTTTTCCTCTCTGTTTAGCAGGATTAGCAGATGCCTTCTTTCCAGCAATATAGACAAGTCAATTGGGTGTTTTCTAGGGGAAGTTGTAATTACATTAAGTAATAAATGCATTAAGTGGTTATAGTATTTCAATATTTCATTTAAATTATTACAAGGAAAATTAATGTCATTGCTTTCACTGAGGTATTGCAAGCTGTGACTAGCCAGGAATTATCCTGGGATCTCAGCAAAAGGTGACACATCCTGTGTTTGTAGATTAAATATTGTCATATTTTATTTTTTCTCACTTGTTTGAAATTGTGTGGATATGAGGTAAATGCATAAAAAAGTAAAGAACATAGACATCACTTCCTTGAGTAAATGAGGTTTCTAAAAAAGTTTTTAACTAGACAAATTGAAATTCATCTAGTTAAAAAAATTGCAGCAAAACAGTCTAATGTTAGTAGATGATACCAGTTGACCAACTATCCGTAGCAATTTGTAAATAATGCTCTTTATGCTAGCAGAGAACAAATCATGATGGATATGTAATTTTAAAAAGCAAAACAAGAAACAAGACTTCAACTAAAATCATGCTTGTGAGCCAGAGATCATGCCGTGCAAATTAACAATGTCATTCTTTCTCAAGCATTTTTTATATGTTCTTATTGTGGTCTTAAGTAAATGCTTGTCAAAGTAACTTTCAGCTTTCCCAGTGCAAAGTGATTCTTGATCGTGTTAGAAAAGTTGAGGTGTGATACAAGCCTTTGCATAGAAACCTTGCAATCTTTTTTTTTTGTTGTTGTTGTCTTTTTGAGCTCTGAAAAAAAGATTAAATTGTAGAACTTGTGTTAATGCTGGAATTACTGCCAGGTCAGCTAGAATTAGTGCTGCATTGGAGGCTGCTGTGACTAGACATGGTGTTAAGAGGCTGATTTTGCCTTTCTTCCTTTACTTCAGCTCTTGTGGCTACTTGCTATTGAAATATCACAAATTAATTTTGATTTAAAAGGATCTCTGGGAGTCATCAAGTCCAACATACTGCTTAAAGTAGGGCTAATATGGAAGATATATCAGATTTGTCAAGACTTGGTTGGTCCTGCATTGAAAATATCCAAGGACAGATATTTCCCAGGCTCTCCAGTTGACCTGCTCCAGTGCTTGATCACTTGGTTTGCCCTTTTTCCTCCTAAATCTAATCAGAATATGTCTTGCTGCAACTTGAAACTGTGATAACATGTTGTTCCATTGGGCATCTATGAGGAAAGTTTGGCTCCATCTGTATTTATCCCACTGAAGACTAGGAGACTACATTTAGAGACCCTGGTAGCTTTCTCTTCCTTTGGGCTGAAGGAACCCAACTTCCTCATGCATCACGTGCTTGATCACCATTTGGATGGCTCTTTGGATTCTCTCCTTATTGGTTTTTTCTTTTGTATCTAAAGATTCAAAAACGAGCATATAACTTGAAATGCAGCTTTGACAATGATTACTAGAATGGAATAGTCATTTCCAGCAAACCACTGGTTATGTTTTTCCTAATGCAGACCAGTCTGCCGTTAGCACTCACTATTTCACAGGCATGCTCGTGTTCAACTAAGTTCCTGTTCACCAGATTCCCACTGTCCTTTCTCAGAATGCTGCTTAGCCTGTCAGTCCCCAGCCTCCTCTGTTGCACAGGGAAATTTTCTGCTACATGCAAGACTTTGGATTTGCATTGATGGAATTCATGAGAGTGCCACGAGCTGATACCTTTGGCTTGTCAAGGCCCTACTGAAGGGCAGCCCAGCTCTCCGGTGTGCAAACATAACAATTTGACTTGTCTGAGCTTAGGTTAATGAGTTATGAGCAAAGCATTTCAGGCTGCTGTTCCAACAACATCCTTGAAGGAGAAATTGTGGGTAAGGATCTCTGTGCCTTTCAGAGATCTGGCGAAGTGAATTCTTGGCCTCTGTCCTTTTCTGCTTGGCTCTAAAATATATGGAGCTGCCTTGATGTTCAGAGATTCCTTCAGCTCATTCATCTCCTGCCTTTTTGTACTTTCTGAGGAGCTCCTGAATCATTACTGTAACTTACTGAATTCCAAGCTAATATTCTCTGCTGGGTTAGCTTCTTACAGAATTAATCAATGACATCGGAAGAGGGGTTTGTGTTTAGATCTTCAGGGATCAATGGCATCAGGGAGTTATGGCATTTACATTCAAGTTGAAAGTGTTACTCTGACAAGCACTTGCTGGCAGGGGTTGGACTCAGAATAAAAGGAGGGTTAGCTTACTCTGACCTTTGTGTTCAGAGCATTAGCTGATATTTAGAGCCTTGTGTTTGTGTTTCTTCTCAGCTTGAGGTAGCTCAGTCCTGCCATTCAAGAGTATTTAACTGCCAGACTTCAGATGGCCTAGACCAGATACACCTCTGCTATTCTGCTAAAGGTGTCCTGAAATTACTTGAATTAATGTAGAAGCGTTACTGTTGTGTAGAAGTTCAGATGGGGGAAAAAAAGTATCTTCAACTCAGGTTCTTGCTGCCTGTTTTTGTGGTTTATATTGAAGTTAAATCATCCCATACAAAATAAACATTTTTTATTAAAGAGAAGAAATAACTTTTTGAAGACAGTATTTATCATAAATACTTTATTGAAGTGAATAATGTTAATAGGAGTTCTTACAGAAACTCTGAAAATGGAGCTTACTCTCAAATGGCAAATTAAATTATTTGTATCAGGTTAAAGCTGTGCCAATATAACTTCTGTTTTATTATTTCTAAGTAGACAGCTTTGCTGTTTGCCTTCTTTTGAAGGATCTGGCACAAAGTGTGTTACTTTTAACACCGATATCTTAAAAAATGTGATTTATTGGAAAAAAAATCGTGTCTATGCTGAACTAATACTTAATATCAGGTTAATTTACACAGGTATTTCATAAGATAGTCATATCATTTTACATGCTTTGATTAAATGGTCTTTAGAATCATAGCATTCTATTTGCTGTACTCTAAGAATTTGTAATTAATTTATCAGTATTTACTGAAGATGAAAAAGTACAGGAACTAATGCAGATTTTTTTTTATTAAAGGGCCAAACAAGCCAGTTAAATGACATTTCAAAGTGTGCATCCAAATTCACTAATAGTGATAAACCATAAAGTGCATTAGAAGGCAAATTATTTCTACTCAGTGAGGAATATGGGTATGATAAGTATAACATTGCTCATAATACACCTAATGGATTAATGCACAGACAAATTGAAAAATCCCTGAAAGAAGACTCTCTAGTCTCATTTAAATTGTCAGAAGCAAGTCAAAAGAAGAACTACTACTTTGTTAGATGTGAGCTAATATATCTGTTTTCCATATGTTGTGGAGCAGAAATACACAGCACTCTGTAGTTGATTATCAGCAGTGTATGGTTTTTCATTTGTATGGGGCTTTATTTATTTATTTCTGAGTAACTGCAAATAACTCCTGTAGTCTAATTTTTCTAAATTTGGTTTCTTTTGTCATCTCAATTAATTAATTATGTACTTGTTTCTACTGTTTATGGCTGAACACACACTGTAGTTTATGAATAAAGTAAATTCACAGAAGGGAGTACAGCACAATGAAGCAAGCGGTGGACAAATTTTCAATTTTCCTTCTCTCAACAGGGTTCTGTTATCATGCTGAATTTAAATTATGAAGAGTTCTGAAATCTGGAGGTGTAGGTGTTTTGTCATATCAGCTTCTAACTGATATCTGTTGAAAAATAATGGTAAGCTGATCTTAAAGAAGTG
Source organism: Heliangelus exortis (assembly GCF_036169615.1). Classification (NCBI taxonomy): domain Eukaryota; kingdom Metazoa; phylum Chordata; class Aves; order Apodiformes; family Trochilidae; genus Heliangelus; species Heliangelus exortis. Next base: position 89,049,051 of record NC_092423.1, read on the forward strand.
CATAAGCTTTTGTGGTTAGGGGAGACATAAGACATTTCCCTCCCCTCCAGCTAAGGGACACACTTGCATGCTAACACCATATCCCACTCAAATCTATGTTAATATTGTACATTTTATGACTTATACTTATCTTTGCCTGTCTGTCTTCTTTGGTGTGGGTGTGAGTCTATCTTCCAATTCATGTAGTAGCTTCAGCTACAGTTTGAGCACCCTGGAAGCTGGTACTCATTCATTCACCCATCAGTTTGCATCCAGCAGGGCCAGTGGAAGGCACTGGGAGAATCCACGCCTGTTGGTTTCACTGGTTCTACTGCTGCTAGGGAATACAGTCTCCACTGTACCTGAGGAAGGGGCTGTTCCATGGTCGTATAAACTGAGATGTTATTTAGCAAGTGCTTCTAAGCTCAGCAAGCTGACTTGTGCTTCCAACTTGATTTGCTGAGATTTTTGGGTTTTTTTTTTTTTTTTTTGGCTTGCTTGTGCATATCTTTTTTACAATTAGTATATAAATTTTGCTAGTAAACTGTCATTCTTGAGGCTGATATATGGATGTTGAAACCAGCATCTCCTTTTCACTATTATTATTGACCCTCAAAGCAGAGCAGTCAAGTTTTAGTGCTCCAGGAAGATCTGTGGCAATTACCAACGCTGTTGTCCTTCTCTTCCATTTGTCCTGCTTCTGCATTCATGCACCAGCACACACACATACATACACATCCAAAGTAGAAAAGTTGCCAAAGTAGAAAAGATAATGTGGAATCTCCTTGTGCTCTTCAGATTGAGCTCAGCTCACTTATAGTTGAACAACTACCAGTATCAACTTTTATCTGTCAAACTTGATTTACCCGAAGTGGAAACCACTCACATGAACTCTTCTCAGTGGGCTCTGGAAAGGTAGCAGCCAGGTGATGGTTTCTGACCCCAGGATAGGTAGAAGAAGTTTTCCTTGGCACTTCTGTGACATATGACTTACAACATTGAATTATATGTACTCCTGTATTTTCTCAAAACCTTAAAATCCCAAGACAGGCTTCTTGAATACATTCTTGCTACTGGTTTTTAAGTAGATGTTGTGCCTCCCTCCTGCACCAATGCCTTCCACAGCTGTCAGTTTTCATGCAATTTCAGCTAACCAACAGAAAACATATTTAGGTGTCCTTTTACTGCACCACTGCTTTGTACCAGAAAAGATAATGACTAACAACTTTCTTCCCCTAGAAGCACTCAGTGTTGTATTTAAGTAAGATGGTTGAAACATATTAAGATATTTGGAGCACTGGTTTATTTTATGGAAGCTTTTCCAGGTCAGGGTCATTGTCAGTTTAATGTTTTGCCTGGTCAGGACTTACATATTTTTCTGGAAAAAACCCCCCAAAAGAAACAACACACCAGGAAAATTTTAACTCATTCACATTTTCTTTTACTTTTATGATGCCATTGAAAGAAAGGAGAAGAAGAAAAAAAAAAATGATCCAGAGCTGCTCAAAGTACCTTTTTTCGTTTGACAATGTAGTGTCAACCACACTTGACAGAATGATTAAGATCATTCTGCTAGCATTTTATACCATTTCAACCTGCTAGGATTCTGGATGACAGTCAGTACTTATTTGGCAAAGGGATGTCAAGAATCTGCTCACTTCCCCATGCCATCTTAAAATAATTTAGCTCTGTTGCAGTACATAGTGTAACAGAAAGTAGTTTGTCTTAAGAAGCTTTATATTTGCATATTTAATTTTTTTTTTTTAATTTTAATCTCTGAGCAAGCTAAATCTGAATGACTCAAGCAAAATCATGGAGATTTTTAAGGCAGGGAGATCATGTAGACATATGGGAGAATTAATCTGTTTGTCTATCCAGGTACTAAACTGGTCTGAGAATTTTCCCCTGTCATGATTTAGTACAGTTGTTTACAGTTGAGTTTAGTTGAGCCATTTTTAGCAGGGTTCAGACAAGTTAAAAAATGTTAATTTAGACAGCCATGAATTCTGCTTATGCATGTGAGCTTTGCCTACAGGCTATCAGTGCCTATCAGAGCATTATGTACCAAACGAAGAGCAGCAATGATTGAGATGCCAAATATAACCACAGTGTGAAGGGACCTGGACAAATAAGAATTTGGTGGCTTGGAACTTCTTCATGGTACAAGTCAATGAGTTTTCTACAGAATTTGGTGATGCACAACTATCAGGAATTACTAACGCAGTGAGAAATGTCTGAGGGAGTTCAAGTCCAGATTTTATGATGGAGAATACTACATGGAGAGAAAAATCAGTCTGGCAGGTTACAGCTCCTTGTAGTTCAGCTTGGGTGGCAAGTAGGGAAGGAACTGAAGAACAAATGAGTTTGTGTGTCACAAACATATACACATTTAACAAACTAAATTAGGTAACTAAGGAAGAGAATTAGGGTGACCTAATTAGACCGAGCTGGACAAACCAGTAGGTCCTAGTAAAGGCTTTTCACAATCTCCAGACTTGAAGTGAATGTGTTTGCTTCTAAACATCTTGGAGGTTGACCTGGGGCTGAATGCAGATTTGATCTATATACACACATTTTTATGTTTGATCTGTGTATTCATTCCACCTGCATACAGCCCAGCTCTGTTTCTCATTTGTTCCTCGTGTCCTGTTTTTTTCTGGAGCATGAGGAGGGAACACCCAGGCATTGATATATCAAGGTGAGTAATGCCCTGCTCTTGGCAAGCTTTATTAAGATTCACCGTAGATGCTCCAAGGGGGAAGAATTTTGGTCATTCTGCTAGCAGAAATCCCATTTTATGCTGTTGAATGCCAGTGTTGAGGATTTATTTGGCAGTCTGCTAGGCTGTCGTATTCTTGAAAGGAATACCTCTTTGTTAACCAGTTTGTAATTTGCAGCATGGAGGCAGTATCTTTCCAGACTGAGACTTAAATAAAATGGTGAATTACTGTAGTCTGGTGCTATGTTAATTTAAGTCAAATTAAAACATACCATGAATTTCATTTGGCTTTTATGGGCTAACTGAAGTGGTAGCTTATCCAAATGATCGCCCATTACTCCTCCTTAAATAAATTAGCTTAGCAGAATTTTATTCACTATAGACAAAGTTCAGCTGTTCCACATCACAAAAATATTTTAATTAAAAATCATAGATGTGTGATGAAGAATATTACACCAGATTTTCTTGACCTTCGGGCCAAGAAGGTTTGGTTTGTTTTTTTTTTTTTGCTGTTCTTAATTCATTAAGCCCTTTTTAATCCCTTTGTCATTTCTGTTGTTCTTCTCACCTTTGTGTTTCCAAAGTTCTTGTTGAGGAGTTAAAACAAAAAAGCTAATTTAAAAAATGTTGATTCAGAAAAAGGTCTGCTGTACAAGCCGTGTACAAGGTACTTGTACCACTTCACAAAAAATGCCATCCTCTGATTTTTCCAAACATACAAGATGCTTTATGACCTCTTACTAGAATTTAAATATATTCTTAAGAATGCAGCAGGCATTCTTGTAATAGCTTAAGACATCTTCTCGTTTTCCAGGTAAGTGACTTTCAGAAGCTGTAAGACCAATTCTGAAGAGCCTCATAGTCATCTGTGCTTCTTGCCATCCCTAGAGAACGTTTGTTTCGACAGCTCTGCAGTTGTGGGCACTGAGTGACAGGACACGCTCCCTGTATGACTGACACACAAGAAAGATTTTCTTTTTACCCATATAAAAATAGTCTTTCGGGAGAGAGTAGGTTATGGGAAAGAGAGCATTCATGAAGCAGACTTCCCTCACAACTGATTCTTGCTGATTGCTGAGGGCCAAGTGATTTTTGCAAAATATCACTGCACTCCTACCTCAGTTTCAATTGCAGCTCATTACTCAAGAGTGCCAGGCATGTTGCAGTTACTTCAAATGGTTTTGCACCAGTACACTTCCATTTTCTTCCATCTACAAGAGCTTCCTGATGGTTATTTATAAATTAGGATTTTCTCCTGTATTCTCTTCTCTCCTTCCTGTCCCTCCTTTGATTTGCTGCCAAGAGCATAGCTGCAGTTAAAAGGAGTTTCACCATTTCCAGTACAAAACAATTTTTGGTGTACTGAAGTGAGTCAACAGTTCAGAGATGGTGACCCTTCACTGCATGAAGTGATTTTTCCTTCTCCCAAAATGACCTGGGAAAAAAAACAATCTACCTGTTAAAACCAAGTATATAGTCAATAGTAGACACAAAGAAAGGAGAATATTGGTTAAACACAACTGTTTAATGGCAGTTTCAGAAAATTAATTTTGCTAAACATAGAATGGACTTCAGTATTGATTTATTATTTTTAAATTTGCATTCTGACTTATCTTTTGCAGTACTTACACTCTAGATCTAGAAAATAAAAATATATTTAAATATGATAATGCACATCTTTTAATTTTGTAATTTCTCTTCCCTATATTTCTAAAAATCACAGGAAATGGAATGAAATGAAATCTAAGCAAAATATTACAGCAGGCTGTGACTAGATTTGGTGTGATCTATGAGAGCATAGTCTTTATGGTAGGGTAATAATAAATAGTAATGAATGAAGGGGAGAAAAAAAAAAAAGACAAGTACAAAATTGAACAACTGACATTAGAGACTGTGTGTTGAGCCTGCCAAAATTATCTCCTCTAGCTCTTAATTTTGTATGTGAACTTCAACTGGCAAATGCCTTGTAAATCTACTACAACCTGTCTTTCAAAGTGGGAGGTAACAAAATAGTAAGTAGTTTGCATGAATAAATTTAAGTAATAATGATCTTGGGACTCAAGTGTCTGAAACAATTAGCACCTTTGGAAGCTAACTAAATGCAAAAACACAACTGAATTCCTAGTGGATTTTTAAAAAGCTTTTGAACAGAGATCTCTTCTTCATTTGTTGAATTATTAAAATTAGTTCTTCATTTTATTAGAAATCATTGCAATGTTGAGCTACTTGGGTAAAAAGTGGAAAGGCTGGACAAAACTAAGCCAGCTTATTCTCAAAAATAGGACATCTTATTTGTTTCCTGAACATCTTTAAATATATTATTTTTCTTACACTATGCTCCTGGACTTTTATTCTTTTCCATAATTCCACTTTTTCAAGTAAAGCATAATAGCAATGAAACAGTATATATTATGTCGGAAGAAAGAAGCAGAAAAGAGCAAGGCATTGGTTTCCCTAGTAATACTGACCGTACCAAAATATCTGATAAGTGTTTGAGCACTGTCATGTCAAAGAAAACAGGACAGTACTAAGACTGTTTTGCTTTTTTACATATTTATTCTTTAGAACAGTGAATGTCCATGTGCAGCTTTGAGGATATTTGCCATAATTTATAATCCAAAAGACACTGTGTGTGTGAACATTCATCAGTTTCAATAAATGCTGGTAATGAGAAAACATCTGCAAGACTGTCTTGTGTAATATTATTGGATTGATACAGAAGTGAATGAGATAAAATAGACTGTATGTTTTGAGTGAGCAGATATAGTGTTGATGATTTAAAATTCCTTTTGGCCCAGGAATATTTGAATCGACACAAATTTTATACTGGTTGGTTGATGGGTCCAGCTGCAGAATTATCCAGGTGAACTCAGTAACTTAACCTGTGGGATCTGACTAATTGCTCATGTTGCACAATAGGAGCTCCCTGAGGCACAGATGTCAGCTTTTCATTAGCAATTCCAAACGAGATGGTGATGTTTGGAATTCATGTTCACCAACTTAGAGAAGTTCTGGTCAGCGTTAACTGAATTCCAAATTTCATTGCTGTGCTGCCCTAGAAGAACTTCTGCTTTTAGTCAGTGATATAGCCAGGAAAAAAGGATATGGCGGACCCAATCTAAAATTACTCAGGTGTGGCGTCCTTCATGGGCTGTGGGTGGATATCTGCTCCACTGTGGATCTCCATGGACCAGGGGGACAACCTGTGTCACTGGGGCCTCACCTTGGGTTGCAAAGGAATCTGTGCTCTGGCCTCTGGAGCATCTCCTCCTGATGCTCCTTCTTCACTGACTTGGTGGCAGTGGCTGCTTCTCTCACTTGTTTTTCTTACTCCCTTTTCATAGAAGATACACAGTGTTTTTTACTCTTTCTTAAATGTGTTATCACAGAGGTGTCACCAGTGTCACTGATGGGCTCATCTTTAGGCAGTGGTGTATCTGTTTTGGAGCTGTCTGGAACTGGCTTTGTCAGACACAGGGAGCAGCTCCTGGTGCCATCTCACAGAAGCCACCCCTGCAGCCCTCCTGCTACCAAAACTTGGCCTGTAAGCCCAATACAGAATTGTGAAAGGGTGTAATCTTCATATTGCAAATATGCAAAATCTTCCTTGATAATTTGCTGGACTTGTTGTGTGACAGAGAACAAGGAAAACTTTCAACCCTCTTTAAGGAACAGGTTCAGCTTCCAAGCTGAATGCAAGTTTACAGTGAAAAGAGGAAGCCAATTTGATCTCTGCTGTTAATGCATATTTAATCATAGTGGAAACTTAGGTAGAGTCAGTTTTGATTACCTAGGATTTATCTATTTGCTACACTTCTTAAATTTGAATCACCCAGTGTAAATGTTATATACTCAAGGACACAGTACTGAGGAAGAAATGTAAGTCGTATAAAAACAAACCCAGCAACAAAAAACAAACAAAACCCCAACAACAAAAAAACCCACAACAAAAACCAGAAAAAATTGAGAAAGTGTATCTACTCCTCTTATAAGGAAAGACAGAAATTTTTATCTATCTTGCTGGATAGACTCAGTTCCCAAATAATGAACCAAGAAATAGAAAATGGTGTTGAGCAAGAAGTTGAACCTTCACAAAATGTTTAGACAGCCTCTTAAGAAATAAGGTGACAGAGAATACTGAGTGGTCACCCTTCCCCTCGAGTCAGTGACTTAAGAGACAAGTGGCACCTGAGGCAGAATGTAAGCTGTTAAATAGGGTGCTAAGCACCAGTCCCTTAGTGGTAACACACTGTAAATTGTTCTCTATACAGCAGGCAGGATCCGTTAAAGAAGTTGCTAGGTAAAATCTCAGTGTGCCAAGAGGTGTCAAGGTGAGAGGGTTCGTTTACTAGGGAGTATTTCACTGAGTAGATAGTAATTTTCTGCTCTGTTTACTCCTTCTAAACCAAAATGAAATCTGATATCTAATAGTTAAAAAATTATAGATAAAACTATATACAAGAGTCTACAGCTTAGGACAAAATAATTTCTGTTTTAAGATTAAGAAGCTTGATGTAGTTGTTGGATAGGGTTTGGTGGTTTGTTTCCAGGTACAGAACACAAGACAGGCCATAGTGGTTCACACCATGACTCAGTATTGCCCTGGAACAGGTGACTTATAGGACAGGACAAGGTAAACATTTAATCCTGCTTCCCCACAACACTGTCATAGCCACTGAAGATCCATGAGGAAATAATTTTCTCTTTGTTAAGGAATTGGGGATTTTTGTTATGATCTGTGAACTAGTTAATTTTCTTTTCAAGTATTTGTGAACTTTGAACATTCAGCACCTACCCTGGCAAGATGTCTCACACCTACTTCACATAGTGTGAAGAAGTTTATAACAAATGAAAAGAGGGGCTTTTTCTTTCAATGGATTGTTGCATTGACACCAGATGTTGTTTCAAAAGGGTGGTTCCAAGAGCAGTTGCATAAACTCATGAAGGAAAAATCCAGCTATCGCAATTAAATGCAAAAATAGAATTTCTGTCTCTGAAAGTACCTAGCTGCAGATACCTGAAAACAAAGAGTATGCATTAGGAGACGCATGCCCTGCCCCTAAAGCCCGGCACTGGAGAATATTAACCTTATTGACCTTTAGTTGTATCTTAGAGCACTTATCTATATGTTCTTCACTTCCTTTTGTTTTTATTGCTGGATGACTGACTTTAAAGAAGGGAATGAAAATCATATTTTAATAATTTTTGGTGTTCCTCATCTCTTAGCTCCTTTCATGCTGATAGTCTAATGTGGAGTTAGTTCCTGAGCAAGATTTTGCAGAGAATAGGAATAAGGCTTTGTACCTCTGTCTTCAAGGAAGTCTCATCAGACATTTATGATATTTTTCTTCTCTTTCTAATGATATTCAGTAGAAAGTGCTGCTGAAAGCTGTCATATCACCTGAAAAAGGTTTGTGTCTCATTATGCAGATGATAGCTGTTGGTTATTCCCTCTCATCATAAAGGTTCTCTAACCTCAGTAGCCAGTAGCTCAATAGATGCCAGAATTGCTCCTCAGGTTTACTTTTACTCAGGTAGATAGTTGTGCCAGAAATTGAGAAACAGTTAGAAAATCTAAATCTAGAAATCTAAATCATGCATCTGACAAGTGCATCAGTTCACAGTAGTTCTCATTGCTGTGAAGCTAATGAGATCAGTTTAATAACAAGTATCTGCTCTTGAGCTAGTCCTGCAATTGCATAAGCCTGTCAGTGTTTTAGGAGTCAGCAAAGCTTTACTTATCAGACCTGTTTCTGTCCTTAGTATTAAGATTTTGCACTGTGTCACACTTACAGCTCTGAGGGCTTGAGTATACACACTGGGTATCTCACTGTCTGTCACACAGCCCTCCCTGCAGCCAACAACCCGTGGGAGTCAGTTCTGCTTCTCTGGCATTAGGTGATGTGTGTCCTTCATGTGGGACATCCTTTCTCTCAGATGCAGAGGGCCTTTGGAAGGGCTCACTCCTGTAATTGGCTGCTGTGCTATTCTCTCCAAAAAGATTTCTTGTCCTTGTGCATCTCTTAAGCTTCAGGCAGTACTGTCTCCCTGTTTTTCAGGTTACTTTATTGGTGGAGGGTGATAGTTTTTATTTGCCAGCCTCTCCTTTGAAGAAGGATCAGGAAGGTTAACCTCAAAGCTTATTCAACTCCTATGCAGCAAGCAGTTCATCAGGCTGGTTTTTGTTAATTAAATAAGTGGTTCTGTTTCTGCCTTTGATATTAATCAGTCCTTGTTGCAATGAGAGGTAGGACTCTTCACAGAGCTTTCCTTGGTGATTTGCTGGTAGTTTTCCTCATTATTTGTCCATATAATCTGTACAAAAATCTGTGGGTGAATAGATACATTTAATATAATTATTCCATTAACATGTATGTTTGGTATTTGTATGCCTTATTACTAGCTTTTCACTGACACTAAGCAGAGCAATTAATGTCTTCAGAGTAAGTAGTTCTCAGCTCCTTTGAAAAAAGTTGTAGCATGTGCCAAATCACATATATTTGAAATTCAGTTGTAAAACTAAGTTTGATGAAAGGCATTGCAGTCATCCTCAGTGTTTCAATGCCCATTTAACATCAGCAGCTCTTACATGAGCTGAAAGTGAGGTGGTTGCAGTTCAGCTCAGCAAAATAGTGATATTGGTGATAATTTCAGCAAAAGAGCAAAACTGACTAACAAAAGCAGTGTTGGCTTCTTGGGGTGTTATTATTTTTCATCATTTAGATGTGTGACTTATGAGGGATTCTTTCCTCTTCATTGCTGTTAGTCATGCTCCAATTAATAAGTCAGTCAGCTTCTTGTCATCCATATGTGGCCCGGGCTTTCTAACCTTTGCTTTACAATGTGGATTTTGGTTCTTATGCAGTCTTTTGTTGTACTGTAGTTAGACTGCTGCATAGCATTGCTCCTGGACCCAGCTGTAGTTAATTGGTGACAGTAATTCAGTAATTCATTTGTTTTTTATATGGTGAGAATTTCAGTGGTGTCAGTGCTTGTGGTCTTTCAGCAAAGTTACCCACTTTTAGGTGCCAGCAGATTACAAGCAGTGATGGTGGCCTTCTGGGATCTCTGAAAAAATTGTTATTAAAAGGGCTTTGGGCTTCATAAGGATGTGTTCCTCAGACTAGAGGCAGGAAGAAACCTTTCTAATTGCTTGTCTGTCTGTCTTGGTGGGGCTAGTATTTTTATCTGAATGTTGTTTTTTTTTTTTTTTTTAATGCTTGTGACAGACTGTTCTGCTGCTTGCAGGGAAGAATGTTAGACACAGTGTATGTTGTGAAATGTGATGTTAAATGAAAATGAAAGCCTGCTTTCTCCCATCTTCCTCATTTTTCCTTTCATTTCTGTCCAGTCATGGCCAGCCAAATTTTTTTGTTTTCCCCTTCATCTCCAAGACATACTATGGACTACTCTGGCAGTTCTGCTTAAGGAGCAGACTTGACTCCTCTAATCATTTGTGGTGGCCTAACAGAAAGAGAGCTTTCTCTAGTCAGGAAGAAAGTATGAAGATGAAAACATGGTAGGCTTTTAGCTGAATCAGACTGAGGAGAAGCTTATATATTATTGTACATACTGTGGATTTATCAGTAATATATCTTGGCACTGTGAACTTTTCATTTTGGGAGAGACCAGTATTGCTCTCAGCAACCCTTCCCAAAGGATTTCTGTGTGATTGAAAAAGTTTTGTTTTCACAGTCACAGAATCACAGCATATTAGGGGTTGGAAGGTACATGTGGAGATAATCTACTCCCAGCTTCTCTGTCAGAGCAGGTTCACCTGAAGCAGGTTACACAGGATGGCATGTAGATGAGTTTTGAATGTCTCTAGAGACAGAGTTCATCTCTGGGCAGCCTCTTCCAGTGCTCTGTTACCATTACAGTAAAGAACTTCTTTATGTTTTGGTTTAACCTCTTGTGTTCCAGTTGGTGAACATTGCCCCTGGTCCTGTACACCTGGATACTACTGGAAAGAGTCTGGTTCCATTCCACCCACCCTTTTCAGGATTTCTAAGCACTGATGACGTCACAGTGGTCTCTGCTCACTCACCCCCACGCTCCCACACACACATCATGGGATGTGGAGGAGGAAATCCACCCAAAGGTTCCTTAACTGAGACAAGGACAGGGAGGTTTTCTCTCCCCAGTTACAGTAATAGCCAAAACAGACAAATACAGTTTGGAAAGGAAAAAAAATTATTCTACCAGGAAAAAGTGGACACATGATCAGATCTTAATGCCTTCCTCCCACCCCTCCCTTCTTATCTGGCCGAAGGGGAGGGGCAGGGGGGGTTTAGGGTCAGTTCCCCACACGGTGTTTCTGCCGCTCCTTCCTCCTCAAGGGGAGGACTCCTCACAGCCTTCCCCTACTCCAACGCGGGGTCCCTCTCATGGCAGAGAGTCCTTCACAACCCCTCCGACATGAGTCCCTCCCACAGGTGCAGTCCCTCAGGCACAGACTGCTCCAGCCTGGGCTGCACACAGAGTCGCGGCTGCTGCGGGAGCAGTCACCTCCCCTGGCACGGGGTCCTACATGGGTGCAGATCCACATCTGCCCCTCTCTGTGACCCTGCACAGGCTGCTGCTTCTCGTCTGCCCACCTCTGACACTTCAGGGGCTACAAATCCACATCTACCCCACCGTGATCCTTCATGGGCTGCTCCACCGCGCTCCTCCATGGGCTGCAGGGGCACAGCTGCCATCTCACCGTGGGCTGTGGGGAAACCTCTGCTCAGGCACCTTCTCCCCCACTGACCTTGGTGTCTTTGGCATTGCTCTCACCTCCTCCTCTACTCTACAGATAATTTTTATTTTTTGAAGTTTTATTTTTCCTTTCTTGACCATGTTGCTCCCAGAGTTGCATCCAGCTTCCCCCTTCACCAGAGGTGGGTAGAGGATTGGAACTGGGGGAGCTTCCAGCAGCTTCTCATAGGAGCAACCCCCTGCCTTGTAAAACACCATTACACTAACCCAAGACAGATGAGATTCTCCCCTCAATCTCCTCTTCTCCATGCTTAACAGACATGGTTTTCTCAGAATTTCCTCATATGGTATGTTCACCAGTCCCATAAGCATCTCAGTGGCTCAATGCTGTACCCTCTCCAGCAGTTCCCTGTCCTTCCTGAACTGGGAAGCCCAGAACTGGAAAAAGTGCTCCAGATGCAGCCTCACCAGGCAGAACAGAGGGGAGGATAACCTCCCTCAGCCTTCTTGGCACTCTTGATGCACCCCAGGATGCCATTGGCCTTCTTGGCCACAAGGACACATTGCTGGCTCATGGTCATGTTGTCCACGAGGACTCCCAGGTCTTTTCCCATAGAGCTGCTTTCTAGCAGGTCAGCTCTGTATGGGTGCATGGGGTTATTTCTCCCAAGGTGCAGGACCCTACACTTGTCCTTTTTCAAGTTCATAAGGTTTCTCTCCTCAGAATTCTCCAACCTGTCCAGGTCACACTGGATGGCAGCACAGCCTTCTGGCATGTCAACCACCCCTCCCAGTTTTGTGTCATCAGCAAACTTGAGGGTGCACTCTATCCCTTCATCCATTGATGAATATATGAAACAGGACTGGACCCATCGCTGACCCCTGGGGAACACCATTTGTTATGGACCTCCAGCTCTGTGTCACTCTGTGTGACTCTGTGTCACTAATCACAACCCCCTGAGCTCTATCTTTGAGCCAGTTTTCAACCCACCCCAATGCCCTTCATCAGCCCACACTTCCTAAGCTTGTCTATCGAGGGTGCTGTGGGGGTTGGTGTTGAAAGCCTTGCTGAAGTCAAGGGAGACAACAGGAGCTGCTCTCTCATCTATCTACCCATCTCATCTATGCCACTGTAGATGGCTATCAGATGAGTCAGCCATGACTTCCCCTTGGTGAATCCATGTTGACTATTTCTTATAATCTTCTTTTCCTCCACATGCTTTGAGATGATGTCCAGAATAAGCTTTTCTGTCATCTTTCCAGGGACAGAGGTGAGGCTGACTGGCCTGTAGTTTCCTGGGTGTTCCTTGGTGCCCTTTCTGAAGACTGGGGTGACACTGACTTGTGTTCAGTCCTCAGGCACCTCTCCTGTTGTCAAAAATGATGGAGAGTGGCCCAGCAATGACTCCTGCCAGCTCCCTCAGCATTGCAGGTGTATCCCATCAGGACCCATGGACTTGTGGGTATCCAGTTTACTTCATTGATCTCTAGCTTGATCCTCCTCAGCCAAGGGAAAGCCCTTCCTCTGTCAAGACTTCTAAAGTCTTGGGACTTCTGAAGACAGGACTGAGCAGTAAAGACTGAAGCAAAGAAGACATTCAGCAACCCCACCTTCTCTGCATCCTCTGTCACCATGGTACCTGCCTCATTCAATGCTGGGCCTACATTATCTCTAGGTTTCCTTTTGCTTCCATTATACATGAAGAAATCCTGTTAATTTTGTGACTTTAACTCCTCTTTAATTCCAATGCCAGCTTTAATTCCAAGGAGGCCTTGGCTTTTCTCTTTTCATTCCTTCCTACTCTGTCAGTGGTATCAAAAGAAGTGTAGCCAGCAGACAGAGAGAGGTGATTCTGACCCTCTACTCTACTCTGGTGAGACCTCACCTGTGGTACTGTGTGCAGTTATGGAACCCTCAACACAGGAAGGATATTAACCAGTTGAAGTGGCTCCAGAGAAGAGCCACAAAAATAGTCAGAGGGCTGGAGCACTTCTGCTATGAAGATAGGGTGAAAAGGTTGGTATTGTTAAGTCTGGAGAGGAGAAGACTCCAAGGAGACCTTATAGTGGCCTTCAGTATCTGAAGGGGCCTTCAGGAAAGCTGGGGAGGAACTGTTTACTAAATCTTGTAGCAATAGGATGAGGGGTGCTGGTCTTGAAGTTCTTTACTATGAGGGTGGTGAAACACAGGAACGAGTTGCCCAGGTGTTAGAATTGCCATTTCTGGGACATATTCCAGATCAGGCTTGATGAGGCTCTGAGCAACCTCATCTAATTAAAGATGTCCCCTCTCACTGCAAGGGAATTGGACTAGATGACCTTAAACATACCTTCTAAACAAATACTTTTGTAATTCTATGATTTTAAGGTGAATTTTAATTACTTCAGATAACATAGGTCTTTATTGTTTAGAATCAAAATTCAAAATATTATTTCTCCCTGAATTTTTATGCATGTAGCAATTGATGGGCTATAACTTTTTTTTTTTTTTTGCTTTTTTGTTACTATTGATATCCTCCTTTTTTCATATATGACTTTTATTTTTCTTGAACTGTTAATCAGTGGTACATTGAAAACACATGGCATAAAGCAAAAATAAAGAACTAAAATCTGGTTTTAAGCTGGTATGAAAAGCAAATCAGCAATATCTATTGCTGTAGCTTGAAATGATGAAGTGAGTGAGAGCGAAGACTTGGTTAAATGTCAGTTAAGTTTGGACTTGAAACAAACTAATTTTTAACAGGGGTTGGTGGGACGAGGAGGAGGAGGAGTAAGATTGAAGGATGATGCTTTGCTACTTATTCCAGTAATCACAATCTCAATTTCTTAATGAGAGTTTGCCACCAATCCATCAAACTGACAAGGAAGTCTCTACAACTGAATGTCGGGTTTGGTTTTCCTTTCTGTAATAAAAAGGAAAATGTTGTGCTTTGTTATGCAACTTTAAGAAGTCCATGAGTAAAAAATCTGTATCAGTTTGAATAAGTGGGAACAATAATTCTATTCTTGCAGATAGAATGCAAATAGAATAATTTTTCTTTCAGCGTATTAATTCAGTAAGAAGATTAATATAAGCTTGCAAACTTCTTAGTAAAAATCTTTATTCTCTCAGCAGAACACAATACAATTATTAGCTGTATGCTGATAGTATATGAACTGTTCTATTAAATGGTCATAATGAAATACTGGACATGGTGTATGATAGTCCTTATAAAGACTATATTTGAAGAAGACTTTGTAGAGAAGGCAAAAGAAGGCAGAAAATTTTGTTTTGAAAAGAGAGATAAAGAAGTGACTGCAACTGGAGCAGTGACAGCTACCATTATAGCTTGTTTGCAGTCCTGAATTCTGGTAGGCTTTGGAATAAAATTCTTAATTTCAGATACATGTTTTATTAATAGTTCACTGCAAGATCATGGAATTAAGCCATGACTGCATAAGTTGTTACGACTGATTGATGCAATCCCATTTAAGAATTTATATTTATACCTTTTGCAATACTGACTAGCATCGCCTTTTGTTTCTTAGTTTTTAGTCATGGTCTCAGCTTATGGTAAAATTCTTTACACCTGAAATAATGGTTAAACTAACTCTCAAAGAAGCTTACAATAAGTCAGGTTGGAAAGAACCTCAAAAGGTCATATGGCCTCATTTCCTTGAGCTATGGAAGTCTTCTTGACATCTGGTATTAAATTCTAAATTTTGCTTTTGGAAATCTGAATGTAGAAGAAGTTTCAGTTAACTATTTTCTTCTTGGGGCTTTTTTATTCTTTGTCAAATGGTGGTATCAAAATTACGATGTTGCAACTTGGGCTTGGAAGGAAAACATAAGAGGTTTTGAATAATGTAAGAAGGGATTTTCTTGTCCTTTTACTACAGCTCATTAGAGGTCTAGAACAGAGTGCTCCTATTTTTTCATTTTTGGATGTTAAGAAGAAGTTAGATATTGTAAAGTTTTTACATTAGTGCAACTCCTGATTCTTTTTCGTGCCCAGTAGCTTATTCTTTAGTTAATTATGTTATTTGTGACATTGAACATGCCTCTCTTTGTTTTTCCAGTGTGACAACGCAAAAGGACTCAAAGCCTTCTACGATGCAATAAAATATGGACCTAATCATCTGATGGTTTTTGGTGGCGTATGTGCAACAGTTACTTCTATCATTGCTGAATCTCTAAAGGGATGGAATTTGGTTCAGGTAAGGCATGGAATATATTCCAATGCTGACTATCTTGTATTTCTGTGTGTGTTTGGGTTTTTTTCAGTTTAGAAACTTAATATTTGATGTTTTTTCAAACTTTTGTAACTAGGAAATCAGTATGTCTCAGTTTTGAAGGCCAGTGAAGTTATGTGTGAAGAAGAGTAGCTACTGCTATTTAGCACTAGATTTTAAGGCTTAACATTGTATTCAAAATGCTTGTGAATATGGGGCAGCAATCATATCTCAGTAGATTAAGTGAATAAAATTAATGTAGCTCAAAAAGCTAAATATGAAAATGAAAAGCTAAAAACCAAAACAAAATGAAGTTCAGTCATGATGGGTGAGCAAACCTAGGACTTATGCAAAAGTTAGAGGAACCAACTCATCAGCACTTAAATTATGGTACACAGGGGGTCTTTATTTGGTATCCATTCAGTCAGTATGCTATAATTCCTATTTACTTTAAAAGTGTTAGAAGCACAGGAATTCTAAGTGATAACTGGATACAGCTCTCTATATTTAACTGGCAAAGCACATTTATGCCTGGCTGTTCTTTCTGACTTTTCTACAAACCTGACATTTGAGAAGGTTCCCTCTACTGAGGAATCAGAATTTAATAATACTAATCTTTAAATTGTAGATGATAAAAGCATGATTTCCTTCATTTCTTCAGTCTTCTGTTCAATGATGATCTTTGGAGTGATGGCTGTTCATGCCAGGTAGCCAGCATGAAAAGCAGTTTTGCTTTTCTGGTGTGGAAACATGCTGGCTTCCCACTCAATATTCCTTCTGCCCAAAGATAATTTTGTATCACATTTAGTAAAATAAGCAAAACATTCTATAGCAAAATAAAATAATAATATGTAATAATTACCCAAGGTTTCAGTTACTAAGAGAGTCCTCTTTTCCACCTGGAATACTCACTGAGATTAGTGCAGAATGAACAAATGAGGTATAATTAAGTTTGTGAAGATAAGGATCAGAGTACAAATGGGAAAATCTTGGGAGGATAATTAAAGTACCTTGTTAACTGTGTTTACAATGCCTGTCAGATCTGTTTTTCTTATGCTTCAGGTTTTTTTCTGATGTGAAATATATCAGTTTTACTATAAAAATAAAAAAATAGTGTGTCTCAGGAAAATGGAGAAAGCAACAGAAATCTTGAAACTCTCATTGAACACTTAAAAATGGTCTAGTCTATGGTCTACAGTGGAGTTATGTGACTGGATCTCTGGCTTTTCTTATCAAATTGTCATATGGAAGTTCTAGATGATGTAGGATTTTCCAAGGAGACAGATTTCATTCTGCCAGATCCTTTTAATTTGCAGTGAAGTTTTGTCTGGTAAGGTCTGAGAATCAATTTGTTAATGCAGTTGCTCAGTCAGTAAGGAAGGGCAATCAGAAAGATTGTTTGCTTTTAAATGTCTGAATTTGTCAATATATGTGTTAACTTCCATAATGACACGAAGCATTGTTACCAGACAGCATCTTTTTCTTTATATTTAATTGGTACAGCTGTGAGTATGCAACATTATAAATTATATCAGTGCATCAAGGGATTCTCTGCTGCTTGAGCTTAGTATCCTGCAGGCACCAGATAAATCCTCACGTGGCATAACTCTACTTCATGTCAGGTTTTTATGTATTGATTGACTGAATGATGAAAGAACACATGGCAGTGTGGCTGAGAAGTGTGAGGTGAGGCTTAATGGATGGTGCAGGAGGAATGGAAAGAGTCTAAAAAGAGTTTGTGAAACTGTTATGTCATATGGTGACAGCAATATGTGTCATGTGTAAATCAGCAGATGTAGCATGTCGAAGATAATGGGGAAACAGAGTACAGTTTCTTCCACTCCTCTGAATCTGCTGTCATAAACATCTTTGATTAAAAAACCAACTTGAATAGGTGGAAATCTGTAGTTCTCCAAGTGGAGTAATGATATTCAGCATGATAAAATACAAGATTGTCATTCCTCAAAACTTGGAACTTCACCTGAGGGAATTACAGCAAACTCGCATTATTTATACAGTTATAAGAATTTGTGATCATGATGAAGTAATTTTATATAGTAATCAAGAAGAAGGAAAATGGCATATAGACAAAAGCTAACCTGACACTGTATTATTGGATAGATGATAGGCATTTGAATGTCTGACTGCATTGTTTTTTTCCTTGTGCAAGCAGTCATGAAAACACAGCTCTTAACCCTTGCCAGGAATATTTGATTTGCTTGTCATATGGTTGAGCAAAGTGATGACTGTTTTCCATGGAAGAGAAATTCAGGATGGTACTTACAGTACTGGGGGCAATAGGGAAGATAAGAAAGATGAACAGAATATTGAAAAATACTTTTCTTAGCAAGTAAGGTGTATGGTTGACTGCCTGCAAAACATTTTTGTGTTACTACATTTCCTCTGCCTGGGGGAATATTTCTTTTCTGCCTCTTCCTCATTCTCTCCAGCAAAAAGTCTCTAAAACATGCAATAAATTAATGGCAGAGTACAAAAGTCCTGGAAATCGTAACGTTGCATTTCCTACTCCAGACAATGTTATAGGAATGATGAAAAGGGAAGAAAAAGGAAAAAATAATTGCATCACAGCTTCAGTCTTTTCACTCTTTACTGTACCCTGCTGATAATGACACTGTGTTTTTGACTTCTAATTTACCAGTTAATTCAGTTCACTGATTTCCTGTACCAATGTGAAATAGAGAAGACTGTCAGAGATTCACAAGAGCCTCACTCTGAAGGTGACTTGCCTTTTTTCTGTACCCTATTGAAACAGAGAGCACTTTTTCTCCCTCATCTTGGCAAATTTTGCTTCACTTACAATCAGCAACAGAATGGGAGATTCTGTTCTCAGCTGCCTGCCTTCAACTGCTGGCTGATTTAATTATCTCTTACTGTAACAAAATTAATGATTTTTTAATGGAGCATTTTGTGTCTGTAGAAAGAACAAGTTGCTTAGTCTGTGAGCACTTCTAACCTTAAGGACTTTCACTGGTCCTGCAAACTTTTGCAGTGACACAACCTGCAAACTTTTTAGTGAACACAAATTCTTGGTAGAACAGGCGTAGAACCCATCCATTCCTCAGCTTTCCAAGTGAAAAGATTCCCTGTGAATAATCTCTGCATGCCAGCAGTCTTCTGTTGAGTAACAGTCTAATCATGGGTCAGAGGCTTCAAGTACAGCTTTGATGTCCAATCTGTGGTATGAAATCTATCTGAACCTTTGGTATTTTAGTTAAAAATACCAATAATCTGTGCATCTGACAGTGGGTTATAGAGGCATGAAGGTTTAATAGTGGGCAGTTGCTTTGTTTTAAGGGGAATGATCTCGATGCCAAATTCATCTTATCCCCATTCTCTTTCCCTGAGCATTCAAAGCCATTAGGCAGAGAGAACAATTATTTAACAGAATCAATACAATGTATTGTAAAAGACCAGTTATGTTTTTATTTAGTGCACAAAAGCATTTCTGCTAGTCTCTAGGTAGTGGAAAAACAGGAGATGGTTTGCAATTCAGTCTTTTCTTCTGTTTCAGGATATCCAACAACTTCTGCATGTGAATTTCGTACAGTGGCAAAAATGTCTAATTTGTACAGACTGGTGTTTCTCCTATTTTCCATTGTCATCTCTCACTTTTCCTAAATACCATATTGACATAAACATTTAACTGGCATCACGATTTTAACCAATCTGGTCATCTTCTTTCTCCATGTTGGAAATTTGTCTTTTTCTTTCATTGTGCCATTTCCATTATCTTTCAGCCAGCTTCATTTACAGTTTCCTTTAACTCTGGAATGAAGCCTATGCTAGAAACTAAGTAGAACTGTTACCACTTCCTTAGCATATTCTCTTTTTTTCTACATACATTACATAATCTAGTCTTAACTGCTGGCTTCTAGACAGGTAATTGCTGCAAGTGATCCTGTGATTAGACCATAAGATTCAAAGCAGAGAAACTTTGCTTTGAATTCTGAATGTCATGTGAGAAAGATTCCATGGAAGTCCAGCCAACAAAATGAGTGGGGTACATCATGATTACGGTAGCCTAATTTTCTTAGAAAACTAAGTCTCTTATGTTAACATAGGATGAGTTAATATGTTAGCAAAAAATCCTTTCATTCTTTATCTCAGTGTAGTTGAGTACTGAAGAGCCTAAACTGAGATTTGATTTCTTTACCCAGAGATCTATAAACATTCAAGATCCTATGTCTGACTGGAATTGGAAAGATTGCTGATGTTTAAGAAAATCATTGATGTTTCTAGTTCCTGGTTTCCTTCTGAGACAAGGCTGATGTGATTGCATTGTCAGTTCTTCCGAACAATTCCTGACCACTGGCTAATTGCAACCAAATTTTAACAAAAGATTTCCCAAAGATTGTTAGCTATACATTTCTGGGAAAATGAGACGCTGGGGAGAAGGATCCACATGAATGGCAGAGGGGCTGTGGCACGAGCACAGAGAGAACTTGGAATCAGCCATGACACGTGTTGTTCCTTGTCCGGCTGCTCTGTGAGGGAAAGAGACTGATTGCAATGAGAAGAGAGTTAAAAAGGCAGCAGAAAGAAAGCTGAGAAAATGCAGAACAGGGGTGAGGCCCTGAAGGATGTGGAAAAGGAGCTGGGGTGTGTGTTTGTGTGTGTAGAAGTTTGTCACATGTATCTGCAGGAAACCAGGTTTTATTAGCTGGCTCTGTTACTCATCAAAATACTTGTTAATACAGAGTCTCACAACTTTATGCAGGTTATAACCATTTTTTTTTTAAAACCTTAAGTAATGCAAGTAATCTCAGAGGTTTCTAAACTGACTACCAAATCAAATTTCTTCTTGTAAGTATCTACATTTTCTAAATCCTCATAGTTATTATCTCTGCATTGGTACATAAGCATTTGAAAAAATGTCCCTCCCTCCCCCTCCTTTTCTTTTTTAACTTCCCCTGTCATGCTTGTTCCAGCACAGTGAGTTTGTGCTACTTTTGCCTTCACTGCACATTTTCCATGTATTATTAGTTTGAGTAAGGGCATTTAAACTAGTCTTTGGCTAAGAAGATTAGTTACTTCTATCTAGAAGATGCAGGCAGTCCCATGTGAACAAGCCTTTTTCCCCACTGAAATATGACCCAATGCACCACAAAACTGGTCTTCAGCTTCTTGGCCCACAATTCACCATCATAATTTTTCTTTTTCTTTTCTTGTTCTTTGCTTTGCCATTTGCTCTCGTGAGATTGGGGGGATTTTGTAGACTTTCTGTACTTGTGTAGTACTATTAACATTCAAGTGTTTAAAGGGAAACACCTCTTGAATTCTTATTATATAAGGTGCAAACCTGATGACTTTTTGGTCTTGCTTCTGGGAGTTACCTCAGCACACGAGGTACTTCAGTGTAGGAATTCCTGGGACCTCCTGAACAGGAAGAAACACAGCAGGACTGACCTTTAGGCAGAATTTCCTGTGAAGTTTCTCCTCATTTGAGAGAAGCTCTGGGTGAATTTGGGAGGAGATAGACCTTTTAGTTCTGCAAATCCTTCCCTTGATAGAAGCTGCCAGCAGGAGCTCTGCTGTGATTGATTGTGGCCCTCTTGAAGCTCTGGGGTTGCTGCCCGGGGAGAAAATGCATGGGGAGATGCAGCAGATCAGTGGCACCATAGCTCCTAATTAGGCTGTGTCTCTCTGTGTGTGAACAGATGCAGACATGCACAATGTGCATAGAGCAGACTTAGAAAGTTAGTTGTGTATTCAACCTTAAACTTAGATAAATCAAAATTGCAGTGCCTTCTAGTCTAGGTCGGAAGCATTAATTCAGTGGCGAAAATCCTTTCGTAGTTGTAACACTGATCCTGATTCTTAGTGTTTAATTTCAGTTGAAATGATACCCAAGGAGCTACCTTAGCATTGCATTGCTGTTAATAGCAGAAATTTGGTACACAAATTTTAATCTGAAAATGTCGGAAAATTTCCAGAGTGAGTTATGGTAAGAATGCATCTCCTGTATTCCTGATAAATACTGCAAGATTTCATAGAATCCTCCTTTCCTTTCTTTCTGTCTTCTTCTTAAATGTACAAAATTCATATATGAGTTGGCTTCAACTGGCTTTCCATCAGTTTGGAATTGCCTTCTATCCAGCATTCACAATATTTAAATATGATTAGCTGCTTTTTCTCATCTCATTTATCTTATATTTCTACCATTCAAGAAAACAACAAACTAGTATAAACTCTGCTCTTTGCCTTAGACCTACTGTCATCAAGTTCCATTTATCACACAAAACATTAATAAAGGTATATTAATACAGTTCTCTAGAGTGAGATCTAAGCTGTTGAAGACTGAACTTAAATGTTTAACTATGATCAGCGTGTTCTGACAAAAAAAAAAATTGTTCCTCTTACATCTTTCTGTAATAATTCCCTTCTGTTTAGTATTGAATCAATAACAGAATAAATGAGTGATGGTCTAGGGAACAGACCTAGACTATAAGGGCAAGATTGTCACTTTGGCTTGCAGTATACTTTAGGTTTTGGAAAACACATTTAATTCTGAACAAATCAGATATTCCCTCTCCCTTTATTTACTCCTCCCTTTAATTTGAGCGGTGTATTGAATAAAAAGAAAATTTATTAAAAAAAATCTCCAAACCCACAGTGTAATGTTACAAGCATTGATGGCTTTTCAAACACAGAGACTGTTTTAAGGCTGGCTCAATTTACTGTTGAGGTAAGGTGTTTGCAATATCCAGCTAAACCTATTATTGTAATAATTAATGGCTTTCTGTTTGGGCTTTTTCGTTTTGGGTTTTTTTTTTGCTGGTTTGTTTTTTTTTTTTCCTGTCTAATTCTATCAAAGCATTCTGTATCAGTATATCAGTGCTTTAATTGTTTTGTGGGGTTTTTTTTTGTTTGTTTTTTGTTTTTTGGTTTTTTTGTTTGTTTGTTTGTTTTTTGTTTTTTTTTCTTTTGTGTGGTCTTTTTTTGTGTTGCTTTCTTTACACAGCTGGTCAGCTAGGATAGACTTTAAAGGTAGAATCTTACTCAGTTACCAGAATGTTTTAGTATTGTACCTTGCAGCTATTGCTGCAGCATTCTTCACTGCTATGAAAGATATCCCTTTATGTCCCTTTGGGCTTGCTTATTACTACTTCCTGCTGTCTTTTCTGGCAGTGTTTTTGAGAAGTAGATGGGTAGCTTTGGTTGTCATCTCTTCCTTCTCTCTTTCTTCCTGTCCCCATTTCATAGGCAGGCATCAGGTTTGCTTTCTTGGGAAATCACTTCTGGTTTGGCATCTTCGCTATGCTGAATGAGGAGGACTGTGATATATACTGATTTCTTTTTCAGATTTGAGGTGTTTTTTTTTTCATGGCAGATTTTCTGGTACCTTGCCTGATAACTGCTTTCTATGTGGTCCAACCCACTGGACTGTAGTACTGCTAGATTTCCTTCTAGCCCATTGGAAATTTCTCTGGGAAATGTTGTATGATTTGTGTGGATGCAGCTGCGTGACACCAACACCCCATTAATGATACTATTAAATTCTATCCACAGCTCTGCCAGACCAAAGAATCATCCTTCGATTCTTTAATCCCATTGCTTTCATTGCTCTGCTACCCACAAACCTAGCTTAAAGTCTCTTCTTGTTACGTGGTAGCATTTATTATAGTTTCTTGGCAATTGCAGCTCTGCATTTTGAGCTTCCATTTGTATTTTTCTCTGTGCCTGACTTGACACAAATATTTGTTTGGTTTTTTGTTTGTTTTTGTTTGAAAGCTAGCTCAGGGAAATTGTATGCTAATTGGTTGTCCATCTGTATATGATTTTTCTGCTGCAAAGGTTATATTGGCTGAAAGCTATCTCACTTCACTGAAAATACGGTATCCTTTTCACTTTTTGATTGTTTGTTGGCAATTGCTACTAATTTACTCCAAAATACTCATAGTGTAGTGTTTCTGTGAATATTGAAACATTTCAAATATTCTAGAGCTGGCTTCAAGTTTGTTTTACCACTGATTCCCCAAATACGGTTCTCCTGATTATTTTCACTGTATGTATAATTTCTAAAGCTAGAGGTGGTGATTTTGATACGTTGTTTGATGGGTGTGCCTGCTTTAATTTGTTTCTAAAAGGTAGTGGGGAGTCCTTCAAGAGCAGCTTGCTGGCCTGTTTCTCAGCTGCTGCCTTGAAAAGCCCTGAGGCTGCTTTCTCTCCAGTCCCTTGGACCATCCTGGCTTGAGTTGCCCTGTATGAAGTAGCACCCATAGCCATAGCTGTTGCTGTACTTGGAATATACAAACATGGCCACAGTAAGAAGGTAAATACAGCTATGTCAAGGCTAAATTGGTATTATAAAATTAGTTGCTTCATATTATTACTCCCACAGCCTTAAATCCACTTCTTCATTTCATTTCATTCTGTCTTGCCTCAATGTTTTTCTTCATCTTACTGTCCTATTATAGGACAAGGAAAGCTTTCTTATGTGGTAAATTAACCTGCCTTCCCTTGAATGCTGTTTTGGCAGCAGTTACTTAATGACTTATTTTGAGGGATAGCATAATTCATACAAATTCAGCAACAGCAGCTACTGGGCATAGATTGAAGAAAAAAACTCATAAACCATGCAGTTGCAAAAATAAAGCACCTTTCTATAATTTTGAAATTGAAATGAAATACTGGCCTTGAAAGCCAGAAAAAGCATAATTATGCTCCATTGAAGAAGTAATATATTGCTGATATGTTTATAGAAAAGTAAGCACTGAAGTACAAATACTCATATAATAGAAGCTGTTCTATGGGCATGATTCTCAAGTGCACTGTAGTATATGAACTAGTATTATGAACAGTGCAGCATCTGTCTTAATTCTTGGTATTATCAGTGCTCCAAACCTCTAGAGAATTTTCTGGGGACATAGAGATCTTGCTGAATGCTTTCTCCTGGCATCACTTAAGTTTTAACACAACTGGAGAAAAATAAGGCCTGTAAAACGCATATAATTATGTTTTAATTCGTCTTAAAGTGATTTGGAAACACATTTATCTCCTTCAGCCTTAGTTATTCAAGATACCAAAAAGAGAACCTCAGTGTCAGGGAAGATAGATGTGATCACTGTAGCTGAAGACCTCCATGCTCTGTTGGAAAAGCACTAATAAATGCATTTGTAATTGCTGCTGAAACAGGCCATAGTTGGAGTAAGAAGCTTTGGTCTTAGGATTACCCTGAGAACAGAAACATATTGCATAGTTTTTAAGTATAGTCTTGTAATAAGGCATTTCCTTTTCCTTTTTATCATATTCAAGGCTTATGGCTATAGACAGATAGATATAAATATCAAATGTGGTTGACATGCATAGGTGGGTGCTACATAAGAAGTCTGCTTTAAGTTTTTTTTCCCTGTGATTTTTTTGTTCTTCAGCTTTTTTGGCCCTTCACCTGTTTGCATTATTCTGCCTGCTTAAGAGAAGTTAAAAAATATATGACTTGCAAATCTGAGAGAGAGGGAAGGAGCAGAAACATTAGTTTACTATTTTATAAAGATATCCTGTATGTTTTTTCTGGATAATGATAGAGAAGGTCAGAATTACACATCACAGACTGTAATGAGACCAGTCTAGAAGAAATTTGGCTATGGAGACAGGAGCTTAAGAAACAATTTTCACCTAGCAAATGTCATGCAATGTTTACAGCTCTTTGTTTCTTAAATATTAAAATTCAGTCATGTTGCTGGTACCAAATCTGATAATGTTTCATGTTAATATTAATATTGATACTGAGTTCTTTGACTTGTCAGTGTGAAAACACTTGTGAGCAATGTGATTTTGTTTCTGCCTTCGGAAGTCTTTCCGACAGTGTGATAAAATATCTTTATGCTGGCTTTGGCTTGGGAAGGAGAGAGAAAATGCAAAAAAAGAGATGTTTTCTTTTTTCTTTTTAAGAGCAAAAGGCAGAAAGGTGCAATTATGGGATTCTGAATTTCACTGCCTGACATATCCACCTTTCTTGATCAAGGTCTCAAGCTTCTATTTTTGCAAATACAATTATCACAGAGTCACCTTATATACAAAATGTACTCAACTTTGCCTGAGGTATATCCTCAATTATAACTCAAATCTTCCTTCATAACAAACATTCTTGTGCTGGCTTGTCTTCTATTAGCTGTCTACAGACTAGACCACAGCAAGAGATTTATGATTCTGCAACTTACATTGCCTTAAAAGATGTTTTTTTCCCCCCATTTAAATCATTAAAACAGAAGATGACAAAACTGAGTAATAATCTCTGTGCAAATAATTCTGTGGTGTGCTCTTTGTGTTAGCCTCATTCTTAACCTTTCAATTTCCCATTGCCACAAGCAGTGCTAGGAGGACTTAAAGGCAACACACTGCCAATTAGTCACGGCTTGCAGACTGCTCATTTGAACACTAGGCATTTATTTTTATGTCCAGAAGTCCACATTTATTACTGCAGATGAACCGACAGGGTGTAATTTCATAGTTAGTTCAATAGTTTAACTGGTAACGTGAATGAGGAAAATGAAACTTTAAATGTTTTTGCCCACTATTCTTCTGTTTTGCAGCATATTATAGTGTTATAATCGCCTTGGAAAGCCAGCTTGTGTCTCCAGTCACAAATGAATTCACACAGAATATGGTATTCTCAGTGTAGTTGTAAAGGGGAGAGGAAACTGTGCAGTAAATCTAATGATTCGTGTTTACTGAAAGTAAGTTGATCGAGAGGGCTATTTTGGAAGTCTTAGCTGCCTGTCCTGTCACCAGCTCTAGGGGATCCTGCTCTAGCAGGGGCGTCTGACTATATGATCCTCAGAGGCCCCTTCCGACCTCTGACCATTCTGTGATTCTGTAAATCCTACCTGACTGCATTCCCATAAGCTGAATTTGTAAGATACGTGATCCCAGAAAGCAAACCTCACCCGCAAGTTTAACATTATTGCCCCAGCTCCCTAGATGAATAATGAACTATTGATGACATGAGTTCTGAAGAGCATCAAACAATGATGAGTTTTGGTAAACCCACTGTATAAGGACACCTTAAGGCCAAGTCCTACCATTCATCCTACCATTCACCAGCGGTGTCCCCCAGGGATCAGTACTGGGCCCAGTCCTGTTCAATATCTTCATTGATGACTTGGATGAGGGGATTGAGTCCATCATCAGCAAGTTTGCTGATGACACCAAGCTGGGGAGAAGTGTTGATCAGCTGGAAGGCAGGAGGATTCTGCAGAGGGACCTGGACAGACTGGAGAGTTGGGCTGATTCCAACGGGATGAGGTTCAACAAGGCCAAGTGCCGGGTCCTGCACTTTGGCCACAACAACCCCATGGGGAGCTCCAGGCTGGGCACAGAGTGGCTGAGAGCAGCCAGACAGAAAGGGACCTGGATTGACAGGAAGCTGAACATGAGCCAGCAGTGTGCCCAGGTAGCCAAGAAGGCCAATGGCATCCTGGCCTGTATCAGAAACAGCGTCACCAGCAGGTCCAAGGAGGTGATTCTGCCCCTGTACTCAGCCCTGGTAAGGCCACACCTTGAGTCCTGTGTCCAGTTCTGGGCCCCTCAGTTCAAGAAGGATATTGAGGTCCTCGAACAGGCCCAAAGGAGGGCAATCAGGCTGGTGAAGGGACTCGAACACAGATCCTGTGAGGAGAGGCTGAGGGAGCTGGGGCTGTTCAGCCTGAAGAAGAGGAGGCTCAGGGGAGACCTCATCACTCTCTACAACTCCCTGAAAGGAGGATGGAGCCAGGGGGGTGTTGGTCTCTTTTCCCAGGCAACCCTCAGCAAGACAAGAGGGCACGGTCTCAAGTTGTGCCGGGGGAGGTTTAGGTTGGACATTAGAAAGAATTTTTTCACGGAAAGGGTGATCAGACATTGGAATGGGCTGCCTGGGGAGGTGGTGGACTCTTCGTCCCTGGAGTTATTTAAAAAGCGACTCGATATGGCACTCAGTGCCATAGTCTATGACTGTGGTGGTAGTTGTTCAAGGGTTGGACTCGATGATCTCTGAGGTCCCTTCCAACCCAGCCTATTCTATGATTCTATGATTCTATCTCCTGAACTTGTCATCAGAATTTGCACTTGATCCTGCACTGCTTCAGAGTGTAAATGCCTCTCACTCTGCGTGTCTTCTCAGTAGTCAACCACAAAGCCCTGCCTGGCACTCCCTCCTTGCTTCTGTCAAGAGGGAACCAGTCCCAGGTGATACTGCCTGTGAGTGTTTGCTAGTGTTTTAGACTGCAATTTCTACAGCTGTCATTGAAAAAATAAGAAGGGAAATCAAACAAATGTCACTTCCCTGAATTGTCATCAAGATTATTGTGAGCAATGTAATGATTTCTGGTTTTATACCTCTTTGGCTTTTGGCCTTTGAGGGAGGCAATTCTGTCTTGCCACAAAACATCAAAGGTGCAGTGAACTGTCTCAAATGGTCTTAGCTCAGTGCTTACCCAAGTGAAATTAATGTTTAGAGACTGGAAGTGGTACTGTCTCTACTTCTTGTTTGGTGAATATTGATACAACTAAGCTGTGTGTGTGTACTGCATCACTGAAGAGAAGGGATAGGTTTCCACTTCTCTTTGGGTGCTCTAGCCTATATTTATATGGAATAATAAGCATCCCCACCTTTCAAGCTTACCTGAAAGCAGAAGAGTGAAAAAGACTGAGGTGTACCTGTTTTCAGAGCAAGCTTTTTCCCCCAAGAGCACAGAGTTACAAAGTCTGCTACCTAAACCCTCCGGAGGGTGGGATTTCAGATGCACCACTCTGCTTTGAATGGCTCATCGCTCCATCTCTAACCACCTCCAGGCCCAGCATGCCTGATGCATTTGACTCCCATCCCGAGGCACATAGCTTTCCCTGTGTGCTGTGCAGCAAGCAAAAGAACCTAACTTTGTATTCTGTTACTCCCAAAAAGCATTGATGTTCTCAGAGTATGTGTGTTTGCCAGGTATTTCTGAAACCATGTCTGCCTTTCCTCCTACTGCAACTGCTTGCTACATTTAATCACCATATATAAAATTGCAGTTCTAATTTTAACATCAGCATTGGCTGCTGTGGAAGTGGCTGTAATGAACAAAATGAAAATTTATTAGCCGAATCCTTTCTCCTGCTCTGCTATCTAATAGTCATCTGGAGAAATCTCTTTAAAGTTGTTATAGCAGCTTTATGGGCACAGTACGGAGGAAGCTGAATGCTTCTACTGAGGTTTTAAGCCAGTATTATCCATTGAAGACCAACGCACTGATGGAAAATAAATCCCCTTCATGTAGCTTCTGCCCAATATTTTGGGATGCTGAAATATACAAGACAGCTCCCTTTCTGTCACAGATTGCTCCAGGTGCTGGATATAAATGAATTTGGTTTTGTGCATTGTACCTGGATCTTCTCTAGTTGATGCAGGTTACTGCCACTTAGCAGCACAAGCTGCTAAGAAAAACATACTGTTTTTCTTTTAAGATAAGGTACTGTTTCCTTTTAAGATGTTTCCAGTGAAAAAGATTGTAAAGGAGGTGCTGTTGCTTATGACTGTTAAAACAATACAGGCAGAACACTTGCCCAGAAATTTAAATGTTTACAGTTCACCCCTAAGACAGTCAAAATCACATCTGAATGCCATAATCTGTTGATTATGGAGTCTCTGTCCCTTATGTGCTCTGTTTTTCTGGTCATGTGAACCTTTTAAATACTTTGCCATGTAGCAGGACACCACTGACATGAGATAGATTCGAATGGGCTGCCCCGGGAAGTGGTGGATTCTCCGCCCCTGGAGATATTTAAAAAGAGACTGGATGTGGCACTCAGTGCCATGGTCTGGTAACTGCAGCGGTAGTGGATCAAGGGTTGGACTTGATGATCTCTGAGGTCCCTTCCAACCCAGCCAATTCTATAATTCTATGGTTCTATGATAGAAGCCTGCCCAGAGTAGTTGGCTCCCTGAGCTTTCGGGTGATGGCAAAGGTAGCCCCAGTGCCTCCAGCTGAGGGTGACACCCATCCACGCTTCCTTTCTTCAGGACAAGACTTACTGCCCTTGGCAGCCGGTGTGTCTAGACACAAATAATGAACTGCAGCCAGCTGCTTTGGCAGAACTGCTCTCAGTGCTGTCCTTCAGCCTGCCATCTGCACAGATAGATGTAGGGACCTGCTACCTGCACTGATGTGCCTGGTCTTTGCAGGTCCCTCAGCATTCCCATCAGCTAAATATCCCCTTTTTACTGTATGGGTTGTTTTCCGCTGTGTTTTTGCACCACCGTAATCGCCAATTCATGTTACAAGGAGGCCAAATGTGCTCAGAGTCCAAGGTCCACTTCTGGGACCCAGCTCCCAAAAATTTACTTCTGCAGGATTTAAGTTATAGCTACTGGGATAGTTAATTTCATCTGTCACTGGGTATTCACTATGCTATGTGAAGATATCTTGTGAATTATAGACACATGGTAAGGATAGGACCAGAAAAGATTTGGTTTGTTGAGCTTAGGGTTCATTTTCAAAGATTCTGGATATGTATAGAGGAAAAAACTGTCTCCTGTTCTCCCAGAGATATAATTAAAGAGAATATGGCCCATCTTGTCAGCTCTAATTTTTGTTAAATGTAGTATGTGACATTTGGCATGTCTGAGCTTATGTCCGTGTACGATATTTTCAATTCTTTGGAGTTATTTGGGGTTTATATTTATATGTGTGTGTGTGTGTATATATATGTATATATATATATATACACACATAGCAGTTTTCAGACCTTCAGAGCAAGTGGTTTCCAGAATCACTCTAGTGGTTCTTAATCATCTTAATGCTTAGATCACAACATTCCTTATTTTACCAAAAGTTGTGACTAAGGCAGTCATGACAGTGTGATTGTAAGTATTCTGCATATATCAAAAACCATAATCTAGCTCTCTTGCTTGTGTACACAATCTAGAAATATAAACTTTAATATTCCAAAACCTAGGCATTGAAAAATTTAATCTGATTTCAATATTTTTTAAGCTTTCTTCAAGATAATTCACAGACTAAGTATCTCCATATTTTGAAGATACTTGGTGTGCTTATTCCTAGATCCTATGAACTAATTTAATTAGGTATAAATAAATATTTATGAACCTCTAGAATTATTTTCATGGCAGTATTTCTATTTTTTCTTTGATCATACTGTATAAAATTCTGCATTATTAAATTATAATAGGGTATGCAGATCAGAGCTAAAAATATTGGAGTTTTTATTAGAATAAAGAATTTTATGAAACTGAGAAAATTTTAAAACTGGTACTTGGCAATACTTCCAATTATGTGTTTTTATTAGTACACAAGACTTTCTTCTGGATGTAGATGTAAATTTTTAATTTGCTGCAGAAAAAAGTTTTTAAAAGTTGTTCTTTCAGGGATAAGTACCTTAGTGTTGTGATTGGAAGTTACAAACATTATAGATCAATGTTTTATTTTTGTTCGACCCTAAGTTCAATTTCTCCTTAGAAATATAATTGGAATATCTGGAACTATAAAAATGAGACCCATGTTTGCCGTGCACAAATAAGATCACGTTTTAAATCTATTGTCTGGTTTTAGTATTAAATACATTTCCTCATCTGGATACTTTTACATGGAACAAAGGAGCTTCTCAGTAGGCAAAAAAAAAATAATATAATATGAAAGTAGTGAAATATTGGAACAGGTTTTCTAGGGTTGGTGTGGAGAGTACAAGGTGTCTGGTGCCCTGGGCCTGACAACAGTGAACAGACCATAAGCAGCAGGTTGAGGGACATGATCCTGCCCCCTTTTCAGCTTTAGTGAGAGCACATCTGGGGCGTTTTGTTGTTGGGTCCACATCTGGGCTCTGTGGTACGAGAGAGCCATGGGCCTGTTGGTATGAGCCCAGTGGAGGCCCACAAGGGTGATGCATGGATGGGGGCACCTCTTGTGTGAAGAGAATCTGAGCCCCCAGGTCGAGGAGACCTTCTTTTGAGCAGGGAGGTTGGATGAGACAATGTAAAGTGCCTTCCTACCTCAACTATTCTGTGGATCTATCCCCTGGCCTTCGTTTTTATTCTCTTATATGAGGAAAGTCTTAGAGATCTGTGCCTTTTTAGCCTGGAGAAGAAGAATCTGGCACGATATCTTACCAATGCTTATAAATATCTAAAGGGCAGGTGTCAAGGGGATGGGTCCAGACTCTTTTCAGTGGTGTCCAGCAACAGGTGGAGGGGCAATAGGCACAAACTTGAACAAAGGAAGTTCCATCTGAACATGAGGATAAACTTCTTCACTTGAGGGTGGCAGAGAGCTGGAACAGGATGCCCAGAGGAGCAGCTGTGGAGTCTCCTTTACTGAAGATAGTCAAAACCCACCTAGATGCAGCCCTGTGCCAACCACTAAAGGTGGACCTGCTTTAGCAGCAGGATTAGACCAGAAAATCTTCAGAGGTCCCTTCCAACCCCTGACATTCTATGATTTTTTTTACTGTAGCCTAAAAAGATTGAAGTAATAGCAGTGACATTACACTGATAAGCTGAAATTGCTAGATTCCCTTATCATCTAAAAATGATGAGCAGATTTTATTTTAATCATCTTTAATTCAGTATGCATTTTTTGTTACTGAGGTTTTTTTCCAAATCCTCCTCCAGGCTTTAAAAGCAATAACAATGAAACAGAGAACTATAGCCTCTGAGTTGAACTGAATATGACTCCATGCACAAATAAGTATTTCTGAAAAACAAAGATCTTAATAACCCAAGTAACATTGGTTTGACCCTCCTTTGAGCAGGAGGCCAGATTATTTGATCTTGTGAGTTTCCTGTGCTGTGATCCTGTGATTCTGAAATTGCTGAGCCATGGCATTTCCTGTCACATTTAGAACTCTAAAGATGGTTTATCTTTCACACATTAGAATTTTGAAAGAGTTGGCATTATTGGCATCAAATTTTTAAATTCTGTGTTCATGTATTCCTAGATGATAGCAGAGTCTTTGCAAGGTGATCTGTATGCATGTTTTTCACATACAAATAACTGATTTATTTTATCACATTGCTACAATTTATGTTGTTTCTTGTTTTCTACAGATGGAGTGATGATTTTTGTAGCAATTGTACTGGGGAAAGGGGAATGATTTCCAAACTAGTGATAATATCAGTCCTTATACAGAGCTTTTCCCAGTAAATAATTTTATTTTCTGTAATAGATCATACATCCCTTTTTCTTTGAGCTGCCATGAAAGGATCCATGAAACCTTTAAACTAGTGCCATTTTGAAGATGATTGCTTAAGTAGTCCCTGCCAAGAACTCTGGCAACAGCAATGGCTTTCAAGAAAGCAAAGTACCTGTTGTGAAGTCACTTTTAATACTTTCCTTGAACTGTGGAAATGATAGTGCTTTACCAAGAGTTAAGCACAACTCATATCAAGTATTCAAGCCATGCAATTTACACCACAAAGAAGTGTGAAAGTAAAACAGTCATTTAGAAGTGCTTATTTTACAATCTACTTCTTGGGCATACAGAAAGTGTTTGTTTGCCTCAGTTGCATATGATCATTTCTGGATACAAATATGGCCTTCTGTGGCTGTACGTGGAGGGTATAACTTCTTGCTGAATGCACTGACGAGGAATGAGAAGCTGTCAAAGTGAATGAATTTCAGAAAACTCCCTGTGGCAGGTAGATATTAATATTAAAAGGTGTGCAGATGTGATGTGGGCTTATGCAGGTTTAAAATTACTCTCAAACAAGGAAAAATTGCTTTCCAGAAACTGTGTGCAGTACTGAAAACATACTGCTTCCCAGCTGGTAATAAGCACTTCTCCAAAAACTGCAGTAATAGCATCTATGTTCAGATAAACAGGTCTTAAACCATCTCTTGCCATAATGTTTGGTGGTCACTAAAGTGTTAAAGCTATTGTTCTAGAAGCAAAGTTCTTGGGCCTCTTTGTTAGTTATCAAACGACTCTAACAATAAAAAAATATGACAGGCAGTAACACCTAAAAGATCTTTCAAATAAATCTTGTCAAAAAAGCCAAAGAAGAGAGGAGGCAGAAATGTGCAGGAATGTACAGAAATAGTGCAATGAAACAGTAGCTGCGTTCTACCACCAGCTGAGACTGAATAAATTGGCTTCCTCTTCAGTCAAACAAAGATGGAAAGTCTGGGGGAGACATGTTGACTAAGGTGGTCAGAAGATCACTGCCCTGAAAGTAAAAAAGAATATAAGGATGAGGGGAAGGCTACCTATTTCATGCAAACTGATGATATTTTGTCCAGTTGATGGAAAATATCAATGGTCAAGACATTCATTACTCAGTTGTACTTCAGTTTCAAGTGAGAAGAACTGTAATTGCTCATCTATAAACATAAATTCAAACTTATGCATTACTGAATCCTGCTGGAAATATTGATATGATCAGAGTGTTAAACTCCAGCACACAGTCTCTTAAGATAGACCAAATGGGCAAAAGTCAAGAGGGAGCACTCAAAAATTGCATTTCTTGTTGCTGTGTCAGTGACCTCTTCAAAGAAAACTAATATTTCAGGGATTATTGTCAGATTAAAGAAATATGAAGCAAGTAATCAGTATAAAGTTCTTCCCTGATGTTCTCAGAAGGCCATCAAATCACATTAGAAAACAAGATAAAACATTCAGAATGTAGTTATGATAGACACAGGGGAAAATATGTATGACAGAGTCCTTCAGTCTTGATGATATATGTTAGAAATATCAACTTCTATAATGACAAAAAAAAAAAAAAAAAAAGGCTACTGAACATAGAAGTTTGTTTAAATTGACACAGGTTAATACCGTGCATTGTTTAATAATTGTTCCATATCCAGATATCTACAGGCTGTTCTGATTATAAAAAACCAAAGAAATTAAAAACTGACTATATTACTGTCTAATATTTAATGGAAACAAAACGAAAAAGGAGGACGTGATAATTTGTGGAAATCAGAAGGTAGGGATGTTTGGAATGTAACAATGTCCTGAGCAATCTGATGTGATTAGTGCTGCTCTGGGCAGAGCTTTGTTCTCCATGATGTCTGGAGGTCCTTCCCTAGCTAAATATTCTGCAATTCTAGGATGACAAGAGAAAGGATAGCAGTAAGAAATGCTTAAGTATATTGAGAACCAAGGGAAATCTATCAATGATTCTAGTCCATTGTTAGGTGGAAATAGTACTGTCAGTAACAATGTATAAAAATGTATAAACAGGAGAAGCATTGATTATAATGCTTATAATATTCTTTCTATGTCTGTTTTGGGGGAATATTGCAAAATAAATGCTGTAAGTTTTTCTGCAGTAATCTGTGAAGATGATGGCTAGGTTCTAAATAGTTTTATGTTAAGTTTTCTGACATATTACTCAAACAACCCTGTGACTGTAATGAATTTTAATGTCTTGGACCACTGAAGATTTTCAAAAGAACTGGGAGGAAGCTAAAAATGAATTAGCAAGTTGAAGGATTATAAAGGATAGCTGAAATTGATACAGGCTGAAATGAGTCCTACAGAATAGAACTCATGACACAGGTTTTGAATGAAAATGAGCAGAAAACAGGAAGAGAAAGATGAGCTGTATGGATTTATGAAAGAGTACCCCCTTCCCAACTTTTCTTGCTTTGAAATAATAATTTTTATTATGAAGTAAAAATTATAATTTTTGTTATGAAGTAAAAATAATTACCTGATTTGGTTTAGAAATATACTCTCATAAGGCATTTGCCATGCAAAGGTTAAGGAATTCTAAGTAACAAAAACAAGTCACTAGTGTACTGAGTGATTGTGATCAGTGAGAGAACAGCATGTCTTAATGCATTTCATACTCTCTGGATCAATCTCATCTCTTTGGAAAGCAGTGTTCCTGAAAAGTACTATAATCTTGGTAGGTAATTAGTAATCACAGTGTGATGATGCACTCAAGAAAATAGGATTCTTGGAAGTATAGACAGATAAATAGAGGATTTTTCGAGGAAATTCTGTGTCCATATATCTGGAGCCCATACAAGAAAATTTGAATGAATTCAAAAGTTTTCAGAGAACTTCTACACAAAGAGCTAAAATGCAGTAAAAATATCCCCTTACAAAAAGAGCTTCCAAGAATTCTGTTCAGACTTCTCTGACAGATGATGGTGAAATTTTGTCATCTAAACTATATGAAAACTTTTTATAACCCCTTCAGACTACAAAGAAAAGTCTAAAAAATTCAAAGTTGAAGACAAAATAAAGTATAAATTTTTAACAGTATAGCTATTTAATAGAACAATTTACTGAAGATTACATTCAATTCTACCTTACTAGCAAGTCAAGAGAAAATGTTTTTCTAAAGCTATGCTGTAAGTAGAATAAAATGCTAATGGGAGTAATCTTTTGGCATGTCATTCATATGAGATCAACCTAGGTCTTAAAAATTATTTGGTCCAGCCTTATCTACAAGTCAGCTGAACAAAGATGTTTTCACAGAAAAATTGGGGTGTTATCTTCCATAGTTCGAAAGCATGAAAAATAACCTTTAAAAATAATCAGAAAATCCTCCTTAGATAACGGAGGAAGCTACTTATTGTTATAAAAATTGAGGTAAAAGTGCTAAGAGTAACTGTTAGAATTATTTATCTGGAAGATTCATTCATGAAGCAAAATTGTAGTGGGTGTTACCAGTTCATTGTACACAAGTACAATGACTGACCAGTTCCTTAAATCACATAAAAAAGACTCCATTTGCATTGTTAGGAATTTTATAGCCCGTGCCTCATGAAGAGAAGTTTTCTGCTATGTCTCATAAGACCAGAGATGTAACTGATTATTTTTTTCAGCTAGGAGGATATGCAAACACTGTCTTGGGAAGACTGTCCTTGTGCTTTTCCACTGCATCTGGGCCCATTTGGCAAGAACTCTCAGGCAATACCTACATTAGGATTTTAGTTCAGATCTGGAATGTGATTTTAAAAGAAATCCTACTCTTGTCCTCACTTACCATGGTTTATTTCTTATCAAGGGGATGTGTTGAAGTGCATGACCTGCCTTGTGCAGGGAAAAAACTAAGAGCTGTGTGTGG
Organism: Heliangelus exortis; assembly: GCF_036169615.1. Lineage (NCBI taxonomy): Eukaryota > Metazoa > Chordata > Aves > Apodiformes > Trochilidae > Heliangelus > Heliangelus exortis. The sequence continues at coordinate 89,085,677 of NC_092423.1, forward strand.
CTCAAAAACAAGCACTCTTCATCCTCTAAAAATTGTTGTTCACCTGCAAGACCAGTTTAGAGCTAATGTATATGATGTGATGGACACTGGGTGCTCAGCACCAACTGGTTTGCTAGCAGATCAGTTTTTCTTTCTTTACACTGGTTGCTGATTTTTACCCAGCCTGACAGAGCTGCAGGCATGCAGCAGATTTCCCGTGTCAGGAAATGCAGAAAGGGTGATGCTTTCTGCTATAGAACCATAGAATAGTTTGGGCTGGAAGGGACCTTAAAGATAATGTAGTTCCAATGTCCCAACCATGGGCAGTGATGCCCTTCCACTAGACCAAGCTGCTGAAAGTCCCATCTAACCTGGCCTGGAACACTTCCAGGGAGAAGGCATCTACAGCTTCCCTGGGAAACCTTTGCCAGTGTCTCACTGGTTTTGCCTGGTAGATATTGCTCCTGAGTAGCTGTTGGGCTTCTCTGTGTTTTGTTTCTACATCACCAGAATTACCTTCTAACCCAAATCCCAAATATTCCCAGAGATGGGACATGAGACCATGAGGGGGAAATTATCGCACATAGAGCTTTACCCCATCCTGTATCTGAGGCCTTCCACATTCTTACTCTGGGTCTTACTAACTTCTGTTGAAACTGTAGTTTTGTAGAAGTTGAAAAATAATTTATTTGCAGGGCCCAAAATCTTCAGGTAAGAAGCAACAATGACATTTAGTTTGACACCCAATTAAAACTCAGGCCAGAATTTTTCCTCCAGTGTATATCTTTTGGCAGTCTAGCAATTTATGGCTGAGCTAGACCATATTTATAAAATATATCCATTTTTGATTTAAAATGTTCTGCAGAGAATCCAGCATACCCTTAAGTGAGGGCTTCCATTGATTAATTGCACTCCCTCATACAATATTTCCAGTCAGACTTTGCTTAGCTTCTGTCTCCAATCATTAATCTTTGTGCCTTTGTCTGTCAGGGAGCTGCTTTCCACAGAAAAATCTTTTAATACGCAGGTACTTAGAAACTGAGACTTTGCTGTCTTTGGAAAAATAGTTGAGTAAAAGTGACATGCATTTTAAAAATCTTTTAAAATAAAAGAAAGCACAATTTAAAAAATCACCTTATGTTCAAGTCTTCCCAGTTCCAGAGCAATGACAAGAAGTACCCTTTTGCTCTTTTTATATAGTGTAGTTATATTGAGCTTGCAAGAGATGGAGAAAGGTTTTTATATATCACGGTTGTCCTATTTTTCAGAGAGGTATAAAGTGGTTGGTTTTAATTTTTTAAAAATCAGTCATGTGTCAGAAAATTGTTTTTATTGAAGATACTACTGGCTAAAGCTTTTTTTTTTTTTTTTTTTTTTTTTTTTTTCCCCCTTAATGGTTAATCAGAAAAACTTATTGAGAAGTATAGAGAAGGTGAGGCCAGGTTCTCCAACCTGAGGTATACAGTGGGTAGGAGAAGAGGTGATGGACATAAATGGCAACACAGTTAGATATATGCAGAAATTTATTTTGTTGCTTACAGTGGGAATGGTCAGAGGCTTTGCCTATGGCAATGCTTAAAATTTTGGCTCTACATGGCTGTGAGCTACCTTGTCTACAAAACCCTACTTAAAGCAGGGAGTTGACATAGGTGATCCGCAGAGGTCCATCCACCCAGAATTCTATGAATCTGTGAAGTAACACAGCAAATGTCATTATAAAATTATAAAGATAGACACTAACAATTAGGAAACAGAACTCATATTTTTTCACTTCAAGTTTGTCTCCCCAGTCTCTAGCCATTACGAAAGATTGTCTCTATCAGAAAATCCAATGTACAAGCAATGCAAATTTATAGTTAAAAGAAAAATGCGTCTCTCATTCTTGCACAGTATATTGTGTCACAAATTTTTAAACCAGGATTATGCTATTACTTAATTCATTCCTTTTAATCAAACAAAGGAAATGCCTGTCTTTGTAATTTTTCTATAAATAATCCATGAAGTCTGAAAATTTTTAAATCAGGGAAGCCAGGCTGTCAGCATTCAAATTCAAAAATATCTTTAACATTATACTCTTTGATATGCATCTGATAAAAATAAATTTGTTACATAAGGTTCTGATTCAGCACAGAAATTAGCTACATGCTTAACTTTTAGCCAGATAAGCAAATCCAGTAGAATTCAGTAAGAAGACATGTTTTAATTAAAAATTATTGAGTATTAAGTTATTGTTGTTGTTTGGAACATACCTGCATTTCTGCTCTGCTGGTTATTAACAGCATGTCTGGTGGATTGGTTGGTTGGTTGTTTTGATTGGTTGTTTTAACAAGGTCAAATATTGTTGTTATGTACCCATGCTAATTTTCAACAAAATTTTCTACTGCTTAGGTAACAGCTGTGGTCAGATAGTCAAGGCATTTGATCAAATATGGGTACTATAAACCCAACACAATTAAACTGTTTTAGTTCCATAACCTCTTTCCTTTCCTTTGTGCTCTCTGTCCATGTACAAATATGAATCATGCTTCAGGTAATTGATGCTTAACTTCCCTCTTCCTCTGGTTTTCCCACAATCTGCTTAAGATTACTGTGACTAAAGCTAAGCCATTACTTTCATCTAAATCCTCATCTTTGTCCTTTTTACATTATTATTACCACTATTAATATCTTACACACTTTACTTGCTTCTTTCAAGTAGGAAGAAATCAGTGGTAATTTTTTTCTGGAAGAGATGTTTTCCCATAGTCCCATTTGAAAAAGTTATTAAAAAGTTGCAGTGCTTATGGATTTCTGTTTTGTTTTCTATATGATGAGGGGTGAGGTTCTCTTTTCCGTTTGTGTGGTCTGAGGATCATAAAAAGAGAAGTTGAAGACCTTTTGCTGGTGATAAACAACTCTCTCAGGGACAGGGGTGGGTGCTGCTTTGCTTTTTTTCTCATTCACAGAATGACCTTCCAGCTTTCTGACTAGGAAATATTTTTGTTTGGAGGATGATGCCTTTTCATAAATAAACTGGTCAGTGTATGGTAATGCACACGTATAGTTTGAAAGTCCTGCAAGTGATTTATGAATTGAAGTTTTTCCTGCAGATTGTTTGAAAAGTAGCCGGAGTTATTTGTATTCTGCTGCACAGTTTCATCTAATTCTCTGACAGCAAATTCCACATTAGCAGCTGCTAAATTCTATGGCAATATCTATTTACTTTTATTGCTATGTAATACCCTTCCTTTTCCTCACTTCTGCCCCTTGCAAAAACATAAATATGACTCATACCTGAGCTCTTTGTGTCACTGCCTTTTCCATTGGGAATTACAGTAAATTTTTAAAGTCTTGAACTTCACCCATATATGTATAGTCTAGAATTAGGGGGCGTATATTAGGAGGTATATATCTTTAATATAAAAGAAAAGGATTTTTATTAACATGTAGTAAAACGGTGTTGAAATCTTCCTTAACGAAAGGAAGATTAGATAGATCCTTGCTTCGTATACATTTTGCATTTCAAGTGTAAAGACTTGTACAGACTCAAGATCAGTGTATTTGAAGTTATTTGAGTTGTCTTGGTAGGTGAATTAACACATGGTTCCATAGTTTTGATAAAGCCAATGCAAATAAAATGGAAGAAGGAGGATTTACTTCCTACTCCAGCACAGGTAGGAGTACAGGATTATCTGTTATACCTCTGACACAGGTGATCCGCAGAGGTCCATCCACCCAGAATTCTATGAATCTGTGAAGTAACACAGCAAATGTCATTATAAAATTATAAAGACAGTTTCTGTTGCAGAAACTGTAGGAAGAATAGTTTGAGGACTCAAATATTACACATGTTAGAAGACCTTAAAATTTACATGTATTAAAGTGGTGCTCTAACTGTCTAGGAACATTTCAGCAAGATTTTTTCATGTCCTTCCTTCACTCTAGTCCCTGTAAAATTGAATAAGGATTTAAAGAACTCGATTTGCATGCAGGAGGGAGTTGATTTTTCACATTACTGACCTTCTCTGGCTCACCAGGTAACACATAACCTGATCCCTTGCTCAGCTACAGACTGATAGTTTCCCAAGAGTTGTGGGAGCTCTGTGTTTACTGGAAGCCTCCTGCACCAGGGGAAGCACAGGTGGTTGGAGTAAGTGTGGGAAGTGTTGGATGACCTCCTCTTACCCACCTTGGGTAAGGAGCTGGGTGTGGGGACCACACATCTCTCAGTATTAAGGCTGTAGGGGCTGTTTGCTGCCCTGCTGCTGAGGGGCAGAGATAAAAGACAGATTAGAGAGGAATGTTGCTGTTTGCTTGTCTGTTCCCAATGCCTTTCTTTCACAACTGTAGTAGCATCAGAGAAGATGCATTGCTCCTTGTGCTCCCTGTTGAAAGTGCTAGGGGCTTTGTAAATCCAAGTTATAGTGGTTGTTATCTGTGTTGCTTTCGCTTGGCTATATATATGAAGAAGAAAAGTGTCTAGACTGTTAATGATCTTAGAGATGAGGACTTCACAGTGAGTTACATACTCTATAAGGGAATAATTTAAAAGTGCTTCACTTCCTCTCTCAGTTTTCAGCACCTGCTAGTAAAACAACAGAGCTGCATCTAGTGGGGGAGGGTAAAGCAGATATTGCTGCCATTCTTGCAGTGAAAACATAGAAAGGGATTTGCTAGCAAGCAAAAAGACTAAAAGGGGAAAACCAGGTTGATAGGAAAACATAGAAAATATAATGGTTACTTTCAAATGCTTTTTAGTAAATTGCTTTATGAGATACACCTTTACTTGAAATAAAATCAAGTTGGAAAAATAATATTTGATCCTTCTGACTGCTGAAGTACCCAAGCTGTTCTATTGATATTGATCTTTTTCACCTTTGATTTGCTTTAGTATGTTTAGAATAAGCAGAACAATAATTTCAAGGCTGACAAGAACATACTGAAAACCATGTAATTTCCATACACGAAGTTTCTAACTAATCTTTACTAAATTGAATGAAGTTAAAATAAACGTTTTCCCTAGTGAAAAATCTAAACCCCTTATAAATAATAAATTAATGCTTAACAACATGTATTACCAAGTTTGTTTTGGCACCTTAGATTAGAACAATTTATAGAATGAATTTCCAATAGACAAGCTTTATCTGCTTGTTTATTTAGAGCAGTTGACTTTATCGTTTTTGCTTCTGTTTTGCTTTTTGTGTTAATTTTGATTGCTTAGGTGTTTTATTTTTCTTGAGAGCAAGGCAGCTTGTGTTTGGATAAGGTATTTTCATTTTTTCCTTTGTTGATCTTTTGCAGGGCAGGCTAAAGAATGCATTTGGGTTATTAATATGTGACCATTGCTCTGACCCAAGTAACACTTTTACTGCTATGACATTTGAATCTCCTGTGAGAAAGTGACTGACAGGACTGCATATGAATTCTTGCTGGTTTTTTTTTTTATTCCTGCCTTCAGTATTAGTTTATGGAAATCTAATTTAATTTCAGTTATTTTATGACAAGTATTCACAGTGTTTATAACTGGAGGTTTAGTCAAGGTGACTCTTGAACTTAAAGGGCCGAGTTGTGGTAAGATCATGGTGAAGAAGGAAATCTTTATTGCTGTGTATGTTTGAGAACTTTTGAGTATTTAGTTTCCATCGTTTTGGTTCAAGAAAGCAAAATACAATACACATACTGAAGTTCTTACTTTAAGGCTATTTAAAAAGTTCTCAGAAAAAGCATATCTCTGTATAATCACAAAGTTTAATGTATGTTTGCTTTTTAAAATGTTAAAATTATTTGTATTTAAATAATTAGATATGAATTGATGTAAATAATAACATGCTTTATAATCAGCTAATTCTGATAACCTTTATGTAACATTATTAAATTTATCTATTAGATAAAGGCCATTTATCTAAATTCTTTATCAAAGCATTGAGATTCTAATCATACCTGTGTTCTGGAAAGGACTGTGTATATAGTAAATTTAGGTAAGCAAAATTTATAGCCTGAGATGTGCATTCATTTAGACATTTTCCATGTATGAAAATATTAATACTGTTCATGTTTTTTCTCTTTTCTAACAGTAATTCAATTTTTGCCTTGATAAAGTAAATTTGTCTTTTTTCAGTCAACCACATTATAAAGTGATGGGTTATGTTATTCTGATTTGAACACCTTATTTGTGTTCTGTGCCATAGTTTAACACTTGAGGTGGAAGGTTTCCATTTCTGATTTCAAAGGTATCAAAAAATATCCCCTTGATAATCAACACTTTCTCTGTTTGCAAACAAGATGAGCCCTGCTTTTGCTGCCATTCATTTTAATAAACAACAAAACTTTGAAGCCAAGAATATTTTTAACAATGTGAAGTGAGGACTGTTACATTTATCCTTGTTTCTCTGCAGTACTTGGTTAGGATTTGCTTTCTGGAATGCCTTAAATTTCATAGTAATAAAAAATTAATTAATTTTTATGTGTCTATCATTCAGTACCTCGGCCTGTTAGGATCAAAACAAGCCTGCAATACCACAGCTTTCCTCACAGGAACATCATAAATCTGAAAGATAACTGCTACTCATTTATGTTAAAATACTTAGTTCAGTTTCTTATTGCTTGATGAACAGTTTTCTATGTTATTAAGCAATGCTGATTATTCTCCAACTTGTGCAGCCAGTAGTGTCCAAAATAAATAGTATAAAATCCTCTGATTGTTGTACCAATCACGTGGCCCAGGATGCAGGTGCTGCAGACCCAGCCATAGCTCCTCCCTCTCTTTTTTTTTTTTTCTCTTTTTCAATGCAAGTAGTAAAGTCCTCTACTTTGTCCTCCATGTCATCTCCCCACAGGTAACAGAGAATTTGTCATTATGCAGTTATATTAACTTGCCCCTAAAAACCAAGTACATATTATGGTTTCTCTGTTCTTGCAGGTTCCAGACAAGGTAGATTTGTTCAGAAACAAATGCTTGGTGCCCAGAGCACTGTGAACTTTTGTAATTTCTTTTACACTTAAGAAAAATTAAAACGCCTTTCTACAATTAGAATGTCAGAGGGAACACATCCTCATAAAAAGGCCACATTCTACCTTTGTATGCAGCCTTTGAACCATTCATTTCCCTTACCCACCACAGATTTCCCAGTAAAGTGAGTAGAGAGTTTTTAAGAAGTTCAAATAAATAATATCTAAATGCAGTGCTGGTACACAAAGTAAATGTCTCAGTGACTCTGAATGTCAAAAAGAGCTGGAAAGCTAATTTTATAGCTGCTTTTTATTATCTTTTTCTTTCCTGGCATTCTTAGCATTTTCTTTCCAGTTTATCCTCTGTTTTTCATTTACTTTTTCCTTCTGTGTTTTATTGCTTTGGAGAACTCCCAGCTGATCCCCTTGTGCTTAGGTTCCTCTTCCTCTCACAACTGCTTTCCAAAACAGGATCATTGCACAGTTAATGCTGGCACCTAAAATGAGTGAACAACCCAATTAGATTAACCGAGGGTAGGGAAAGTCATGGCTCAGACTTTTATTCTCTGCCAACTCAGGAACACAAAAGAGCATCAAACAGCTCCCAAGTTCTGCCAGGCATAGCAGTACAACATATAATTGGGACCATAATGTCTGTGCTGGTGATGATGCTGCTGTTTTCTGCCTTTAGAGGATAAGAACATTTGCTGTTTGCTGGGGTAGAATTAAATAGAAGAAATGAGAGAATGTCACAGCCTTAATCTTTTAGATTTTGATTGTGAAAATATAAAGGTAACTATTTCAATCTTCCTGGGAGTAGAAGACAGTAGCCAACTCTGCTGCTTTGTGGATGTTCACTAATTGACCCATGGCTATGGCTAGCTTCCCAGGAATCAAAAAATCTGCATTTTTTTTTTTTCTCCTGAGTAACGCAAGGCATTGGAAAGAGCGGAGTCAGGGTGCTTTGTCTCAAAAGATAATAAAGCATCACTAAAATGATTTTTCTATTACTTAGCTAATGTGGCTGGTACAGAAGGAAGGTGACTTCCAGCCAGGAAGGGGAGGGCATTTTGTTTTGGTTTTTTTTCCCCTAGCATTCCTGGTGAAGCTTCCTGTATTTCTGAAAGGTTTTGCAGCTGTACTGCTTATGGTTTCTTTCTTTTTCTTTTACTTTTTTTTTTTTTTTTTTTTTTTTTTCTTTTTTTTCTTTTTTTTTTTTTCCTTTTTTTTTCCCAAAGATTTAAGGCAAAGTTGTTTATGAAGTCCTGGTAGCATACATCTTACGCATACCTTTTATCCTCAAAAAAAAAAATATTGTCAGCACCAAGATGTAAAAAGAGTTGTGTTTCTGAATCTCACTGTCACAGAACAGAGGTCACAGCCGTTACTTTTTGAGGTGGGTTGACCTTGGCTGGGCACCAGATGCCTGCCAAGCTGTTCTATCACTCACCTCCTCAGCAGGACAGGATAAAGGCAGTTTAATAAAGCAAGAACAAAGGCTGCACATGGAAGCAAAGGAAAATTAAAGATTTATTCTCTGCTTCCTATCGGCAGGCAATGTCCAGCCAGTTCCAGAGAAACAGGGCTTCTACGTCTAGCAATTGCTCCAGAAGACAAACACAATAACAAATTCCTTGCTCCAATCTCCTCTTTTCTTTTGGGTTTTATTGCTGAACAGACATCTTATGGTATCAAATATTCCTTTACTCAGTTTGAGTTGGCTGTCCTGGCTGTGTCCCCTCTCATGATCTTACCCACCCTCAGTTTACTGGTGAGGGGCAAATGTTGGTGAGATAGCCTGGGTGCTGTGCTGATGCTCAGCAGAACCCAGGACACTGTTGTGTTACCAACACCTCTCTAGCTACAGATGCAAAGCACAGCACTATGAGGGCTGCTGTAGAGAAAATTAACACCATCTCAGCCAGACCCAATAGATTTTTACCAGCTGGCATGTTGATAACTTGATTTCAGTTCCCCTCTTTTGCCTGCCAAGTGATAAGTTTCAGTGCTAGCCAGGACATGGGCATAGACTTGTCCTCCAGAAGCTTTGCACTGAATATGATTTGATTCTCTGTGGCAGAACAGAGGTGAGTTGCCCTACTCTGAGATTAATTCTTATATCTGATTTTTTACTGTTCTCTGTATCTTTTTTTTTTACCTTTCAACACCTACCTTTAGTCTTTCCCTCAGTGAAGAAAATGGCACAAGTAATTTCTGCCTACAACAGCCTCTCAAAACTGCATAGTCAGTTTAGTGCTTGATTTTTATTTAGTTGTCCTTTATTTATGTAGCCAGGCAAAAGTTTAGAGAGAGTGAAGATATAGAACCTTAGTGCAATCTGCTGTTTCTTCAGGTTGCTAAACACAATTTCATGTCTAACATTGTTTCTCATTTGCTCAGGCCACTTTGTAGGTAGCCTCCTCTAGGTTTAACTCTGGTTTTGAGTCAAGAAGCTAGTTATGTTTTGATTTAAGGTTATTCTCTCACTGTAATCTGCATGCATTTCAGGATCATTGATCCTGGAAAAAATCATTGCCATCAGAATTTTTCATAGTTTTTATATATTATATATGTGTATATACTTACATTTACTTCTTTTACAAGACAGAATGGTGTGCAAGTAATTTAAAATTTTCATTCTTAAACTTTTTTAGTTTTCTTTTTGAAAGATGCCACTGAAATTTGTCTGTAATAATAGTTTCATATTGGCATAGTATTTCGTTCTTAGGAGCATTTCTTCAAGTTTGTATAATTTTATAAAACCTAAACAGACCTTGAGAGACCTTTGCACTAGAAATCATACAAAATTATTTTTAATGGTTAGTTTGTTTTCCCTTCAACAAATTTCAAATAATAAATATTTGTCACACATAAAGACAAATTTCTAGTATTAGTTTATCAGTAAGAAAATAGTTTCACTTTGCTTTAGTCACTATTAAAGAAAACATGTCACTGGGTAATCATTGTGAAAGAAGCCTTCCAACCTGCTGCTGATCTTGCATTAGCAGATATCCTGGGTTTTTAAAACATTTCAGTAGAGCTTTATATCTGAAACAATACATAATTCCTCAATGTGATTGCTTATGCCAATCTTTCCATGCACCAATTTGGCATGGAGTGAGGGATGGTGCTGATTCTAATCCCAATTTCTTTCTGTACTCGGTGCAGTAAGAGAGAGCAAAAGACAGCCCTGTAGAGAGCAAGTCCTGAGCCAGGCATTGCCTTCCAGAAGAGTCTTTCTCCATCAACTGCAGAAGAAGGCTAGAGAAGCTAAAATAGGTTGTGTGATTAGCCTGGATTTCTAACTCACTAGAAAGGCTTCATTATATCAACACGTTGGAGATTTTTTTTGTGATATAAATTCACCTTCCATCTCCACAACCTTTTTATCCTTATTTTTTAGCTTTTTAGTTTCTAGTCAAAATATCTTCTCTCCATGAGTGCCCCAATTCCTACAAGAACATCACTGAAAACTGTTCCCAAATTTGTTTTTGAGAAAAGTGTTGAGGTCTTATGCATGGAAGGTAGTAAAACACTACATAACTTCTTACTGCATGTTGTTCATTTTAAAAGGAATTTGCAAGGAGCTTGGTGCTCTTTCTAGCTTGCTCACCCAGATGATAATATTTAATTTAAAGCAGACCCTGCAAGGACCACTTAAAGTGAAAGCTGTTTGTACATGCAGAACACCTACCTTGTAGAATAATGCTCAGTATTATTTGGTAAACGGCAGCCATCACTTGTGCATAAAACCTGAATTTTCTACAATACGTTAGGCATAATTTAGTCCTAATACCCCTAACTAGATTTCACATACTTGCTTTCACTTGTTCTGTAATATTTATGTCTGTCTAGTGGTTTACAAGTTTTAGCTTTGATCCTGGATTTTTTTGTTCTCCTGGATCACATAAGATGATACGTCATTTCAAATACAAGCCACAGAGTTTTATTCTTTATACCACAAAGGTATTAAAAGTTTGCCTTAACAAAACGAGCATGCTGCATTATATATTTTGATTGATGCTCTGTTATTTTCCTATATCTAAACCAACTCTTAAAAGCTATATTAATTGTATGAATTTTTTTTGTGGTTGAAGAACCCAAGAACATATGTCTCTGTACTTTCAGCATCAAAGCCTTTTTTATCATCTGTGTGATGACTCTTTAATACTTGTTTCTCATTTAGTTAAAAAAGACTGGGAATTCTGGTGGAAGAGTATTTTTGCAGACCTGCCATTCGCCTTGTTTGTTTGCAGTTGATAGTTTTTGTTTGCTTTTAATTGCTCTCTTTTCTTCTCTGGTATGCTGCACTTTTACCTATGTGTATTTTTATTCTTCTACCTGTAACAGTTTGGTGTTACTGTACTTTTTAGCTCATGCTTTTCCTACAAAGTCAAGTTTCCAAAAGAACCTCAGTATATTCACATTCAATGTTCTAATAAATTTAATTTGCAGTTAATCCCCTCTGATGTGCTGCATTACTTAGTTGCTTAGCATAACTCAGGGGCCTTATGGTGCAGCTGATTTCACATAAATAACAGTGGGTTTTTTACTGACTATGAACTTCCAAATATCATTGAGTGAGTCACTCAGAAATTTCACACAGGCCATCAGTTTTTGCAGAGCAGAGTGGAGGAACTTATGTTGTTGGATAAAGCAGTTGAAATTAAATGGTTTATGAAATTGGAAGAACATTACAGGCATTTTGAGGTTTTTCTGTTATAGATGTGTTTCTGTGGTTTTCTTTTTTGTTGTTGTTATTTTTAGGAAAACAGGTTCACTGTCATTTTGAAACTATTTTTTCCATTCTTTTGTTCTATAGCTATGAAATATATGAAAATGGAAATTAAAGTAAGACTTTTAATCTTGCTCAAAATAAGGTCTTCTGAAGAAATACAAATTTTGCCATTTTGCAGTTATCCAGAAAAAGCTCATCCTTTATAATTTGTCCTCCAAATTCTGTCACTCCATGTAGTTTTCTGTCAATTTCCTGTTCCCAGTGGTATTAAATGGAGATGTGTCACGTTTCCTGGGAAAGTAGTAAGAGGATGTCACCTCAGCTATCCTGGAGAAGGATTGGAAGGTAGGAAATAGTGGTTTTTGGGTTGAAAAATGCAAATCGAAGTATTTTATTTCCAAGTGCTCTATTTCTGTCACCATGTAATTAGCAGGCAGCACAAAACAATATGCTTAAAAAATGAACTTTGTGTCTTGGTGTACTAATCACAGTGTAGTCAGGCTGACAAGTAACATCACTTCAGTCACCTCCTCAGGAGTTTTTCACTGACCTTAGTGACTGATGGGAGCAAAACCAATCCTGTTTTATAATCTAGACAGTAGCTTAGGAAAGTGAAATATTTTTATCTTCAAACTTTTGGTTCAATAAAGCACATTCAGTTTTAGGCATTCTCTTTTGGGTTTTCTTTCATTTTAGGTGATAACTCAGAACTGGAAACTGTCATGATTAGAGGGAACTTGTCCCTCTTCAGTACTTTATGAACAAAGGTCTTGTTAGATTCAAGTAATTCATCAAACTAACTCAATCTGAAGAATATTGCACCATGTTGCATTGTAGTACTCGAGACAAGATTTGATGTTTCATTTGGCTGTATCCAAAAGTGGCTGCATGCTCCTCCAGTGTACTGTTACTTTACTAAAGTATCTACTTATTTCCTCACAAACTCTCTTCCAAGCATTCAATTTTAATCTCTAAAGTTTTGACATGGATCATAGTAGTGGGAAAATCTACTTCCATTCCTGAATTCCATAGTGTTGGTGTAAAGGAATCCTTTTCTCTGCTTGTAGCTTGTTCCTAAAGAAAAGGGAAACATGATTTAATGTTTTTTATTATAAATTTTTAGGATATATATTCACATGAATTAATGGATCCAGTTCCTCAAGTTAATCATCATACATCATAATATAACATCATGCCACTTTATTTTCTTAGGAATTTGTAGAAATTCCTCTTGGTCTTTGGATAATTTTCAGATGGCTGCCTTTCCCCTTCTCTCAGCATGGAACATACTTGATTCTTGCATTATTGCTACTGGACTTTGACCTGCTTTTGCTTGGATGGTTATGCTGACCTTTATCCATTCACAAATCTTTCTGGAGCAGATTTTGTTGGGTTTTTTGAGTATTTTTAGTTCCAAGTTATTTTGCTACATCTGGATCAGTACAACCTTTTTTGAGAGTACACCTCAGTGGAATATAATTGAGCCCCAAGAGATAAGAATCATTTCAGTCAGTACATACTGTCTCATGTGTACTATTTGCATCAGCTGTTGCATTTTGATATTTGATAGCTGCAATTATTTTTTACCATATCTTTTAGAATATAGCGTCTCATTATAGTTTCCATTTTTAAATTAAATGTAAACAGGATGATAATTCACAAACCCCCCCTAAGAGAACTACTTCAGGTTACCAGGATTGAGTTAGAGTATCTACAACCAGGTTTTAGAAGTTCACCATTAAAATTATGGAGTTATGAAGGGTGCTACTAAATTGTAACATTCCATATGGTCCAGGAACTTCTGTTCAAGTATGTGTTGAGGAAACATGGTCAGACTTCTACAGGACAGGAATCTAGTATGTTTGGTGTGCTTATTTTTTCAATTATTTGATTTGATAGTGAATAGGGATGGGGAGGTAGAGGATGTGTGCACTGTGTATTTGGTCAGTTGCAGATGTTTCCTTTTGTGTTAGAAATATCGGTTTACTTCATAAGAAACAGCAAACGGAAGAAAAATATGAGCTACAAGAGCAAGGTGCCAGACCATTAGGTTATCTATAGGTAATGAATAGAAACTGTGAACAGCACTTTTCTATTTCAGCTGTTTTTAAGGGTTCATTTATAAGGAGCTTGGTGTCCCATTTGGCTGACAGATACTGACGTCTGAGTCTTGATTTAATCGGCATCTTCTCCTCTTACTAAATCATTCATGAATGTTGCACTACTTTTAGTCTCTTTTTATTCTGTCAATAATTTTGTGGTAAAAATAGAAATAGAGCTTTTTGATTTCACTGATTTGATGCATTCGTAGTTGATGCAGATCATTAGCTTTTTAAAATGCATAAATCATGGACCTTAATCTTAGAACACTAATATTTTATTAGTGTTGACTCTTTTTTAAAGAATAACTTCTTTTTTGTATTTAATCCATTCAATAAATATTATAAATAAAGATTTCTGCAGAAGTAGATACACACCTACAAACCAGGAGTATTTAAACCTCAGAGAGTTTCCAAGAAAAAAAAGGATTACTGGCCAAAAAGATAAGCAAATAAAGGACTACAGTTATTCAGCCTAGAGGAAAACACTTTAGGGAACTAAGGAAAGCAAGAACTGCCTCCAGCTCCCTAAGTGACCTTCAATTAAGTGAAAAAGAATTGATATTTATAACTAGAAGTAAGAACTTAATGCTCCCAAATGTGTGCTGTTTAAGAGCTACTGAGGTGAAAGTTGGGAAAATGTGTTGGCTGCAAGCAAGCCCGTTGTGGCACACAAATGTTTCTGCAGAACTAGTTAAGAAATCACAGGGGATATGGTAGTGCATGCATCTTGACATAAAACAATCAGAAATGGTGGCTAAAAAGAAATGAGTTTTTATTACGAAATAGGAATCTGTGATCTTCCCTAATGAACCAGAATTGGGCCAATCAGTTGGAAAAAAAAAAAAAATTATGTCAAACATGTCTGACATTCAAGAAAGCCTTTTGGGCCATTAAAAGCTCCATGACAGAAATGACATCTTGTGTCTTTTTCTTTTTTTCTTTTGTTTATTTTTGTTTGGTTGGTTTTGGTTTTGGTTTCATTACTGGGGCTTTCTATTGAATCTGTGCAAGAAATGCACTAATCTTAAAAATTGGCTTTAGGAAGCTTCAGGAAGGATTGCCTTAAAGATACTTGATAAACAGATAAAGACAGCAACAGACTTCAAAGTCACCTCGAAGTGTGAAAATCTGTAATGTTAATTTTGAGGCCAGTTTGCTTTTAGATATCAAAAGTATTTTGTCTTTTTCCATTGTTAAACCACTTACCATGATTGTTTGTGTGGAAATTTGAATGTGTTTGATGTTAAACCTATGTTTAGTGCTAAATGAATTTAAAATGCAAGTCAAGAAACAAAATTGCTTGCGTAGTATGAAAAAACAGAATTTAGATTAGGTTGCAGGTTTTTCCTCTTGAAGGCAGCTGCTCCTTAGTGATTTTTTCTTTTTATAGAATTGAAAGAGAAGAGATGAGCAAAATCCAATGGAAAAACCTTAATTTGAATGGTATGAGAGTGCCTTTCACAGCAGAGGAAGTAAATTTTTATGTGAGCTGTGTTTATTTTACTCACATTTTTTTGACGAGAACTTGCCCTTCTCTTGAAATTTTTTAAAATATTGCAGCACAGCTTATCTCCTACAGAAATGTCAGTAATGAGTGACCATGGTAACTTATTTCTGGGTGCAAAGGATGTGTTGTATGTTGGTCAATGGAAAGACTCCACCTAGATTTGGATTAAATTTTTGCAAAGGAATTGGGAGTGGTAGGCCCATGTTATTTAGAGTGCTTCTGGAGTGAATTTATATAACCACAAGCATGTGGCTAAAGAGTACAGTTTTCTTCTAGAAACTTCTCTGTCTCCAGTTTTCTTTGCTCTGTGTTGAGGGGCTGTGTCTTACAGCTATGATGCTATCTTATGCAATAATATAATATACAAGAAAAGACAGTGCAGTGGGATGCCACAGCAACTGTAAAGATTTTACTTCAAGTGCTTACTATATGATTTTCACTTTTATTTTTTCCTATGGAAGTGTAAGAGTGTGGGACAAGGGGCATATAATTTTCACAAATTCTTGTGAGACCTTAAAATACTAAAATGAAAGCATTTTCATAGTGGTTTCTGGTGTTATATGAAATACTGCATTTTTAATTTTTTAACAAATAAGATTGTAACCCCCCCAAATCTGACATAGAAGATCTCTGAAGCTAAAAGGTAGTGAGTAGTACAGATGTTCTCACCACTTCTGATCTTATTTCTGAAGGTGAAAGCTTCGTGTAACTTTGAATACAAGTGTTAATAACAACTGAGACAGTAAAGTGTGATTATTGCATGTTATTATACTATCACCTGTGCAGCTGTGAGGCGTAGACTGGATATTTTGCCACATTCAATCAGAAGAAGATGAAAGAGTAAAATGAGAATTTAAATCACTGCAACTGAAATAACAATTGTAAAGTTATCCCACATCCTGGGCAACAGGATGCGTCTCAAGAATAGCAAATTTGATTTTTTTCTGAACTGAGTTCACCACAGCTGGTAGTTTGGATGATACCTGAATAGAGTGTTTGGTGTGTCAGGTATGTGGATGATTTCTCCTTGAGAAGTGGTTGTAACAGGAAATGTATTGTCCTGCCAAGGAGAGTCGAAGTAAACTATCTTCCCATCATGTTACCAACACTGTGCTTTTACATTTCCCTTGGTGCTTGCCATTCTCTTCATTCTCCTATCCAGTTTTTAATACTTCAACCAACGTGGAAAAATGCATCTACCTTCTCAGTCTGAGACATTTTTCATTGCAAATGGGTCTTATGAGGCTGCAGCCCCTTCTGTTTTTGAATTTGTCACAGAGTGGTGACTTAAATGGTCAATTGACTTCTGTTCTAGAAAAAAAATCAGAATCAGTTATAGTGATGGGTGATCTGTCCATGTGTGGTAAGAATTTTTATTTTTATACAAATGTTTTTTTTACCTTTACAGAGTAAAGGTAACAACTGCTCCTATGATTGTTGTTTCTGTTATCAACCAACCAACCAGTGAAGTCACTGTAAATTATGAGGTTTAAAAGCTCAAAAGTAGTAATGTAAAAGTTGTTTAGGCCTCCCACCTGTCAGATGATACTTTCTGTATTACCTATGTTGGACTAAATTGATTTCTGATAAAGAGACAGTTGGAGTGAATTAACTTAAAATTCCTCCTAGAAGGTCTTTATCATCAAATACATTTATGCATTTCTACTATCATCATTCAGATTTGCCTCTTGTCTAACACAAACTGTTTAATTCAGTATTCCTTCTAACACTTCTATATAGATTTTAATGAATGTACATACTTCCCAACTATTGCTTTATAAATTGAAACCATTTAACAAAGCATTTAACCTTCTCTTCAGCATAAGCCAATAAATCTGATATGGTGCTGTAGGGTTAGGGTATGACAACTCCAGTCACTTTTGTGTGAATGATTGACTTGGTGAGACTAAAAAGCACATCTGAAGATTTTCTAGTCCATCCCATCTACTCAAGCAAGGCCACCAAAAGCCAGTTTCCTAGGACCGTGTCCAGACAACTTTTCAGTATCCCCAAGGATGAGGGAGACTACATCATCTCCCAATAGCCTGGGCCACTGCTCATTCACCCTCATAGTAGAAAAAAACTTTTCCTGATGTTCAGATGTAATGTTTCTGTGGATTGCCCCTTGTCCTGTCACTGGGCACCATTGAGAACAGTCTGTCTCACTCTGTCTCCTTTCCATCAGGTATTTATATGCATTAATAAATTCCCCTCTAAGCCTGCTCTTTTCCAGCCTCGACAGTCCTATCTCTCTCAGGCTTTCCTTATAGGAAAGTCCAGTCCCCTAATTGTCCTTGTTGCCCTTTCTTGGACTTATTCCACAAAGTTAACTTATTTTCACTCTTTATTTGCCATTAAAGCAGCATATTCTAATGAGGCCTCTTTCAGATTGCCAGTTCCTTATTACAAACACAAATATGGAATGAGCAGTAGTTTTACTCTGCTATTGACTAACACATAAAGTTGGAATCTTTTTTCTACAATTCTGCAAATGCACATCAAGTAAAATGGAAAAGTGCTGGTCTTCAAATTGGGGCTTCATGTCAACACAGATACAGCAATCCACATTTGAGGCTGAAAGTGTCTTTTATCTGCTGTAAACAAAGAAACCAGACAACTCCACCCTGCTCAAGTAAACTGAAAGAGAACAGCATGATCTAGACTAGGTGGCAGAATGTTGTTTTGTCAGAGAAGAACAGCTTACTTTGTCTAAAGAACTCCTTTCTGAATCCCTCCTACTTTTTTAAGTCTAGAAAACAGCACTGGAACCCCCCCACACCCCTGAAACAGCACCCACCCTCCCACTGGCTTCTGATTCCCCTTGTTTGTTATTACTATGTTGCATGGCAAGGTATCACTATCTGGCTCCAATGCACAACCTCTTTCAGCTCCAAGATTGTCTTTTACGTTTAACACGCAATAAAACTTGGTGATTCAAAATATCATTAAAAGCAATCACTGCATAGAATTTTAATTTTTAAAATACTGCTTGTTTGAAGCATTATTATAGTTTTACATGCTTCAGAGACTCAGGTAGACCCTGAGTAGGTAAGTGATGCAACCCCTGACATTTCAGGCCAGACTATGTTACTAGTTGAGGTGAAAAAAACCCAAAACCTTCGTGTATAGCCTAGTTTTTAGTTTCTTCCATTGTCTTTTGGTATTCAAATACTCAAATACTGTCCTTTTTAGGGCAGCAGATTAAATTTTATTTATTGGATTTTAAAATCTGTTTTGCACACTTTAATTTGCTTGTATTACACACTGTTCTACTTGATGAACAAAAAGTGGATGCTGAGACTCATATTTAGGAAATTTCTGTCTTGTTCTCAGGTGGATTTGGATTATTGAATAAAATCTAGCACATTGAATATAAAGATGTTAATTGTGGAGTAGTTTTCGAACACCAAGTAGTGATACTGGCTTAACGTGCCTCAGTATTTATCTCATGCAGTATCCTCACTTTAGAAATCAAAGAAAATCTTAGACCTTCACAACAGAAATGCTCCAGGTGTAGCAGATGGGAATCTGAAGTACAATTCACAGTGAATTTCCTCTTATCAGTGTTGAAAAATTTGAAAGAAGCTCTCCTTAAATGCTAATTAGTTATTGTCACTTTCTGAAATTTCCTTCTTTCAGGTAATAGTTAGGTTGCCACTTTATTAGCATGTCTAGTATTTTTTTTTTTAAATATATTTACAGTCTTGGTGACAGTATCCTAAAGAGTGATTTATTCTCATCACCTGTCAATAGGATGATACTGTAAGCCATGATAATAAAGTATAAAATAGGAACAGGTTTCAGATGCTGTATTAGCTTGAAAAATAGGTGCAGAGCCCAACCTCTTCATTTGCTCCTTCCAGAAGAATGGAAACCATGGAGAGAGCTTGGACTCAGAGTTCTGAGTAGAAAATTTTTGTTGTGAGAAGGTAGTTTTGTTGTAGATACAACATTTCTGAGCATCTCTTTAACATACAGGATATGTCTGGAATAGGTGACAGGTAGGAATATCTTAAACAACTTCAGGTTTTGTATATGAAACCTCTGTGGATCCAATGTCCATTAAATTTTGTAATACTGATAATAGGTGCTGAACGGTTTAAAAGTCTCCCTAACTTGACTAATTCTACATCAGTAGCCAATTTTGATGTTTTTTTTTTATTTTGCAAAAATGCTTTAGCTGGGGGGAAAAAAAGGCATATGTAATTGCAGCATTACTTTACCAGGAGAAAAGATCAGTGCTTTCAACATCACCTACTTGGAAGTAGAGGTGGCTAAAGAAAACAACTGTCTGGATTTACCTAAGTGAAATAATAAAGACAGGAGTTAAATAAATTAATAAAATATGGCATAATAATCAATTTACCAGAAGAGCTGAGGGATATTTAATGACCACTGTTTTTGTCCCCTGAGATATGACAGACAATCCACTTAGAAGACTGTAACCATGTTGCATAAAAGTTCCCTATGGACTTTCCCCAGGGAACGGGCCCTTTTTTTTTCCAAAATTTTTTCTCCACACCACCTGTGTCCTGCCAGCTCATTTTTCTGGTCAACAAGATTTCCCAAGTCATGGATTCCAATGCACCACAGTCTTGGCTTTCTCTCTAGAGTTTTTTGTCTTGTAAGCTTGGCTGTCCTGTTCCTCCTGCTTGGTCAAAGAGAGGATACAAGACTTAATGACTTCCCTCTGCAGCTTAATTCCTTCACCTTTTTTGAAAATACTCTCTGACCTTATCACCTTGGAGGTCCAAAAGTCCTAGTAATACTGTATCTAAGCAAACTCTGGAACAGGGAACAGCAGAGCTATTTGGTGGCTGTCAACATCAACGTGCAGAGCTCCCCACAAATTACACCCCATAGAGGAGGAGGCTGAATTAGCTCTGTGTTGCACCAGAATGGTTTCAGGGTGCTGGGGACCTGAGCTAGAACTGCTGCTTGACACTGCACTTTGCCTGGTCAAGATGAGCTCACAGTTTTTAGTCCTGTGCCCTTGTGCCTGTTGCCCACATTGAGGGTAATTAGGAGTATCAATTAGGTTGTATCTTCTGGTTTTCTGCATCTAAGAGTTGCTGTTTTCCACACATGAAGCAAATGTAGATCTTGCTACTAACACAGTCTAACTATTGTGTTAACAATAATTTTATGGCATGCAGCATAAATCTTAGTCCTTGCTTGTCTATTTTCTTTTTTAATCCAATCACCTTATTTTCCACTGTCACTTTTCACAATTAAGGTTTCTTCTAACATCGCAGCAATTTCATATTGGTGTCTTCCATAAAA
The DNA here is from genome assembly GCF_036169615.1 of Heliangelus exortis. NCBI lineage: Eukaryota > Metazoa > Chordata > Aves > Apodiformes > Trochilidae > Heliangelus > Heliangelus exortis. The sequence goes on from NC_092423.1 coordinate 89,106,213, forward strand.
GTGAAATATACAGGTGTTCCAATGTCACTAAAGCAATACTGCAGTGCAGAAATTATAGTAAAGCTTTTTGTTGGTTTTTTTTTTGTTTTGTTTGTTTTTTTGGGGTTTTTTTTGTTTTTTTTTTTTTTTTTTTTTTGCAGGCTATGCACTAGCATCTCTTAATTAACAGTGAGAGAAGAATTTAATGAAAAGTGTAGATTTTAAATAGAAGCTTAAAAATGGTCTGTTTAACCAAAAAATATGTTTGGCAGCCTTTGCAAAATATCAGTTTTAGGAGACTTTTGAGTATCTGTAATACAACACAGAATAAGACACCTGTGCTATTTATTAGCATTTGTCTCTTAGTATCTGATAATACTGCCATGTTTTATGTGTATGTAACTGCAAAACAAATGCTGGGCAAAGATGAGTCCTTTCAGCTGTATAAAGGTAGCTACTGCAATATATTGCATTTCCTTTAATTTTGGTAGAAAGTGTCTCTATATGGGCCAGAAGTATAGAATTGTACACCTCCCTCACCTCATCTCCCAGAATCTTCCAGTAATGAATTTGTCTGGCTTTTCAGAGAAGCTGCTTCTTCTAAATAATGTTTTCATTGCAGTAAAGGAAAAGCAAGTAGCAGTTTTGTCTCTGATAGTCTTGCCTGGGAACTCAAAGACTCTCTCTACGGGTCTTTATTGCAAGCCATTTGGTTAGAAGAATGTACAAGGTGTGCTTCAGGGAAATTGCATTCTTTGAAGTTCACAATTTTCTCAGGTGGTTTTCAGAAAATTTTGTGAGTGATTTTTAGAAAGCTCTTGACAGTACCCTCAGTAGCAACCCGATACTCTGAGTCCTTGTGATTTGAAAACACGGAGTTTTGTCACATAGTAGAGAATCTCCAGTTTTCACCAGAACCGTTCTTTTTGCAGAACGTGTACAGTATTTTTTAACTTAAAAAACCCTAAAATAATATAGTCAGAGTCAGGATGGCAGATATCTGTTTAAGTGTCTACTTCAAGTATTCTTGTCTAAACATATTAGCTGATTTTACTCTTGAGAGTATATACTTTACAGTGATGTGTGATTCTTCAGAAAAAAGAGAATGTCAAGTAAGAAATTTCCTTTCATGCTGAATGAGATATTTTTAATAATGGAAATTCTTTTAATCTGGTTCAGAAAACAGTTCAACGGAAACTGAAAATAATTCCATTTCTGAAGCTGAACAGTTCAACCAGTCCTCTACTCAGTGTCATTATGACCAAGAATGTCATGCCTTCTCTAAATCAGTTTGAAAGTTGTCTGCATTTTTTCTGTGATCTTATATAAAACATGATATTTGCTTAATCAATGTGCCTATTAAGAGAAGACTCATCTATGGCCTTATAAGTGCATACAAAGAAAGATGGTAAATAAGGTCCTTTAAACTATCATGAAAAATACAAGTACTCTGTGTCTAGATAGTAGAATTATCAAATTAAGAATTAGGTACAGTTGCTTAACACAAACCATAATTAGACACTGGAACAGAGTGAAGTTTTAAACACAGCATCACTTGCATTATTTAACCAAACTTTCTCAAGCTTCACTAAAAATTGGATGATATTACAAAATCCTGTTATTCACTTTGTTTAAAACTCTAATAGTCCATCAGCCATTTGAAAATGGGATGCATGTTATTCTGTATTACAAAAAAAGTGTAGTCACACAATTATGCAAATACTGAAGACAGTTTTCTTCATGGTCTTCCTTTGGTTGCAGAGCTTATTTTTGTTGGAAAGTTTGGTAACAGTGAAAAATTGACAAATACAATAGGAGTTAGAAAGAAATTCTTAAAAAAGCTGAAAATTAAACTACAATTTAGTAAAGTTGTAAGAGACTGTTCAAATGCTACTATGAATTAACTATGCTTCATTTTCACACAACGGAGCACAAAGTGAACATGCAGTTCAGATAATTAGCAAAAATATTGTTCTATTGTTTTTCAGGAAAGTGTATGAGTCCTAAATGCCTGAAAAGAGAGTCCAATTTATTTTTTAATATATCTCATCAGACTGTATACTTCAACATTTTAAAAAATACATACCTGGTAGAAAATATATATAAGCAGAGTCACAGAATGGTTGAGGTTGGAAGGAACCTCTAGATGTCATCTGGTCCAAATCCATTGCTCAGAACAGGGATACTGCTGGAAAGAGCCTGGCTCCATTTTTTTCCCCCCTTCTTTCAGGTTATTTTATACTTCAATGAGATTCTCCCTGCACCTTCTCCAGGCCAAACAGTCCCAGTTTTCTCATCCTTTCCTCATGTGTGTGATGCTCCAGTCCCTTAATCATCTTTTTGACCCTTTGCTGGACTCTCTCATATGTCCGTGTCTCTCTTGTACTGGGGAGCCTGGAACTTGACCCAACACTCCAGCTGTGGCCTCACCAAGGATGAGAAGGGGTGAAGAGTCACCTCCCATCACGTGCTGGCAACACTTCTCATCCAACCAAGGGTGCCATCAGCCTTCTTTGGCTCAAGAGCATGTTGCTGGCTCATTAGATATTTATAATTAATAAATGGGGAGCTGCTGCATAGTTGGTTTGAAATCTTTAGTTATTTATTGCTAGAAATCTACATATTGTCTGCTGAGTCTGAAGTATAGATGCCACCAAGATGGAAAGGCTGCAAGTTGAGCTATGAGTAGTTAAGTTTGTGGGAAATATTTATGGCTACATGGTAGTAAAATACTGTTTGAGCATGTAGCCATTTGACAGTGTGACCTGAAATATAGCATCTGCACAGCAGGAAATTCAGATAAGTGAATATATTTAATTTTTTTTTTTTGATTTCTATCTATACTGTCTTGGTTACATTGAAATAAAGATTCTGAATTAAGCAGTAAAATGAGCTTAGGAATAGTGATTTTTAATGTCCTTATCATGATAGAAGGATTTGGGCAATTAAAAAATAACACTTATATAGTATCAGTGTAGAGCAATGCCCTCCTTATTTTTCTGTTGACATATCAAAATCTGTTATAGTAAGCAAAACCTGATGATGGATGGTCTTGGAAACAAGGAAGGGTTATTGTAAAGAAAGAGCTTGAGTAGGGGAAGGAAAAGGTGAAACTAAACTCTTTCAAACCAGCTCTTTATCACAAGTAACAAAAAAGGTTTTAATTAAATAGCAGGCATATACACCTCTTTCAACTTCTATTTATTATGTTCCAGACATTTTTCAACCTATCAGCTAACATTATAAATGCAAAGGCATAATTAATTTTACTGCGTGGTTAAAATATTGTACCCAGAAAAGATATTTCAAGAACTTTTTTTTTTTGTGTGTGTGTGTGTATAAAACCCCATTTCTGTGATGCAAATCACAAACCTTGGCTCTGAGTTAAAGCTGTACTATAAGAATGAGATATCCTTTGCCAAGTATAATGTTTATGTTTAAAAAAAGGTTAAAATAATTGCTACATCAATAATGAGCACTCAAAAGGATTCTAAGGAAAGAGAAAATTTACATATTGAGGCAGCGTAATCTTAGAGAAAAATATTTTTCAGAAAAGGAATAAATAAATCTCCCAACAGCTTTTATTTATTTGTTTATTTGGGGGGTGTAGGGAGTTTGGGCTTTTCTTTGTTTTGTCTCAGTGGGTCCAAATTTCCCAAATTCTAATGACATTTTAAAGTACAGTTTTAATTTACTGTGCATTCAGTGACTATCAACTGGCTGTGCCATTAATGTGCATTAAAAGGCATGAGGTGTGCACCACCAGCCTGCTTAATGTAACTGTTAATTACTTATTGATCCTTATTACTTGCAGATCCTTGATTTCCACTTTCCATGTAGCCTTGACACCCAAAACTGCTTACCATGTCAACTCCCCTCTTCTGCATAATAAGCAAACTATTGGTCTATAATTTTCCCCTTATGAGACATTAACAATACAGAGGGCACCCACACTAGCACATCATTTCACATCTGTAAGTGCCAATAACCTAGCTGGTTCAGAATGTTAATAAAATGCATTACAACCCTGTGCATTAACCTTTTCAGGAGCATATAAATTCTGCTTCAAAGGGATATGATAGAAGTGGGAAATTTTGTTTTAAAAAAAAAAAGCTTTTAGCTTAACACTTCTATTAAACACTGAAAATTGGTTTGACTACTAAAGTGTAGATAAAATAATTGTGTTTTGCAAAGGCTGACTGGCACGCAGTCTTGCTGCAAATGGGAAAGATGGTAACCACAGCCATAGTTTTGGTAAGGTAAAAATGTAAAGACAACAATGACTGTCACACTAAGGGTTTTGTGATTTCCTGATGGTTGAAATATATCAGTTTAATTTTACATTCAGATGCCTCTAAATTTACTCCTTTGCTACCAGTTAGTAGGATGTTAGCTAAACATTGAACAGAATATTATGTGAGGGCCTGAGCTATTGCAGCCCCAGCTCACCTTTTTTCTGCTCCTTGTGATCCTCTGAGGAAAATCACCTATAGGTTTTGTTGCTCCTTCGTTCAAGTTCTCATTAAAAACATTTACTCTAAGAGGAGATGATGCAAATCTGTGCAGCAGTGTAGTAGAGGAAGCAGTGGATGCTCTATGATCCTAAAGCTGTGAGAGGAGGCCTGCCTTCTGCTTGTTCTTCCTGAGGAAGAGCTGCAGATATCTGTGGTACCTCCAGATACCACATCCAGCAACTCCCTGCTTGACTGGAAAAGAGAAAGGAGGGTTCTGGCTTTGAAAAAAATAATTTTTTTCTTTCTTCATTAAGAATGGCAATGTGTACAAGTATGCAGTTGCATTTCTCAGGGAAATCCCATCTTAAGGGTTTTCTAATGTTTTGTTCTCACCACAGATGCAGAGGGCAGCAGAGGAAGATGCTCTGCTAGGTGAAATTTATTAATCTTTAGTCAAGACAAATCTTTAGTCTCAGACTTTGTAAAATTATCTTGAAATCCATTGCAGTGAAAAGGCAAGACTCCTGGAGACAGATACTCTGCCTAAGTCCATACATTACATACTTAAAATTTGCAGTCTCGTGTGAAGTTGTTTGCCTGCCATAATTAATATTTTGTAAATGAAATTTCAATAGAAATCCATTAGTACTTCAGTACTGTAGACATAACTGAATATTTCATTATTTTACTATGAAATCAAGCTTACAAGACCACATTTTTTCCCCACTCTGTTCTCTAAGTCATCCAGGGTGCCCTTCCTTACATCATAAAGGTTGCACGGCGTGACAAGAGATTTTCAGGAAAACAAGTATACACTCAGTATACTTGTAGTATTATTTCTTTTCTGCAGTCTTTTCAGGGATAAATGTCATAAGCAGGATAGACTCCATCAGTGCACTGAGTGTTTAGTCATGGTGTAGCACAAAACCCAGGCATATGGTGACTTTCAGTGCTCCATGTTTGCAGTGTCGGACTCTGTGTGTGCTATGTGTAAATATCTATATATAATTTCTGCAGACATTTATTTTGCTTCACCAGTAGCTAATGACAACACACAGAAGGATCTGTCTTTGACAAATATCAAAAGCAATATGTGCCCCATATGCATCAAACTTGCAGGCTAAAGTTTGCTTTAGCATGACTTTGGCAGTCATTTTTGGCAGAAAAATCTCCCAAATCACATGGTGCCTGGAAGTTAATATACTGATCCTGATAGATTCTTCTTAGTGCCAAAGAATATGAGGTCGTGGGAAATGTGGGATGTTGTGAAGACAGACTTGTTGAAAATTCAAAGTATTTTGTAGACGTTAAGCAAATGGAATCGCAAAAGGATTCCCTCTACAAAAAATGGAGCCTAGGGTTTCTGGAGAGTGTAATTTCCCAGCCTTAATGAACAGACAACATTACATTTGTTCACTGGTTTTAGTGGGATTCATTTCAAAAACAAGCAGCAACAAAAACGAGGCTAGAGAAAATAAAAAGACCTACTCTAGCCTCCACAGGATCACCAAAGAAACCCTTACTGTACTTCAGTGGGTTCTTTCTTTTGCATATGTGTTTATACACTTTGTACACTTTTATACAAGTATCATCTTTGGGGTTTTTTTGTGATTTTTTAATTAAAAATCTGGTTGCATTTACTATTGGCCTGACGTGACACAACATCCTATGCAGTCCCGATGGCAGCTCAGTGGGCTGCCACAGACACTGCAGTAGAGCAAATGCCAGCTCACGCCTGCAGGCAGATGGGGAAGTAAAACATGCATGTTAATTCCAAACCACTTAAAAAAATAACTTCTCTTAACAGCACCAGATAAAAATATATCAAAGAAAATCTGTCTTTTTATACATTCAGATAAATATGTTCTGGAAGATCAATTACATTGGGTAATGTATTTGAACAAATACGGAGCAATTAGGATATTTTGTTGACTGTATCTGCTATGACTACCAATCATACTAAAACTGTGTTGGTAGAAATCTATTAATTATCTGGCTTAAAAAGAAATGGAGATGTGAAAAACTGGAAGCTACAGGGAATACTTGACACAATCTCTCTCTTTTTTTTTAACTTATTATATATATTCAGTTAAAGGGTAACCAGCTATTGCTCATTGATACTTAAACATTTGTGGCAGTTAGCATCTTCTCTTGGTATTGTCCTCGTCTCAGGTTTCAGTTCTGATAGACTGAACTTTTCAATATCTTAAAAGAAAAACAGGCAAAAAAACCCCAAACCTGCTCCTCCCTTTCTGACCAAAGGATAATGAGCCTTTACTTTGCTGAGATGCAGAAGTGCAGTCTGTATGTTGACTGGCATCCCCACCACCTGGGGGCTTTTAAATTAAAACCATATTCCTGATTTTTGTGCTGCTCATCATAAACATGCCAGTTTTGTATTTTTTCCGAGTATTGGTAAACATTTAGTTCTTTTAGAAATACTTTGACTTATCCAGTGATACAGAAAGAAAACCTAGATAAAAGAAAATTTTGTTGAATGGTGTAAAAAGTTGAAGAAAGGTGTAGGTAAATAAAACTGCTGCCCAAAGATTTTAAACTGTGTATACAGTGTGGGCTTCCAGTGTTGGGGAATACAAAATATAGAAACTACCTAGACTTTAAATCTTGCTCCATGCACTGTCAAAACTACTATGCTTAGAAATAGAAGTGATAAAAATATAAATCTTCATACAGCTGTCATTTAAATTTTAAGATACAGTATTTGACTGACTGCATGCAATTTATATAACTAGAAATGTTGAAAAGGTGTAGCTTAAACAATATATGAAAGTGGAAAATTGGAAAATTGAGGTATTTATTTTGGTACTTTTTCTACATTATAGATGTAGAGTGGAACCAGTGGGAATTATTTCTTATTCAACTTTCTATTCATATTTATATTTAGTGTTCATTTTCTTCTTAAATTTGTACTTTTTTTTTTTTTTCCTAAAAGTAGGACAAAGCTTCTTTCTCAGCTCCAAGAATTATAGGGATCTGTATGGGGCATTAATTTAGGTATAAGGATAAAATAAAATTTTCAGACTGGGTTAGTGACCAGCATAAGCTTAGAGTCAGAGGCCTGAAAGATAAAGCTGGTCAGAGGATTCACCTTGTAATAAAACTCCAAGAATTTTCTTGTGCTTGGGCACTGTAGTTTCTGATACATTTTGCAAGCCACTGGGCCTATAAATACAGTGGAATATTTGATCTTTAAATAAAATTTAGTTTTTTTTCTTTTCTATATTTAACCTATTAATCATAATAGAGGGGAAAAATCAGAAATCATCTTATCACCATTACAATCCTAGCTGGAAAGCACTTTGAGTTCAAGAAATTATATAATTGCTGGAAATGTTCTTTGACTAGTGTGTTTATAAAGATTTTCAAAGTGGTAGTTGTGATTCCTGCTTTCTCCAGTGCTTGGCTTACCAGAATTTTTTTTCATTAGATCTAACCAGGATCTTGGTTTGCTGCAATCTAAACTCTTATTTCTTTTCTTTTCAAAGAAGAGTCAAGATTATTCTCACTACCTGTATGAAAGAAGACTTCTACATTCTTAAATACTCATGTCAGATCCACTGACTCTTTCCAGTAAGGTTAAACCCCAGTTTTACCCAAAGGGAAGGTTTTCTGAACCTCTGGTCATTCCTCAGGCTCATCTCTGGGCACCCTCTGCAGTGTACTTGGAGTGTCATTCCATAAGCTGGACTAATGTCCTTTTCTGAAAAAATTACTCATTTTTCATTTTATGTTTGTGCAGGTGATTATTTCAGCCTGCAAATGTGATAGCTTGCCAATATTTCTATCAAATTCCTGATTTATTTTCAAGCTATTTCTTTAAATTGTCAAGATGTTGTTTATTAGTTCTATGTTTGACCATTAATTTGCTCACAGCCCATCTTTACCTGGTGCAATCTGATGATCTAATAAATAAGCTCTGCATCCAAAGGCTACTGAATAGTTAAAGCAGTAGTCCCATACTCAGACAAACATAAAAGTGAGTAGCAAATGGAGAGTTAGTGTCCAAACCTGCCTCTCTTCCCTTAGCATAACTATTTAGCTGATGAAGTCTCCCAAGACAACAGAAACCCACTTCTGATATGAAAGTCTTTATACTCATTTTATGGGATAACACAAATATGGGGTAATGTGTGCATCTAATGTTGGATATAGGAAGGCTTTAAGCATCCAAACCAAAAGCTGTAGAAGCTGACTTTCCATGGAGTCTCTGCCTATGGTTAGTTAGCATCTCCCTACTTGATGTTCTGCCAGCACTAACACTTCTGCTTGTACAGATACCTGAACTGCTGCAATCTGAGTGGTGTGACACTTGGCTCCTGCTTATGCCTTTTTTTTGGCATGAATCCCCTGACAGCAGTGACCAGAAGTCACGTGGTGAAAGTGTCTGTGCCACATCAGTGTGATCACCCCTAGTATGAAATGCAGTGGCTTCCATAATTTTATATGTCAAGTAACAAAAGGAGGAGATTGGGCCAGGAAAGGGAGGTATGAATGCCTTACGTGGCAAAAAGTGATGACACTTTTCTGTATGGTGCAAGTAGTGTGCCCTGCCATGGTTGTGGTGTGGTCTTATGATTACAGTGATACCCTGGATGGTGGGAGAGGAAGATGTGAACAACTGGAAATAAAAAAAGGCATACATCCTGGAAATCCTCATCACTAGGCTTCTACACAGAGGACAGATATATTCTTGGCAGAATGATAGTTTCATACCTGCTTTCCTGCTTACCCTTTCCCTACTGACAGGTGCACAAATAGAATCATAGAATCATAGAATTGGCTGGGTTGGAAGGGACCTCAGAGATCATCAAGTCCAACCCTTGATCCACTACCACTGCAGTTACCAGACCATGGCACTGAGTGCCACATCCAGTCTCTTTTTAAATATCTCCAGGGACGGAGAATCCACCACTTCCCAGGGCAGCCCATTCCAATGCTTGATCACTCTCTCAGTAAAGAAATTCTTTCTAATGTCCAACCTATAAGCCTACAGCACCCGGTATTCCTAGGCGGGAATACCCAAGTAAATGAGTGCTCTGAGGCTCCTGATTCTTCTCCTGTGCTGCCTACTGAAAGTTAAAGGTCAAATATTCCCTCTGGGACACACTCCTGCACAGCAGGAAGTGCTCATCTGAAGGCAGGCGTGTCTCCCAGTTGTCTCCCAACTCATCATAATACTTCTGAGGACATTCCAAATGAGCAGAAGTGCTGAATGGTTCCTAACGGAGGATCTTCCACTATCCTGTGATTTCTAGTTACCCCAGCAGAGTCTTGGGGATGGTTAGAATTACATTGAAATTACAGTAATTTGAGATTGGATCTGAAAGAATCACTGGTGGGTCCAGGATTTGGGAAGAAAGCAGGCTCTTTTATCTGCCAGCCCTGCAGAATTCAACCTGCTGGTTCGGTGAGCTCACAAATAGGATAACCATCCATGGAGGGGGGTTGTCTTCTATTTTTTAAGATACCTCTCTGAAATCTAGGAATGCCATTTAGGAAGAAGTTAAGGGTTGAGTGACAATGGAATTTCATTATTTAGCCAAGGAAGAAAAAATGGGTTTTTAAAGATAGGTTTTTATTTAAACATAAATATTAGGTTTGTTATTTGATGACTGCTGGAAAGCCAGAAATCCACGTTCACACTGAGTTATTAATTAGGGCCTTGTTCTTTGTAAGTGATTAACAAACGTAGTTGAGACATCACCCACACGCTAGTCAGTGAGTACATATCATTAGATCCTCATTTGTATACAAACTTTTTTTGAGTATAACAAATTTTGAGCCTGAGTTTGTCAGCTGCCACTGGCCCTGGAGGCATGGACTGAACAGAGACATCAGCCTGCAAAATTAAATTTCAAGACTTGTGAAATTCAGTGTTTTACTTAACACCTCAGTCCTTGCATTGCTGTCATTATGCAAGGAACTCCATACTCACTACAAAGAAAAAATATCTTTTTCTCTTTTTCCCCTCTAGATTAATAGGTCACTCTTGAACTGTGACCCTTACAGAACACAAGGGGAAAAAAGAGAATAGCACTGATTTCTTTTTAATCTTATTTTAATTGAGCAAGGAAACTAGTGGGTTTTTAAATACCTGATGTTGGAATTAATTTAAAAATTATCAAGGATTTATTTTCTTGATCTGCTTATCTGCATGAGCAGTTGTAGACAAACTGTAACAGGTTAATTGCTAAAATAGCTTTTTTTAGATAAGACTTCTGTTAACAATAAATAGCCATTATTCAATGCCAGTAGAGATTCACCCCAGGTAAACCACTTGGCTGTAGCAGAATGTGTCTTCCCCAGGGAGATTGTGATCTGCCTTCACTAGACAGTTTCTCTTTGTTTAAAAGCCCTTATGAATTGTAGTTAGAAAGCCATCAGTGGCATCACTCTGCATCAGTGCCATGTCCTCTCCATTAATTTGCAGGGGAATCAGCTCTGTGATAATAAAGTTTATTGTTGTCATTGTAGCTTGGTATTTTGGGACTACCCATATGTAACTGGTATGCCAGCCTCTGGTGTATCTTACAGTGATTTTTCTTCAGTTGTAAAGCAAAAAAATAATGTTGTCTTTTCTGAGGCTACCTAGCTCTTTAAGGAATACTTCTAAAAAATTTGTGTCACTATAGTGGGACATAACTAAAAATCACAATGGAAGGTGTTTTTTTTTCAGAAAGGCTACTGTCAGTAGGGATGGTTGTTTCTCCCACTAAAGGGACCTCAGGAGACTACTGACAGCCTCTAAGTTGTGTGAACTCCCAGGACAGAAAACCTCTGCTTCTTAAACTCTAATCTAATATAAAATTCTCAAAAGCATATTTTGCACATGAAATACTACCTGTGGGATTCTTCTGCTAGCCTTTAAACCTTATAAGCTAGTCAGCCATTGCATTTTTATAATGTGTAGGTCTAGGCTGGTTGTCATTACCTTGAAATGTACCAGAAGCCAGTCCTTTCACTGCACTATTCACATTTCCATCCTGGTACGTCTGAATGTCTGCATCATTGTACTACACGAGTGCGTGTTTCATACTTAAAAATAGACTCAATAACCATCTTTCTTCTCTGCTTTTCATTTTACAACTGCAGTAGCAGCTACATTTCCTGTCTCAACAGCACTTATGGAGCAATTAGGCAAATATGGGCCAGACCTTGCCACTGAATGCGAGACAGATTTCTCTTTATCCTCGCTAGGACTTGTGTGTGTGAGAGCTGACAGATTACACCCTAATAGCCTGGTTCTTTTCCTGCCCATGCAAGAAGCATGCTTCTCATTTTACACATGGGCCATTTGATTTGGTGCCACAAAATGAAATTAATGGATTCTGTAATTGGTCATTTGTAATTAATTAGTTTAAAAATTATTCATCTTTATCTCTGTACCTTCTGTGGTCTTTGGTGCCTACTGCTCGTGATTATACTCTGAAGGAAATGATTAGCACTTAAGTTAAAAAGACATAAAAAGGAAAGGATTTGTTTTAAAAAACCAAATACCTCTGGCAGTAAAATTTTCCAGTATGCTGTAAAATCTCACTGTTTCAAGTAAATTAGGGGAAAAAATAACTATTTTTTTTTAATCAGGTAAAATCAACAAGTCTTTCCTAGCACTATGATTAAGTGCATATTAAGAAAACTCAATATTCTGTAACTTTCCTTATAAAAGATGAAAGATTGCTGTCTTTATGCCCTGTAGAAAAAAGAAAAATTAATAAATCAGAATAACCCCCAAAACAGGACATTACCTAGGCCATCCCAATATATTACACCTCCTCTACAATAGCAATACATCTAAGAAAGTTTGTCCAAAATACCTCAACATTTCTTGTTATTCCTCCTCTCCTCTTCTCATACACAGCCACACATCTCCTTTAAAAAACTGCAGGGAGTCATAAGCATGCTATATGCATCTTCTGAAAAATTTCAGACCCATATCTATCACCTTCTCACAACAACTCCCCAAACCATCAGTGTGCTGGCTGCTCAACAGTTGGGGAAAGTTACATATCCTCTTGTCAAATCTGTCACATTTTGTCTTGCTGAAGAGAAACTGCTAAATTTCAGAGGGGAAACTTGTGTTTTTGAAAGGAGCAATAGGAATTATGAGGAAGGACTCATTGTGCAAAATCATGCATTTCAAAACTAGCAAGAAAAATTTCTGCTTCAGACAGCTGTGACTATAGTCGTGCACCAGTGTATGCAAGAGGCCAATCAGTTCTGTCATGGCAAGGAGTTCTTGACAGGAAACAATCAGTACCACAGTAGAAGACATTGGTGATACTGTATTAAATCATTAGACTGCTCTGCAAAATTCTAGCCATCTTTCTCACAGAATTTAAACTGGAACAAATGAAAAGAGGTGAATAAGAGAATGAACGATATCTTGGGGGAAGAGATTGAAAGTGATTATAATGACATGAAAGGATGATGAGAGAGTACATTAATATTTTCCGACTCGCTTTGAGGCTACTTATCAAAGCAGAATAATTCTTTCTGTTTAAAGAACTAATGTGTGTACAGTGGTCATAAAGTATTTAGATTAGAAGTTTTAAAAAAACTTTTTAAACATCCAAAGAGTGGGACAGCCTACATCAAATGGAGTGGTGGGAGAAGAGAGATCAGGAATATTTATTGTGTGCATGTAGACAGTGTTGCTATAGGGAAAGAAAAACTGTAGTGATACAGTTAGGTTTAGGATGAATCACTGAATGTCTGACTGGTTTGTAAACCCAGGAGGGGTTAAACAGCTTTTGAGCTCTGCTTGTTGTGATTTGGCCAATTATTATATGACTCCAATCACATTACTCTAAGGTTTTCTGATAGGCATTTGCAAGGACCAGGAAGCATTTCAACCTCTAAGATAAGAACTTGATTTTTTTCCTCTTGTTCATTTTTTATTGCCTTACTTAGAAGCATTGGAAATTGGGTACAGAAAAGGCAGAGGGTAGGACAAGGAATGCTGGTATTCCTCTTTGTAGGCAGATCTTTCATTTGGTGTGCACTGCTCATGTATGCAGGTGACTGTCTTAGTGTGGATCAGAATCAAATGTCTGCAACCACAAGCTGGCAGTGTCTCCCTCCCCTTCATCTTTGCTATGTGACACATCTTCAGGTTGTTAGACAAAAGGCTCATCTCCAGGACCACAATGGAGCAGAGGACAAGGGCAGCTGGAGGAACCCCAGAACCTATCAGACAGAGTGCCCAGACCCAATTACTTGCTGGTCCACCACAGGGGCATGATGGGCCTTGTCCAGGTAGGACATACATCAAGATCAGTCAGAATGAGAGTCTTGGGACCACTTTGAAAATAGGAAGTTTGCTGCCTAATAGAGTGTGGCGCTCATTATGGGATGCAGGTGGAGAGTATCTTGGGATTGTGCAAGACTTATTAGGGGATGCTAGAGAAAGAACTTCAAGCAGGGAAAATGAGAGCAATATCAGGGTGAATTGATTAGGAATAAGTATGTAAAAACAGAGAGGGAAGGGGTTAAAAGAGGCCAATAGTGTGTAAGTAAGCTGCTGATTAGTATACTTGTCTGTCCGTGCTCTGTGCCTGACCAACAGCATTAGTTCTGTCTTCTCATTAAACTCCATTTCTCAACATTTTCTGTCTGAGAGCTCTCTATTTACCTGTGCAGAAGGAGGTCTAAGTGCCAGCAATGGGAGTGGAGACCACGAGTCACAGGGCCCATGTGTATCCATTGCCAAATCCAGGAGCAAGTGGGGGGGTGTATGCCGTGTGTGCTCCCAAGCAAACATTGAGCTCATCAGTGAGCATGGCAAGAGTCCTGTCAGGCAGGTGCTGCAGCAGCCAAAAGTCTGGGACAGATAGTGGAAAAAACAGAGGGTCTGAGAGCTGGTTGCTGGGAGGACCAGGAAGCCAAAACCAGACTGTGTGGCCTGGGGATCAGGCCACTTGGCATTTATATGCATTTATTTATATTTACCTTTGCTTGAGGTATCTGGAGACCAGAGGATCCAAGAGCCAGCTACTGTGTAGGCTGTGTGTTTAAGGCCAGTGGCTGCAGAGACCCACAAGATGCACTCCAGCAACTGGAGTGGGGCTGTGGGTCTCAGGGGCTCCTATATGTCTAGGTACCAGCAGCTGAGCAGACCTGGATGTCAAGATCTGGACAGACTGAGTGTCTGAGTTCAGATACTGGAGTGGGGAATCAGTGTTGTGTATAAGTTTTAGGTTTTTTCCACTGAAGCACTTTCACCCCATCAGCCAGATAAAGAAACAGAATGAGGCCACTGGTGCTGTCAGGATTTTTGCAAGCTCTGTGTTTTCTATTCCTGTTTATTTGTGGCTGGCCATGTGTTTACACCTGTGCATAGGTATGCTCCTATGTGTGTATTCCCTGTAGAGGGGAGACCTGCTCAGCCCCACTGCTGGCTCGGCCTGTCGGGCTGCTGGATTCAGCAACTCTAACAAAGATCATTAGGAGTTTCACAGATAAATTCCCTGTTGTTATGTGGGCCAAGGGCATTGGCAGTGTTTGTCATCTTTCTATGCTCTCATTCTGTGGCATGTAGCTGCTGTCTCAACAGGGGGTTTACTACAACTCTTCAGTTTAATAAAGTGTATAAGGAATATTTGCTGGGTTTGAGTTACTGGAGCACATTTTCTAGATTCTTTTTACTATGTGGTATTCTGTAAATTGGGATTTAATGATCAAGGTCCAGTTTCATATTGTAGTAGGCAGATTATAATGACTACGTGTCACCTACTGAAAATGGTTGCTTTCTAAGTCAGTAGCTGTATCTCTTGGAGCATCTGGGTTGGTGTTGTACATAACCTCTGGAAAGAAGCTAAAAAAAAAAAAAGAAAAAAATAGTTGACCTCTCCTCCTTTTGCCACTCATAATAGCAACATGCTCTTAAACTCAGCTGCTGTATTGACACAGATCTGCAGTAGATGACAAACTCCACTCCCGCTGGAGTACAGAAAGCAGCCCTGTTCTTACACAACATCGTGCCCTTTTCCCTGCAGAATACAGCTGTTGATTCACATTCAATCTTGTGAGCTATTATATGCTCAGATTATTTTTAACCTGTGCAAGAGTAACAAGTTGGGTTTTAGCCTTTTTTTTTTGGTGGGTTTCATTGCTTCATGTGTGAAGATTTTTCATTTATTACACTTCTTTAGTCGTATTTTTTCCATTGTGTTTCTCTCATTTACAACTGTTTTGAATGCTACGGAGGCATTTGGTATCTTAGATCCACTCCAAGTTATGTGCAAGTGTAATATCTGAACACATTATTGCATAATTCAGTCCTTTAAGATAGCAGAACTGGAACAGACTGGATGAAACTGGAGTAGACCTTATGACATCCTATGAAATTTTTGTAACTAATTTTCTTTTGTAGTTTCCTAGTTAGTTATATACCAACTGAACAGTAGTTCAGTCTGCTTAGAACAGTTGTTAGGCTGCTTAAAGACTCTCATAAGATAGTGGCAAAAGCTGTATCAGAAACAAGGTGTTTGACTTCCTTTGTTTCACCTTCAGGTACAAACTTTGGTCTCTATCAAAGGTCATCTGATGGGTTTAGCTGATTTGCCATTCATCTTTATGGAGGAGTCAGCAGTAAACAAGAAACTAATTTGAAAACAGAGTCAGTTATACAGAGTCTGTTGTGTGCTTCAACCTGTGTTCAAAATTAAATTACATTTAGACATGTTTTATGTTTTACTTTAATGCATCCCAAAGCATCAACATTATTATTGCATATTTAAATGTATACAATGCAAGCTAACCTGAACCAAAGTATTGTAGAAGAAAAGGAAATAAAAGGTAATGCAGTTTTTCTATTAGGAGTTGGAATGAATAATTTCACATAATTTCTTTATGTTTGAGAGAATTTTGTCTTATGCCAATAAAATAATTAAAAACTTTCAAAAACTCTACCGTGTAACTTGCAGAGACAGTGAGAGCTGAAGTGGATGAAAAATTTGGCTCTGTAGTAGAATGATGATGAAATAACACTTCTATATTACAGGTTTCAGAATATAGCTTTTATATTATATTGATTTTGAGAGCTATTCCCCTATTTCCTTGAATGTCTTTTTTTTGTTTGTTTTTATTTTTTTGTTTAGAGAGAGAGAATGGATCAAATGGCTTGTTTATAAGGCATCCCACATTTTCCTTTTTATTTTTAATTCAGATAACAAAAAATAATCTACAGACACCTTCACAATAATGACAGTGATGTCTGAATTAAAATTTTCTACGCCAACTCTCTTCTGTGCTAAAACACTGATTTCAGTATTCAGAGGCAGAGCCACTTTCTGTGTTCTTGGCATCCTGCGTTCTCAGCGGTGTAGCTTTCAATATTTTCACGTTGCTGAAAATCTGTGTGGCTTTATTAGCACAGTGCTGAGCCTGAGCTAATATACCCTGCCGAGGGACCTAGCTGTGGTGCAGAGACCTGGCAGAGCATCTTCTGATATTGCAAGAATTACTTGTTAAACTCTGGCCATGTTGTTGACATAGCAGCAGCATTGTGAAGCACTGACTAATGCTTCCAGGGCTGTAGGGAGTATCAGGCACTGGGTTATTATTAGGAAAGTTGCCAGTGTATTAGCAGACTTTGCATGCAGTTACTATAGCCAAAGGTACTCTATGCTGTTAGGCACCACTGTTCAAAATATTCTTAAAATCTCTTAAATCTCGCATTGCTGTAGCCCCAGCTGACTCTGGAAGCTAATGGCCTTGGCAAAAAAAGCTCCTTAGAAATTATAAGCAACACCCATATGCCAGCGTTTGTTGCTAAGTGAAATAAATTGTTACCAGCACCGCCAAGTTGCTTGGAACTGCTTGTAACAGCTGTGAACCCCAAAGCAGGTGATTAATGTCACGTTCATAGAATCATAGAATTCTGGTTGAAAGGGACCTCAGAGATCATCAAGTCCAACCCTCGATCCACTACCGCTGCAGTTACCAGACCATGGCACTGAGTGCCACATCCAGTCTCTTTTTAAATATCTCCAGGGACAGAGATATTTATATACGGAGATATATACCACTTCCCGGGGCAGCCCATTCCAATGTCTGATCACCCTCTCTGTAAAGAAATTCTTTCTAATCTCCAACCTAAACCTCCCTCGGCACAACTTGAGACCGTGCCCTCTTGTCTTGCTGAGAGTTGCCTGGGAGAAGAGACCAACCCCCCCCCGGCTACACCCTCCTTTCAGGGAGTTGTAGAGAGTGATGAGATCTCCCCTGAGGCTCCTCTTCTCCAGGCTGAACAGCCCCAGCTCCCTCAGCCTCTCCTCATAGGATCTGTGCTGGAGTCCCTTCACCAGCCTCATTGCCCTCCTTTGGACCTGCTCCAGGACCTCGATATCCTTCCTGAGCTGAGGGGCCCAGAACTGGACTCAGTACTTGAGGTGTGTCCTCACCAGCACTGAGTACAGGGGCAGAATCCCTTCCCTGGACCTGCTGGTCACGCTGTTCCTGATCCAGGCCAGGATGCCATTGGCCTTCTTGGCTACCTGGGCACACTGCTGGCTCATGTTCAGCTTCCTGTCAATCCAGACTCCCAGGTCCCTTTCTGCCTGGCTGCTCTCAGCCACTCTGTGCCCAGCCTGGAGCTCCCCATGGGGTTGTTGTGGCCGAAGTGCAGGACCCGGCACTTGGCCTACAGAGATCCTGACACCCAGGAACTCAGAACCACCGGGCTCCTGATGGCTGCAAACACCCCTGGCTCTGCAGCACTGCACGGAGCAGCCCCAAACCCCGAGATGCAGCAGTCAGAGCAATCTTCTCTCTCCTCCATTTTTGCTTGGCTTGGGTGAAATTTAATTACCGAGATAAAACGTGAGGAAATTCAGAATGTCCGTGTAGTTATTTTTGCAGGTAAAGCAGCTGATAAGCTCCACTATGCGAAAGTACTAAATTTGGTGGGGTTTTGGTGTTTTTGTAATTTACAGCTGTCCTTGTGGTTTCAAGAAAGAAGGGGGCTGTGTTCGCAGAGTGGCTGTACTCTATATTTATTGCCAGGGGGTGGGGATAGGTTTTTATGGAACCACTTATAAAATTCTTATACTGGGAACAGTTAGATGCTATTTCCTATCTTGGTATAATTGAAAGCAGCCCGAAGATTAGAGATTTAGCTTCCAACTAAGAACTGTCAGAGTTGCAGCAATGTGCCAGCAGCTTCCACCCTTTGCTTCTTTTGTGTGGGGAGCTGCAGTGAGTATAGGAAGCCTTTGTAACAAAACATAAACCTTTAACAATGTGAGTCTGTGTGCAAATAAAACTAAGTGCCCAGGCCAGTTGTCCTGTATTTAAGATGTGTTGCTCTACAGGAGTTCTAAGGCTTGCAAATACTAACATCTCTAATGTTACCAGTGGGATAAAAAAAATTATTGGTTAATCTAGGTTTGTAACCAATTAACATCTACTTTTTTTGTTAGAAGAAGGAATATTTCCAGTGTCTCTGCCAAAATTGTGTTTACTAGTCCTTGGACTACTAAGTAACTGTACGCAGATCTTTAAATTCCAATTTTCTCATTAAATACGAGTATTGTTCACTATGATAATGAGCACAGTCTATTGCTTGGATGATTGAAACTGTGTTGGTCGTGAATTCCTGTGAACTTTTACAAATCAAGTAGTTTATTCACTCTCTTTTCTAAGTAAGAACTTAGAACTAGAAAAGTAAGAACTTTCATGCAGTATTAAAATGAAATGTGGAAGAAATAGATACAAGGCAAATTAGAAAAGATGGTTCCTCAAGTGAAGTATGGTTTATGGTTAAGGTGTGGATTTCTTTGCTGTGGATTATTATGAAGACCAAAAATTACAACTTCAAAAAGTAGCTGAACTAGATGAATTAATGAAAAGCAAAAAAAAAAAAAAAAAAAAAAAAAGCATGGGGACTACTGAATGCAAAGACATCAGTAAGATCCAAAGAAATCTTTGAGATAAAAATTTCTGGAGGTTGGGGCTTTCCTGTGGGAATTTCTCTAACAGTGGATGAGAGCAGATGTACAGGAAATAGCAGGCACAGAGATGAAGGAAATAATGGGGTGCATCTTTCTTTGACCTGGTGTGACCATTCCCCTGATATCTTCTTAACCTTTATGGAATAAGAGAATGTAGCTTGGGCACAGTAGATCCCACCATAGATGTTTGCCTTCCTTTGTGAAAAACCTGATGGAATAAATTTGAATGAATAAATTTAAATGCTGTGTGGATTTTTCCCATTCATCTCCTCAGACTGTCAGCTCTCAGGCTTCACGAAGAGGAGTGAAGTGATAACAAATGTATGGATAATTATCTTTGGTGAAATCTAAAGCTACTCTTATCTGCAGTTCTTAGATGGATGGCAGTTTCTGAGTGCAGAAGCAATGAGATAACTGGATTTGTGGGCTTTGTGAAATCATGTTTTGGAATTATGTGACTGAAATAACACTGGTTTTCAATGACAGCCATCTAAATAATGAGCCAGTATTCTGGCTGCCTGAACCTTAAATACAGCACAGTAACTGTATGCATAGAAACAATAGAAAGGACTGAGGTTGAGCATAATCTTTGGGTTTATTGAAGATATCTTCTATATAACTGTGTAATAGGACTATGGGGCATCATCTGTACAGAATAATGTTTGCTCCATTCTCAATTAGTTGGCAAAGAGGAAATTACAAGGATATAGCATACATATGATTCTGCTTTACAGCTTTGTCTTGCAACTGCGTTTTAGTGATTTTTGGTTTTTAAAAGTAATCTTTAAGAGTGATTTCACTGGTTTTATTTTGATTTTTTTTTCAAAAATATTTTCAAATGACAAGCATGAAATTCAAGTGTGCACGTGGTCATGTAAATATATAGGTCATTCATTATTTTGATTGCAGAGATTTATACCCAGGTCAGCATGCTTAACATCTTCATTAATGACTTGGCTGAGGGGGCAGATCACACCCTCAGCAGATTTTTCAGGTGTAATGAAAATAGGAGAATTTATTGATGCACTAGGTGACTGTGCTGCCATTCAGTACTGTGTTGACAGGCTGGAGATCTGGGGCAACAGGAATCTCTTGATGCAGAGAAAAAAGAAATGCCAGGTCCTACCCTTAGGGAGGAGGAAGCCCAAGACACTCCTGCACATGCAGGCTGAGGTGGTTGTGGGGGGTATGTTGGCTGGGAAGCAGCTTTGCAATAAAAGGCCTTGGGGCTGCTGGTGGGCACCAAGGGGAACATGAGCCAGAAAATCTCTCTTGTGGCACACGAAGCCAGCAGCACTCAGGCTGTACTAAGAAGAATGTTGCCACTAGGTCATGGGGGGTGGATGGGTCTTCTCTGCTAAGCCTTCCTCTGCTCAAAGTGCATTTGGAGTGGTGTGTTCAGGTTTGGACTCCCCATAACAGGAGCTGTGTTAAAATAATGGAGCAAGTCTAGCTAAGGGCTACTTTGAGGGAGTTGGGATCATTTAGCCTGGAGAAGAGAAGACTCAGGGGAGATCTAGTAATGTGTATAAAAATGTGTATATCTTATAATAGCCTTAGGGATTTTTTTAATGCTTCCATTTGATAATAAAGAAAATGATTGGCATTATGAATAACTTCACTTCCATGAATCAAAAGTAGACATAGCTTGAGAACTCTACTGTGAGACTGTAGTTATGAATCTCAGTTGCACTGCCCAGCAGTAGCTTGTATGGGCTCTTATTGCTATGTTTGGGGGGACACCATGCTGGGCAGATGTGCTGTGGGGCTGCCTACCTTGTCTCTCTGCAAGGACACAGAGGCAGGTTTCCCTTTGGTATCTCCTCCTTCCCTGACCCCTGTGGTCTTTGGTAGCTGTGGGAGAGGGTCTAAAAAGAGGGATCGCTGTGGGAGAGGAGGGAGGAGCAGATCAGTGGGGCAGGCATCACTTCCTCCAACCCTGTGAGTTGTTGGGATGCTTGTTCTAGCCACACTTTTCTTCTCTGCTTCCTCCCTTCAGGAACAGCTCCCAGTTCTTGTGTCTTCCGAGAGGTTATGTCATGGGGAGAAGGATGGCTGTTTTGTGCCTTTGTATGGCAGGTCTTAAAAAAGAGGCAAATATCCTGTATTGAATGAGAAAGGGGAGAGGTAGGAAGGCGTATGGAGGTGTGTGTCTATTCCCAGTCTTATCCCCCTGAAAATTTCAGTCAGCTCTCACTCTTTGAAAAGTGTTGTGAAACAGTGCTGAACCTCCCAAAAAGAAGTTCCCAGAAACCCAGAAGTACCTGGAATCTGTAATATTCCTTTTGGAGTCATTGTCTGCCCTTACCATCTGCCAAAATTCTCCCTTCCAGCGACCACACTGAACTGAGTCCTGTGAGCTTAGAACTTGAATAAATGTGTCGTTTTACTGGCAGTGAGAGATACATAGCAAAATTATGTATATTGATCTTTAGGTGTAGCTTGTGAGTTCTCAGTAACATCAATAAGTAATAGCATCATAATTTCTGAATGACTACATAGGCTATGTGAATACAGAAAAAGTCCTTTCCATCCGAATGGGGGCCATTCCATTTTTATTTGATCAATAACTTGAAAGTAGACATCACTTGAACACAAAAGCACTTTGAACAACTATGATTAGAA
The DNA here is from genome assembly GCF_036169615.1 of Heliangelus exortis. Lineage (NCBI taxonomy): Eukaryota > Metazoa > Chordata > Aves > Apodiformes > Trochilidae > Heliangelus > Heliangelus exortis. Next base: position 89,128,243 of record NC_092423.1, read on the forward strand.
TGACATCCTGATACCATCAATGTGTTTTATAGCCAATGTAAGGAAGGAGACTATACTGTTTCCATGTATTTTTCTCTTTTCTGGCTCTGTTAATTCAAAATACTTCCATACTCCATGTTTTTGAGGTTTTACTCTTTTGCTTTTTTTAGTTGTGGCTTCTACTATCTCCAGGGAAACTTCATATCCATGGCACATAATTTTTTACAAGGATAAGTGGGAAAGCCTTCTACCCATCTTCCTCCTTCTATCTTTAGCTGACTGTCATAGGGGGATAGTTGTTCTTGACTCTCCAAATAAAAAATGGCTGGGGTTTGACTGTAGTATTTGTACAGTATCCAATTTCCCTCAGTTTTGCCATGTTGCTTCTTCAAACCCACGCAGTTTAGTGTAGAAAGGGATGGGTTAAAACTGTTGTCCTGTGATTATCCATTTAGTCATGTAAAGTACATTTCCTGTTATATTCCAGCTGTGTTGCACTTGTCTTTTGGTAAAGCAGAACTTGCAGAAAACTGGCAAGAGAGAGTGAGTGCTTAGCCCCATAGATGTTTGTGAGAGCGCAGGTTGGGGTAGAGAGGGGGGTGGAGGGGTATAGCACTGCTCTACTCCAACAAAAAATTCTATCAATGGAAGTTTGTCAGCTGACTTTGTTTGGGCTTGTATGTAACTCAGCCCAGGCTGCAACCTTAGCTGTGTGGGTGCATGTAGAAAAGCTTGAAATAAGTAGTTGCAAGTATATGGGCGTTGTTTTGTTTGGCTATTTCTTAGGGTTCCAGGTAAATGAGCTTGATGGTCATAGAGGGATCTTATAACTTGCTCAATGACACTACAAAAAATCGTGGGATCAAATGGCAAGTCTTATTTGTCAGTGTAAATAATTAGCCCATAAATTGCTTTGGACTGTTTATGTAAAAGTAGAAATATAATGCTATGATGAACAATGCAGTAAGGACAGGATTAAGACTGTTTTTAGACAGCTGACATGAGTCTTCATGTATTTTTATTACTGGCCGAAATCACTGTGAAAATTCAGGCACCTCACTGGCATCTGTATTTGTCTTCTAATACGATTTTTTAAAAATTAGAGCACCAGTAGTTTTGTGAGCCATTTAGTTTAAACTTTTAGAGAGATCTAGTACCTAACTACAGGTTTTGAGAGGCCAGAGTAACCTCTAGGTGCCTCAATACATTTTCACATGCTTAAATATCTATGTAGATCAGAAAATCTGTGTGGGAGTCATTTGACCAAGTACAGTGCAGGTGGCTGCATTTGATAGAGGCAGTGTAGTGTCCCATTAGTGCTCACAGTAGTGAAAAGCAGATGCTTCTAGGGAGTGATTCATCTCACCTTAAGGTTTATACCAGGCACATCAATACAAGTTACGATTTACCAATATAAATCACATCAAACTTGAAGTGTTAAACTGCTGTAAATATACTGAGAGAGAAAATTCCTCACCCAGATTTGAGGAAGGTTGTAGAATGTATATTCTGTCCTCGACTTACTCTTCTCTGAGGTCCAGGTAACTCAGGTTTTTCACTGGCTGTAGACCTTTGAAGTTCCTTGGTTGAACATGTGGACATACAATCGTGCAGCTGGGTAGGTGCTTGTGTTTGTATATATCAGCCTAAGTATTCACAAAGCCAGACTTTCAGCAGATTATAAATACAGTCAAGATTCCTCCTGTTCACTGCATCTGTCCATGTTTTGGGTTTGTTGGTTTTTTTCCTCTTTTTTCCTTCAGTGTGTTGCGTTTTTTTTTTTCTGGACTTTGAACGGGACCTCTTCTTTCTTAATGGGTGTCCATCTATCTCATTGTCTCTTATCCAGTTCTTGCATTGTTGCTCATTTCCTGCCAGAGTTTCCTCCCTGCTTTTTATCTTCAAAGCCTTGTTTTGGAGTGGGTCAAGAGGTTGTATCCAAGCTGTCCGCCTTCTGATTACTCCTTATCTCTACTCTGGGAGGTGCTTTTCTGCTCAGTAATCTGAATCTCTCTACAAGGGGAAAATCAGGAGTCTAGGAAGCTGGAAAATAAATAAGCTATTTCTATGGTACAAACGAAAGCTGGTGATTCCAATAACAGGTATAGTAAGCTGAAATAATTGTTAATCAAATTAAGAAAAATAAGAGAAAAAAAAAGATAAAACGCTTTAAATGCTTTATTAATTTCTCTCTCTGAATTTACTGCAAAGATACCATGCATACATTAGGAAAAGTACCTTCAATTTCTGCTAATGCACAGAGTCACTTGAGGCTCATCTTTTCTTTTGGTACTGAATAAGTGATAAAGTATACCAGGAGTCTCAAATCTCAAAGGTATAGTATTCTTTAGTTGGTAGGTTTAAAGGTAAAAAAAAATCCAAACCAAAATGCATGCTCACTTGCTATTCATTTAACTTAAGAAAATTTTTTAATAACCTACTTGCAAAAAAGGCAGTGAATAATCTGATTTTGTTTTTCACCCCGATGCACACTACTTTAATATGGGCTGTTAGTACATGGCTTGATGTGTATTCTTGATAAAGCTGACTATGGGAGGTCCTTAAAAATTCACAGTGAACATATATTAGCATGCTGTAAAGTGTATTCCTCAGGAAAAGCCATCCAGATCACCAATTTAATTTTGGAAGCCTTTGTCTGAATATTAATGGTTTATAGTTTCTGCAGTTGCACTGGTCACCTTTGTTAGTGACGCTTTCCTTTGGTTCTGCTGTTTGTCCCATCATGAGATTGTCCCATGAAGAGGCAGTGAAAATATTCAATGTGTTCACACTTGCAGGAATATGTCCAGGAGCAGTGTTTGAGAAGAAGAACAAAGCTCAGTAGTATGCAAGATAACAGTCAGTAAACTCTTAAGTCCAAGTAGACAAAACCTGTGGTTAAAAAAACAACCAAACCCCCCCAAAAACAGGAAAAAAAGAAACAAAACCCACTGAGAAAAGAGCACAAATATGACAACAACTTGGTTAGAAATGTTGTATGAAAAGGCAATTCAGAAAACACTGGATCACAAGTGAGAGGGTTGAGAAGAGGCAAGTGGCTTTAAAAGTTACAACTTAATCACTACACATGAGAAGTGAGTAATAAATAATGAATCACATGAGATTGAATTAGGGGAGATGATATTTAAATCAGCTTTCCAAAACTAATAAGCTCTACCAAACTCTAATGCTTGTACTGAGCAAGCATCATACATGAGTTCCTTCTCTCAAATCAATATAACTCTTGAAATATTTAAAATGAAACTATATTCTTTAGCACTTTCCTGGCTCTGTGACAAACATCAAACACAAAGATCTTCCTTGCATGTGAAAAATTAAGGCACATTTGGATGTGGAGCAGTTTAGTTCGGCTTTTATATCAGCTGGATGGATGTAAATTATGGAAAATATTGTAAAAAAGAGCAGGTCGATAAGGACTATTTTCAGCAATAAGTAGGATTGTAGTGAACAGTTTTATGGAGTAAGTGGCAAAAGAAAAAATAAGGTCTAGAGAAAACATTTAACTTTCAGCCTGCAGTAACTAAGATGATGGCAGCAACTAAGGAAAAATGTTTGAGAGATTTAATTGAAGTGTGCATAATCTTAAATGGTGTAGATAATGTTAATGCTTTTTACCCAGCATGCATTCTAAGACCAGGGGCAAGTACTGTACTTGAAATCAAATTGAGACATAAAGAAACACTTATGAAATTAATAGTAACTGCTGAAGTGACCTGATGAAAGGCATAGTTATTGAGAAAAACACATTGAGGGTTACTCAGGCAACAATTAACCAATGTCCTGGAGGCACCAGCACTGGAAGGAAACACTTGTGCTTTCTTCCACTTCCTCAGTGACATTTGAGCTTGGATTTTTGTTTTGTAATTGTACTCGCACCAAGACTGTTTGCCATTTTTATTTGTAAAAATAGATTGAAATGCCTCCTAGGATTTTTTTTACAGCCACTCATAGATTGGGAACCATTGAATTACAGCTGTAAGCTGACAAGTAGGTTTGTGAATTAGGTTGCCTGAGTATATCTGCATGAACATTTCCTATTTGCATACATTACTAAAAGGTTTTGCACATGTAGCTTTCTCTGTAGAGCATCCTGTTGAAATCAGTATTGACTGCAGATACAGAAAGCCATGAAGAATGTTTCATCATGGTTATTTCTTAGGGTATGATCAAGAACATATCTGATGTCAAATGTCAGATATATTCTAATCATAATTGTGATTGGCATTTCTACTGAATTTTTTAGTGGCAATGTAACTCAAGTTGCCCTTGCTGCTGGGCAAGCAGTATTTATTTCACTGGCAATGTCAGTTGGCAAAGAAAGTTGCCTGATTTTTTTATCAGTTTTTATTCCATCCTCTCCCCTCAAGCAACCCCTTGATCTCTGTAGCATAACCCCTTTTTATTCAGTATTAGTGAAGGTGAAGTTCCAAGCAAATGATGTCAGACCATTCTCTAAACACTTCTGGCAGGGTGTGACTGTGCATGCAGCCCCGAGATATCAGAAAAGTTACAGACATGAAAGAAAAGGCAAATCAGCCCAAGCAGAGTGCAGAATTAGTGTCGGGGTATTGGTCCCAGAACCTGATAAAGCATCCAGGAGCTGTGCTGCTCCATCTAGAGTAAACAGCTTCTTTCTGTATCACTGCGTTGCATATATCATCTTTTTTGGCTTCAAAAATCTGGGAGTCATTGTTTAGGTTTGAAACCAGAGAATGATGAAATAAGCAGACCAGTAATTCATGATTTAAGGCTGTGCCAAAAGTATTTTTTTAAGGATTTCAGTAAATCATGAGTTAACACGCTGGGTTTTTTTCTTCAGTGCAAAAGAAATAAAATGTGGCAAATACAGATTCGAGACTACTGGGGTGTTCATTCCATAAAAGAATTGGGGAATTCTGATCTTAAATCTCACCAATGGCCCTTCTCCCTGTTTAGACCAGAATGCAGGGATGTTTTTCTTACAAGAACAAGGCACCTCATGCTGCACAATTAAAGGTTCATTTTAATGGGGACTCCTTTACATTATGGGAAAGGGGGAGGAAATAATAAAAAAATATCTTATTTAAAATCCAAATGTAGACAGAACAGCTTTAATTTTAACATGTGTTAGCTGAATGAAGTCTGACAAACAAATACTGGTAGAATGTTAATAGTTTCGGGCAGCAGCCAGGAACATGCTGTTGTTAATAGATGTAGAAAAAATATATATATTTTTTAAACAGAATATGGCAATATAGCCTGTTTTCTTAGAGGGGAAATATTTCACAGAGTTGTTGGTTTTCTCTAAATTTGGAGTATAATCTGTTACATACAAGAGACTACCAATGTGGGTAGAGAGAGTATGAGTGCAGGAGACAGCTTGAATTGGGGTAACTAATAATGCTGTGACTGAAACAGAGCAGGGATTTGAAGCTGAATTCTGGTATAATCCAGGCCAGTAGCCAAATGCTAAGCAACTGAGTGTGACAGACAACGATCCTTTCTCACAATGCAGTTCTAATTATGAAATACTCAAAAGATTTTGTCTTTTATTCTGTTGGAAAATGAAAACAAATTTTGTAGCAACTTGTATAGATACGCCATTTAATTTCAATATTCTGGTCAATCTCTAGTTTATGCAAAACATCTGTGCTAGGTCTAAATGATTTCTGCCTAGTACAGATGTGAAAATGTTTTCTAGAGAGTGGAAAAACCAACTCATGATTGCTAGATTTACTTCTAATCACTTTCTTTTTTTAAGACCTGCTTCAATCTTTGATGGATCTTTTCAAATGATTTTAGGCTTGTTTGGCAATATTTATTAGAATTTACCATGTATCCTGTTCCTTGGACTTGGCTTTGATTTGTAACTTCATTCTGCTCTGAACACTAAGAACTCTTCTATTTCTGTTCACCTGAAATGCTGTTCTAGGAATTTCTTATTTTTTTACTAAATTTCTTAGATGTTGGACTCTGGCTGGTGTGAACAACTGGGTGGCAGTTTTAATCTTCCAGCACAAAAGGCAGATGAAGCATTAATGCTAATGCCTAGATTGTTTTCTTCATTTTTTTCCAGCAGATCTTCTACAATTTTAAGCTGGTGTTTATCCTCTCCCTTACTTGAAGACAAAAGAGCTGAGGATCTATTCAATCACTGTTCTTCAACATAACCCACAGACTTTGTGCGTGTAGCAAATTTGAAGACCAAACTTTAGAGTCTACTCTGACTTCTTGCATTCAGGCATCTGCATTTCCTATGGAGTTGTGCAGGGAGTAGGTGAAGCAAACAGGACTGAATGCTTCTTTTCCATTAGCCTATAGGCCCATGTCTTTCAGCTGAAGTGCTTCTCATATGGATTTTATCTAAATCAGTTTCTATCCTCAAAAACACTGATTCATTCAGCAGCCAGGATTGCTTCCTGATCTGTCGCCAGAGCTACATGTAGCTGAATATCAATCTTTTTGTGATGGGATTAATTCACTGGAATGCCATGAACATAAAGGCGTGTGCCTTCCAGCCTTGAGACCAGCTGGAAGTGCTTTCTCTGGAAAATCCCAGATGCCAAAAGGCAGCCAGTGGAAGCAATTTCAGACACAGAATTAATGAAGGTAGCAACAGATGATGATGATGGGCAGAAGTAGCTGGCAAAACATCTAATTTTAAAAGGACCAGTAGCTCTAATCAGATGGGTAATGTGTTGCGGATGATGAAAGATGTTCGTCCATGAGATCCATTCTTTTCCAGAGTGTTTTATACAGTGTGTATTTTTATGTTCCCATTTGAATGAGGCATCCTGCCAACTTGTCAGCTTGTGAGCTGTCATAAATATTCTCCCGGACACATTCTTTAAGCTCTTTTAACTGTCACAAGAAAGCCCATGCAGAGGTAACAGAACATTTTTAAATGATGGTCAGTTTTATTTTTTAAAGTGACGAAGTTTGTCCTTTCCCATAAAGTCTTATGAATGAAGTATGATGGAGACTTCAGAGCTTTCATTGAAGTAAAATATTTAAGAATATTTATAACAGGTAAAAATGTAGCTGATTTACCACTGCTGGAAAAGTATGATTTCTTGTTAACATTTTCTTCTTTGGTCCCCCTTCTTTTTTCTTTCATCTCACATTAATGTGTCACCTGTAGCTAGCAGAGAAGACAGCCACTTTGATTCCTAGGTCCAGTTCAGAACCATCTTTTCTGCGTGTATGCAGACACTTTTTTCACCAGCAGCTGTGCAGGCAAATTGTCAAGAAACACTATCTTTTTTTCTTGATCTTTATTACTGTGTGTTGCTTTCACCTGCTTTGAAGATCTATACAAGTGCTTCTGTCAATGAAATTACTCACTTAGCTTCTTATCTTGGACTACTTTCCAAATACATGGGGTTTTGCAGCCATCTTTGCAATGTTACCTTTTCTCTAAATCATCCACCCCCGTTGCTTTGATGATACATTTTACACACCGAGATGAGAAGGAGCAGCCAGCCTAACATAATTTTTTTTTTACTTTACACGCTGTCATGTATTTGTTGAGCTTCTCTTGAATATTCCTCTTAATGTTATCCTATATCTATTCTCTTATTCCAAGTATTTTTATTATATTAAATTTCTTCATAACTTGACTAGCAGTAAGATCAAGTTCGGTGGTAGTTTGACTGCACATCTGTTCATGGTAGCTTGTATAGTAAGGTTACTAAGGTTATTAGTAATCTTTAAATGGTGGATTGACATTTAACCTAAATCTTTATATTCCATGTCTTTTAATATTCATTACAGGAAATCAATTACCATTAAATTCAAAATGAAATTTAATTGTTCTGCTTCAGTCTCTTATCTGTGTCTAGGTTAAGAGTATATTGTTTCATGTGTTACATGACATCATCTAATGCCATTTCAAGAGTTACAGCAGGCAACTCTTTTAACTCTTCATTATTCATTAGTTTCCATTCCTCTCCTTCTAGCTCCTGGGACCATCAAGTTATCACATGCCAACACTCAAGTGTTATTGTTGTTGGCAGAGGTTTGTCCAAGTATTAGAGCTCCTGGCAAAGCACAGAGAGTGATAGCGGGCGGTGTCACAAGGACACATTGCCACAAATTACCATCTTCCTGAGTTTTGTCCTTGTTATTTTCCTATGACAGCATTTTATAGGTGAAATCCTATACCACTGTGAGAGTACTTTCTTTGGAGCTTTCTTAGATTCTGCCTTCTTTTTGGAAATAATTTTTTTCCATTTCCCTTTTTCACAGAAAATATTGCTTCCTCTCATAGTGTACCAAACCTGCAATCTCTAGTTATAATACATTATAACACCAATTGGTTCCATCAGCAGTTCAGGCCCTGTTTAGCAATGTTGATTATCAGTTCAATTTAGCATTCTAGAATACATACAGGAAATTTAGGAAATACAAGTGATACATGCAATATGTAAGTCTCCATCAAGACAAATTTTGCAGCAACAGGCATATTTTTAAGGTTTTTTTAAGGGATCATTAATAAAATACTTGTACAAATTACAGTGCAGAAGCCTAGGAAAATTCAATTGCTCTCTGATGCTCAGTGTGCTTACCTAAAGCTTTTTTTTTTTTCTTTCTTCCCCCTCTCCAATGTGTAATACTTTACAAACACAGCGAATAGCTTTAGTTTCACACCCTTCTCTGTTGTAGAGGCAAGTGCTGAGAATTACACCTCATTCTCAATTTGTGACTGTCAAATCCTGATACTCTTGCACCTCCTGCCAGAGGGCTGCCTCAAGCTGCTGGGGAGTGTGTGATGGGAGATCCTTCCCATTCTCCAGCCACTCCACTCCATGGGCCACTCTCCTCCATGAGGGGAGTGCAGTTTCCTGCCCTTCTGGCTTTATGGACACACAAGTACTTAGCCAAGGGTTCCTCTTATTGATTTACTTCCACTAATACAGCCATCTGAAGTACTTGTGACTCTTGAAAAGACTTCTTGCCTTAGATTAGGGTAACTGCTTACCCCAGAGATAGTCCTGCACTTTTGTTTGTTTCTGTGCGTTATTATAATGACAAGATTTAAACATCAGTGCTTCCTAGAGATAACAAAACAACCAAACATCAGAAAACTGCTTGCCATTTCTGGCTGTTTCCCTTCCTTCTGGAGTTTTTGTGACTGCAGAGTTGCTTCAGCCTTCCAGCTTTTGGACTTCTATATGGAACATATATACTATATGTATATATAGTATTGTTTCCCTCTCTCATTTTGTTCCAGCTCTCTAATATCCACCCTCGCTTACATGACTCCTGGGTTTTTTCCATTGATTTTATTAGTGTTGCATCCATTTTCTTAAATGAGTGCTAGAGCTCATCATTTTACCATTCCTGCTTCTGTCATGTATTTTTAAAGGGAGTGCACTGTTACTCCTTAATATGAGAACAAGCTTGCTTTATCTTGAAAGCAATTTAAATTGATGTACTCCCTTTAATCTACCACATCCCACTTAAGCTTCATATGGGGTTGCAGAGCTAGCTTCTACTCCCCTTGTGCAAAATTCCTCCCTTCTACATTCTAACTGTTTTTTTTAACTTCACTTCATTTGACTCTCTAGTGTTTCTCACAACCTTTGCATGAAACTGTATGGATTTTCAACCAAATGTTTTCCTGTTTCAGAAAGCGTAATGTTTCTGGAGTAAATTTAATTTATCAAACCACATAACTAACCTCAAAACCTCCTTAATAAAATCCTTCTGTATATTTTTCAGTTTTCCAGCAAAGACCAACAGTTTAAAGTCCTTTAACCTGGCCATCTGTCATATTAGGCTGAAATATTTTTCATAATAGCTATAGAGCATTCTCTCTTCCCCATTATCAAATTGTACTTTAACTCTCAGTATGAAGCCAAAGAAATTTCCTTGGCTTCAGTGGAATAATGTTTGGTTGTTGTTTGTTTTTTTTAAATCTGAAAGTAAAATTTATGTCACTGGCTTTTCCAATTTTGGATCATTTCCAAGGCCAAGTTTTTTTGTTTTGGTTTGCTTTTGGGTTTGGGTTGTTGTTTTTTTTAGTATCAAAAGATTGTGTATTTTATGGCCTCAAAACACTTTACCAGAAGACATTCTTTTTCACAGTGCTATCAGGCCCTTTCTGCATCATCTTTAATTTTTTTTCAGTTTCACACTGTTTCCTGAATTATTTTGCTTTGGACCCATTCCAGAACTGTGATGCATTGCTTCCCTTCTAGTCACAGGGTAAGACAAAGCTATTAGCTGTGTTTCTGCTCTGCTCTACATTGCTAGCAATGCAGCACAAATGCTCAGCTCTCTCTCTCGAGCTATTTATCTTTCAAACAGAAGACTCTACACATGTACAGATGTGGGCCTAGGCATACTGCAGCTTGTCAGGATGACCCACAGAGCTACAATTCCACCTGTGTGGTTAAATTTCCCTTTCCAAGTCTGTTTTCCGTGTGCTCGCATCACAGGTTTGAAGCTGGGGCTCTGAGGAAGCTGGTGGAAGTTCTGACCCTAACTTCAGTGGGGCTGGGACTTGGTCTGAAATATTGGTTTGCATGCACCCTGTACAGACCTTTGTGGTTAAGCTGTGCTCCTGCTCCCCTGTGTTCTGTGGGGTACGTTACAGGGACAACCCCACAATAAGCCAGGTGTATAAGGACATCAGCTTCAGGTGATGTGTCTGAAAGTCCTTTGCACTGATTCCTTTCATACTGACTCCTGACTCATTCTTTCAAGCATCAGAACTGTTTTTCCTTGACAGATGCAGGCAAAATGCATTCCAACAAAACTCTGGAAGCTGTAATACATCTATGTAGTGATGACACAAGCAATAGGGATCATTTAAAGTCAAATGCTGCGTTTTAGCTGTTAGTAGTCTTCCATTTTAGAATTTGAGTGGAATTGATTGTGATATTAAGGCTGCAGTACTTTTACTAATTTATGGCTTTTATGAAGAAACAAACATTTGTTTTTCAATGCTTTGGTCTATTTGATTCCCATTTTGCACTAGAGTTAATATTCTTACTTCAATTGTAAATGTGATTTTATTGTCTATTTAAAAGTTTTAAACTCTGTTTCACCTCTGAAATCTTCATCTGAGTCATAGGTTATGTATTTTTCCTCAGATACACTCATTCTAACTTCAGAAATGGTTGCTTGCAGATTGTATCAAAACAGATATTCTAAACAAGGATTTCTCAGGGAGGGCCTGAGAAGTAGGTTCATTTTTATTACATTATTCAACCTGATATATAAAGCATATATATGAATTATTTTGTTTTTCTCTAGATCTACATACGCATATGTACACAAGCACCATACACAATTACCATTTCTCACCTGTTGTATTTCCACCGTGCCTTCCATTTTATATCAATTTGAAAAAAAAGAAACATTTTCCTATCTTTCATCCTTCCTAAAGTTTGTCTTTTGGTCATCACCTTTAGCAGTTATGTAAAATAATTTTTCTGTGAAAGAATGGAATCATACACCCCACAGGCATTTATTGCTGAGTTACAAACCTGCTTCTAACTTCTTTATCTCTCTTCCTTTCTGCAGAGAGGCAGCTATGTAACACCTGAGACAATTTATTTTAGCAACACATGAATATGTATATTCTGAAAACAGAGTAGTGAAAAATAATATGTTTATGATTTGCCAAGAGTTATATGAGGAGTAGGATTGCCATTCATCCAGAATTTTGACTAAATAGAAATTACAACAATAAATTCCTATTAAAAAAAAAACAGATTTCTGTGGCTTTCAGTACTGTAGAATGAAGTGAAGAAACTGAAACGTTTGCCATTTCAAGTTTCAAATCAGCAATGAATAACAAATTCAGTCCTAAAATACAGAGGATTTATTTTCAGTTAACAAGGGCTTTATCATCTCAGTGTTTATGAGAGTGGACTGTGTTGTGACCTTATTTGTTTTTTCACATAATTTAAAGTTTCTGTTATGAATATTTTACTGATACTTCTATACAGCCATGCTACTTCACATACTTTTCCAGTAAACCTACACTGTCAATTTATGTATCACCATGAACTTTTCATTACAATTTTTAAAAATTTAATGTGTTTTCTCTTCTTCTTTCTCCTTCCTTATCTCTCTCAAAGCACAATAGTGAGAGGTAGTGATTGTTGGGTTAAGTTTATACCATGTCCCTAGGCTCTCATATGGAAAATTTTGGGAAAAGAAAAAAAAAAAAAAAGCCCACAAAAAACCAGACAGACATAACTCTTTCAGGTTGTTAAACCATCTCTCATGAGTGTCTTATTAAAATGGCAAAGTGATGCAGAATGAGACCAGCCATGGTACATGTGATGCTTGAAAGAAAGGCCTCTGAACATATCCTGCATTCCAAGAATTTTCAGACCATGAATTTTTCCCCATTTATATTTAATAAAACCGTTCTTCAAAAAGAAATTTAAGAGGAATGTTCTTTTGTAAATCAGGTGTCATTAGTATTACATAAAAACCTAGATTTGTCTCATTTTACATGGCTGAGAAATCTAAGTTATGTATCTACTTCATCTTTATTTAATCAATAGAGAGAGCTAAGGCTTTGCTTCATTGTTTCCCAGGGCAATTTGGATCTTAATTTAGATATTTTGTGTAAGTCAATAAAATGCAAAAGCTTGTATCTCAGATCCTCACCCTAAAGCCAGCTCACATCTGCTCATAACTAAGGATTTTTCGGTTTATAAAAAAAAATTACCATTCAATCTGTGAATCTGAGTTAGGTGAACCTTCCTGATGTTGCTTTTCACCACTGTTACTCCAGCATTGCTTTTTGCTTCTTTTTCTTACTGGTCAATCAAATTACTTTCAATCCAAACCCATAATAAGTTGAAAAGCAGTCCTTTGCAGTCACCAGGCTGCAAGCAGACAGGCTGCTGAGAGGCATTCCTCTCCATCCTAGCATTCTAAATTCAGATTTTCTCTTACTCAGACAGAGATGGAGGTCCTTATTTCCACTTTCATTGTGCAGTGGATGAAGGATGTTCAGCATTACAAGGCTAGACAGAAAATCTGGGTAGCTCTACCTGGCAGACTTTCATTTTTTTTCCCCTTGAAATCAGTTCTTTGAAAACTCACTGATGATTTCTCAATGTAATGAAGTTCTAAGTAAGCCAAACAATATTGTATGGAAAATCAAGTCCACAGTATCCCATAACAGTGCATTGTATTTTTAAAATAAAATCTAATAGAAGAACAATTGCTATATTAAAAATATTTTATCTTAGACTACTGTCAGCAGAACTTCTTAAAAATCCCCTGTAGCCAAGGACTGATGAAGAGAACCATCTCTTTTTGAATGGTGAAGTAGAAATTATCAAGTTACACACACAGCCGTTTTGGTTTCATTAACAAAATGTAGTTTAATTAACGAAAACAAAATATATTCAGGCTGAGGAGGTTGTAATATTCAATATGTTATGAATATAGATTTTAGAAATGCAACGAAAAAGTTAGAACTATTGTTTCAGATGAAAATTGTTTTGAATTTTGAAAGACTGTTTCTAGCCTAAATGTACTGAATGATTGATTTAAGAAAGCGTAAACTTAATACTATGGTTGCATGTACCTATATAGGTCTGAATTCACCTACAACTTCTGACTGTTTATTGAGTTTGAAATACTTAGAAAACAGTATTATATTCTTTTTCAACAGGCAATTTGCATTAAATTGGTACTATAAAATATACTCAACATCTATGTAAGGCTGGAAATAAAACTTGAGAAACACATTTCTAGCAACCTAAAAATACTTGAGGAAGTAACCACAAGTATCTTTGGAACAGAAAGTGAATATGTAGGCATTTCCTTCATAACACTCCCTGAAAACCATTCACAAAAATATAGAATTGAATACATCAAAAGATGCTTCCTTTGACTCAGGCAGAAGAAGTCAGTGAAGTTTTCTGGTGGTTTTTTTTTTTGTTTTTTTTTTTGTTTTTTTTTTTTTTTGTGTGTGTGTGTGTTTGCTCAAATTCTGGTGTTTTAAGATGTGTGATATTAGCCACTGAATCCCCTTTGATAGTACAAATCACAGGCTGCTTCAGCAGAAGAAACTGGTAGCCAGCTAAACTTCTGAGCTACAGCTTTGGCTGCCATAATGGTTCTCTCATATGTTACCATTTTTTTTTATTACTCTAAGATAAGAAGAGGTGCTACTAGAAGTTCACTCTAATTCAAAGATGAAATATAAGAGTCTGAGAATTTCCCCTTGGAACAATTCTCAGCTTTTACAAAGGAAACATAGAAGGAAGGTGATGGGGAATTCATCATAGAAATTTACTTTGTTAAAGCTTCTTGCTCTGTGCAGTGTGTAAGATGTATGGTCTTAAACAGAGAATTTCACACCACTGACTTTGAAGATTCCCTGGTCTATTTTTGTGGGGGCTGGTTTATAGAATTGAAGGTATTTTAACAGTTACTTTCAAAGTAAATTTAATCAAAGGATGCTGGTAGGACTTCCAAGCTTTGTGATGATTACAATTCTCTACACAGCCACAGTGTGGAGATTGTGCTTATTGCACTAAGAGCAAAATTTTTCTTCTGGCTGTTAGGTGACTTATCATGACTTTCATTTTTTTTGTTTGATTTTTTTCAGCTTTCATTTGCAGCAACAACCCCAGAGCTGGCTGATAAGAAAAAATATCCTTATTTCTTCCGGACGGTGCCATCTGACAATGCAGTGAATCCGGCAATTTTGAAGTTACTCAAATATTATCAGTGGAAGAGAGTAGGAACTTTAACCCAGGATGTACAAAGATTCTCTGAGGTAAGATTTCCTTAATTGCTAGTACACAGAGAGAGCTATTAATATCAGTCTTCCAAGGAGCTAGTTCCTTCATTAACAGCAGTTAAGTAAAAAAACAGACCCACTGTTTCAGTCTTGTTTGAATTTGTTTTGCTAGGTTACATTTGCTGTACTGATTAAACTTATTTCCCTTCTGGGGCTTTTTTGATTTTTTTTTTTTTTTTTTTTTCTGTAGAAAAAAATATGTACGCTTTCCCTTGACTGTTTTCTTGCACCAAGATCATAACACCCAAGGAGAAAACCAAAACAAAAACCAAAACACTTTTCTTAGCAGTTTCCTTTATACTTTTTAACGTGGCAAAGTGTATGATTTTTGAAGAAGGCTTTTACCCTGACACTGGTTGACATAAAATAGAGAATAAATCTAATTTCATGGTCTTCCTTTAATGTATTATAAGCACTGGTCTGATCAGTTTGAACACTGAACAACTGAATCTACTAACTCTAGAGCTGTAGGAGCATATTGAAGGAACTTACTGAGACAGAAATAACTGAGACCCCAGAACTGATAGGATCACATACTATGCATCCCCTAAATCTTCTGAGTTTCAAGCTGAGCAACATTTTGGTCACAGAAACTGAAACAAAGTGTGAGCCAAGTGCCCTAGGCATGGTTTTAACAATAGTAAACATCCTATAAGTAATGAATCAGAGCAAGACAAGTGAAAAAGTTGGCCCATTAATTGACAGAGAGGCAAAAGTAGTAGGAGCATGCCAACTTTGTGGTTGGTTGGTTTTTTTTGTTTTGTTTTGTTTTTTTCCTTCCTCAGCATTCATTAAAAAAAGGCTGACTGTTCTGAAGATAAGCATAATTAAAATAGATTGGGGTATGCTTAGATGAGCCAGATATTTTCAAATTGTCTGGCACAATTAATTCACTGTGGAGTACTTAAGAAATCTTAGAGTCTTCCCTTCTGAGCTTTGAGAATTAAAAGATAATAAGTGAATTGTTGGGGGCAGGAAGAAACCTTTGTGTCTTTCCAAAAACCACATAAAGACCCAGGGAATTACAGAACAGTCAGCCTAAATTTAATTCCTGGAAAGACACTTGAGCAGATAATCTGTTTGGAATCACCCAGAAGATAAAAAGATGCTAAACGGTGGCCAAAATGGATTTATCAAGAATCAATCATGTAAAGCAATCTAATTTCCTTCCATGACAAGACCACAGGTCTCAAGGAGAGTGGGGTAGGTAATAAGTGAAATATTTTATGAATTAAGAAATATTAAAGATGTTCCTAAAGAAAAGTAGAGAAACTTTGGTGAGGAATGATAATATAAATTAGATGGTTAGATGGTGAGGAAGTTAATGTAAAAGTGGTCTTTTAACAAATTTCTACCTCCAAGGTTTATTGATGTCATATCAGTTGAATACTTGTTCTTAAAATTAATGCTAAATAAAATGCTAAAGTAGCAAAAAATTATGATATGCTTTATTCTTCACTGGCTTGGAATTGTAATTTCTAAGAATAGTTATCAGTGGTTCACTGTCAAATAAGAAGGATGGGATTCTGTCAAGTGATTTTCTCTAGAAAGAGATAAGGTTTTCTCTAGATAATGGGTTAGAGAAAATGCTTATTAAATCTGAAGCTGATACCTACTTGGGAAAAGCTACAAGCACTTTGCAGAGGACAGGATTAGGTTTCCAAATCATCTTGGGAAGTAGAGAAAGGAATTAATATAAGCAGTATGTAAGTGAAAAAGCATAAAATGCTCTATTAAAATAATCAACTCTTAACAGAGAATGGTTATCTAGGCAGGAGACCTCCAGAGGAAGATTGGGGAACACTACAATGAACACCCAAATGGCTCCCATTTTCACCAAAAGTGGGCACCTGGTTGCATTGGTGCACTAAGAGGGATTCTCATTTGCTTGTTTTGTCACAGAACACTTCCTCAAGACTGTTTTCAGTTGTTCCTTTTATGCTCCCCTGTCATGTTTAAATTCAGTGAAACAGCTTTTTAACTTCACATTTGGTGGCATATTCATGATATTTCTAGAACTTTACAAATATGTATTTCCTTCCCAGTGAGTACCACGTCTGGGATTGTTTTTAAAACAAGTTAAATTGTGATGTCTCAAGTGACTCTTTGTTTTTCTGTACTTCTTAACAGTCATCTTTTTATATGATTTCTCTGCTTCTTCCTGGAAATATTGAGAACTCCTAATGTAATTTTGTCAGTGTAGGTGGCATTTCAAAAAGACAGAAGAAATGAGAAGTGTGCAGTAAGCCAATGGAATGGATTTAACAATATGAAAAATAAAAGATAAAACATTTTCTCTTGTGGCTCTAGCACAATCTTAATTGAGTTTAATAAGCTAAAAATAAGCTTTGGTGACAAAAACTAAAGTGAAGCAATGGACAAAATATCACTATTTTGGGCTGATGTGATTAGAACTTTTAGGATTTGTTGTAAGGTTGTGCTGCATCTTGTACAGCAACGTCTGCTTTAAAACCCAGCAGGTTGTCAGGGTCTGTTTATTTAAATCAAAATCAATTAACATCTATAAATTCCAGTTCTCACCCCAGAAAATGTAATAGTGGAATAGAGAAAGTGGTTTCAAAGAAAAGCAGCTAGTAAATAAGCAATCTATCTCAAAGTAGTTGTCTGTTTCTCTAAAGAAAGCAGGACAGAAGTCTTAGCATTATTTGTTGTAGCCTTGTTCTTTCACTGTGAAGTCTGCAACTAGGATCTGACTTAATGGTCAGTTCTGACAAGAAGTCACTTGATAAGGAGATCCAGTGAGAGTTATTGAGGGGCTGAGAGGGATTAGGCAGGGAAAAGAAAAGATATCTAGTGACCTTTCAAACTTCAGCCAGAAAACAAGCTTAAGGTGCCAGGTTTTGATGGCTGTGGATATATGTTGTGCAGACTTCAAGGTGTGATTACAGTCTTTGGCTTCTGGGGGAAGACAGAAGAGCAGAGATTGCCACTCTCCATCCCAGTTGCCAGGAGGTTTTAGGGCAGCAAGGAAAGCATTACTTTTTCTCCAAGAATGAGCTTGGAAGCATCCAATTTACCAGATGACAGCAATGTTTAAGTTGAAAGCTCTGAATAGCACCCAGCGATTTCATCTTAAAAGGAGTCCTGTACCTTCAGCTTTTAAAGCAGAAAAGTAGAAAAGAGAGGCAGAAAGAAGATAGGAGATGTGGCACGCAGAGTCAAAGAAAAATACAGGAAAAGACACAGAGAGGAAAGAAGGAGAGCAGGAAAACTGAAACCTTTAAATTTTTTGATTCTGGATGGACACCAGGTGCCCACCAAGCTGCTCTCACTCCTCTCCTCAACTGGACAGGGGACAAAAATGTAACAAAACTCCTATGGGTAGAGATAAAGGCAGGGAGAGATCACTCACCAGTTACTGTCACAGGCAAAACTGACTCAGCTTGGGGAAAATTAATTTCTTATCAATCAAATCAAAGTAGGGTAATGAGAAATAAAATCTTAAAATACCTTTCCTTCACCTCTCCCTTCTTCTGGGTTCAACTTCACTCCTGGGAACTTCAACTTCACACAGGGACAAGGAATGGGAGTTGTGGTGAGCTCATCACATGTTTCTGCTGCTCCGTCCTCAGGGGAAGGAGGAAGGGAGCCTCTTCCCTGGCTCCAGCCTGATGTCCCCCCACAGGAGACCATCCTCCACAAACTTCTCCAATGTGAGTCCTTCTCACAGGCTCCAGTTCTTCACAAACTGTTCCAGCATAGGTCCTTTCCATGGGGTGCAATCCTTCAGGAACAGACTGCTTAGCATGGTTTCCCCATGGGGTCAAGAGTCTTGTCAGCAAACCTGCTCCAGCACAGGATCCTCTCTCCATGGGACCATAGGTCCTGCCAGGAGCCTGCTTCAGCAGGGACTCTCCACAGGGTCACAACTTCCTTTGGGCATCCTTGGACTCCTGCTCCATCATGGGGTCCTCCATGTGCTGCAGGTGGATATCTGCCCTGCTCTACCCTGGACCTCCATGGGCTGCAGGGGGACAACTTCTCTCACCAGGGTCTTCACCATGAGCTACAGAGGAATCTCTGCTCCAGCACCTGGAGCATCTCTTGCCCCTCCTCCTTTTCCATTTACTGGTTCAATATTTTTGTCCATTAACACAATGAAACGATCTCTTTCTGCTATGTCTTTCTCCTCCTACTTCCACCCAGGAATTTTTCCCATTTCCATCCTCTCAGCTGCTTTTGGAGAAGGAGCAATCTGCTCCTGACATAGGTTACTATAGTCATGTCCTGATTTGGGGCAGGAAAGAACTGATTTTCTGTCTTGTTATTTTGCTTCCAGATAAGTCTCTGCTAAGTAGCTGCACTTGCTGAAATTATCAGCAAGTTTCTCAGTGACTGCTTCTAGGACTGATAACTCTCAATCTTTATAGTTAGAACTAAAGAATGGTGTGCAGAACCAAGGCTACTGATTGGTTCTGATGAACATCTTGTGCATCAGAAAGGGAATAAAGGGGTCACACCCTCCTTTAGGGGGCATGGGACCAGACAGGTGACCAAAGTTGACCAAACCAAGTATTCCATCCCATAAGCATCATATTCAGTATAAATTTGAAAGATCACAAGTGTCAAGCTCCTTCATCTTCTCTTCTTGTTTTGCCCATGGCTGGCATCCTGGGAAGATTCTCTCTATTCCTTTGCCTGTGGTCCCAATCCCTGCCCTCCTTAATCTGTATGTTCCTACTCCACGAGTGCATCCTGAGACTTCTCCAGGCCTGCCCTGCAGCCTCAGTGATGATGTGAGTCTTACTGGGGGGAGGCGAGGAGGAATGTCATATCACTTTTGTGTATGTTTTTATATATTTAATATTTTTTCTTCTTTCATCATTACTGTTTCATTAAAGCTGTGTAGTTTAGTTTCCAGTCTGTGAGTCTCTCTCCCTTACTGCCTCCTTTCTCTATCAGGGAGGAGAGGGGGATTAATAGAGAGCATCTGTCATTGGTTGAATTGCCTACTCAGAGTTAAACCATTGCAAGTCAAAACAAAATAAGCAGATAACTTCTGAACAGTATTTAATGATATAGAAAAAGCAACTGAAAATAAAACAAGTTATTAGACCTTCTTTGGAATGCCAATTTGAAGGGTTTTAGGCAACAGTGATGTTTTAATTGTTACTGGACAGTTACTGACATAGTCAATTTTATTCCCTGTGTTTGAAGAATGCTTGAGATGCCTCAATATGGCCTTAAATATTATTTAAGCATTTGTTGAAATACATACTATATCAAACAGAGGTGGTTTTATTTTTCTTTCAAGGGTTTAAAAAACAAAGCAAAACAAAACAAATTTCCACCAAGCTTGGATGTATACCTTGAAAGCTGTGTATTACTGATGTAAAAAATGCTGTTGACATAGTCTGTTATTAATTCAACTATATACATTATGAAGAAAAGAATTTTTGTTTGCTTGGCTGTTTTCCTAATTCAGGTTCCTGATCTTATGAAGCCCCAATCTTCTTTTCCCAAAGATCATTCCAGTGTGTTTGATTAACAGAAATATCGAAAATCAGTCCTCCTTGTGGTTTCTAAATTATCCTGCAAAGCAGATCTACAGGCACAGGTGTGTCTGAGATCTTCCTTCACATTTCCTTATTCCCTGTTCTTGTCTGACTCTGCAGCAAAATCTTAGGAGCAACATCAAATTCTCTTGAGCTTGCAGAGCAGAATGAATTCCCTCGTTCTGTCTTATAATTAATTGTGTTTTTCCATGATTCAAGTGGATACAATATGAGAGAGAAAGGCAGTCTGTGAAAGTGACTTCTGTTAATACCACTTCCTATAAATGGGAAACTGTATCTTTGCTGATGTTTGCAAGTGGTTTAAGGGGGAAGAATCACTGCAGAAATTCAAAACGGATGAGTGTGTGATGTTTCTTTCAGTAAGAGATGTCAGAATCTGACAGGAAGGCATTTACACATATAAAATATAGGTGGTCCCTTGATGTAATTTACTGAGGGGCATGTGCAAGTGTCTTTTTGGCCTTTTATGTGAATGTCATCTGTGCTAGAAAATTTTTTTTTCTTATGACAGCAGTACTTTCCTGATGCTTTTCACCTTTTTCTTCTGTTTCCTAATAAGTTTTTGAATTTTTTTTAGCTTTCAAAACCAACCAAACAAAAAGAGGCTACAACAACATCATCTTGCAGAGAATTAGATCTATACAGTGGTATTCTATGGTTGTGTCACCTTGCACTGAAGATTAACTCTTCACTATCACCCTATATATTCATTTTTGAACTTCAGGTGTCTTGAACAAAACCAAATCAAACTTTGTAACTTTTTGGAGTACTCCTCACCATTCACTGATGTTTAAACATTGTACTATGCATGTGTGGTTGGTTGATATTTGCAATGCAAGATAAAGGAATGGAATAATCAGTATTTTCTTTACCTCTCGTATGTCGTGGCTGAGAAATTGTATAGTTAAGTAGCTTCCTAATGGATCTGATATAAAAATCATCACTTTTACTGAAATCAGGACTAATCCAGACTCAAATAAAATAAATCCTACTTAGACTATATTGAAAAAAATATTTCAAGACAGTATTTGTTGTAACAGATGCTAGTGTTGCACACTGCAGTTTTATTGCTTATCCCACAGTATTGTCCTAGTTCTGTCTTGGGTTTTGCTATGCTTTTAGGGCTTGCTTTTTTTACAAAATGATAATAGAAGGATGAAAAATTATTCTAAACAGTGATTTAACTTGCAAGAATTTCCCCAGCACTGTAGTTTTGATTTGGTATCTAATTATCTTCCATTCATCAGGCAATTGGAGGATATTTTCAAATTAAAATCGATAGTGCAGTGATAAATTTTAAAAGGGACACAGTTATGCACATGATGTAGATGAGTAGTAGGAGCATGTGATATTGTCCACATCAGAATAGAATAAGCTCACTTCATTGAAGTAACTATTTCCAAAATAATTTATCAAAATTCAGAGTCTTGATTGCTAAGAGCTTAAAATTAAATCTGACAAAATTTACGGAATGTCCTTTGGAATGATGAATCTTCCCAGAGGAGTACAGGAACAGAATCCATTCTTTATGAAAGGTAATCCACAAGGCCTAAAATGAAGAAGATGGAGCAGATGTTAAAGTGCTTGAAGTTAGCATTGGCTAACTAAATTTCCTTGGCTTCAATTTAAATAATTTATCTATTTTCTATCACTTGCACTCTAAATGACTAAAGCTAAAATTAGCTCAGGATATGTGAACAATTTTTAAGTGTTCTTGTGTTTTGTTCAGTGTTGTCTGTTCATGGATACATTTATTTACTGTTTTTTTTTTTTTTCTGTTTTGTTTTGCTTTTTTAAAATGCTCTAATATATTTCTAAGAACTGTGATTATGTCTGCATTATTCTGATATAATCCAACCCTAATTTATACCATTTTTCACTTACTCATTCTTGATTTTAGATGGTTAAATGATGATTGAGGGTTGAGTTTCAGCAGGTTGCAGAACCTCTTGTGGCATGTGAGGAGACTGGAACCTGTGCAGGGTGAGAAATACCTTTTCCCTCAGAAAAGGATTTAGGAAAAGGCATTAGAGTCATCCCTCTTAGACTTCAAATCTTGAAACACAGGACAACATATGTAGTGTCACAGAGTCACAATTCTGCATTCTTTTTATTTTATTACTTTACTCCACAGAAAAACAGGAAAGTACTCTAGGTAAGGATTAATGCTATTGTCAGATTTCTTTTTTCCACATATTCTCAGTCATCCCCCAAACATAGATATCTGCCTGTCATTAATGCAGTGCCATTCATCCCCTGATTATCCGTGCTACCATGTTGTACTGGAGATCTCCAGTGAGTCTGGTTATGTGGCTCACTCAGTAGCATATGGCTGAGGCAGGCTGTCTCCCAGAGAAATAAGAATGAAGCTGTTAACATCTGGCCAGTCTTTGTTAATTTGGAGCAGGCAGATTGATCTGCATATACTTTGGCATCTAGTGCAGTCTCATGTTTTAGTTACTCCCGTTTAACTGCAGGCTGCTGATGAAAGGGGCAGTCCTGTCTGCCCCTGTGCTCAACCACAGGCTTCTGCCTACTCTGTTGCACTTGATTTAGTGGCCATTCCACTGTGCAGTGAATCAGCTCAGCTGTCCAAACCTCATCTTCCATTTGCATTCTTCATTTCCATTACAGAGATTTAGACTCTGTGGTTGTAATTTCCCCTGTTCTCATGTTCTTTGGAAAAGTGGGAACTTCGAGGAGACTTCTTGTACATCGCTCAAAGAGCAGATTTTGTATGGTGGGAGCATGAAAAATATTTTCTGCTCTTGAGAAGTTTGTTCACCTCCAAGGTAGTGTGGGCTACATAGTAGACCTAGGTACTTCTGCGTGCTGTGAAAGAGTGTTCTCATTAATTTCCTTTATTCTCTGCAGAAATTATCACAATACCATGGAAATTGTAATTAATTATAATTGTATTTAAACTCTATCCCTTTGGAACATTATAGCTGTAGCTTTTAATATTTTATTACACATTTAAGTTTTGGTTCTCGGAAATGTTTCATAGCCTACAGCATAGAAAGAGACTTCCCGTGTGTGGATTTTCTTAATCTGTGTATCAAGCATTTTCTTGTACCAGGCAATCCCTTTAAGTAATAAGTTCTTGTGGATTTTAGACACGCTCCATTCTTAACACAAATTTCCTTTCCCTGTTCTTTTCTAGATCTAATCGAACAGAATTGTAATCATGAGTTCCTTCTGCATGTTAAGATTTTCAATTTGTTTAATGTGTTCCATCACTTTGTTGAGAACTTACTGAATAAAAAGATTTTTTGTTAGAAAATACAGAATTAGTCAATCTCAATCTTAAATTTCATAATCATAATATATCATAATGTTATGATACTGAAGATACAGTTGAAGATGTTATAAGTTCATTATGAACGATTTTTGCCAGATGCCTCTTTTTAAGTCCAGATCACATGAGCTACTTGGACATTACATTAGTATTTCCAGGCTGAATGAATGCATGAGTTCTTCCAGCACACCCACTTCTAAACTTTGCCTGTGATCAATACAGTTAAGAGAACCTAAGACAACCCTTTCTGTAAATGTCAAAAGCTAAATCACATGCATGTTAAATAGTAGTTAAATTTACTAAAAATGTTATTCCACTGGCTGTCTCCGCTTCATCTCCAGAGCTCTTTGCAATTGCTTGGATTCTAGAAGAAGCTTTAAGGAGGCTCATGAAGGTAGGTCTCTGAAAGTGTTCAGGCTCCTTGTTCCTAGTGCCAAGAACTGTGTAGTTTAGTTGTTCTTCCTACTCACACAATTGGTGGAGTGGTGTATAAATCACTTTTGGATGCATTCCCAAAATGAAATTCAGAGGTGAAAGCACAGACCAAAGAGCTAACAAAGATAGCCAACAGTCAGCCTTATGATTTTCATGTAGTATAAATCCTGCCATTTTCCAGTCTTCCTCTGGAGCTATGGAGATGGGCTTCTGTACAAGACTCACATCCCTGAATAATTTTCTGGACTCCAGAGTTCTACTGTCTATGCTTCAAAGGCTAAATGGAAGCTGTTTTATCCTTTCTCTCAGAAAGCTCCTTGTGCAGAGTATGATATTTTTACTTAAACATCTCCTTCTAGAACACTCTAAGAAAGTAAAAATTCTTTTTTCTGTTCCTGTCTCCTTGAATCCTCTAAAAGGAATTCGGACTCTCATCAGCCTACTGCCAGTACAGAGCCCTAATCAGCTGAGTGGCAGATATCTGCAGTCTTTTCTGACAGTAACTCCAAGTACTTTTGCTACTGTAATAAATGGGAATGCAGCCCATTCCAGAAGGGTCTGGTGTAGGTGGAAAACAAGGAATGTGTCCAGATGCTCTTAAACAGATGCATAACAAGAAATGCTTATATTTGCTCTGCGCTGCTCTGGGGGAGGGAAGTGGGTGGTGAAGCCCTGTAGTTCATTTTGGAAATTACACATGTGCTAAAGAGAGGAGGCTTACAGAACAGAATAAGGTAGTGTTGTAGAGAAGGTTTTACTTACAAAACTTTCTTTAGGGTTCAGCCTGTATATGGCCATTGAGCTGGCAGCTGTGTAGATGATGAAAAATGAGCAGATGTTGGTCTTTCTCTTGTAGAGACTGTTGTAGTCATTCTTTAGATATGCACAGTTAGTAATGTGACATGAGCAGGAACATCTTTGTGCTTCTGTTTGCAGCATACAGACATGGTTGAGATTTGTTCTGACATATTTTGAATCCCCAATCTAAACAGGGTTTACTAAGAGACACTAATGCTGCACCATGAGAGACCACATGATATATGGCATTAATAGGTCCTAATGGACAGGCCAAAGCTCCCTTAGTAATATTCTGTGAACACATGCAACTTGCAAGACAAAACAAAAAGGTATCAAGGACTAGAGTAAACTGTTAGGCAATCTCAGTTGCATAGCCTAGGATCCAGTTACTTTTCCTAAGTAAATTAAAAAGAACGTTTTTTAAAAATGCATTTCTGAAAGTGCTTGTAGAGGAGCCAGGGAGCTATGGTTTGCAGTTATCAGTCTGCTGTGCATGGTAACTACTGAAACTGTGCCTTCCTACAGAAGCAAGAATCCAGCCCCAAACCAGACCTCCTGTTCAATTTAGAACCATACTCCCCCACAGTTTCTCTTGCCTTTGAGCACAGGGCACAGCAAGGCTTGTTTGCTGTCACGTGGGAATGAAGTAGAAATATTTCTCCTGGAATTTACACTCCCCAGTTGCTTCATGCTAAACTCTTCTTAATCTTTTCATGTCTTCAGCTTGAAGTCTTCCCTTCTGTGATCCTGCTGTCTGTTGAGGTCACATGTAGTAGAGATATACCATATCTACTGTATCCTTCATCTATCTACAGGGATTCTGTGTATGAGATATTTATTGTAAACTGCATGGGACAGCAGAACCCAGTTGCAGCACCTTTATCAATGAAAGTGTATCCTTTCATTTCCTCCAAGCCATTTTTCATCATTACCCAGCTTCATTAAGATGGCCACGTGTCTTTTCCAGATCTTGACCTGGTTTCAGATAAAACAGGACCAATTTTCTATTTAGTGATTTTACTTTTAAGTAAAATCTCTTCTAAGACTGCACTTTCTGAAGTTAACAATTAG
This sequence comes from Heliangelus exortis, assembly GCF_036169615.1. Classification (NCBI taxonomy): domain Eukaryota; kingdom Metazoa; phylum Chordata; class Aves; order Apodiformes; family Trochilidae; genus Heliangelus; species Heliangelus exortis. Next base: position 89,154,149 of record NC_092423.1, read on the forward strand.
AACAAGTTTTAGGAGAGCCAGGTTGGAGCACCACCTGCTCAGCTGGAAAGCATAAAAGTGATTAGGGAGCTGTAACAAACCTAATTTTCTCCAGCTGGGTCCAATCTGCAGCACTGTTCTTGCTGAAGGACAGGTGACCCAAGCTTACTAAGGATGCACTCAATCCCCTACACATCAAGTTCAATATGAAGCTGAGGGATCATGAGGGATAAATTCTCTTTGTCTGTGGCCTGGGTGGACTCCATCCATTCTTCTGCCTTTGATTGCAAACTATGTTTTCCTGATCTTCTGTGTTCCTGATCTTCTGTGTTCCTGATCTTCTGTGTTCCTGATCTTCTGTGTTCTCGATCTTCTGTGTTCCCGAATCTTCTGTGCTCCTAAATCCGGGTCCTGTGTGCTGCTGAGTCCAATCAAGGATTTTTTGCAGGGGCAGCCCTGCAGGCTTAATGATGATGTGACCATCATTGGCAGGAGTGCAATATTGGTCTTGTGTACATATATATGTATATTTTGCATTATTTTCTTTTCGTAATTATTATTGCAGTTTACTTTCCAATCCATAAGTCGCTATGCTTTATTCTCTTTCTCTTCACATACTAGAGAAGGGTTAATAGAGAGCATCTGACATTCGTTTATTGGCTGTCCCAGCACTGAACCTTGACAGACATCCCTCTCTATGACTGCAAAACAGAAATTTATACCAGCATTAAAGTCACTAGTAGGAAGGTATAAAGGAGGAAACTCTATTTGAAAATGCATAGAGCAAATTATATAAATCTGCATTTTTACTATAGGGTTTTGTACCCAGTCCTGATAGTCACAGTAAGAATTAGTAAGAGTTCAGAGACCCCCTAGGCTACCACTAATCCAAATTACTATGCTCATGCAGTGTGTTGCTTGCAAAGTTCCCAGCTCTGATATATTTCTTTGACTACACTGAAAAATTATACTCCTTGTAATGCCAGAGATTGTAGGGCTGTCTGCATCACTCTGAAATGGTACGCCTGGGAGAAGGAGAAGAGGGAAATATATGAATTTAAATTTGATTATGATATGCTGCAGTATCTTGTGTAGCCTTTAGCTCTTCTTTTGCTTTCCAGTCGTTTTCCTCACTTTAGCTTTATTTTCTAAATTTCAGCCTCCACGATGTCCTTATGTACTAGAAAACTAATTTGCCTATAGCCTAGTAAAAATCTCATTTTTTGCCTCTGTCAGGTCTAATGATCTCAAAAGTGTTAGCTCTTGTGCTGGTGGAACACAGTCGTGTTATGTCTTACCCTTGTCAGTCTTCTGCAGTCAGTCCTGAGGTCTGCCCTCAGACCAGCTTTTCTTTGCTTCTGCAGCTTGCTGTGATGAAAAAACATATTTGCTGTGAAGGTTTCTGTGATGGATTCCATCACCCATGGTTTTATGGATAATTTTGTTTATTTGAATATTAGACACCTCAGGAAAATACTTGTCAAGGACAAAAAACAAGAACTTGTCAACACCCTTTCACTTGGAAACTGGTTGTTTTCAGCTTTTCTCTTCTCTTGGAATGCCATTTCCTTTGTGCAGCTCTACAAATACAAAACTAAAGAAATGCCCACACCCTGGCCACCTTGCTACACTTAAATTTTGATTCCTTAAAATGCTTTGCGTAACTTGTTTGTTTATTTTTTTCCAAATAAAATACATGCCATCACATTCTTAATTTTACCTCTGAGTGAGCCTTTCTCTGGCAGGATTCCTGTATATTGTTGACGAATACCCTTAGGAAATTTTTTTTTTTAGTGGATAAAGATTTATTCTAAATAGGCTGGGTAAAACAGACCTTTTTCCATCTTTCATATAAAGGTGTAAAGAAAACTACAGTCTTATTCCTCTTAAATATTCACTGTACTAAGGGTGTACGACTTGTGTAAAGCTTCAGCTGTAACGAAGAGCTGAGAGCATCCCAACATAATGGACTCCTCATGGTAGAGTGCACCCTTTGCTCACAGGAGCTGCTGTGGGTTTGAGTCATTTTATGTTATATTAGCCACCTAAGCAGTGGTGTTTAGCCTAAGCTAAGGATCTAAGTTTCCTCTGTAGCCCATGGGCCACTCTCACCCAAAGTCAAGGTGTCTCAGTAGTAAAAAAAATTGATGATACTCTCCAGATTTCTACTGCTTTCCACTGGCTTACTTAAACTAGTGGAGGGAGACTATGATCAGGTAGGCAAAGAGTGAGGAGGATTGATCCACTCTCTGTTGTGAAGGAGCAGCTTGGACATGCAGATCTCTTCTACAGGAGGGGTGAAAGTCTGGATGAGATTTTGGCATTCAGAGAAGTGAGTAGGGCTGATACTGTCCGAGCTTGTTACCACTCAGTCAGGATAAGGATTAGATGAAGATGGCCCTAAGCAGCTTGAGGAGTGCTTTCCACAAATACATTGTTAAATATTGCTTTTCTTGCAAGGAACAGTTCTTCTGATTTCAGGGGCAGTCCAGACAGAAACTACCGTAAAGCTGATAGTGAAGTGGTCTGGCTACAAGTGCTCAGAACCTGTAGAATCTGTGCTATAACATGCTTAGAAGTAGTGGGGAAAATTAAACACCCCATTCAGCTTCAGGAATGGGCACATAATTTACCATTTCCATAATTCTGAGCACAACAGGACACATGTATCAACATTTAATCTGTCTTTTCCAGATGCTAGCCTCTTAGCACTTCCTCTGGCCTTCCTTGCCTTTAGTCCCTTACCAAAAAGCACAGTAGAGCATTGCTGTGTTGTGACAGATATTCCCATTGCAGTCTAGTGGAAATAGTCAAAACCAACAAACCAGGCAGTTTTGACTGAAGTATGGAACATAATGGGGTTTTAATACTTGCTTGATGTATTTGCTTAAGAACAACAGGGTTAAATGCAATTAAATTGTTTTGTTTTTTTTTTTCTTGTGGAAATATCACTTCTGCTGAAAGAATGTTTAGCAGTCTGTGGTAATTAAATGATTCACATTTATTAGGAAACCAGGTAACCTTAAACAAGGCTTCCAGATCCTCTGATGCCATGGTAGAAATTCCATGTCAATTTAACATGAAACTGTATACTAGTATGGAATGCACATAAATTTCCAATAATCAGCATGAAAGGCCTCTTTTTTTTAAAGTTTAATGTAAGAATGAAAGACCTCTGGTTTTCTGCAGTTCAGACTGAATGCTTGATACGTTTCCCTCTGGACTATAAATCTTGTTAATTTTTATTAAAAAGCCTGTTATATACTACACAATTTTAATACATTGTTGTGTAGTAAAATGGAAAAATCTTGTCTAGAGCTTTTATTGCCGAGCATGATGATGAATGGCATGGAATATCCCTTTGGTCAGTTTGGATCAACTGTCTCAGCTGTGTCTGCTCCCAACATCTTTTCTACAGCCTACTGACTTTTGGGAATGAGCGGAGAGAGAGAGAAAGCCTGGACCTGTGAAAGTACTGTTTAGCAATAGTCAAAACACTTGGAAAGTATGATTCCTGCTTTAGCCACAGATGCAAAGTTCAGCACCACACACGCTGCTGTGAAGAAAGCTGACTTCATAATTTAATTCCAGACAGCTCCAGTTCATCATGTTTACTGCTTTGTGCTCAGGTCCCTGTCAGTGAAATGGAAGTCATCAGTGTTTGTCATCTGTAGATCTTAAATAGTTAAACAGAACTTACTGTTTTTGCTATATGGGTATTTTCATTTTGCTAACAGAGACTCAGAGGTGCAAATAAATGTAGTGGTTTTGGGACTGTTAGAGTGGATGCCAGTAAACTCAAAATATGAGAGCTTGCTTTTATCTCTAGCATGGTATCATCGTTCCATAGCTAAAACTCAGATATTTTCTTGGTTTCCTGAAAAAATTTGCTACATTTTTATATCTGTATAATCCTTTTGTTTCTCACGTATTCATAAAATCACAGAATGTTAGGAAGGTTGGAAGGGACCTCTGGAGATCATCAAGTCTAACGCCCCTGCCAGAGAAGGTTCACCTAGAACAGGTTGCATAGGACAGCATCTAAGTGGGTTCTGAATGTCTCCAGAGACAGAGATGCCACTGCCTCGGGCAGCCTGTTCCAGTGCTCTGCCACCCTTTTGATAAAGAAATCTTTCCCTATGCTTAGGTGGAACCTCCTGTGTTCCAGTTTGTGACCATTTCCCCTTGTCCTGTAACTGGACATCATTGCAAAAACTCTGGTTCTGTTCTTCTGACATCCACCCTTGAAGTATTTCTAAGCACTGATGGTGTCAGGGCTCAGGCCCAGCCGGTACCAACCAGGTCTCTGCTCCCTCACCCCCACAGTGGGATGAGAAGGAAATCCACCCAAAAGCTCATTAACAGAGACAAGGAGAGGGAGGTTTTCACTCCCCAATTACAGTAATAGGAAAAAACAGACACTCAACTTCAGAAATAAAAGAAAAAATTAAAATTAATGTATCAGGAGGAGAAAACAAGACCAGATCTTAACACCTTCCCCCAATCCCTTCCTCCTAGTCCCGGATCCCTTCCCTGCTGCCTCCCCCTCAGGGCACAGGGGAAGGGCAGGGGGGGTTTAGGGTCAGTTCCCCACACGGTGTTTCTGCCGCTCCTTCCTCCTCAGGGGGAGGACTCCTCACAGCCTTCCCCTGCTCCAACGCGGGGTCCCTCTCATGGCAGAGAGTCCTTCACAACCCCTCCGACATGAGTCCCTCCCACAGGTGCAGTCCCTCAGGCACAGACTGCTCCAGCCTGGGCTGCACACAGAGTCGCGGCTGCTTCGGGAGCAGTCACCTCCCCTGGCACGGGGTCCTACATGATCCTGCACAGGCTGCAGTATTTATCAGTATCTGCAAGCATTGATGAGATGTTCCCTCAGTCTACCCCATGCTGAACAGACCCAGCTCTATCAGCATTTCCTCATATGGTAGATTCTCCAGTCCCATAAGCATCTCAGTGGCTCTGTGCTGGACTCTATACAGCAGTTCCCTGTCCTTCTTGAACTGCGGAGCCAGGGAACAGGACACGGTTCCAGATGGGAATTCACCAGGGATGAGTAGAGGGGAGGATAACCTTCCTCAAGATGCTTGCCACACTTTTCTTGATGCACCCTGGGATGCCATTGGCCACCTTTGCCACAAGAGCACTGACTTGTGTTCAGTCCTCAGGCACCTCTCCTGTTGTCAAAGATGATGGAGAGTGGCCCAGCAATGACTCCTGCCAGCTCCCTCAGCATTGCAGGTGTATCCCATCAGGACCCATGGACTTGTGGGTATCCAGTTTACTTCACTGATCTCTAACTTCATCCTCCTCAACTAAGGGAATGTCTTCCTTTGTCAAGACTGTCTCTTTTACCTCCAAAGCCTTGGACTCCTGAAGGCTGGCCTGAGCAGTAAAGACTGAACCAAAGGTGGCATTCAGTAACCCCACCTTCTCTGCATCCTCTGTCACCATGGCACCTGCCTCAACAGTAGGCATACATTTTCTCTAGTTTTCTTTTTGCCTCCAGTACACTCAAAGAACCCCTTCCTGCTGACTTTGACATCCCCTAGTGATGTCAGAGTCATCCCTTACCCTTTGACATCCCTTACCAGGTTTAATTCCAAAGAGGCCTTGGCTTTTCTTGTTTCATCCCCTCATACTTTTGCAACATTCTTGTAATCTTCCCAAGTTGTCAATTCTTTCTTCCATATTCTTTAAACTTCCTTTTTCCACTGAGCTTTTTCAGAAGCTCCCCGCTCAATGAATTTCAGAAGGCTGGGAAATTTGCTATATTCTTTGTTACTGTCCTAGTGGCTAGCTATATACATTAAAAAACATGTCTTTTTTAATCTTTAACTTCCAGTCACTGTATCTTGTGTACTTTTGTCTGCTAGATTAAAGAGATTGGAGTTAGAAAATCTCCTTAAGTAGGTTATTTATCATGTATGGATTGTATCATCATGATTCAGTTCTGTCTTAATCCATTTTAGAACTCGATTTACTCTCTTACTGTACAGTTAGTTCCCAAATTGCAAATCAGTCTTATGGTTTTCCTCTAAGTTTTGATGTTTTTCTTCACATTGCTTTAAGTGGAAAAACTAGATAGAATTTGCTATCTCTAATCTTGGGAGAGGATTGTGTAAGGACTCCACGTACTTTGAGCATATGTGTATGTCTTTTTGCAGGTGGGCACAGATTGCCTTCAATTCATGCTGCAATCCAGATGGATTCTGGCAAACTCTGAATGGTGCCAAGCTATCTGTGATGAGGCTTTGGACCCAACAGGGCAGTGGTCTCCAAATGAGGGGATCAGTGCCCTGGGGTGCGTGCATGACAATCTTAGAGGTGCAGGAAGAAAATATTTGAACTTCTAATTATATTTAATTTTATCAAAAAAAAAAAAAAAGAGGAAGAAATGAATTTTTACTAGTACTTAATATTCAGATTCTGTGTATTTAGTCAGTCCATACATCAATGGTCATGTAGGGTTCCTGAGGTGCCCTGAGGAAAGAAGAGATAGCCCACAATATGGAGGGGCTGACAGCAGCATCCTCACTCATTTGTTCACTTTTAGAATATTATGATGTATAACAGTTTACAGGAGTACAGTTAAGTTGATTTATGGATTATTTTATCGAGTTTTTTACAAAACTAGAAAATGGACAAGTGGCTTAAAAGGATTCCTGCATGAAAGAAACTGTGGATTGAATATTATACTGATAAATGCGAACAGGAACATAAAATAAGAAAATGGCAGAGCTGACACGTTTCCTCCTGCCATGTGATGGGTAAAAACAATGACAGGCTAACCAGAACTGACAGGACAGTGAAAAAATAAAAAGATAAAATTATCATGAAGACTATTTGAAATATGGATTTATAGATATATAACTTCTCCCTAAAGGTATACTGTGCCTTGTGGCATGAGCTATTGGTAGTGTATGAAGCCGTTGTGATTAGAAAGACATTGTAAATTAAGCACCCAGAATATGAAGACAAACCTGTACAATTTTTTCAGTGATGCTTAAAGCATGTGATATTCAGCCCAATACTGGACATAAGTAAACATAATGATAAATGTCTAAGAGCATCTTCTGAGGCTTATAACCTAAAACCCAAAGCCAAAAAGCTATACCATATTGAGGAAACAGCTGTTTTTGCTCCTGTGGCTGAAACAAGGGGTGTAAAACAATATAATGCCAACCTGAAATCCATTCCTTTGTCAACAAAATGTTGTTGGGAGATGTGCAGAAATGTTGAAAGGTTGCTAAACAGTTGATAAAAGAAATAGTAGAACAATTCACACAGCTTGGGAGATTTGCTATGCTGCTGAGTGAAAGTATAGATATTTCTGACAAGTTCCATCTTATGCTGGTTCCTGGATTCTGTTTCAATAATGAAATAGACAAAGAAGAGCTTTTCTTGTGAGCCACTTAATGAAAGGTGCACTGGAGACGATACATTCTCAACAGTGATTAACTTCTTTAGTAAGAGCAGTATTAATGGAAAAACTGTGTAAGCATAACCACTAATCAAGTAGCTACATTGACTGGAATAAAAAATGTATTCCAGGGTAAGGTTACAGAGCTGCCTTCACATGTGAACTTCCTTCACTGTGTCAGGCATTGTCAGGCTCTTGTGGCAAAGAAGTTGGAGCTGAAAGTGCCTGACTTGCTGCAAGGTGTTATCAAGGTGGTTACTTTTGTAAAAACAAGGCCTTCAAATAGTAGAATATTTACAATGCTCCGTAATGACATCAGGAGACCATAAAAATCTTTTGTAGCCCAGAGGTTCACTGGTTTTATTATGGTGAGGTGCTTAAGAAAATTGTCAAACTTAAAGAAGTTACATCTTTTTCTTTTACCAAAACTCAAGTGTTCTGAACTTGCTGACATTGTCCAAGACAACAAGAAGCTGTTCACAGTAGGTATTTTCAAGAAAATGAACACGTGTCTTTTCAATGTGAATGTGATGCTTTAACAAGTGTAAAAGTCACTTCTTTTCAGAAGAAACTTGTGCTATAGAGAGAGCTGCTTGGAAACAGATGTTTGGAAATGTTTTGATTGTTCTGTGGCTCCCTTGCAAAAGAAGATGCAACACAGTTACCTAATAAATAGTCTCGTATCTGTACAGATAAAAACCATGGAAACTGAACTTTCTGGCATGTTAAAAATCTTCCCAAAAGTTTCAGTGTGTTTTAAACCTATATGTTAAATATATAAAGCTGCAGGATCTTCTGAAGAACCAATTGCTGAAATTCAGCAAAATCCTTTGTGTAATTAATGGATGGTACTTAAGAATTAGTAACATGATTTAGTTACTGTTGCCAGCAACGTAGATCCATTTGAATCTACATATCTTTGTGGAGTACTATTTTTGGCAAGCAGCTATTAAAACCAAGTATCTAAATAAAGTAAGAACCAGATTTTCAAATTGCTATATCACTAAGTGTTAAACCAAAATTTTAAAAAATAATGAGGGATATTAAACCACTCTAATTCTTTTACATTTCTATTTTTGTAAATGCTTTATAATGAAAATAGCATATTAATATAGTAGCAAGAACCGGTATATGATTTATTAAAAAATACATATGCATGCATGGAAGATGCATGATCAAAAATTTTTACTAATAGGGTTGCGTGATGAAAAAAATTTAGAGACCACTGCTGTGGAGCCAGAGCATGTTAGGGTTAGTTCTCTGCTGCATGTCACTGTGGTTACACAGGTCAAAGCTCCTGATGGCCGCTTAAAAAATTGAGCAGAGCACATTTATGCCTCGGTGAAAAATACCTTGGAAATACCCACACGAGACTGCAAACTTCAGCACAATGCTTTCTGTCTGTCTTATCTAATGAGGTTCTTGTCACCCCTTTATTCTATTAATAGACCCAAGAAAATCCATTAATCGTTTTTGTGAGAGCCCTGACATGAGAAACTATGTTTATGCATCATGAAATTCACAGATATAAATAGTAAGGGCTCCACCCTTTATCTGATCCATGTACCCCTTGAATCCAGCATAGCTTCTATGGAGGCAGTTGCACTGCTCCTGCATATCACTGTTTTCACTGGGATAAACAGCATTAGTGAAGAGTCCCATTGAATTCCAGTAGGTTCTTTTTTATATCGTGACACTGTATGAAGGCACTTGCATGTCACTTCCTGTTTAAAGCTGAAAATTAATCTATTAAATCAGTAGCAGTTTGGAGGAAGGATATGAAACTAAGAGATACACAAAGATATTATCACTTTCTTAATTTCTCTTCTCCTTTAGGACCATACTAAGGAGGATCACATCATCTGCTTATCTAGGGAGCTGGAATGGGACAGAAAGAGGGAGGATTCTCCTCCTCCTTTCTCTATTATACCTAGGCCCAAGTATCAGTAGTAAATTTTGTGTTCCCCTTATTTTGATGTGTTCATATAATGTGGAGAAGAATCAGGTTCCACGATATTTAAAACATTTATTCACATTAACTAGTGATGAATGTTCAGTAGAAATGGTTAAATGTTTCCTGAAATGTTTCCTGTAGAAGTATTGCAGTGGTTTATTAAGAGCTCTCATGCCACATACACTTCAGTGTTTTAGAGTACCTCTAGTTATACAGAAACAAGCTTTTCCATATATTATCTACCAAAGTCTCTGAGGACTAAAAACTATTAAATAGATGAAACCTTAGAGAATTATTCAGATTGCAGGATGGACATTTCTAAATTTAAACATGCTTGCACATATTTAAAAGGAATGTTCTATGAAAAAGAGAACTTCATCTAAACAAAATGCATGCCTTCCTCCTCAGAGCCAGTCCAGAATGATTTCTAATTGCCAGAACAGAGTTTGCTATGGGCAGTTGTGATTATTCCATGGGCTTGTCTCTTTCTTGTTTAGAGGGAGATTAATGACAGAGGATATTGTGTTACATTTTTCTCAAAAAAATGTTAAAAGGTAAAATCTTTCCAACCAGTTAAAATATGTAACAAATAGCATGGGATGTATTTAAAACTCAGAAATAGATAGAATTTATTTTTAAGGAGATTTTTCAGTTCTGATGAAGTCAAATGCATAACCCTTAATTCCTCCATGTGTGTTCTCTGCTCTGTGGGAGAGCTAAAATAAAGCATTACATATGCTTATGAAGGTACAGAACATTTTTTCATGCCAGCTTGTTTTTAGTACATGTGGGGATACAGAAGGGTAAAGTCTGATTCCAGGTGTTCTGTGGATTCCAGGCACAATGTTAAAATGAATAGGGCAGCAACAGTGGACGTATTAGCACACATGGTCAAGGACATGATCACCAGTCATAAATAAACATAATTTTCACCACTTGAAATTGCCAACAAGTTGCCCAAAGAAACAAAACAAAACGTCTTGCTTAATTTTAAGATAAAACACTTCAAGTAATTCTCAGGTAACCTAAAAATTTTGTCTTCTGGTTTCCATCCTTGATTTAGGATATCATCTCAGACAGTACTGATAAACTGCTTTTATTTTTGTATCATTTTCCAGTCATGCATAAAAATGGCTTTAAGTTCTTAAATCAAATAAATTGTGTTAATGTGGCCCCAGAGGATTACTCTGTAAGAAAAGAAAATGCAAAGCAAATTGGATGAAAAAATGCCACCGTGGTATCTATAACTTCATTGCTGTAAGAATGAGTGCAACCACACGAAGGCTTCTTAAGACAATATGGCAAGAGGCAGCACAGTTTCTATTCAGAATCTCATTCAGAACAATGTAAAATAATGGGCAGAATTTATTTATAAGGGACTTCATATAAAATGTACCAAGAATTACTGTGATTTGAAAGGCTTTAGGAAAAGAGAAAGTGCAAGAGCAATTAACCAAGGCATTAAAGGGTTCAAAAAGATGTGTACAAGAGCCAGGGGAAAATTTCTTTTCTAGAAGGACTTTCCACAGGTAACTGAGTACAGCTTCAGCTGACAAGTGAAATCTCAGTGGAGGAAATATGTGAATCAAACTGAGACGCTAAAGTACAGTAAATTATCACCACCATATGGCATCCTTCTGAGGATTCTGAAGTAAATAAAGTGTGAAATAACAGTCATACACCATTGTGGGAAATGTTGCTGCAAGGTTTTTTCAATATTAAAAAAAACTGTTAATATAGTTTCTGTATTTTCCTTAAGCTTGGAGGAGCAAGGAATAATCCCCAAACTCTGAAATAATGTTTAATAATCTAGTAGTCCTAGAAAACAGGATTGAAATCCTCTAATAGAGCTGTTACTTTATCTTGCTTTACCTTACTCTAAGATTTTAAAGTTAATGTAATTTGAAGTTAGCATAGCATATTTTAACTGGATTAATTTAACTACCACGGGTCAGCTGGCTATAAACTAGCTTGCTTATCTAAACTCCTGCTTTCCAAACAGAATGCAGTTATGGCTTCTGCACATTTTTAACTTGTTTGGATTTTTTCACAGAAGTGGTTATGCTCTAAAGTCTTCAGCAGAGGACAGTCATGTCTCTCATGATGAATTTGGGAGAATCAGAAATATAATATATGACAGTGCCATTATCAGTTCCTAAGGTGGGAGGAGAGGGAGAAAGATTAGAAGCAAAAATAATAGTTTACCCTGTAACTTGCCTCTCCCCAGGTGACTGCAACCATTGTAGCTCATCTTATGCCAGAGTTCAAGGTTGCTTAAAGGAGTGAGAGATAAAGTTGGTAAAACTTTTTTCAAAAGACATTTAAGTTGTTGAAATTGTATGTCTGGGTGTCCTTTACCAGCCAATAAGTAGAAGAACCCACATGTTCTTTTTCAGCGGTTGCATGGTCAGACTGAAAAGGGATTTAGGGAAGTAGCCCAGTCCTCTGATGTTGTCCTGAGAACGTTTTTTATAAAGATCTTTGAAGTTTCAAAGTTTCAGTGTTTACTGTACTTGAACCTCATTTTGAGACTGGGCTAGATTTTGAAACCTGTGATTCAGCTACAGTTCAGCTGTCTGTAACTGTACCTGAAAGTCATCCAATCTCCTTTTATACTTAATGAAGGAAAGACAGGCACTTCCAGGGTGCAATTCATCTCATCAGTTTTAGACATCTGTTTATAGATGACATTACTCATTCCTGAGAAATGCCCATTTATCTTAACTTGGACAACATCTGTGTAACACCTTTCCTCGTCAATGCTGAAATAAATATTTCACCCATCATGGATGGAGAGATTTTAAATATGTAAATGTTACTGCTCCTTTCATTCTGTGTAAGCAAGGAGGATTTGGCATAAAGACTCTTCCTATAGTAATGATAAATTATAGCTCTTTTGACACTGGTAACGTTTTCTTCAACACTATTTAATTATCATTCAAGTTGTTTTATTTGAATTATCCCTCTCAATGAATTCTGCTCAGAATTATTTTAGTAAATGGGCTCTGAGTAATAAAAAAGTGTTTGAAATATATGCATATGTCAGAATTACTAATGAGCACTATATATTGTATACCTGTACTAATGTAATTAGTTATTGAGTACCTAATTTTTATTTCAGTAATCAGTCTATTTGCTACAGGAAAACTACTACAGAAGAGTTTTTGAGGGTGGTGTAATAATGTGTACTTCAAAAGAAAATAATGATAGTTTTCTAAGCTGTGATTTATTCTTTTTCTGTGGTAGCATGAGAGTTTCCATGTTCTGTTCTCATTTCCTAATCTAGATCAAATTCACCAATATAAAGCCTGTTTACTATGTATTCTGTTCTATTTACGATGTATTCTTTTTTGTCTAAACACACATTCAAAAGCTTATGAAAATTTGTCAGAAGAAGGTTAGTATATATTCTATATTTTGCATTCTTTGTTCTGATTACACTTCATGTTTTATGGAGTGCCTTTATTTATCTGCCTCTACATTCCCTCTAGGAGAAAGTGTTCAGTATTTCAGCACTCTTAATTACTTGAATTCTTGCACCAACTTTCAGTAGTCCTATTGCACTCACTTGCTCTAATTAAAAAAGCATTTCTAAATTCTTGCTTAATTCCTTGTGCGTTTTTGCATTGGTTTAAAAATTATTAATTAATCTATTATCAATATGAATTTCAGAATATTGCATACATACAATAAATTATTGTATGATTTTACAACTTCCAGACTCTTTTTGTTCTGCTATCTTTGAGTCATGTCTGATAAATTTTTAGAAGAGTGGTTGCCCTACTTATCTGGAAGCCACTGGAACCACATTTCCTTCAGTTTGTAGAGGGTATTTTATATTGAAGGAACGAGAAGTATATTCTGTATGTATTTTCTTCAGTTTTGTTCATTAGTGCCCCTGAAATCTTTGTGTGGACTGCTGTTATTTCTTACAGCACATTTCATTATCTTGCAATCCTTGCCTACTTTGGGATCCTTTCTGGCTTTGCAGTGGGTTATACAGTTTTTCCTATAAAGAATGTACCATGACTTTTCTCTCCCTGCTGAGCTATTGAATTGTGTGCTGACTTGCCTTAGCATCCAGTCTTATTGAAGGAAATTTGTTTCTTCAGACTGCTTAAAGTCGTGCTGAACCTACTGTGCAGGTCTTTATTGTGCTTCTAGATAAAGTGGAACTTAATCTGTCCATACCTCATCACAGTGCAGATCTCTGTTTCTTTTTCCTAGCTAAATTTTTATTTCACTGTAATATGCTGGCATCTTCAAATACCTGATAGCAAGTCATCCACCTCTTGATAAATGGATTGATTTTATCTTTTTTTTGCAGACAAATCACTTGAGCTGGTTTAAAGGTGACTTTAAAATCTCTAATTAATGTCCCCCCACCAGAAGAACACTAAGTTCCTATTAAATCTTTTTACTCACAATTATTAGGTTTAACATCAGAATGCATGATTACGTGAACGTCTGAAACAAAACAACAACAACAAAAAACATGAAAAGGAATTTTTGCTACGTTAGAGAACTTATGAGAATATTTTATATGTAACTTTATAAAGGTTTGTGTTTAAGTAGTTATGATATGTGTGGTAGTCATGCATAAGTGGACTACCAGTCTGGCATTCCAAGCAGAAACGAGGAAAATATATATTTACACACACACAGAAGATACAATTTTTATTTATTATGTTGTTGTTATTGTTGTTGGGTTTTGTTGTTCTTGTTACTACTACTACTACTGTTCCTCCAGTCCAAAACACTCAGACACTTCTGGCAGGCATTACTTATAATGATTTCACTGTTTTCCAGGTAACATCCACATGCTAGAGTCCTACTTCATATTTGTCTTGAAAGCCTGTACTGACAGTTTTCCCAAGTAAAAGTCCAGGGTCCTGCCTTCTCTTCCTCTCACTCTGAAAAGCACACACAATGTGTAATTAAAAAAAAAAAATCTGATTTCCGTTGAACAAAAGAGGAAATCCAACACACCTCTGATTTTTAATCTCCTTCACTCAATAAAATATGTTTCACTTCTTAATTTTCCTGTAAGTGGGACTCTTTACTAATACATAAATAATATTTTACCATTTCCTTTGGGTTTATCTGTGCTTTTTCTTTTGTGTTGTCTCTGCTAATATAAGGTTCTACTTCCTCTTTTATCTTTTAATTTTGTAATCCTGAATGACATATCTATCAATGAAAGCATACCTCATTGTTTAGTACTGCACAGTTTTTCTTCTCTATATACAGTATTTCTTGAAAGTAAGTTTTGATCACTGCTTCTAAGATTCTAAATGCAATATGTTTAGTTCATTAGAATGAAAATAGGAATAATTATTTTTGTTTGTAATGCAACATATGTGATGAGATCGATTTTTTTCCAATCCCAGAAATTCTGATCTGTTCTTCGCAATTACTTGTGATTTATGTTTTGTTCATGTAATTAGAAAATATTTTTTCTTATAATTCATGCATTTGTTTTGTACACATCTGTATGTCAGTCCTGAATCTCCTACAGTACAACATTTTAAAATACGCAGGATAAATCTCAGCAGCAGGAAGTCTTAGCAAAATATATGACTATAAAATCCATCTGGTCTGACCAGTATTCCTTCATTAGAAGGATCTTATGATCAGCATCTGGTAGGCTTAGACTGCCTTGACCAACAAGGATTTAGCTTGCAATACTTATATGAAGTATTAGTGAACTAAGGGGTCATAAAAAATATCTCCTAAAGGAAAATTAGTATCATCAATCTAAAAATTATTACATTTATTTTCTAACTGGCAGAGCAAGAATTAAAGCAGCAAACCATGCCTTCAGATGAATAATCTGAAATCTAGTTGGACCCATCAGTTGGTGTAACCCCCTGTATACAGACGATCATCATTAGACTAACAATTTATCAGGAAAATTGCCTTCCTTTACTTGTTTCCTGGGGAAAAGGGATAAAATTATCTTGATAAAAGTAAAATATTGTGGTCAAATGGATGCTAGCTATTTACTACTGATGAGTAGGTACTGTCACTTACAATCCAATTGAAACGAGCAATATCTGCTCCCCACAATAATTAACACAATTTTTTATCCTTGTGAGGTAGGGTTTGTAGGCAGAGAATCATCATGTGAAGCTCATGTAGGAAGCAAAAAACATGCTAAAAAAATTAAAATCAGTCTCAGGTCCCTGCAAGCACTAAAATCTCTTTCTGCTCCTGATCAGCCCCGAGTGCTCCCCTCCCTGAGGACCCTGTTTCAGCCCAGCTCAGTGCCATGAGTCACTGCCCCAGGATTGTGTGGCTGATGCTCTCCCTGTCACGGCCATGCCTGGCATGGAATGTTTTGGTTTGGGCCCATTTCCTGACTTGCCCTCAGACCTGTCTGCTCGGTACAGGCCTGCTAAGAAATCACAGGTCAGTGTCTGACCCTGCTTCTTCTCACCAGACTTGAGGCTGTCCCAGACTCAGGGATGAACTTCCCAGCTTTATCCTCGATCAGCCTTATCTCTGTGAACTTGAATTGGCTGCTTTACCTGAGCTTGTCCAGCTCCACTCACTGCTTTACTGGCTGCTGAGTTCCTTGGTCCAGGGCTGTTACTGCATTCACTTTCCCCTTCCTTAGGGAGCAGCTGGCCAGTGCTGCTCCCTGACATTTACTTTCTTTACACCTAAATCCATCCTTCTTGATACAGATGAACAAGAGTGTTGTAATTTGGTCCTGTCTAGACTAATTCGGTCTTTTTTTACAGCACTTTTAGTCATTCTGTCTACTCTCTCAATTTATCAAAGATTAAAGAAATTAATTTGTTCCTTGGCAGTGCAAGTTGTTGGCTCCTCAAAACCCCTGTATTTCTTCCTTCACAGGGTCAGGGACTTTGTTTGTGTCTCAAGTATTGTTGAGCTTGATACAACAGCTATAAGGGTAGGCAAGTATTGCTACCATCCACTTCACAGAAAAAAGATACAGCCAGACTTTGATAGCAAACTTTAAAATCTTTTTTAGGTTATATGAGCTGTATCACAAAGGAGTTCTGGCAGAAAGAGAGATAAAAGGCAGTTCTCTTGCATCCTGTCCGTTGCAGTTTGCTGCTGGGGAAACATTTTTGCAGGCCAGTAATTTTTGAAGGTGACCACACATGTCTATTAAACATGTAGTATTTCATACAGCCACACAGTCTGTGAACTAAAACTTTCCAAACTTTACAGGTTTATTGATATTGATAGTCAGGTCTCGTAATTCCTATTTTGGGAAAATGAAATGTTAGTGTATTAGAAGTACATAAAATTTATATAAACAGATATAGAGCTACAACCTTCATTAAAGTGCTAATGAGGGACTAAACCCACATGGAATTATAGTACTCCAGTATTGTAAATCAATGCAAGATTTACTTAGGTACTTCAGACTCACAACAGAGCTTAATACAATCTTGTTACAGCTTTCTCAGCAGTTTCCTCCCTAGTCTACAAAATAAAGAAGCAGAAGTATGGTATTTTACAATTTTCTTTACCCAGACTTGCTGGAATGAAACAATTGCTCCTGAGCTCTAAAACAGCTTCCATTTCTGGTGATGTGCTTCCCAAGACTGCAAGCATCTGCCAAAACAAAACATTCAGCATTTTATATTCTGAGTTCCACAAATTTAATCCAAAATTGCAACATTTGCTACAGGAATTGAAAGGACTAGAAATGGAGATGAGGCTTTGTGTATTCTGACATTGGGCCCAAATCAAAATCAGAAGATTCTGGAGCTAAATTTGTTTGAAAGAAGTGAAGAACTTCTGTAGGAAGAAAATCACAAATTTGTATTTGGTGAGATATTTAGAATATTTAGAAAGAAAGAAAAGAAGCTGAGTATGGTCACAAAAGTATGGAAATATGAAACAAAGGCGAAAAAGTAATGGCACAAGATGAGATTTTTCAGACTAGTGGTCATAGCTTTGAAGGGGGAAAAAAAAAATCAATTAAATCTTCTAGAAAAACTGTAAACCCTGTAAACTTTTATAAAGCTCCTAATATCTTGTGATAATGGGAAAGAAACATTTTTCTTTTGGCTAAATCTCCACAGCAGATGCATCTGAAAAACATCCAATATCTGATTATGGCAGTAAAGAGAAAAGGTTTCCAGCTTTTCTGGCACCAAATCTAATGTGCTGTGTCTTCAGGGACTTCAATGAGTAGTTCAATGAAAAGCCCAAGAACTCTGAAAGCTGCAGAGCAGTGAACTGCTAGCAGATTGGGCAGGGGCTGTCGTATCTCTCCCCGGCTGAATTTAAACAAGTGTTGCTCAGAAAAAGGAATTAATATACAGATGAATACCTCAATTGCAAAGTCCACGAACAAATTCTGAAGGGAAAGAATCCAGCCTGCCCTTGAAAACTTCCAGGGTTGGTGCTTCCACCACCTCTCTGGGCAACCCGTGCCAGTGTCTCACCATCCTCACGGTGAAGAGCTTCTTCCTAACATCTAATCTAAATCTACCCTCCTCTAGTTTGAATCCATTCCCCCTACTCCTACCACTACCTGACATCCTAAAAAGTCCCTCACCAGCTTTCTTGTAGGCCCCCTTCAGATACTGCAATAAGGTCTCCTCAGAGCCTTCTCCTCTCCAGACTGAATAACCCCAACTCTCTCAGTTTGTCCTCTTAGGAGAGGTGCTCCAGCCCTCTGATCATCCTCCTAGCTCTTCTCTAGACACACTCCAGCACGTCCATGTCTTTCTTGTAAGAGAATATTGTAATAATGCCTTATTCCTATCACCCATAGAGTAATTGGAAAACATCTGCATATGATTTATAAACTTAAATTTTCCCATTTAATATTACATCTATTTCTCTGCATTTGAGAACCCTGTTTTACATTCTTCTTTCTTATTTCTGATATAACAAATTAAAAAGACAATCAATGCAATGAATGTGATGGTAACTTTATTAAATTAAAATTTGAGTGCCACTCCCTTCATTTCAGTTTGTAACCACATTATCTACAGCTAAAATTATATTTGCTCATCTAATAGAAATATTAATGTGACATTCTGTTTTACAGTCACATGGCTTGAGGAAAACCAGTCATGATTAAGAGATAAAAACTATAAGTAGGCATATGAAGAAAAAAATCAAAACATAATCTGTAAACCAGATTGCTTTGCTGTCTGGGTTCTTTGTGCTATTAGGCAGCTCAAAGAGGACAGAGTCTTGCCACCATAAAGAACAGGTGAGAAAATCTTTTGATAAATGGTTGCTTGTGTTACCTTTAAGCAAATCATATCACCTGTGGCCCCATGCAGTGAGATGAAAACTCTAGGAAAGGAGGAGCTCACAAGAAGTTAATTAACTTTATCAGTTGCTAACTGGTGGAAAATAAGCTCTGCTGACTCATGCTAGGACCAGCTGACAGTGGTTTCATATCAGCCCTGAGCAATAAATAGGCAAGAGTTTCCTTGGTGAGCCTTTTCCCTTCATATAATCTAAAACATCACTTTGGCTAGCAGAAAGCTTTTGGTCCCAACACCACTGAAAATTCATAAAACTTGCCCATCCCCATGATCTGAAGGGAGCGCATTGTGACCTTTTAGTCACACACGGTAAGTTCTTTCTCTAGTACACCTATTGATTATAAGTGATGCTGGTAAAGAATAAGTGTCTTGGCCAGAGTTTAGGTAAAATGGAAAAAAACCCTGTGGGTGCATATATCATTGCTGAGGCCATTGCTTGTCATTACAGTGATGAATAGAGTCTGCTTCCTCCTCACTGAGCCTCAGTTCACTAATTTGACTTTTTCTTGACTTCTGACAGGTGAGGAATGATCTGACTGGCGTCCTGTATGGTGAAGACATTGAGATTTCAGATACTGAGAGTTTCTCCAATGATCCTTGCACAGGTGTAAAGAAGCTTAAGGTATGTGCTGCTGTTTGGAGAATAAAGAGAAAATTATTGTTATTATTATTCATTATTATGTCATGGCATTTGATTTTTTTTCCTATGAAGTAGGCTAATAAAACAAAAATTGCATAAGAATGATATACTACTACAGTCAGTTGCATATTAGTGTTAACAAATGGTATTTTGAGGATATAATCTTGCTTATGTCACTGAATGTCCATACATTTGTATAGGTATTGGGTTGGATACTGACCCAACACAATCTCTAATAGTCAAGTTATTTAAATTTTTAAATTTTGTGCCAGGTACAGGTTTGGATGCATCCTCAGTCACAGTGAGTGACATGCACACTGATGCAGGCACCACCAAGTTTTGCCATGGTGCTATGTTGGTGGGAGCTGGCATCCTCTTGTTTGCCTTCACCACCAGTTACTCTGTAGCTAAGGTTAGAGCTTCCTCTTCAAGTTCTTCAAGTAGACATCCAGGCACTTAGAGGGTAGAATATGTGGATGCCTCTAATGACAAAGTTATCCAGCTTTGAGTAGATTTATTGATAACATCTTGACAGTCAGATACATGGTGGAGAATATGATGGAGTATCTGAGCTGTTCAATTTAGATATTTCATAAAGAATCTGCCAAGATATTGACTTTTCTTGGCAGATGAGATATTGTAGCAATCTTTCTCTGGAAAGCTGTGTAATACAACATTCCGGTGTTATTCATTAGAAATAAGACAGATTAAAATCTGATCACAGAAAGGAAGCTCTGCTGGCCAACAGTAAAAAAAAAAAAAAAAAAAAAAGCTGCCTATTCCTGTACAGGAAAGAGGCTGAAGAGTGCCTCATAACTGAGGCTGTTAGAAATGATAGTGGAGAAGACAAGTTTTACTTCATCCCTCAGTGGAGCATCTTGGATGTCTCAATCCTCATTGTCTGCAGGTTTTATACTGCTGTCAGTAGTACCAAAGACATTTTATATTTAGTGATTTAGTGGAAGAATAATATCCTTACCTATAGGAAAGAAAGAAGAGAGGAAGAAGTTAAATTTGAAGCTGTACTGCAGTCTTCATTTATAAAACATGTTTTTATGGAGGGTCCACCACAACTGTGGGTAAATGAAATGTAACTGTTCTTTATTTTCCTGTTTGGACTTCAGTCCATATGGGAACATATGTATTACTTACTGGGGGCAAAGCTTAAATGCTGACATTGCTACTCTAATCTCTGAGAAGAGTAAATACGACAGCTCACCATCTGGCAAATGGTCTAAACATTGCTCTTTTTATCTAAGTGCAATTTGGGGAGTTGCCTTCCCTCTGGGATGTTTTTAATCATCTCATAGATCACCTGCCCAGTTTCATGAATTAAAAACTCTTCTGTCAAATACGCTTTAGCTCTACTCGAACAATTTACAGCTATATGAGAAGGAAAGAGTACTTGACACTTGCTGCAATCCAGTAAGTGACTTCTTTGATCCCTAAAAGAGAGACATACTGTGCTAACTTTCATCAGTCCCAAAAGAGTTCATGTAAATGAACAGTATATCCATGCCAGGAAATCACACTGGTTGATATTCAGTTAATAGTGTAACTGAAGGGGAAAAATGTATGCCTCATCAAGTGCCTGATGTCTCTCTTTGCATAGGACTCTGATGTGGACATATATCTGGACCTGCAAGCTCTGAAATTACCACAGCTCTTAAACACTTCAGGGTGGATTTCAATGTCCATCCAGATAAAATCTCAGCAATGGATTTGAGCTATGTCCAGTTGCATTAATTTGAACCTTCAGTGTCTCTTACGCAGGACAGAATCAGCAGACCCAAGCCTGGCATCCAATAATCTAGGCTTAATTACTATGTTGAATGCAGTTCTTCAGAAATAAATTTGGGAAAAATGTGGAGGGGGATGCAAAAAGCAGAGTTGGAAAGAGGCTTACTGAGGATCGTGTCATTGCACAGGGAAAAAATGTTGAAGGGAAAAAGCTATTGTACAGACATTTCTAAATTACTTCCTTCTACATATGTTTTGACATGCAATTTTTTGGTTACATGACTGTATACTAAATTTTCCACTTTTTTAACTGCAAGCCATAAACCTCCAAACACTGCATCTCACAGCATTGAATTGATAGCTGCATGGCTACAAACAGGAAGAATCTTTTATGATTTCCCATATATGGTTCACCAATGAGAACTATATATTACATCTTCATGATGCAATTTTATGAATCTGGACAAAGAAAAAGATATTCAGATGCGTGTTCACTTTCAGCTGAGATCCTGAGATCCCATTCTCTCCACTTAACTCCCTGGATCCTACTTCCAGTCACTTTATTTGCTTTCAGCATTATGTTCTTGGATCCATCTCTGGCCAGTACAGAGCACATATGGATTTTGATTTTCCGTACCCCTCAAAGTGTAGACACCTGGACAAATATGGGGGACAACTGAGGATACATATCCAGAGAACCTTCCTTTGCTTAGTATATTGCACACAAAAAGACATGGAAAAAAACATTTTTGAAGTTAAAACTTTTAAGTCTTAGGAATAAAAAGGGAATTCAACTTGCTTTTGCTTTAATCTTCGATGCCATAATACTTTAAGTGGAGGTCTCATGACTTTTTCTTTAATAGGTGGTAATAGAACATTTTTTTTTGTATTTTTCAGTCACTTTGTGGTGGGATACCATCCGAATCCTTTAGAGAACATAGGCATGTTAATGTCCTTACTGTACCGGGTGCTTTAAAAACAATAAATTATCTGTTCACCTACTGAAAATGGAGATTCCTGCCTGACAGAAACCCCAACTTCCCTGAGATTCTTACTCAGATATTGTGACGGTCAGATATTCAGAGCTGGGATCTGCTGACAGCTGGACAAATCAGCAAATACACCCATTTACTTAGGTGCCTGAACAAGTGAAGAGTATGTTTGAAAATAGGATTGGCTGCCAAAATTAAAATAGGGCTCTGCTATGCCTTCTGTAAAATGTAATTTCAAGACCAGTTTCTTGAATGCCGTGTTCTTGCCAAAGTAGTTGCCCAGTGATTTTTTGGTATAAAACAATCCTTACAGACAGTAAGGTTATTAAAACAGCACAGGATATTTCTGGGGGGAGGGAGAAAACCCAACAGGATGAACTATACAGTTCTTGTAGTGGTTTGCAGTAAAGTACTTGGGTTTGTGTGATAATGAGGTGGAAGTAAGGTCTCAAGGCACGGTCCCAAATCCCAGAGGCACCGTGACTTCAGTTTGAAGGTCACAGCACAGCCCGTGGCAGCATTGCTTGGCATGCACTGGAGTTACTCCCTACACCCAGCCTACAGTCTCTGGTGCTCTGAAACCATGAGGCAGCACATGTTGTTTTGGTTTTTTCAATTGGTCCTCATAATGTTTTAAAATGAAAAATAATTTATTCGGTTTTAAGCTACTAATTGAGCGCTGTGTGCTGTATTTTTTTAACAAAACTACTCTTTTTTTTTATTTCCAAATTATAAATCTGCCTCTTTATGTTCAGCGAGGTCAAGCAATTCAGACTCAGAGTTTCAAGAGTGACCAGAAATATTTTTAAAATGTGAAAATTAGGGGTAACAGATGAGGGCTTATTTTGCTACATAATTCTTGTATCTGTTTATCATCCGTGGAAAAAACTGTAATACTACTCTTGCAATTTGTTTAATATGTTTGTTTATTTTCATGTGACCTTATTAGATTTATTTTAAAATAATCTAATCTGCTTCAAAAAGATTTCCATTACTTACCAATCTGTGACTGAGTAAAAAGGAAGAAAAGCAGGCTTACTAAAAATGCTCAGGTTTAGAATAAGGAAAGCATATTACATGTTTTCCAATTTTAACCATGCTAAGAGTGATAATGATTTCATCCACTTAATCACAGAAGCATTCTAGTATCTTTCTACACTGCCCATCATAATATTTTCTGCTGAACAGGACTAAATAACCATTGAAGTTATCTGCATTGAAAATCTTTGATAACTTGATTTAATTAAAACTGAAATGTTTTTCACCACAGAAAATCAAACCAAATCATGTGTTTCTTTTTCTCATGGAAAGTGAAAGAGATATTGGTAATTCTAATCAACCATTTTATAAAAGAAAAAAAAAATTGCTTTCCCTGAGAACCCAGCTTTAGTGTCAAATAAAAGTTAATATTAAGTTATAAAAAGCTGTATGTTCTGTGTTTAATAGAAGTCAGCAGCAATTTTTCACATGAGAAGAAGCTAGTTCAGGTTCTGAAGAAAAATTTTCCTACACATGCTCCTGAATTTAGGAATATTTCTAAGTATGAAAATAAAATTATCTCTTTTGACTTGAGTTATGGATTCTTAAAGCATGATGATGTTTTTTTAAATACGTTGAGGTGGGAAGGAGGAGGAGAGGAGGAACTGACAATGTGTTATAGTGGCTGTAGAGAAAATGCTGTATGACTAAAATCTTTAAATATTACTAAAGCAGGCATAATATCAAGACATTTTATCTTGCTAGTCTCCAGTCTCTCAACTTTACAGCATTAGTTCATGTAAGCAGTGAAAAGTATTTCTTTTTACCTGTTTTAATATGCAAAATTTTAAAAGAAGAAATCTTGCAAGGGATCAAAAGAATATTTGGTAGTTTAGTGTTATTGAATAGTAATACTTGACAAGATAAACATTACAGTTTTATTCTTGCTAGTGCTATTGCTTAAACACCTCAGCTGCTGTCTCTTGCAGTATTTCAAGTTCTTGAATTTATAGGAAATGGAACAGTTCTGAAATAATTTTGCTGTCTGCAGCTGTAATCTGTGCTAACTCTTTTCACAATTTGAATGACCAGCTGAAGTGGTTTCTGGAAAGGCTGTGACTGTATTTAACTGCCACGTATCTTGTTTAATCTGCAGGGTAATGATGTGCGGATAATCCTTGGGCAGTTTGATGAGGAAATGGCTGTGAAAGTTTTCTGCTGTGTAAGTAAACATATTTAATTGCATATCCGAATAAAAAAATGCGTTACATTTGAATAAAAAAATACATTTGGGCATAAATGTTTCCTCATGGGGTTCAGCTCTGTCAAGGTTGATATTCTCAAAAGAAGTTACACATGGTTAGCTTCAATTCTGTTTCAATAAAATATTTTGTACTTGACTTTACTAGGTGTGGACTGCATAGTTAGCTGCTTCTTATTGCTTTCCTGTAGTGAAATTAAATGCCAAATCAAGCTTGAGCATTTATCTTCATGTCAGATTAAGGGGAACACTTGTATATTTAACAGCAGATACAGAGAACTACAGGGTTTGAATTTTGTCCAAAAGCTGTGTTCTGATGGTAATGTCTTGCATGTATGTGGTTTTGCATTTTTTGCTTTGAAAGAATTTCAAGCAGTTCCTATACATGCTAACTAGGCAACCCTAAAATGTCTGCTACTCAAAATGTTGCTAATTGTACAGTTGTCATTCATTCTGACTGCTATACATTTTACATGAAAACAAGTATTAGTTTATAAAAAATAAAGTTTCAAAAATTAAAATAAATGGGGTAAAACCAGCATTCCCTTGTGTTATACAATATGATTACTGTTGAAAGTAGCAGGATTAAAATGTGCCTTTTTATTTGTATCTGCTCAAAAAAAAAAAAAAAAAGTCAGTTTTTAGTGACCTAAATTTTTTATTGGCATTGAATTCTTAGCCTAAATAACAAGATTCACCCTCCATGAGCCAAGAACACAATAAATATAGAAAAACAATAATGATGGCATCTAAATTTTAAAGGATGTTTTTTAGTGTTCAGTTAGAGAGACCTATCCAAGTTACCTATCCAAGCAAAGAAAGGAAAGGCAGAAGTTCAAAATGTGAGCACTGCATGTGCTTCAGGCACATATTGACTCATACTCAAGCAGCTGTCCCAGTTGCTGGCAAAATTTGGAAAGGAGATTTTAGATTATATTTAGAAGGAACAAAATCTTTTTGCATGCATAAGGAAATGGAAAGATGGAAAGCATTAGTTTTTATTTTTCATTCTTCTCATCTTTGATCAGTCTTTGTACACAGACCTTTCTATTTCTAGCATTTAAATTGGATAGCTGGTGATAATTTACCATTTTTCCATTCCTGAAAGAAGGAATGGTCCTCCTGCAGCCCAGCTCATTCTCTCTTGAGGCTGAGCTGCCTTTTCCCAGAGGAGTCCTGGTCAGAGCTGTCTTCCAGCCTAATGTTAGACACAGACTTGTGCCACTGCCCTTGGTTCCTGGTTGCCTTCCTCTACAATCCTTTCCCAAGTCTTTGTGCATGTGAGGCCACTGGAGAAATCTGAGTAATCCTCAGAGGAACGGGGTGTCTGGAGGATGTCAGCTGGGGGATGTCCCTTTCACATGAACCCTTCCTTGCAGCTTTCTGCAGTAACACTTTTTTGGTATGAACATGGGGATTGTGCATAATTCAGAGCAATTTAAAGGGTGGTGGCTCCTTCTAAAATACATTAGTGTAAAAAAATAATAAGGTGGATTTTTCTGGAGCCTGAAGAAATCTGAGAGGTCATGTATGTAGGTTCATATAAATGTATTTTTATGACAGTTTCAGCAGGAGACTGAATGCAGGAGGGGGGCAGTTCAAAGTAGGTCATTTGTATATTAATGCTCTACAATAAGTCAGTAATCTTGTTATTAGTCATAAAATATATTGTTGACTCATGCACCCCTACAGTTGCATATCAAACAGCACAATAATTTATGTATGTCAATTTTTTTAACCCCCTTTCCCAGATGTATCTTCAGACAGGTTTCATTTGTGATTCCCTGTTGAATTTCACAGTAGCTGAGACCAGCCAGAGAAAGGCTTTGGGGTTTGTTAAAGGAAGGTTCTATTGTACTAGCATGAGATGTTTGGTTTTTCTTACTGATTGTGGTTGTAACTTGAACATTACTTGCTAATGATTGATGTAAGTGGGAAAATCTTTAAAGTCTGCCTCAGTTTTCTGTCTGCATTTAACAATCATGTGCTGTGAGGTTTCCTCAGGACATTTGTTGGAGTTTATATTTTCATTTTGTCTGGCTATTTCCTCCTACCCTCCCCAAACACACACACACACACACACACACACACACACACACACAAAGGATGCAGAGCACATAAAGATAAAATTCAGTGGCAAACTTCAAAAATATGCCAGGACTAATTCAAACCAAAGTGAATGTTAGCAGGTGTTTCCTGGGATGATTTAAATAAGCTTAGCTATTCATTTAACACTAATGTCAAAAGCAGTTGGCAATTTTAATTCTGTGAGAAGTCAGCTTTTTAATGTTGTTTTCACCTCAGTGAGATGAGTGTGGTATTTTTCATGGAATAGAAATCAGTATATTTTGCTCAAAACTTAGAACTTCAACAATCAAAATAGTCAGCTGTGCTAGATAGTCATAAACTTTTTTTTTTTTTTTTAATTTCAAATTGGATTAACATGAAATTGCATCTTCCCAATTAAAACTTACTGAAAATTTTTATTCTTAAAAGATCATTTTGGGAATTTTTCCAATATATTATCTTTAAGCCATAGAGATAATGCTGTATAGCCATGCACAGATCAAGACTGATGCCTAGCTGATCCAATTAGCTGTCTGAAGACAATTAAAGAAGATGACTATTATGCATAGGTCACTGCATAAGCTTTAAGTGGCTATTTTAGTAAACATTTAGCAATAACTGAAGTCAGGCTCAATCAGTACTGTTGATAAAAAATGACTGGACTCTGTTCTCCTTGAGCTGAGAGAGTTTTACTGCAAAGTCTCTGAGAATTAAAGATACTGTTGATTTTTTATGAGAAACAGATGGAGGATCATCGCAATTCAGAAGTCTACAAATATTTTTGAGGGGTCAGATTTTGGATGTGTCCATGCTGACATGATGGAATCTTGATGGAAGTTCAGTAGTGGTAAGGTTCTGCAGGCCCATTTATACAAACTACAAGTAATTATTTACTACTTAGAGAAAGATCTCTCAGAAACATTTCTTTGTTCCAAATGAGCATCTCCGTGGATTTGAACAAAAATGACAAGTTTTTTAAAAATTAGTCTCAAAAAGACAAAAAAATTACATTATATTTTCTTGGCTGCTTGACAGTAACTCTGGGCTTTGCAGCTTATACAGAGCATGCAAGAAAGTTTAGGAAACACGTGTGAGTACTTTACGATGTTCTGGTGGTACAAATCCCTTGTAAACCTTCTTTGCCGTGCTCTCATGCACCAACAAATCTTTCCCTTTGAAACTAAAAACTATAAGAAGTCATCTGTGTGCATTCAGACATCTCAAGAACAGTTGGCATATTTCAAGGAACCGTGTCATTTAAGCATCAAAGTCATCTCCATTTAGCAGAATCATTTAGCAGCAAGGAAATGGTGGCACAAAGCATCATTTTTAAATAGGTCTTCTGGAACTCAAAACACAGAAATGCCTGAACGCTGATAACTGGGCTGTCACGAGAAAAATGAGTGAATGGTCATGGTGCTCAGCTTTGGCAGAGTTGATTTTTCTTCCTTCTTTTGCCTTCCCCACACTACCCTTCAAGCCCTACCATTCCACCAGAACTGAAATGAAGAGGTGACAGCTCTTTAAGTGTTTGTTGTTGGTTTGGTTTTTTAAAAAAACAGAATTCTTGCAGGATTGCAAAAGTTTCGATGCAGCCTTGTTGGGAATGATCCCTTGTTTCCAGAATGGAATTCTGGCTATTTTTAAACTTTCAATTTCCAGCCTGTATGGCAGAACATTTAGATACTATGTAGGGAACAAGCTCAAGTGCTTATGCAAACAGAATATTTCCAACAGCCCAAATTTCAAAATAATTCACAGCCAATACTTTCTTCAACACACAAATTGATAATTTAAGCAGCATAGAGCAGGGAAAGCTACAGAAGATTGTCCTTCTCTAAAAAGCACTCTTCTATGTCAATTTTTGTCCTCAGAGATTTGAAAACTGTCAAAAAATATTCACTATATAAGTGAAAGGTATCAAATGGCCTAATCATATAATGGAAACCCTTTTAGACATCAGAAAATATTGCAGGGTGAGACTGCTGTTTTCCTCACAGGTGAACATGGGATGCAGTGTTGCATTAGCTATAGCAGGAATGAAGATGGGCAGAAAGGCAAATGCAGATGTGTTCCTGGAAGGGTAGGATTAATCAGCAAGAGAAAGACAAATAATTTATGTGAATTGTGGAATAATTAACATTAAGGTGCAAAGCACTGGGTTTTCACACAGGAGCCCTTTCAAGCAGCATTGTATACAAATGCATGAAATTTGATTTTGGCTGAACAAAAGCTACTGTAACCAGGGCAAAAGAACTCTGCTTTGGGCACAATACATTTATGAACTGGGCTAACAATAGCCTTCAGAGATTTAAAGCCCAATTTGGATTTGGGTATTAACATATTTAGGAGGCTGTCCAATTCCATGTTTTGCTATTCAGTTTTTGTATCTTTTTGTGTGATCTTTGGGATGCTTTTCAAAATGCTTATGTTCTGAATGACTAATGTGTCTTATTTGCATTCTCATGATTTCCGCCTTTTTTAATTATTTTTTGTCAAGATGTAGCAGTTTTTCAGTTAAGAGCTCTGAAATTGCACTATGTATTTCTAAAAACTTGAATTTGTATCTTATGTTTTATACCTCCAGTATTGCTGATATGAGGACCCCAAAAGCATGAAACTTGCTGCTTAGAAATGGAGTCTGAAATATATATATAAAAAAGATATCTAATTACAAGATAGAGAGACATCTGAGATAAAATTTGCTAATTTTATGCTAGAATACTCTTCACAATTGAATAGAATATCCATTGTGAATAGAGCAGCTTTTAGGCACAAGAGCATAGGTGCCTAATTAAGTATTCCCATTTCCTGTTATATCTGATATCTATTGAAAGGAGATAAACATCATCTCAGTATCTTGGAGTACAGCGGGTTGTATGCAGTACTCAAACATTATAGAATTTCACCTTAAGAAATTTCTTCCTGGAAAAAAGAAATCACTGAGTTTGCTTGCTTTATCAATTTACTCTTGATTCATGCTACTCGGAAGAGAATGCTTCACATCCCTGTTGTCTCTGTTTTAGCAGAGGCACATCATTTGTATTGGCAACATTGTATTTTGATGGTGTCTAGTATCTAAATTTTCTTGTTTAACTTTGTCCTGGTTAATGTGGTCTCTTGGATTATATTAGGGTGATAATAACTTTGTTTAAAAGTGGTAGCGTGCTGGTCCCACCACTCTTGTAATAGTCATGTTATGGAGAATTTTAGATGTAAATGCTGTGCCTTCTACCTGTGCTTCACTTCATCTCTCCTGGGTTTGCAGTCCAGTATTTTACTCTTCTGTTTTTAATAAATGGTCTACTACAAGCAAAATACTTTCATTATTAGAAATTAATTATTCTAAATTGTTTAAAATTCACATGTATCCATCAATAATGCCATAATTTTATTAACAATAGAAAAAAATTAACAGAAAACAATTATTTTATGTTCAGTAAGTCTGTTACAATGTCTATTATCTTTTCTGGTTTTCTTTCTTTGTAGGCTTATGATGAAGAAATGTATGGCAGCAAATATCAGTGGATTATTCCAGGGTGGTATGAAAACCTTTGGTGGGAATCCTGGATTAATTCCTCACAATGTCTTAGCAAAAATCTTCTTGCAGCCATGGAAGGTTATATTGGAGTGGATTTTGAGCCTCTCAGTTCAAAACCAAATAAGACCATATCAGGAAGGGTTTGTATTTTTTTTCCTCCTACTATTTTATTACACCATCGTTTATCTCACCAGAGTATTGACACACTGAGGACAAAGGTGGATTCTTCTAAAAAGGTTGCTGACAGTCATTATAGATCAGAGAATCATTCTGTTTGGGAAAGACTTTTAAGATCACTAAGTCCATCCCTAAATCATGTCCCTAAGCACCACATCTACACATCTTTTAAATACCTCTAGGGGTGGTAACTCATGGTTAGTCTCATCTTTCCACTGGTTTGCCATCTTTAAATATTTAGAAATCAATTCCAGTTCCCTATGGGGTAAGGAAGAAATGAAGTCCCTTGCCACAAATCTTTGCTGTTCCTCCTTTAAGAACATTACAGTTAAAAGTACAGTAAATCTTGAATTATATTATGCAATATCATATGCAGCAGCATGTCAAGTTAAATAGTTCAGCAATGAATCAGAATACTTTTATGTTTAAACCTAATCCTGCAAATGACTGATTTCATTGGTGATTTGTGCCTCTCAAAACTAGGGGAATCTGGATGTGTCTTTTGAATATGCAAATATGTGGTATTTCCATAAAATACTTAACATTTTAAAATTATTTGGGTTGGAGTGGAAGGGACCTTAAAGATCATTGAGTTCATCTGCCTCCCTGCCACGGGCAGGGAAACCTCCCACTAGATCAGGTTGCTCAAAGCCCCATTCAGCCTGGCCTGGAACACTTCCAGGGATGAGGAATCCACAACCTGTTCCAGTGTCTCACCACCCTCACATTAAGGAGTTTCTTCCTCATGTCTAACCTAAATCTACCCTCTTCTAGTTTAAAATCATTGCCCCTTGTCTTATCACTCCATGGCCTCATAAAAAATCCCTCCCTAGTGTTTTTGTTGTACCTGAAAAGGTACTGGAAGGCTGCTATAAGGTCCCCCTGGAACCCTCTCTTCTTCAGGCTGAACAACACCAACTCTCTCAGTGTCTCTTCATAGGAGAGATCTGAGGATCTGGAGAGTCTTCTGGACTTGCTTCAACAGGTCCATGTCCTTCCTGTGCTGGGGGCCCCAGAACTGGACACAGTACTCCAGGGGGTGAACTTCTTTTGATGTAGCCCAGGACATGGTTGGCTTTCTGGGCTGCAAGTGCATATTGCCAGCTCACATCAAACTTCTCATCAACCAACACCCCCAGGTCCTTTTCCTCAGGGTTGTTCTCAATCCATTCTCCGCCCAACCTGTATTTATGCTTGGGATTGCCCCAACCCAGGTGCAGGACCTTGCACTTGGCCTTATTGAACTTGATGAGGATGGCATGGGCCCATTTTATCAGAAGACAAATTCCTACAAACTATGGGCAATGAATAAAAATGCCTGAGTTAGCTGGTTTTCGTCTTTTTTTTGTCTGTCTTTCATGCCTTGCTGAGTGAGCATGGAAGGCAAATTTGCAAAAAGGCAACTCGTCATAAGATGGCACCCCATAAAGAGCACAGTGAACTTGTAACACACAGAAAAATTGCAGCTTAGATAATTTCATATTAAGCTGATAGTTCATCAATAAAGGTTATTTGATTTGTATTATCCTATAAAGTGTAATCGAACCACTAATTTGCAGGAAAACAGATTTGTTCACTGTTGTAGTGCTATGGCTCACCAGTATGCTGGTAGCTTTGGTTGGACTGAAGCCTTTTGTACAAAACCAAAATAAAGTTAGTTGTTCTTCAGACAGAGAGGAAAAACAACTGCAGAACAGTCTCCTGAATCTCCATTTCAGTCTCACCATCAATTTTGTAAGTCAGGCAGCACATTTTTTTTAAATTTTAATTTCTTTCTTTATTTGTATTTTGGCGACCTTTCTGTATTAGTCATTCACGTCTCTAAATTGAAGGGTGCAGCTCAAGATGTGGGTTTGGATGCAAATCTGTCAAATGTTAATGTTCCATGTTATTTATGGAAATAAAACTGAAGCTTTTATCCTCTGCAGACTCCACAGCAGTATGAAACGGAATACAATGCTAAGCGTGGTGATGGGCAATCCAGCAAATTTCATGGTTATGCTTATGATGGAATATGGGTGATCGCCAAGACCCTGCAGCAGGCAATGAAGTATCTGAATGCCACCAACAAGCACCAAAAAATTGAAGATTTTAACTATACAAATCACAAACTTGGCAAAATTTTTCTGGATGCTATGAATGAAACCAACTTCCTTGGAGTAACGGTAAGTGCTAAATGGATACTTGTGGGGTTGAGGAGGATTGTGATTTTAAGTCAGTAACTGAACCAAGCATTACATTTTTAAAACTCTTGAAAAAGAAATGCAGTTGTGTTTTTCTTGTATCTTCAGAGCTTCCACAGTTCCACTTTATTTTAAAAATTAATGTTGTTTCCTTGAGACTCTTGCTTATCACCTGTCTTCTGATGCCAAGTGATAACACTGTAGCCTCAGTTATCAAATTTTTAAGCATGAATGCCATCTGAATTAGCAACTCAGAGTAGTCTCAAGGGAACCACAAATGTTGCAAGCTGCAATAACCTTTTAAGTGACAGTTTTGGCCATTTAGGAGTATCTTGAATTTGATCTGAAAATGCCTCCTATTTCCCTGTGTAATTTATTTTTGATCATAGGTTATAATACAACAGTGTGTCCAGCTCCAGTGCTTTGGATCATAGCTCTTTTTGTAACATTCTTCAGTTGTCATTTAAGTTTATTTATAATTTGTATATTTTCCACAGTGAAATACAAAGCATGCTGACTATGTCTTAAGAACTGGTCACATACAGTAGTCACCTCATTCTGTTTTCAACTGAAAACCACAAATTCATAATAAATTTATTTTTTTTAAGCTTTTACAAGAGAAAAATAGGCAGTAGGAGTGGGAACCTAAAATTTATTAGACATAACTGTCTTTGAAGCAATGTGAGTTACAAGTTCATAGTGCACGTGTGTTCAACAGTGTGCAGAGCCATACTCTTTCACCAAGACAAATGAGCAGACTCTACTTCAGGGAGAATGCTCTTCACAGTTTCCAGTAGCAGAAAACAAGGAGGTTAGTGGAACATTCTTCATTGATGAGTGTAGCTGGGCTGCAAGATGGCTGGGTAAGGAAATCAGAGTTTCAAAGAAATGTGTATTTTAGCTGTGCACAGAGGGAGTGCTCCCAGGCACCTCCTTGCAGCAAGAGCGTGCAGAAGGTTGGCAACATTTCCACTGCTGTACAGTGGCTTGTCAGTGTGTCCACAAGTTAATTTGCATTGTCTTGGATATCAGTTAACCTCAAAAACATGGTGAGTCAGGGGAACTGAGGTTGGCATTTGAGTGACAAATAGGTTTGAGGGGGAAATGCCTACATACAGACATCAATTGCTGAAGAAGCCTGTTGTGTAGCACAGTACAGTTGAAACTAATTTAAAACTTGTAATTAAAAAGCAATCATATGACAAGAGAGTACTAGAATCTAGCTGCCTGTACAAAATTAAGTTTTCTTTCCTTTCACACTGGATTTGACCAAAGGTTTCAATAAAATAATTGTGCAGTATACCATTGCATCCATAGCAGGACTGGATCTTTGATAGAACTTTCAGTCAGTAGCAGCTATAAACCAGATTCTGCAAACATTCAGATATCTCTGGCCTGAGTTATTCTAAGCAAAGTATCTCTCAATATGGATGAAATTACATGGCTGTGCAGGTCCCCCCGCCCCTTTTTTTTTTTTTCTTTCCCTGTCTTGGCCTTTTTGCCTGCTGTGAAGTCTTAACAGCCAATTATTGTAAAATTGATGTATTTTATTAGCAGTACTTAATGGCCTTTCATGAATCCCTCCCACCAAAAAAAACCCCCAAATCTCTAAGATGAAGAAGGCTCTTTTGTGGTAGTTTCAGAGACACCAGCAAAACCTCACATACCTTTATGTAGTTGGTAGAGCCACTGGAGGTAATTCAATGTTGGAGAATCTACTGAGGTCTCTGTTCAAGTGTTACTACTTTGAGTCAGTACAGAGTGATAAGTTGATTGGAAAAAATATATATCTGGGATATTTATATACCTGCATTTCAATTATACAGTTTACATACAGTTTATAGCATGCTACTTATAACATATCCATCATGTATGTTGGAAGCCAATGATAATATTTCCTAAAGCAAAACTTTTTTTTCTGAAGGAAAAAAAAGAGAAAGTTGAACCATATTTTGTCTAATACTGCCCTTGTGTAAATTGGAAGATTGAAAATTAGTTAATAATTAGTGCTGTCTTTCAAGGGGGCTTATCAGGATACTGAATCATATTTAATGCATACTGAATAAAAATCTATCTAGAAAGTGGTAGGGTTTTTTTTTAGTCATAGAACCATAGAACAGTTTGGGTTGGAAGGGACCATAAAGGTCATCGAGTTTAAATCCCCCCTTGGCATTTGCTGGGACACCTCCCACTGGACAAGGTTGCTCAAAGTCCCATCCAGTCTGGCCTTCAACACTGAATTAATTTTTTTTTTCTTTTCTTTTAAAAGGTATGAAGGTGCAGGTAGTACCTGACCACTACATAAATGCTTATATTTGTTAGGAAAAAAGAATGTTGGTTATACTTGGAAAAGATAGTGAATTTCACATTTGTTCTCAGTATGGGAAAAGTTTATATTGGTTTCATGGAGGAGCCATGGAGGTGGTGGGAGAAATACAGGGCATTTGAAGATGTTCTTGTTTTTTCCAGAACATGACATTATTCTTAAAAATGCTGCATCACTGAGCAGCTCTGAGTTGCCAGTCTCTGGTGCCTCTAATTTTCTAATTATTTCACCTTGTCACGGATGTGATGTCATGACTGTGACCATTCTGTCTGGTTTATGCTTGAAGTCCTATGACTGTTGCAGTAGGGTTTTCTGCTGCTTGAGTTTATCGCCGTTATCTGTGATTATAAACCAGGCTTCAGAATTATTAATTTATTTCTCAGCATTGTATCCTTCTGTTATTTGTGTGCAATGGAAAAAGAATTACAGTGGAGGAGTGAGAAAATTAAATAGAGTGTTGCTTTTGCTGTTATGTCAGCCAGAGACTCCAGCACAGTAGGATAAAATTCCATCAGTGCAGCTGCTGCACAATTGAAACCAGAGCCATGAAACAGCTTTCAGTCTATCCATAGCATCCTCTATTCGACTGGATCCAGTCATGTTTCATAACTAGAAAAATGCTTATTGATGTGAAGTTCAGGTTGTATTTTGATGCTTATTATTTCTGAAGGCTGATTTCAGGAGCTTGCCTCTGCTTCCCGGGCTTCAGGAGCCACTGTGCTGTACAGGAGTCTCAGAAACACGGGAGGTGGTAGCATTAGAATAAGAACAGGGTGAAAGTATTTATTTCATGTCATCCTGGACAAAATAATATACCCTAAGCCTGTTAAATTAAGGAATACATCTATCTTTGGCAGAGAATCAGATGGAACTACTGTGGACTTCCACTGAGTCTATTTATGCTTAATATAGGGGTTTAGCAAACATTTCTCTAGTGGAACTGATCAGAGTGGTTAATTTTGCGTGAACAATTCTGATTTAAGCCTCAAGAGCTTTTTATACCTGAAGTCAAATGTTCCTTGTTGGCATAGATGAGGTAGGGCAGATACTAAAGTAATGGGAGGAGGGTGCAATTTTATTTAATTAACTACTTTTTATTCTAGAATAGTGCTTTAAAAGGATGGTTAAAAGAGAGGGCAGGGGAAGATTTAGTGTGCAGTGGAATGTCTCACACTATTAAGAAACCTGTTCCTGAGAAATGCTCCTAAATATTCCATTGAAATTGACTTAGACTTAATATTGAACATTTGAAAATTTGCATTTGACCATTATCCATCAGTGGGTGACTTGAGGGAGTTCAATAAGATGTCAAAATGCATACTCAGGAAAATATTTATGTGTATATATGTATGCATAAACCTGAATGTACTCACAACTCCACCTGACTGTTTCAGTTCTCAGTTTCTTGCACACCTGACCCCGTAACTTACGAATGAGAACAACTCTGAACTCAGTACCTTGTTGTTTACATTTGATTTTTCAGAACTTGCTGCCCATTACAGGGTTTTCCATGTAGCACAAACCAGAGAACCACCTCAGGTCTGGCTGTGTGCAAGACCTCTTACATCTCTGTTTTATTCTTGAGCATTGAATCAAAGCTTCTCCCAGTGGAGATAAACATGGTGAATCTCTGAGTTCCTTGCTTCCCTCCTGATTTGCAGTGCATTATCCAACACAGATGAGCAATTGAGAGTGTTACAGTGAGTTAGCTAAATAAATTGTTCTCTATGTGGCAAATTCATTTAGGAGTCTCCTCAAAACAGAGAGATGCTAAATCGAGCCATCAGCAAGTTTGCATAGGGTCATAAATAATGTTTGCTCATTAGGGTAATTCAGTGCAAATGTTTTCATCTGCCAACAATGTAAAACTGCATACAGAGGGAAACTTTCAAAGTGAGAACTGAGATTAACTGTGACATTTCAAGATTAGCCCTCAAGCTAAGCAGCAGCTGATGATTTAATAGATATAGTAGGTGGCAAATAAAAAAGGCTGTAGTCTGAAGTTGTAGAACACTTATTACTACATCTGTCATTCTAATAGGTGGGTATTTGATGAATATATAGGGACAACATATATTTACAGACAAGCTAGGGCTAATATCTCTTAGGTTCTTCTGCTCTGCATTTAATTTTGTCTGTATCTAGAAAATGTTTAACATAATACAGATGCCCTAGAAGCTATCTTGTTGCTATTTTGGGTACAAAGAGTGGAAGTCCTTAAATAGTAAAGAAACAAAGCTGTAGTGATGGTGATTGCATTGGTTAAGTGGTGGTGCAGGTTTGTTCTTGACAGTATTTCTCCTTCAAGCTTCTGAAGAAAAAAAAAAAAAGCACATTTCAGGAGTTCCACCCTTCTGGGTTTTTGTTTTTGATTTTGTGTTTTGAAGTGTGCTTTGTTTTGTCGCTGTCCGCTTCCAATCCACTTTTGTTTAATCTTTTTTGGTTTTGTTATCTTCTGTTTTTCTTTTCTGTATACTAAATTTGGAAGCTCTGTCTTTGTCCAGGTCAGCAGTTAAGCTGGGAGACAGTATCAGTGGTTTTGAAAAGTTTTCCAAACAGTTTCTTCCTCTGCCAGTTAGTTTTATCTGAGGTTGTTATAGAGGGCCATTTGCCAAAAAAACCCCAAACCCAATAAAACAAAAAAACCCCACAACATACTGAGATACAGGAAACCTGTGCATGCTGGACAACCAATGTAGGAACTATGAGTTTTGGTATCTGTAGCATAAGTAGATGTTTTTTTCTGGAGGTTAGATGGCCTTTTGTGTTCTATTTGGACAGAAATACTAGGCAAGTGAGGTTTTTATTTACCACCTCTTCAGCACGTCGTAGAAAAAGAAGGAAAAATATTATGTACCTTCTTTCATTGCAGTGAAGTCCTGCGCCTCACCTCTCCAAGTTCTTTTTCCCAAAATCAGAATCACAGAATGTCAGGGGTTAGAAGGGACCTCTGAAGATCATCAAGCCCAATCCCACAGCCAGAGCAGGACCAAAACTAGGACAAAACTAGGATCCAGATGGGTCTCGAAAGTCATCCAGAGAAGGAGACTCCATAACCTCCCTGGGGCGCCTGCTCCAGGGCTCTGTAATCCTTACAGTAAAGAAATTCTTCCTCATGTTGAGGTGGAACTTCCTGTGCTCTATCTTGAAGCCATTACTCCTTGTCTTATCACAGGGCACAAGTGAGAAGAGGTTGTTCTTTCCTTCTTGATGCCCACCCCTTCTACATTTATACACATTCATTAGGTCCCCTCTCAGTTGTTTTATCTCCAGACTAAAAAACCCCAGCTCTCTCATCCTTTCTTCACAAGGCAGGTGTTCCAGTCCCTCAGTTGTCCTCATAGCCCTCTGTTGTACTCTCTCAAGTAAATCTCTGTCCCTCTTGAACAGGGAAGACCAGAACTGGATGAAATACTCTAGGAGAGGTCTCACTATGACAGAGTAGGGGGGGAGGAGAACCTCCCTTGATCTGCTGGACGCTCTTCTTAAGGCACCCCAGGATACCATTGGCCTTTTAGGACACAAGGGCACACTGCTGTCCCATGGATAACTTGTTGTCCACCAGAACTCCAAGGTCCTACTCCATCGGGCTGCTCTCTAGCAGTCTGCCTTCTAAGCTGTACTGATGCATTTTGTTATTCCTTCCCAGGTGCTGGACTCTGCACCTGTTCTTGTTGAACCTCATTCAGTTCTTTCTGGCCCAGCTCTCCAGTCTGTCCAAATCTTGCTTTTGACAAGAGATAAGAGTTGTTGTTCACATGCTTATTTAAAAAAGGTGATAGGATAACAGTCTTACAGAGAAGTCACCTGTCTTTCAGTAAGTGTATCAATGAGCAGTCATTTCTGGAAGTCATTAGAAAACCTGGAGTAGCTGCATCCACCTATACATATGGCTTCAAACCATCCCAGTATTTATAATCAAAGGCAAATGAGGCATCACTGATGAGAATCTCTATTGATGATCCCATATCAGTAAGAAAATATGCACAATGTGTCTCTGTTTTCCATATATCAGCCTGTGGAAGAGTTAAGAATTTACAATGTCTGCTATAATTGGTTTGACAGAATCTCTCCTGCAATTACAATCCAAAATGGAAAAAGTGGTACAAGGTGTGCAGTCAAATTTATAATTTTCTGTTTCTCAAATTTAGCTGTTTCTCTCACTGAAACTGCAGCTGTAGCTCCCAAGGAAGGAGTAGAACATTGCTGTTAGGGGAGGTTCAGGAAAGTTAAGCATGATGGAGGAGGGGAAGTCTCAGGTGCTTTAGTTGCCCTGGGACCTGATGCAGTTCTTGGTAGCTGTGGTGGCACATAATGTGTCGATTAGTACAGCAGCCTAACAAAGTTCCATCTTGAGTGCTGTGATTACATAGTACAGGTTAAAATTATATCAAGTCCCTTTAAAGTATTATTGCCTGTAAAGGAAAATGGCTTCTTCCCCAAAAGAGCAATGTCTTGAGAGCTGGGGGGTCTGCACTCTGAATGGGGAGGCTCTGGGAGAGGAATTAAACCTATTGCTCTGTCCCTACCCTCCACCCTGATTTTAACAAAGTCTGGAAAGGAGGACTGCAGGAAAGGGTGCATTTAGGAGAATATAATGGGAAAGGAAAAGAATTCCTGGAAGGTTTTCATATAATCTGCACCACTGAGCAGCTCTGAGTTTCCAGTCTCCAGTGCCTCTTGTTCTGATTTGCTTAATAGCACGTAGGGTTTTATGAACATCTCACCTGACCATATTTTCCTTGAAACAGATTCTACTGTCCTTCTTGAAGAACAAATCTCTAGCAGATTATATTAATTCCACTGAAATATGTCCAGATATGGACATGTATGGATGGGCCACGTGTTTACTAAATGTGCCATGTAAGTGTTTACTAGATGGAGCCTGATGGTCCTGAAGAGTCAGCTTGGGCCTTTTTATGGCTACCTGGCAGATGGTGTGTGAATGTGCTTGCACAGACAGGGCTGAACTGTGCTTCTAAGTGAGTTTTTGCATATGATGCAATGACATATAGGTAAAAATACAGGAATTGTGAACCTTCCAGAGTAATGGAATTTTTCAGTGTGTTTTTTGATGCCTTTAGTGTCACTGGCAAAGGCAAAAAATATGGATGACAAATTTAGGGATGGTACTGCTTCTGTCTGCTGTGTCTCCACTTGAAAAGACAAGCAAAGACATCTTCCATGCCTACCTCCAAGCCCTGAGCTGCCCAATGGCTTGGGGATGAAACAGTACAGCCTTCACTTCTGGCATATTATTTCAGTATGCACAGTGATCAGAGAAGCAAGATTAGTTATCCTGCA
The DNA here is from genome assembly GCF_036169615.1 of Heliangelus exortis. Classification (NCBI taxonomy): domain Eukaryota; kingdom Metazoa; phylum Chordata; class Aves; order Apodiformes; family Trochilidae; genus Heliangelus; species Heliangelus exortis. Next base: position 89,193,986 of record NC_092423.1, read on the forward strand.
TTAGCCTCAGCCTGCAAACTGCTTCCTCAGACCTACCTCTGATTTATCTCCCTTCCCTCTTCTGAAGAGAGCACTTCAGAAGTACCTGAGCTAGCTGAAAGTTTGAAATATGAATGTCTTTCTATCGTGAGTCTAGAGTTAAAAACAACCATGTTTTTAGAGAAAAGATGTTTTAGAAATGGTATAAAATGTAATGCCCGGGTGCTGAGGGGTATTATAGCTTTTGTATTATTTTCCATGGGAACAGATGTTAGCCCTGCTGCCTTGGGATCATTCCAGCTCTGGTAATACCACTCTGTGTACCTAAAACTCACACTGAGGTTTCAAATAGATAAGGAACTTACTGTTTATGAGCTTTATATAGGGACTCTTCTGGGACAATAAATGACATAAAGATGCAAAATGTTAGTATTGTTAGTATTCTCTCTTATTAGACATGGCATTTTATTATTTTTTTGCTATACAGGCAAAGTATTGTAAGATTTTACTGGTTTGATCCTGTTCCTGTGTCAGTCAGAAGGAAACCTCTTTTGACATCATTGTGAGTAGAGGAAGTGCTTACCTTACAAACTACTTTAATAAATAATTTGTGAATATAACTCAAAATGTTATTTTAAAATCCTTTTTGCCCACAGAAAATTTAGAAAAAAATTCTTCTGAAATTAATGAATGTATTTTAAGAGTGCTAATCAGTTGTAGTGCTGTAAGTTAGTGATGAATGATTAGACACAAGAGCTTGTTCAAGCACATTTGGAGAATGCATCTAGATAGTATACTATGTGAAATTAACTCAGATGTCAAAAATGTGAGTGACTGAATTAATGTGTATAGCAATTTAAAAAGCAGTATCTGGTGATACCCATAAAAGGCTGCAACTTCTAATGCAGATCATGTAAAACAAAGAAACGCTGAATATTTTAGTGATTGTCGTCATTATCTATATGTGCTTTGACACAACTGTGCAGTTCTTAACTGCCTATCATATGTTTGGGAATATGAAATAGTAATACAGAAAAAAAAGATAAAGAAGAAATCTCAGGGATAATATTATGAAGGCTGAAGCAATAGGAAGACAATCCCTAAACCAGGATGGGAAAATCTTAAGAAATGTTTATTACTGTTCTTTGAAGGGCTATTATCAGACTTCTTTAAAATTTTCTTCGTATCTTCTTTGCTTTATATTAAGTATGTAGAGTTTAGAGAATGTTTAAAGCACATAAATGATAAATATTTTTCCTAAATATGCCGAAGTTTTAAAGCAGGTTCATTCAGGAAATAAATTATATTGTACAAAATTAGTTCAAAACTGCTTATTTTAATCCTTTACACCACTAATTTGGATAATTTGGAAATTTAAAAATTGCATTTTTCTGTTAATTTTTGTGTTACATTTACAAAGATCTGTTGATTTATATTGGTTGGACTGCTTCTGTCCATTGCTGAGTAGTTGCATGTCAAACTTTATGTTCTGTTTTCATCTAGGTTACACCATTAGCATTCAATTTTAAAAACCTTTTAAAAGGAGTCTTTTTTGCCTTCAGTGAAAGTGACCCACATTGATGTTATGAGAATTAGAATTTAGCCTGATGAGAATATTTTTTTGCACCTAGGAGAAAAATTTTCCCTTGAGAAATATCTTGCAGTGTGACATTTTTACTTTCTGGCCAGATGAAAGATAAAAAAAAAAAAAAAAAAAAAAAAGGAACATTTAAAAATATATTTTAATTCTCTGTCCATACTGTGGTACTTCAGAGATTTTGGCTTTGCCAATTAACATACCCTTTGCTGTTGTTAATTTTTATGGCAGCTCAAGGGAAAAATATTGCTTAACTTGAATATAGCATTTTGCTGAGTGTGAATCCACCTGTAGTGTTAAAAATGGTCTTATTAGCTGATGTATCCTGAGATGCTCTGAGGTTGTCAGGTCTGATGTTCAATAGATTATATTTTCATACATCACTGCTCCTCTTTTCTGGCAGTCATGATTTCTGTGATGAACTAGTTTTCTTCCTTGGAGAGGTGCTCCAGTTGCAAATAGAGGATTCCTGGAGCCTGCAAGCATTTTAGTGAGACACAGGAAAATTAAACTGTTATAGTGACACTTATTGTAGACAAATGCACAGTACATTTTAAAGAATTCTCCAGTATTTTTTGGATTGGCTTTTAGAACTCTGTGTATTTGTTACTTTCTGCTCATACCAGGTTGGTGCCCCATCAGTTGCTAGTGATGAGGGTGTTTTTTGGTGTTTTGTGCCTGTGCTAGACAAATTATAAGATACTCTTCATCTGTAAGTTTTTGTAATGCATCGAAGATATTGTGCTTCAGAAGAGTGAATGGTATGGTAGGGCTTCCTCCTTGGAGTCCTTCACAAAGAAACTTGTGGAAGGCAAGGAGGCAGAAAGTACAGAAAGTCCTCTCTTGGAGGCCTTTCAGTCTAGGACAGGATGCTCTGCTTGTGCTGAGTCACAACTTCACACCTCACATGGTGAAATAGGCAGCATCCAAAGGCAGCACTTTGCAAACTAAAGCCAGTGACTACCTTTTATCTTCTTCCCCCTTTTTTTGGTTTTTTTTTTTTTTTTTTTTTTTTTTTTTTCCCCTGACCATCTTATTTTTATTTGAATACTTTTTGAGCATCTCTGTTCTTTAAGTTTTAGCAAAATAATTTCAGGATTCTGCCTTTTGCGTTATCACCCCCTTCCTACCTGGTCCATAATGACAGCTGATGTTGTCAGCTTATGAATTCAAACACTGGATGGGAAGCAAGCTGCTCTGTCATTTTTCATATACTGTTTCTGTTGAATACAGGGCCCATCATATTTCACTTGGTCTTTCTGTGTGACAATGATTTTCCCAGTTAGTGACCTCAAATGCACCCAAATTATAACCGTGCTTGATAACCATTGCCAGGAATCAGATTATTCTTTTAGAACATGGTCTAAAGAGAAGTTCATGCATCTCTATGTTATTGATACTTTAAAGAATATCTGTATTTCTATTTCTATTCTTCTAGCCAAAGCTCATGACACCTGAGTGTCGTGCCTCTCCTAAAAAGTCTTTCTTCCTCTCATCCTAGAACTTGTTGGACTGCCTTTAATGTTGCGTATTAGATTAGCAAAGGTCTGCTCAGCTCTCTCCTTTATGTGTGATCAAGTCTTTGTTTGAGTGACCCTTCACTCTGAGCACAACCTGCTCAGGTTCACTGTCATACCACTCATGGTATCAGTGGGTGTAATAACAGGTAATTTAAAAGAAAACAACCCAACTGTAACCCAAAACCCCCATAACTTAAATCCAAGGAGTAAATTTATGATTAAACACTATCACAGGTTGTGTTAATAAAGCTGCCCAGGGCTGACATTTCCTCATCACTTACCATAGAACACTCTACACGGTGCATGGTGAAATGTAAAAGTCTGAGTGTAACTGTAGTACTGACAAACTGAAAATTTTTCTAGAGTAAATGAACAGAAATAAACAGATTGCAGAGTATGATTAGAAAAAAGAGTTGGTCATAGACTGTATTTCAAAATCAGCAAAAACTATAGTGGTGTTCCATCTATGATGGATTTACATATTTTGGGGGGTTTTATTGCCAAATCTAATATGAGTAAGCAGAATGAGCTACCTAGGGGCCAATCCTTTAATTGGTGAGCTTTGAAAAACACAGTTATGGAACACTTCAAAATTTGTAAATTCTGTCCCTTTTATGGTTTGTGAATTGAGTCCCAAAAACTTCTGTTGAAATTATTCTGCCTGTGCAATTTCAATTTCAATTCTGCCTCATTCATTCCATCTGCTGAATCAGACAGGGGTTCCGTTGTGTTTGATCGTGTAATTAGAGTGATGTTGCACAGAAGCAGTCATCATTATCAGCACTGCAAAATATACAGAGCTAAAAACCACAGCTAAAGACTGCAAAGAATATATTACCAAAGAATATTATCTCATGGGGAGAGACAGCAGCAGAGAGCCTGGCAATTTGCTCGTGCTCCCTGAGGAGAGGGTCCCAGCTCCACGCTGTGCCTCAGGAAGGACACAGCTTGTTGCATCATTTGTGGACCCTCAGAACTTAATGCTTTGCCTCACATGGCTCTCTAGTCCTGCTTGCTACTTGCAGTGTGATGGTGATGGTGCTGCCTCTGCCTGCTGACCGTGGGGCTACAGCCTCAGCATGTTCATCCTGAGGTACTTCCTTTCTAATGTTCTTCAGGGGTTACAAAGGGGAGAAGTGACAGTGATCAGAAGTGCATGTCTCAGCTGAATGTGAATTATGTGAGACAGAGGTAAACTTCTCAGCCCAGAGGCTCTTGTTCTGCTGAACTCACGTTTTCTCTGTACCAGAGAAGCATGTGAGCATCTCCAAAAGAAGCTGCAGTCATATTTTCTAATTGAAAAATTTAGACTTTCTTAACATTGATTTTTCTAAGATCACAGTCACATCTCAGAAATTTTGTTATCCGTGCTTTTGGTAGGAATGAACTCTTGTCAGTTAATTTCTTTCGGCCCCCCCCCCCCCCCCCCCCCTTTTTTTTCTTTTCTCCAAATAAAAACCTTTTCCTGGTCTCTTGCTGCAGTTTCCTCTCCATTGTGCCAGTTTCATTGATCTAGAAGCAAGGCAAAAAAAAAATTAAAAAAACCAATTATGGCATCTCACAGTTTGATAGGGGATTAAAAATATAAATTTACTCAGGTAGCTTAAAGGATATAGAGATGAGTTAGATTGTATCTAAGAGTAAATCAGACAAGCTACACATGCAGCTGAGGATTAGTTGTTTTTTTGGTCCCTTTGGATGTCTGCAAAGCAAACCAGCACAGCATTAAACAGAGTCACACCTGATAGTTATGAGTTGTGTGCAGACCTTAGCTGCCTCACGAATCCATTGTAAGGACCTTTCGATTGTAAACTCTGAAGTTGTTCATTGCTTTTAAAATTTTTGTGTGATTTTAAAGCTACTCATAGCCTGCTCTTTGAAGACAAAGACTGCGATGCTGTGGAAATTCGGATCTCTCTGTATCTAGATGGTGTTTTCTGTTATTTTCCATGTTGAAGACCCAGGTTGTTTTACAGAGGTCAAAGGACCACAATTAGTATTCCAGGAAGGATTCAGCATTCAGTTTGCAGCTTCATGTTTCAGCCCTGTGCCTGTTAGTGTCAAGTTTTCCCTCTTGCAGAACATAAGGTGAAAGTTTCTGAGAAGGCAGGCATCCCTTAGTGGATATTTCCTAACAGTGCAGCAGACCAAATTAAGCTTTTCCTCTGAATTAGGTCTATTTTCTATAGCATGGATGTTAAGTTCCAAGGAACACAGCAAAGGCCACCTCCACACTTTGAGGCAACCCCTAAGCAGTGAAGGTGGGGAGGGCACCTGGTCTAGAGCACTTGTAGCACACATGCCAGCTGCTGCTGGGTTGCAGGAAAAGCTGTGGAAGAGGGAACATAAGTCCCTGTAGATGTGGTTCAGAAAACATTTGGGTAAGTAAAGGTTATAGGTCATGGATATTAAGCATACTTTCCCTTAAAACCTAAGTAGTGGCTTCTGAGTCATTGGGCTCATAAATTACTGGAGCTGTTACTGCAAATAGCATATACGTGGAAGGAAGAAAGGAAGGAAAGTGTTGTAACTACCTTGCCAATTATTTCTTTTCAGATCTGTTTTTTAAGATCTGGGCATTTTAAATTTCTATATTTGTATGGTGCATCAGTGAGCAAATGTCAGCTGTTAAAAATGTTCAAGCAAGTTAAGATGCAGCTGAGCACCGAGAATATTTTTTTGCTTGTGCATTGTATTTCTGATTGAAATATATCTGTAGATATTTCTACAGGATACTGGATAATGCACTTTATGTATTTCTTGATAATTGTATTATCTGCATTATACATTCAGGGTATTTTAGGTAAACATTTTGATGAACTGATAAATCGGTCAAAGGCTCACTCGATGATGAGTGCTGAAAAAGAGTCATGTGAGAGTTACATGAGAAATATAAGAAATACAGATGGAAGATCCCAACAGTTGCCCATTTACAAATGTTAAACTGCACTATGTCTCCACTGTAAATTGAGGGAACATGTAATATGTAAATCAGTGATTTAAAACTTTAGCATATTCTTTCTCTATTTCTTAATACAGATACTTAAAGTATCAGTGGCAGAATATTGGAATTTCATATTTTATTTCTGAAAAATATTTTCCCTGAGGCTTTCAAACTGTTTATACTGGTCTTTCTCTTGGGTTCTGATTAAGTGAAGTGCTTAAGAGCACACTGAATATTAAGCATGTGTATTCCAAATGGGCTGCTAAAGGGCTGTATTGAATCAAGTCTTCAGTAAATTCTTTGTTTTGCAAGCTCGGTTGTGTTGAAGTTGAAAAAACCCAAAGCACACTAAAACAAACCCCAAACATTTCCCATATAGAGTTAACATCGAGTAACCTCTCTTAGTGCAACTGTTTTACAATGTCACAAATATTAGCAGCAAGGGAGAATAGATTCATTATACAAAATGTGAATATTATACAATTTTTAACGTGCATCTCAGTGAGATTAAAGGCATGTCAGACTTAGGTTTTTCAATAAATGCATGCTGCAGCCTGGGGCTTTGTCAGAGCTGAAAATCTAGTTTGTGACATGCTTTTCACTTCTCTGAGCGACATGAGAGGCTGTGCTACAACCCAAACGGCACTGTCAGCAGAGCTTTACCATGTTTAGGCTTTTGCAGACTGCATGCGTTTTGTGATCTTAACTTAAAAATTCGAACATCAAACGGAGATAATAAAATTACAATAATAAATTCACTGTTGGGCTGGCTTTATTCTTTGACATCTGCAAACGCTTTTTAAAATTCATAAATCAAGGACTCCTCTCAGTCAGTAACAAAACACAGCACTGTGTGATGCAATCCCAGAACAACACAACAACCTTATTTTCTCTTATGTCTTTCGTACCAGCCGTGTCTCAGACTGTTTTCCACAGTGCTCCATAACTCCAGGCAGTATTTGGAGACAGTAGCCAGGGAGGAACCTGTTCAAAACTCCTCATGAGTCACCAGAATAATTTCCTTCAGCAATGTATCTCGTATGGGAAGGGGAATAAGTAAAAATTTCTGAAACAGCAATTGCCTCACGCTTTAATGAGATTTTAAGAAGGGAAGAAAGGGATAACAATCTTTCTCTGCCAAAGTAAAATTATTTTTCTCAGTTTTATAAAAAGAATTAACTCATCATGGTGAAATATCAAGCATTGTTACATTCAGGTTCTGTTATTTTAATTGTCTTTCAGTTATAACAATGAGAAAAGCTACGTGTAATAGCCACAACCTTTTAGGTAAAGGCAACTTTAAGTTCATGTCTCTTTAACTTTTTTTAACTGGCAGGCAAAATAAGGCACACTTTACATTAATAATTCATACTGCACTATCTGTTTGACTTAAAAACTGATTGTAGCTAATCAAATGCACATGGATTTATTCACAGAGTGACAATGCAGACACTTGGTGCCCAGCCTTGCATCTCTGCACTTGCAGTTTGTTCTTTATCACCTTCTCTCTTCTACTCCAAGATGGTACTGCCTTTTACTCTTGTTTCAGTACTTGCAACAGAATCCTACTAGTCATGACCAAAGCTTGATGTCTATATTAAAGACATATTTCTCTCTCTTAGCTTTTTTTGTGCTGTAGATCTACTATGCTTCTCCTGCTATAGTTATTTTAAAATTACCTTTGCTGTACCTAAATGAGAAAGATTTTTTTCTTTGCTGATTACCCCTTCAAATATTCGTGGCAATATCTCTTTTTGCTTCTTATTCAACCGTTCAGTATAGAGGGAAAGGTATTAATCCTCCCCAGGAAATTAATCCCTATGTACTTAATTTGATTTAAATTCCTCTGCCAATGCATACATTAAAAAGTGATATGGCAATGAGCAGGCCATTGATTCAAATCCCATGATCTGAGAGAGGAAATAGCTCTTGATATGCATGATGTTGGAAAAGCTGCTTTTGTGTTGTGGCTTTCTGAATTTCTCTTCACTAATTCACATCTTTCTGAAGTGGCAGTGTTTGTAATAGGTCTTTTCTCAATGTAAGTTGTTGCAAAGCTTACTCTAGGCAGGCCCTGACACTTTCACTTCTCCTCCTCACCATTTTTCCTCACTGCCTTCAGACTGTACATTAGTTTGTTTAGGTCTACCTTACCTTTTTGTAAACCCTGTCTACTTTTCTGTCCAGGAGACCTGGATGTGTTGTAAGTATAATTTTATAATTGTAGGAGGTCAGTAGTGATATAGATAGGAAAAGCCAGCATCCTCCCTGGCCTTCCTCTATGCAGCCTCTTTGCAGAGAGGGTAGGAAAAATGCCTTTACTGACACAGAATCTCCAGTTTGTCTCACTACTTTTAACTGGCAAGGCAAGACCTTTAAGTGATTCTGATTAAGTGATTCTACTTCCTATACAGTACTTCTAAAATGCACAGTAATTAGCATGCATTTGTACTCACTGATTGCAGAAAATTAACATTAAAAATGCTAAATATTTCTTTAAAACTTGGATATGTCAAAATTCTCCCAAAACTACTCTCTTGTTGACATTTTAATGTTCTCCTTGTGTCATTCTGGGCAAAGTGAAAACCTCCAAAACAAGTTATCAATAGTTATCATAAAGTAAGAGGTAAAACATGGAAGCTTGTTCCTACTAATTATGTAGAAAAGCTGTACTAGTAGTGCAGGAAGTTATTGGCAAATATTGGTTTTACAGTCTATTTGAAAAGCAAAACCTTACCTGACCTGATTTCACTAAAGGGCAAAGGTTAAGTACAAGTCTAAAGGTGATATAACTTGCAAACCATCAGTTTTTCAAAGGCCTTATGTCTCCATACTGCTAAAAAGGGTGAAAATAAGGAAAAAAAAAAAAAAAAGCAAAACCAAAAAACACAACAAAACAAAACCCTGCTTAGACACCAGATGGTACTGTTTTCTTCAGCAGAAGGGGTCATAATTCTCTTCAGATTAGCCATCCAGGATATGAAACAAGAAAAGATGATTCATCTTAGAAGTGTCTCATGTTCTTGTTTCAAGTCTGCTGTTCAGTTCTCCCCTCATTTTGTCTTACTGTTTCCTTTTCATCTTTATGAAATCAGCAAAGCCACCATGCTGGATAGAGAAAAGAGCCCTGGTGGGAACTGAGGGTTTAGATGTACCACTTCCTTGCCACTCAAAAGGTTATTTCTTAGTGTAGAAGTAGAGCCACCCAGCAGCAGTAGTTTTGGGCTAACATCTGAATTACACATTACCATTTCCAACTTTTCCTGAAGAGATATTCCACGAGAGGCTCTGATTATTTACTTGTTGTATGGTTAGATGCCTTGCTTTTGAAGGTCAGATGCAAGACTCAGCTCAAGGTGTTGTGAAATCTGTTAGAAGTGTAGCCAGTAGCCAGCAGAAACGTGAATGCATATTCCTATAAGAACTGTCTGTGTGATCTTCCTAATGCATGGTATTTCATGGAGTATGTCTGCGTGAAAAACTTCTCTTGCATTTATTGCACATTGAAATGAGGAGCCATATTTGACAGAACTTGAAAGGTTTTGCTGGATCTGATGCTTGTTGAAGTTCTGCAGTGGTTGAGGTTGAAATGGGAAAAGACAACCAAGCCAAGACTTCAGTACTGTTGAATGTACCTTATTTTCAGGAAATATGCTGTTTGTTTCAAACATTGAGCTACAGTACTTTTGTTTCATTTACTTTCTGGTTAGACCATTGGGTAAAGAGATAAATAATAGGAAAGAGGAAATGTTACTAATGAATCATGAGGAGCTTACAACACCACCACCTTTAGTTCATTACAGGGTGGGCTAAGGTTCTGGAAAAACAACGTGCCCCCAGTCAGAACCATTCTGAGATAAACTAAATTTGATTGACTGCATACATTCACAAATCTTGCTTTAATTTAATACACAAAGAAACAAAAAGTACAATGTTCTTACAGCTAATACATATTGGGGGAAAAAAAAAAGGAGTTTTCTAGCATTTGGTGTACAGAATTCTTCAAGATAAAATTCCAGTGGGAGGTTGTGCATTTGAAGCTTACTTGCTCTTCCAACCATGGATGCCTTAGATATGTTTGGAACTGAAAATGGTTCATCTCAAGCTATAATTGGAGGTATTCTTCTAGGAAACCTTGTCTGTTGAAAAGTAAATTTTAGAGGAAAACTCTGTAATGCTAAAATTGCTTAATAGTTTTTAGAAAAGTTTTATGTGCTGGACCGCTAGAATATTGTAAGATATTTACAATTACTTCATTAAATAGAAGCAGTAAAAATGGAGAATACTTTGTCATTTCCCTACTCTTACCTTATTAGTAATATTCTGTATATTTGTGATGTGTGACATTCTGATTTTTAGAGACGTTTTAACTTACGCATTTTGAAAAATGGAATATTTTATAACCACTTGAAAATCATTTTATCTCAGAGGTAAATAAAGAATTATAGTGCTCTACTTCATGTGTAAACTGTATAAATTAAGCACTAGTGAATAAAGACAGCAGCTGGCTTCTGCTATAACTTGAGTGGGAATATGCAGACCCATGTAAAATGCATTTTGTTTGGGCAAAGACGTTGCAATGACCTCTGGCAGTCCACATACAAAATCAAAAGTCTCATCCTTCTCACTCAGAGCAGTTAAGAAGAGTTTCTCTTGCTTAGGTGTGATAAAGAATATTTAGCCCATTATTTTCTGTGGGCATAAAATCTTGGTGGAGTGAGTAGTGCCTTGACTTCTAGGAATGAATCCTAAAGACGTTCAGAGGCTCAGAAAACCTCCAAATTACAGTCTTTATTAATAAGTGGTGCATGTTCTGGGTAACAATAGTCATCATTTCAATACATTTTGACAACAAAGAAAAGACATGCCGTCTGAGGCAGAAATTTGTATTTAATTAGACTTCATTGATGTCAGTAGAAGCCTTCAGATATATTTCTGTGATACTGTGGATCAAATATGGATTAGAATGACTGGAGACATGAATTTTCTTCCCAGAAATTACCTTTAAATAGGATATCTATAGTCTTTTGGGGCTTGGGTATAAGAGAGTTTGTAATTAGGAGCACCTTTATCACTGGATGTGCTATTCCCTACATGCACACCGCTGTAAAGGAGTAAAAAAAGTTAGACCTTCAAAATGTAAGAGTATGAACATTTTGTCTCTCTTCAAGGGTTTGAGCATACCCTGGCAAGAGTGTGAACATTGTGTCTTTGTAGGACAGGCTGTATTCTCTCTGGGAGATAAATCAGAGAGCACTGGAATTGTTCCTGGCTTTGAGCCACAGAAATTATTGTCAGGGTTGAGTAAGTAAAATTCCTTCTCCTGAATACATTGAGTGAAAAAAAGTCACATCCTCATCAGCAAATGTCTGACCTCTCCGATTCCTATGAAGTCACCCAGCCACATTGCAGAAGGAAGGCTTCTGATGAGAACAAAACAAAACAAAAACCAAGCAAAAAACAGATAGATAAAGCCCTCTATTTCTCTATGGGTCGCCAATGCAAAGTATCTGATGGCTAGTAATAGAAGAGGGAGAAATAGGTTTGAAAAAGTGCTGCATAAATTCCTCTACCTATCTTGGACAGTAACACAGCCCAACAGTACCACCTGGTACCCAGAGCTGCACTGAAACTTTATAGTAATTTCCTACAAGTTCCTGTCCAGAGAATAATTTTTATTTCCACTACCCAGAGAAATAGCAATATGGACCTTCCAGGGAAGTTGGTTTGGTTTAATGGCTTCAGAAAACCATCCTGATATAATATATATCTTCCTTATTTGAGTATTAAAATCTATTGAGAACAAGATAATTTATATGCTAATAAGACTTCCATTATTGCAATGATTTCTTTCTTGTCCATTAACTACGTACACTTTGATCAGTCAGCATTAGGACTATGTATAAAATAGCTTTACGAATCTTAAATAAATGGGTCCGTGTTATTAGTATTTTTAAAGATAGTTGCAGCTACAAATTAAGATTCCTTTTCCAGCTTAGTATATGAAGATACAATATGATCTAATTGGAGCAGCAATTGTTTTTGTTAGCTGTTTTGCAATTATTAATTCCTTTTATGAGTGATAGAAAGAGAATAGAATCTCCTTTTAAGTGCTGTATCCTCATTCTAGCTGGAATTCAACGTTGTCAGATCACTGCAATATAGTGAAAAACATCATAAATATTCATTGAATGCCAGTGGCAGAGAAGGGAATACTTTCTTATTCTAATACCATCGTCATTTGCCACAGATGAAATAAAGGCTTCTCCTTAGTTATTTTTGGGCATTTAAAACACTATAGGAATGCCACGCACTTGGCCAATTAGCATATATGATTGACGACAAGCCTTAAAAAAATAGAAGTAGCTGATTTTTAAGGGCAGCTGTGAAGACAAGGTTTGTCACTATTGTACAGAGCAGTGCGGCTTGTCTGAGTATTAAAAAATGAAATTTAGTCCCATTCAATTCACTGTGAGTGTGGTGGCTGAGATAAGGAAAAGGTTACGATACTGGAGATAGCCAGAGAAAATAATGGAATCTGTCGTTTGTCTTCCTTCAGGCTGTTTAGATATTATTGCTGCCTTTCTCCATGTACTCCTCTCTAAGAAGCCGAGCGCCTGATGCTGGAATGCTTTAATTATGGAGGTGTCAGCGTGAGCTTCAAAAAATTCTGCATATTTATAACTTGCATTGTTGAACCTTTTCTTGGAAAATGAGGAATGCTCATTTTAAACGAAGTTTAATGAAGTTTTAAACGAAGGTGTCTTTGTTTTCCAATTAGTCCTCCTTCAAGTATAATGCTTTCTAGACACTGAAGGTCTAATCTCTCAAACACAGATGAAGAAAGCAGCCAAACTGATAGCAGTTTATATACCACCATCAACCCAGGGGAGTTTTGAGCATGAGAAAACCTTCGCTTTCCCTGAGAACAGAAAAGTGGGCAAAGCAAGGGCTGGGCCACTGGACCTGCCATCTTACCCTAAAGTCACTTCAACAGGTAACTCCCCAGAACTGTGCTGCAGGACTGACTCCAGCATGAGCTGCCAGCAGCATTCCCAGCAGATTTGCACTGGCGTTGGCTTTCCCAGTTTCTAGAGCACACTGCTGGGCTCTAACAGCAACCCAGCCCAGCTCAGCAACATTCAGGAGTGTGGGGCTGGGCTACTGCTGTTGAAACATTAATTAGGGGGAAAGGAAACCTCACCTTGTATTCAACTGACTGCCGCCCTTCTTGAATAGAAGTTAGGGAAATCGGGCTACGTTTGTCTATTATACTCTCAAAAGAGTGCAATTATGAGTCAATCAAAAACTATCTGTTCCTTTAAGGGATAATTTGGCACTGTCAGCCTTCTGAGGCACACACGAATATTGTTTTTCAGATTTAAGTATCTGAATATTTTCAGTATTTAAAAATATAGAAAACTATTTTTACATATTGAAAAGAAAAAAATACAATTTTCTTTTCAAATGAAACGCTAAAATCCAAAAATTCCTTTAAAGTCCTTTTTTGCATGGGAGAAAATTCTGTATAGTTTTAAAAACAGGTATTATTTTTCTTTTAATGGAACTAATTAAAAGCTACACAAATTTCAAAGTTTCTTTATTATTAAATCAGTGAAGTGTGTTGTTCTGCCAAAGTATCATAGGACAGCCTTAGTCACTCAGTGAGTAAGTGACAAGATACAAACTTTCACTACACAGTTTAATTAGTGATGCCCACGTGTAGACATTATTTAAACTATGTATTAGTAAAACATATTAAATCAAACCTAAGCCTAGAAGTTCAGGATGTCTTTGGGCTGTTCCCAGTACACAGGCAGCTCTACCTCCTGGGCAAGCCTGTTTGAGAGCGTGAGAAACATAGCAGAAGATGTCTGTCTGGTTTTCACCAGTCCTTTGGCTTAGGGTCATAAGAGAGATGAGTGAAGAAGGCAGAGTATAGCTATAGGAGAGGTGACCCCAGGCCAGACTGATAGGGAAGGGATAATGGATGACAATATCCACTCTTGAACTTATATTATTGAATATTTTACTTCAGTGCCTCACACTGAAAGCATGAGTGTTATTCATGCAACTAGTTGATAACACATATATGAGAGGCACTTTTAAGATAGAAGACAAAATATCAAATAGGAAGTAGTGAAGGATCTTGAGCATCTCAGTAAGAGACACTGGAGGAAATAAAAGTAAAAAATGCAAGGATGTGCACTGAGACAATGCTTTAGCCATACCAATTGCATTTAAAGACAAAGGAGGTGTCTCAGGGTCAGACCAGTGACAAAGAATGATTCCTCCCCAGTCTCACTCTCAGGACATTGAACCCCTGGCTCCATCGTGGAGCATGAAGTTGCCTGCACACTTTGTGCAGGAGAGAGGCATTTCAGACTGGGTAGGTAAAAGTTTACCTCCTATATAGTACCAGTTTTTGTGGTGGGAAGGTTACTCAGGTGTTCTTTCCTCTTCCTCTGGTGGCTCAGGCAATACCTAGTATGCTAAGAGGAGAACTACTATTTCTGTACATAAATGTCACTCAAAAAAAAGACAGGAAGGAAAAGCTGTTTAGTTCAAATTATATCATGAGCCTAAAAGTAAGTAAATGGCCAAGAATAAGAGGGATCTCAAAGCTAGAGGAAAACTTATGATGACCAGAAGATTCAGGTTCAGAAGGAGACTTCTGGTGGGAATAACAGGAATGAAAAAATTCCCATGCTGAGTTTTATAATTTTAAGGAGAAGGACTTAGATATGAACACAGGTCCTTGCAAATACATTGATGGGTAGTTATTTCCTTCCAGTTCCAAATGTACCAATTGATTCTACCTGCATGCCCCTTGAAGCTAAGCCTGAGAGCAGAGTCCTAAAGATTAATGGAAATGTTTTTAGGTTCTTTTTAGGTCCAGAAACAGTTTAATTGTGTCTGAGCTGAGAAAAGGATGGACTATAGAAGCAGCCTGGGAATTTGCTTGTCCTTCCAGAGTCAAAGTGTTCGTGCTTTCCTGATGCAGATGTAGCAGTTTTGCTAGCTTGGGTGCATCTGAACTGGTCTGCACAACATGGTGTAGCTACCATGTTAGGTGTGGGAATGCTGGGGAAAAAGAAGGAGAAGATGTACACTGTTTCTCTGTTAAGAGTGTATGCATTCTAGATCTGTCTCAAATTTTTGGTCTGACATTGATTTTAAATTTATTTTAGGCACAGTGTGTATTTGAAACAGCACAGTAGTTCACAAATGTTTTTCAAACTATCCATTAGAGTGGGAAGATAATTAAGTATCAGTAAGCCTTAACTTTAGTGTTCTGAAAAGGTAGGAAAAGTAATCCCAAAGTAACACCACTATGCTGAGCATTGCTTTATGGAGTCTGAAGAGAGCTACACTTTTGAGAGCTCTGTTATCTGCCATCTGGGAAGCTGTTATGCCACGTAGGGTCTAGTGGAATATGATGCAGATCACTCACAACTCAGAAAATGAACTGAACCTCTTCCAACATCTTCGGATCTGACTGTTTTCTGAAGAACACGGATACCACTGTCTTTCTTCAGTAAAACTGCTACATAATATAAATAGAGCATCTTTGAAGTTTCAAGATGGTGCAAATTATCTCTCATTGATTCTCTGCAGGCTGGAACAGCCAGAAAGATTAAAATGGACAATGAAAAGGGCTGAATTTGAGTTTATGAAGAACACATTTGTTAGACTTCCTTTCTACCACTTCCAAGCTTGTTCAAATCTCCATGCCCAGCAACACTTACACTCTTCTTTGCAGCTTTTGGTCCGAATTTCACGATGATGAAAGCATCACCTGGAGGGACGCAACGCTAAAGAAGTAGAAGAGGATGAAACATCTTCTTCATTATCATCAAGCACAACTGTCCTCAAGAGTGCTTTCTGATATGGAAAGCAATATAGGCAATTTCTGAAATTTTAAATGAAAGCAATTGTAAGAGTCCTAGGATTAGGAATAGTTTAGCCTAGGTTTTTAGCCTCAAAGAAATAGTAATTCTGGCACTTGTCACGAAAAGGCAAAACTACAAGTGGACTAAAATAAAAGGCTGTTAGAAGCTCACTGCATATTTAGATGAAAAAGATTATGGAAATGGAAAACTGGCTGATTTCAGTGACTGTCAGCAAGAAGTATGTATTAGAAAGTCAATGTCCTGGGCAGTTTCTGTGTACCTTGAGCTGTCTTCAGTGATATACAACAGAAAGGTTTAAAATCCTCTAAGATTTTAAATGAGACATTTCATGAATATGCTCTTGTGTAAGAGCTCATACTGAGTCAAGAAGGAAAATCAGTGTGTCTGTATTCTAGGCATGGATGGCTGTTTAGCTGATTCCAAATAATCTTTTCTGATTGGCATCAGCTCACATTTCTGCCTGTAGGGGAATTTTCAGAGATAGAATGGCCCTTTAACACTGGGAATGAGTCTCCTATCATAGCCCTTTCATAGCCAGTAGCAAGAATCACCCAAGACTGACAGGTATTTATACTTCAAACGAGATTTGTAAAGCTGTCTGCTCTTTGTGCCTTTTTTTTTTTTTTGTTTTTCCTTTTTTTTTTTTTTTTCTTTCTCATTAAGGGAGTCTTGAATTAAAGTTACTCACTTAGATAAGTCTGAAAATAATGCTCTCAGCTCTTGCATGTAAATAAGGCCAGTGTGCTCTACTTTGGATACAAAGACCTTGCTAATAGCATATGCTGCCTGCTCCTTAGATAGAAAATAGTAAACAAAGTAATCTCCTGGGTCCAGTGGAGGTGACAGAGCCTGGGCAGTGAGAAGTTCTCAGAGAGTAGGCAGTGGCACTTTCAGTCTTTTGGGTCATCATCAGAACAGATGAAATACAGCCTGTGCAGTTGTGCTCTCTGCTGGGATTAATGTAGTTTAAAGAAAATGGAAGAAATTACTTTAGACCAGCATCTGAAATTGGACTGTTGAAGAGAGAGCATGGCTGCTTAATACAATGTCCTTCAAAGGCTTTATGCCATCTCTTCTCATTCATTCTTCCAAAAGCCACAAAAAACCCAAACAAAAAAAAAAAAAAAAAAAAAAAAAAAAAAAGAAAAAATATGGTGGTGAAATATAATTGCTGTTTCTACAGATACACAGAGATAGAAACTGAAACCGTCAGGGACTCAACCTCAAAAGAACAATTCTCCACGTCACCTCAGCAGTTCATATTTATTTTTTAATATATTTATTTTTTAATACTCACTGAAAAGGGCTTGAGTTTCTAGTCCCGGTGCTTCAGACTATTTTCTCTTCTCTTGCCACCCTGAAAGACAGGTTGTTTACATCAATGTTTTTACACATACCTGTCAGAGATTCAGTTAAGAGTAAAGGGATTATTTTGCTCATGCTTCAGAGGCCAGGAATAGATCAGAAAACTGGCTAAATAGTCAGCAATCAGTTACATGTATCACTAGACTTGAAATTGTTTCTTGCAACCAGTTCCAGTCATTTTGATTTCCGAAGTATTCAGAACAGCTTCCAAAAAAGTTTTTTCGAATGTATATGTTTCATTTTAATTTCTTTCTTGACAGGCTTTTAAGCCTAAGGCTGTTACTGATGACCATGTTTTAGGCTGCCAACAGAGTTTACATGGGCACAGGAAGAAATGGCTCACCTAACAGAAGAGCTCTATTATTGGTTACAAATGATATGGCAAGAAAGGATGGCAAAGAAAGAGCATCTATCTGCTCTGCCTTGTACTAATCATAAGCCTAGCTGAATGTGTAAAAGCATGTTAATGACTGGCAAAGCATAAAAGTTTCTTCTTTCTTCACCTGCAGTGACCAGCAAAAGCAATATGGTTTGATGCATGATTTTCTGGCTAGAAACTTTTTTTTCTCACCTTCACCTTCTTATAAAGTGCTGGTACCTTGTCAGGAACATTATTCCCTCAGACGTGCTTTTGTGTGTAAAACAGAGTGCTCAGATGCTCACTAATCATACTTTTGCTTCCTGTGCCAAAACAAATGCTGTAATTGTGCTGTCTCATTTGAGCATAGCTTTGGAAAATTGTGTGCATCTAAATGCTAATCCAATGGAACAGCATAGTCAGGGCTTATCTCATGTCATTGTGCTGGCAACAGCACACTTTTTTTTTTTTTTTTTTTTTTTTTTTTTTTTTTTTTTTTTTGTAAAGACAAGAGACGACAGAGAGCACTGCTGAGATGTAGGGAAAAAATTTCATCCTAAGAAATTCTGTGTGTTCCCCATCTCATTCTTCCACTTCCCTGAAAAAAAGTGATGAAATTCTGCCCACAATATGGTGAAGTTCATATATCAACCAATTAGTTAGAAATAGAGGCACCCTTCTACAAAGCCAGGGCGTCTGTGTTTCAGTTACAGATAGCCTTCCATAATAAAGCTGAAAAAGAGTTTTAGAGAGTGCAGATGGGCAAAAAAAAAGAATACCTTCTTCTGCAAAGAAGAGACTGATTTGACTGGAACTCTGTATTTACAAGGGAATTAAGTGGAATCATCTACAAGAAGGGCTGGAAGGAGAATCTGGAGAACTTCAGGATGTCAGTCTGACCTTGGTGCTGGGGAAGGTTGTGGAGCAGATTGTCCTGAGTGTCATTATGCAGCACATGCAGGACAGCAAAGTGATCAGGCTGAGTCAGCTTAGGTTTATGAAAGGCAGGTCCTGCTGGATGAATCTCATCTCCTTCTGTGTGACAAGGTGCTCCACTTAGTGGGTGAGGGAAGGTCTGGGGATGTTGTCTACCTAGACTTTAGTAAAGCCTTTAACACTGTTTCCCACAGTGTTCTCCTCAAGCAACTGGCTGCTCATGGCTTGGATGGGTGTACTCTTTGCTGGGTAAAAAACTGGCTGGCTGGGAAGGACCAAAGACTTGTGGTGGAGTTCAGTCCAGTTGGTGAGCAGTCACAAGTGGTGTTCCCCAGAGCTCAGTGTCAGGGCTAGTTATGTTTAATATAGTTATCAGTTATCTGGATTAGGGGATGAAGTGCTCTCTCAGTAAGTTTGTAGATGACACCAGGTTGGGAAGGAGTTTTGAACTGCTTAAGTGGAGGAAGGCTCTGCAGAGGGACCTGGACAGGCTGGATTGAGGGACTGAGGTCAGCTGTTTGAGGTTCAACAAGGTCGAGTGCTGGGTCCTGTACTTGGGTCACAACAACCCCAGGCAACCTCTGTGGGCTTGGGGAAGAGTGGTTGGAAAGCTGCCTGGTGGAAAAGGACCTGGATTCCACGTTTCAGTCTTCTTTTCCATCACTGTCATGATTTTCTTCTGGGTACTTCTGTTCTATCAATTTATCTTCCTTCATCTCCACTGTCTTTCTCCAAAACCCATGTTTTTGTGCCTGGGAAACTTATTTCTTTGAGAGTATATTTTTCAGCTATTATTCCTCTGGTGCAGACAGATAGCTTAGAAGTAAGCATTTTCCCTCCTCATTTCCTGTTCCTTTTTTCCTGCTGTTTTACGTCTGCTCTGTCGTAGCTAGAACACAAGCATTTGTTTAGATGAGAATGATGGTGTTGCTTCATTAAGAAAATGTTAGCAGAGACCAGATCTTTCAGCTGTGCTTCACACCTGTTCTTTGAGCTACTCTGCTGCTGCTCTCCAGACACCAGTGTTCAGTAACCCAAATCTTTTAGAAAGTGTCATGAGAGAAAACAGTCATGGAAAAAAATCCCTTTGGATCATAAATATTTCAAATTTAAATCTTCAATCTTGAAAATCTTGACAGAAACACCTTTTCTCAAAATAGTCTCAAGGCTTGAAAAGCAGCAGTCGCTGATTCTGCTTTGAGAAAATGTTCTAGAAACATTTTATCCACAGTGGATATGTGATCACAGGTTTATAGAATCGCAGAATCATCTGAGTTGGAAAGGACCTCTAAGATCATCAAGTCCAACCCTTGATCCACTACCACTGCAGTTACCAGACCATGGCACTGAGTGCCTCATCAGTCTCTTCTTAAAAACCTCCAGGGATGGAGAATCCACCATCTCCCTGGGCAGCCCATTCCAATGCCTGATCACCCTCTCTGTAAAGAATTTCTTCCTAAAAAGGAGCATTGTTGATTTCATGGAGCATTTTAATTCTTGTCACCGTCTTCCTTCTGCTCTCTTTTCAGTATTCCAAAGGTGACAACTACTTCTTTATCCAACAGGGGGATGACAACTTTATTGCCATTTCCCTGGCATCCTCTCTTGCACCGTGGTTACATCTCTTGTGCTCAGCTCATCTCCAGCTATTGAGTGGTGCCACTGGGCTGAAACCAGAAGAGTTGTGCAGCATATGTCCCCAACTGGAAGCTTGCTCTTTTGTTTCACAAATGAGGTCACACTTGCAGAGCTTGCTGGGTTGCTCTCAGCTGTGGGATTTGATAGACTACACCATATTCCCTTTATCTAAAAGCACTGCTGTCACAGACATGATGTTTGGCAGGAGCTAAGAGGTTATGAATTACAGCTTGTAGCTCTTCACTGCCTAGAAGTTGTGGAGCCATGACCCACAGAATGCCAGCTTGCTGTTATGTTCTGTCTAGGAAAGGCATGGCTGTGGCTAAGGACTCTTGTATGAGTAAGATTGAGCACATGTAACATGTGAATAGCAGGCTGTGTGGGCTGCCTGGTAGGAAAGGAGATGGGACAGATTTAGGGTGTCTCACCCCCTCCCATCCAGCTCTTCCTGATAGCACTTGCATCTTTCCAGGGCTCCTTTGTGCTGGCTCTGGGGCTGGCCCTGGAAAGCACTTCAGAAACAACATTTCCCAGACCTGCCAAAATGATGCAAAATGAAACAAAAACACTGAATATATTTTGCTGATTTAATAGGCAAGGAAAGCTCACATAGAGACCTAATAGTGCTGAGCTAGCAGCAGGTAGGTGTAGGACAGATGTAGGAGCAACATGGGAGGGAAATACCTTCCCCTTGGGGGTTAGCAAGCTCTTATGTTTGCTGTCCTGTGGTGCTTCACCCTCCTTGACTCTTAGTTTTATTTGACTTAGTCTGATAGGGAAAATACAGAATCACAAATACACCTTAATTTCAGCACATCGTGGAACTTAAAGGGAAAGTTTTAATTCTTCTTTGGCAAAAATGAGCTGGTTTAAATTAAAATTATAGCTTCAGTCATCTTAGTTATCCCACTGCTTTTCAGGTATTTCTGTGTGCATTTATTTATATGGTTTACTTTATAGTAAATATGTAGCTCAAGAACCCCAAAATTGACTGAGATAGCCTTTTTTGGGGGGTTTTTTGTTTGGGTTTTTTTTTTTTGTTGTTGTTTGTTTGTTTGTTTTGCTTTTTGTTTTGTTTTTATACTCACAGTTACTTTTGGAACTGGTATGGATATGTAGGCAAAGTAAGTGCAGCTCTGATTGAAGTTTTGATGCCTGTGTACTGTCACTGTCATGGATTGCACTGGAAAGTCCTGCTTTGAAGCTTCTTGTTGACATGGGTTTTGTTGATTTTACTTTTGAAAACAGATTTTTTTTGCTGGGATACACATGGGACAAGTAGCCAGTTATAATTTCTCCAAATCACATTTTTTTTCCTGTTAATATCTGTATGTGTAACATACAAACTTCATAATTTGCAAACAATACCTGAGGTAATGGCAGAACTCATTAAATCGTGTTTAGAAATTGTTACTCTTTTTAATAGCACATTTTACTTTTTAGTATTTTGCCAGTCAGCTTTAATGAAAATAAACCACTGTGATTGAGTAATTTTGCAGGTAAGAAGGACATTGGTCCATAACTGTCATCAGCACTATCCATACCTTTATTTGTCTAGTGCTTAGATCAGTATAATCCACATAATCTTAGCAGCAGGAAGTTGATAAAAACAAATACTTCCAAAACTGTAACTCTATTTGTATTGTTTAAATCAATTTTTTTTACATTTATTCAGAAGATTCAGATCTGATTTATGTTTTGTTGATAGTATCAGAACATGTCATTGAAAATGTATGTATTTATCTTTAGTTGAGAAATGCTTGTGGTGTACTTCTGTCCTACTGAATGATGAAAATGTGGATGATTTTATAAGAAGCAATGATAATATTGCAAGCCAGTTGCTCTTGGAATAGAAAATTTCATGAGCTGGTATATTATACTATCAATAATAGATGACAGTCTTAGATGACTGTCTTCATAGATGATAGCAGTGATTCTTACTGTGTTTATCTGTAAGTAGCACTCTAGTAGACTACAATTTACAATCTTATTATCTTGTAATAAAAGAATAAGACTAAAAAAAATTAAAGTAAAAGGCAGTAAATTTAAAGTCAAATGAAAAAAGTAATTTTTCCACACAGGGAAAAAAGTAACTCTAGAAATCTCTGACACAGGTCACAAAACCAAGAATTTAGCAAGGTTAAGACTGGATTGACCATATAAATATGTCTGCAAGATGCTTGCACAGCATGTCTACAAGTCCTTAATACTTTCTATTATTTTTTACTTAAAACAAGGAGCCACTTAAAACAAGTAGCCAAATGGATTATGATGTATTTCCAGCAAATGAAGAGATATTAAATATTACTTCTCCAAACCTGAAGAGATCCTGATGCCTTCAGATCAGTCCCTTAGTGACGAGAAGGGGTTATTTATTGTAGCCTTACATGCTTATAATTTGATTTCTCTTATCCTGATGTCTGCAAAAGCAAAGATTAATGGCTATCATAATAAACCAAACTGAGGAGGCAGTAAAACAGCAATCTGAATTGGCAGCACTCAGCACTCCATTGTGGGTTCAAAATATTAAAAAAACTTAGCATAAATGAATGAAAACCCCTTTTTCATACTTAATAATGAAATATAGCTCAAGTAAGCAAGAAATTTCAAAAGAACTTTTCCTAATTTAAATCAGAAAGATGGGATGAAAGGTGGGAGTAATTTGCCAGAGTAATGTGAGATGTTTTCATCAGTACATGAATATTATTTTGAAGAGTGACAATGAGTAGCACCAAAAAAGAGTAATACTGACTTAAAGGCATTACATTTAAAAAGAATAATAGGTTGATGTAGTACAAAACCAAGACACAATAGCTACACATATCCATAATCATTGACATAAGTAGACAATAGGCCATTTGGAGAAGTATTTTCTTGTGAAGGGTTTTCTTGTGTGATCTTTGGCAGCTATTACATATCCTTGATAAAAATAGTGACACAGTGAAAATCAGTTCTTTGCATATCTATCATCTGAGATTCAATAATTTACCAGCTTCATTGTACCTCAGTTTCCATCATTAAAAAAAAATGGGCAGTAACACTGGTTAGCATTCTAAGGCAATTTGAAATCTGTGGAAGAAAGCTTTGAGGAGGTGTTACTGAGTTTTTTTAGCATTGGTTGAATCTTCTACCTTCACAGTTTATACCTTGCTTGGGTAATTTCAATGGTGAATGGAAAATGATTGCTGTGCTAATGAAACTATGTTGGGAGAGATTTACAAAACTTTTAAGATATTTATTTATTTTTATTTAGGGTCAAGTTGTTTTCAGAAATGGAGAGAGGATGGGAACCATCAAATTTACACAGTTCCAAGGTAGGTTGCAAACTATTTAATTTTCTTTATTTATGCCATTTCAAACTTGTGTGCCAATTGCATTGCTTTTAGCACATTTTGAACATGTACAGTTATTTTGAAAAGATCCTGCTTGGAAGATGCAGGAAGGTACTTAGTAAGTTTTGCAACCTGCTTAATACACTGTGGTTTGAACCCTGAGTGATCTGAGGTATTCCCAGGTATTTCCAAGAATTTTTCTAGAAGAAAATCCACATATTTGTGGAAGCTACTGACATAATAGCCAACAGCTGTTGGAAAACTCTACTGATCATCTAAGCATCCACTTTTTAGTACAATTGTTTCTGAAAACTTGATTAAAAGAGGAATTTAGAGATAATTTTGCCATTAAGTTCCTTCAAGTTACTGTTTGTGCTCCCTGAAGAATAATTTCTGACATAATAATAATTTGTGCTTGGCAAAAATCACTTCAGGAGTCAGACCCTCAGTGTGCAGAGGACACAAACCACTGACCCCAAACCCTGGAGACAACACACTTCACAGTGAGACTTGCCAAGCCTGCTGCATCCTCTCAGCCTGGGCTGCTCCTGCAGGGAATGCTCTGAGGATGATCAGGGTGAGGATTTCTGAAGGGTCATTTGCAGCTGGGACGAGGCACTGGATTGGGAGAGTTTTCCACATAAGTGGTGATTCCTAGGAGACATGTTACAGATTTTTTCTACAGTTTGTAGAATGGGATTCATGTTTTTGTTCCTAGGCTGAGATAAAACTGGAGATGCTTGCATTGGGATGGTCTCGTGAGATGAGTAGTGAGTAAGCTGGCAAAATGTTAGTGAGAGAGCATGAGAAAGCCTGCACTCCCTTTGGCTACAGGGGATCAGTTTAAACATAGTGTGCTGACCAAGCTACAGAGTCTCCTCTCTTAAAAAGAAGTTGTCTGCTGTCTGGGCATTATTATTAATGAACAGCAATGCTGTGGGGGGGATCTGTCACCCATCCTAATTTACTGAAGCAATCTTTGGGCTTGCTCTTGCCTTCACAAGTATAACTGATGCCATTAACTCATATTCTCTGGAGAGTCCACTGAAACTTCGCAGATGTCATCTCATGAGAATAGAATTTAGAAATTCTCCCTCAACACTAGTGATAAATATTGATTGCTTATTGCTTATACTGCTGCTGCTTCTTCATTCTCCTTCACATACTCCCCCCCCCTTGTTTCATAGTAGCATTGCTTACAGTCACATGAAAGAATAATGAGAAAACACTGTAAAAGGGATTTTATGAGAGTTATTTATTCCTTCGAAGTCTGAAGGAGCTCTTACATGTCACACCTAAGGCAGCTGTGTGTACTCTTCTAGAACATCTGAGAGAGGAGGAAATTTGGCATGTTCCCTCTGAGCATTAAGGATGTGATTTGGGATAATGGGGAGGTGCAACAAGTATCTTCTGAACTAATTTGGAGGAGGAATACAAGTCGAGAATAGCTGATTTTATATCTATTTTTATTTCCAACCATTAAAATTGAGTTTCTTTATAATGCTTCAGTTTTACATCAGATGCTATTTAATACCAATGGTCTTACCATCAGTTGAAGTACTGCTTGGTCAATGAAAACATTTTATAATTACTTGCAATTAGATCACTGAATTTCAGAACGGATTCAGGCACCTACTCGGGATTTTGATCATCAACCAAAGGTTTCCAGTTTGCCTACAGGAAAAAATACCTGTGGAGAAAAAAATCCTGTGGAGGAGAGGATCTGTATTAATTCTCATAGAAGCAGTAGTCTGTCAGCACATTTGAAGCCTGATCTTTTGTTTTGTGTCTTCCTAATTTTGGAAATTAAAAAATTGGCGAAAAAATAGATGAAAAATACAAATAAGGAGCAGTACAATATAACAGAGATGAAAGTCATTCTACTTAAAGTAGTATATCTTTTTTTAACTATAAATGATATTCTAAGCATTAACAATTTTTTTCTGTCATTCTTTCATCGGTATTGTTATTATAAAAGGGTTTTATATTCAATATTGCAGTATAAATGTAGAAATTATTAATTTGTTCAAAAGGATTCTACATTGGTCAGGAAGCTTTCTGAAACATTCACATTAACTTTTAATAAATCTTGGATGATTGGGGAAGTTCCTAATAATGGAAAGAAGTTAATTAAATCCAGTAATTAAAATGGTAAATGGGCTTTCTCCTTGTAGTTATTGCTGTTAGGTGCTGTCAAGCCTGAGACAGATATGCAACACAAGTGTTTTGGTTTGGGTTGGGATTTTTTTTTAGAATATAGTACAAATCACAATTATTCCTAGGAAAAAAACAGTAATTATATTGTAGTTATGAGCATAGCATATATTAAATGTATCAGTAGGTTGTGATCTGAACATAATAATTGGGGATCATAAACTGTAGTGTTCTCTACCTGAAGAGCCATTTCTTTATTTACACAGGTTTATAGTTTTGTTAATAATTTGAATCAAAATGCACAGTTATTGCAAATAGTTCAATGCTGGAAAAGGAACCAGGTAAACAGGTATTCATATATCAGAAGTATGAATCCTTGGCCAACAACTCTGTTCCTCATTTGCTAGGGTAGAAAATCAGCTGGGTAGGCTCAGGAGCTTCATTTTCTGTCCTTTGCTGGAAACTTTGGTGTTAATGAGACTACATGCAAACGTTTTGGCTATGGTAAAAGCAAACAGCCGTGTCTGCCAGAGTCAAAGGAAAACAAGCCTGTGAGGGTTGAGAGGGGAACTAGAGTATGCCTGACACGCTGTGATGAAATTTTGAATGGCTGGTTTAATACTGCATCTAGATACAGTTTTTCCCAACCTCATGCTGGTCATGTCTCTTTTTCAGCTTCTGTGCAGCCCGTTAGTTTTGCAAGTGGTCAAACAGATGGTGCCAGAGATAGCTGTGACCGAACTATTTACTGCTTTATAGATCATGAATACCAGCCAGGAATGATTTAGTATGCAGCAGAGGACACAAAGCACATGTAACAGCATTTTCTTGCCCTACCTTACTAGCAAATAAAGAGCAGTCTGTCAGTCTAGCTCAAAAATCCAAGCGATGTTTGAAGCTGGCATCCTTCCAAATGACTGCCAGTTTTTCCATGGGTGCAATTAGAGGACTATTCTCATTTTCAGACACGTAGTTGAAGTAGATGGCCAAAATCTTTTGGCTCCTGAGAGCTGAAAGAGGTTCCTGGCAACTGTTGTGTGCACATCAAGGCAAAGGGAGGGTAGCAACAAAACTGAGATTGTAGATTGCTGTGATATGGGAGGCTGCAGAAACAAATAGATACCTGTCCTTCCAAGCGTTTCACTTTGGCAGATCTTTTCTGATTTATCTGTCTGGACCCTAAAAGGCACCTTGCTTTCAGTCATATTCCTATTTCTGTCAGGCATTAGAGAAAACCTAAGGGACTTCCGCACTGGAATAGATTCAAAAGGAAAATTAAAACTGAATTGTAAACAAGTACCATTGAAATGTGCATAAATCATGCTCCTTGTAGATAGGAGCAAAAGTCTGTGGTACTGTATGTAGAGAAAACATAAAGAAAATGGATGCTTTGTCATTGTGTGAAGAATTTAAGAGTTTCAGCTCCTTTGGCCAAGTAATATGATGCAGCATTTATTAGTGTTGAAGGCTGGTCTTCAACAAGCAAGAGGGAGAACATGGCTTTTCAAGTGTAACACTGTTGGTCTTCTTAGAAATGCCTTACTGAATTTCTGCAGTAGAAGCCCCAGATACTCCTCTCTCATTTTTTATCGATGGAAACAGACAAACAAATGCCTGTCTACAGTCAAGAGCAAGGTGAAAAAAGAATCCATGGTTGCTTTTCTGGAGTCTCAGTTCATCCGCTTAGTTCTGACTTGTTTGCTGTCATCAGCTGCTTCAATGAAGGAGCAATTCTTCAGAATCACCTGTGTCTTGTTCTCTAGGAGCATCAGTCCAACCCTGGAAATTTTTTTTCTATTATTCTAAATACAGTCCAGCAGACTCTACT
This sequence comes from Heliangelus exortis, assembly GCF_036169615.1. Taxonomy (NCBI): domain Eukaryota; kingdom Metazoa; phylum Chordata; class Aves; order Apodiformes; family Trochilidae; genus Heliangelus; species Heliangelus exortis. Next base: position 89,221,551 of record NC_092423.1, read on the forward strand.
TTTGATTCTACTTCTCTTGGAGTTCATATAAACAATGGGACTAACTGCCTTTGAATTTATATCTTTTTGTATTTAGGATCCATCCAGTATATATCCCAGAGAACCAGTTCATGGATTTTCTTTCTGTGGTAATGTTGGAGTAATATAATGCAGGAAATATTTAGTGACATCTCTGAAAATTCAATTTTTAAATATCATATATCTGTAATGTGTTGTTAAATGCCCAGAGCCAGTGTATTCTGATTTCTCTGCTTCTACAGCATTTTTACAAAGTGAGAATAAAATCTCCTTCAAAATACTGTGCTTTTTTAGAGTTTGAGGAGTACCTTGAATAGCCACTAGTGCCACTTCCCTCTCCTGTTGGCAGTGATGGTTTTTTTAACAGTTTGATGGCAGCATCTGTATGAAATTACAGGGTGTTCAGAAAATTGATTTCAAGTTCCATTTCAATGAAAAGAATAATTTCTTCATACAGAGGAATCCACCAAGTAGAGTTCTGAAAGGGTGTGCCCTGAATGTGGAGTCACTGAATATTGTCACTGCTGATTAAAAAGATGTAGTAGAATGTGTAATTATCAAATGTAACAATGGTCTCTGAGGGAGCCAGCAAGCTCAAGGGGAATAGACAAAGATTGAGAAAGATATTAAAAGCTGGAGAAGTAATCAGGAAAAACAAGAATGCAGTTTATTTAGGTCAAATGCCTAGTGCTGCTTTGGGAATAAAGTGCTACACAGATGGAAAATGGGGAACAATTCACTAGGCCATAGTTACACATGACTAAGAGTTACACTGGGTCCCAGGCTGAACATAAACAAGCAAAAAAACATGAAAAGGTAAAAACCCCAAATTCTCTGCTGGCATGAATAAATAATAGTGTTCTTTTAATCTACCCAGTGCCAAAACACTACAGCTAACTACTGTGTCTAGTGCTTATTTGAGGAAAGTGTGTAACGATGACAAAGGACTGAAAGTGGACCTCATGAGGAGAAGCAAGACATTCAGAAAGGAGAAGATGAAATCCATTAGAGAAGATGAAATACATGACGATTGTCACTAAAATATTTGCTTGTCCTGCTCTCATTGGCTAGATGAAGTAAAGGGCTTAAAAAGTAACAGTGCAGATTTAAGCCCCAAATTAGGAAACCCTCTCTAATGAAAATTATATTTAAACTCTGAAAGGTGCATAAAACCTCTGAAAGTTTTGAAGTTAAACAGCCCTCTGGAGTGGTGTGTTTACTGTGTCTTTTCCCTGAAAAAAACATGAGACTTTTATTACATCTTGAGGTTGCTGCTAGGTCAGCTGTATCCAGTGATAAACTATTGCCCTCTATATTGTAGGCTATGGGATTCTGACACTACTTACAAGAATCTGTCCACTGGATGGTACTAATGCCATTTGTTGTATTTCTTTGAATTGTTTCTAGTAAGAGACTTAAGATAAGCATGAAAACTTAGAGTGATGGTGAGGTCATTTGGAGGTGTAGTTATAGGTTTAGTTTCTCTTCTAACACCAGTTTTGTGGTTTTGGTTGTTTTTTCCTTTAAATTCAATGTGTTAATTGAAGTAATTTTGGGGTCTTGGATCCCTCATCCGTGTGAGGATCATAACTACAAATGAGATACTGTTTCAGACCCTCAGACCCTTTGTCTTCTAGTCTATCAGTCTTGATTTTTTTCCTATGTTGTAGAAGATTTTTAGGAGGACAAATAATGAAAGTCATTATCCAGAGATATGTATATCATTGTTATAAATAGAATGAGGTTAAAATTACAGTTCTCCTCAGGCAAAATTGAATTAAACCCAGGATTGCCAAATTATGATAACTCCTCTAATAATTTATATCTAAATAGCTACTGTAAGTGCTGCACCCCCCCCCTACTGATTATGTGCTTTAAAGTAGAAACTCCCCATCAGTTCTTGATAGAAAGATTCTTCTTTTTAACACATTCTTCTTGTTTTTAACACATGTTAAAAAACCCACACTGATAATTAAGAAGTCTATCAATATTTCTTGATTTTGGAACTTGAAAACTTTTCCCTTGTCTGTAGGGATTTGGATTTGGAGTGGGATTTGGAGTGCAGAGGTTTTGGTAGCTGAGATTTTGGTGTTTCAGTGCCTAATGCTGCAATACCTGATTCTGTTTGGATCTGACCATAATTAGTTGTATGTCTTGTGCATGAAGAATTGAAGTTTTGGGTCAGGTGATAAATTGTCCAGCTCAGCATCAGCCTGGTAATGGCTACTGAGCATATGTCACTTATGGGTATGTGTATTGGACTATGCATGTATGGAATTGGTTTTTTCTCTATTATAGAATCTCAGTGCTCAAAAGCAAGCATTTTCATTACTTTTAGACCTGGAGGTTGTACTTGGTTTAACAGGTTTAACAGTTGTATGTGGATTTAGTCTTTAGCAATTTATTATATCTTTCACGGATCCATTTAAACTTTTGGCCTTCAACACATTCAGTGACAAAGAGTTGAAAAAAATAATTGTACATATAATGACTTAAGCCCTTCCATCTGTTTGCTTTTATTGTCAAAACCAGCTATCTCACAATTTAATTTGGCATACCCTGCTTCTTGTAATGTGAGAAGCAGTAAATAATTGTCTTATTTTCTTCATCTCATTCCTGTTTCACAGATCTCTCCTCTCAGTGACTTTTAGAAATTCAAGTCCTTGTTGTCCATTTAGTTTTTTCATCTAAAAGCTGTTCTATATTTCTAATCCACTACCTCTGATACTCTTATTCCCTGTTTTGCAAGATTCTGAGAGCCACCAGTAGCACTGAAACATCCACCTCCATGCATCACACCATGGAATGACATCTCCATTTTATTTTAACTGCATCCCCAAGATTCTGTTCTACTACATTTAGGCCTCTTAGCCTCTCACCAGTGAGCACATCACTAATATTTTTTAAGAACTTGCCAGAGGAAGTCTAAGGTCTCACTCCAGATGCTTTTATTTAATTAGTACCAATCACTCTGTATACCCGATACCGTTTTTCTCTTGTATGCTACTCTGTACCTTACTAGCACTATCACCTGTCATTTTATTGTTGTCTCAGACTCCTTCATACCAGTCTCTCTGTCAGATGAAAGCATAAAGGAGACTGTATTTTTGTATATGTTCCTATCTGTTTTCTCTTTTTATTGTCAGATTATTTTGAATACATTTCCTGTTCAATTTATCTTTTTTTTTTCCTCCCCCTCATACCTACTAGCAGTGATGTTTTCCCCTGAGCCAGGTATTCCTCTTGTATTCTGATGTATTGGTATTACTTAATATTAACTGTGATTTTTGTTTCTTGTTTTGTTTTTATAAATCAACATGGAATATTGTAGTGACATTCAGGTACCTAAGTTGTGCAGGTACACTTCCCAACTGGAGAAAGGACAAATAAAAGCTGGAGAAATTTGGGGGTCTCTTAGGGCATTACTTATAAAGAAAGATTAAAGGAGTTAAGTGTGTGGAGTTGCTGGAGTCACCTGTTCATTTGGAACAAGCAATATTATGTGGCTACAAGCCACAAGGCTTGGTTGTCACGGCAGCTTTTATTGTTTTACCTGCTCCAGCTTTAAAGTGCTGAACTGGGGTGCTGCTGGCAGTGTAGCAACAGTAACACGGAGCAGATGGGGAAACTGGGAATCTGCCAAGGAGCAGAGTGAGTGTTTTGGTGGGTAACCTTTCCTTTGGGAGCCCAGCTATGGGAGACAGCAGCTTTGCAGCTCTCAGCATCCTCGCCAGCTAGTTTAAGTCTAGCTGGGTCCTCCTGTGCCACCCAAAGCTGCAATAAGCAAGAGAGAGGCATGAAGAACTGGATTCATTATTTTCCCCCAGGCCTGAGAGGCAGGCACCTGCCAGGAGCACAGGAGACCTACTTAGCACTTTATGTCTGTGCCTGTGCTTTGTAGAGCACTTCATCCCTTGAGAGGTGGTTTGCACCGTGCAAATAATTATTACTGGGGCAAGCACACACAATATAGAAATAGCTGCATTTTTATAAGATGCTAGTTCAGTTCATCCTGCCTGCTTTGAGGTGCAAAGTGTTTCATAGGAACCGATAGGTCTCTTTTGCTATATTGTACAGAAGTGTCTTAGGGCCTAAATACCAAGAAAAAGGACTAAGTTTCAATAGTAACAGCAGTAGAAAAAAAAAAGTTGAAAGCAATAGAAGATAATTATAAAGTAATTTGTCTCTCCAAAATTTATCTGGAGTATCTGGCCCCAGCAAACAAGAGAAATCAGTGCCTCCCTTAATCTATGCTGTCTGAGAAAGATCTGAAAGAATTGTCACCTGTCTTTTCCAGAGCCCTCCAACTCTTACTACAACTCAAAAAATAATCTTTTTTTAGCAATCTATTTTCAGAATCCTACCTCTACTTGAATTAACTCATTTGGATGTTGCATTTCAGATCATGTACAAAGCTGTCCCACCTTTTCAGCACCCAGTCCTCTTAGTCTTGTGAAGAGTGGCAGAGTCTCTCCCAAGGGCTGTGGAGTTGGCCTGACCTGCTGCTCTCTGCAGAACTGTGAGCTGGCAAGGCTTTCCCCTCAGCATCTTGGAGAGATGCTTTTTTTCTTCAAGGAGCTGTAGTACATTTTCCACAGGGGAATAAAGAGCTAGAACATTTACAAGAAATGCACCAGATTCTGATACGCATATTATGGGAAAATATTTTGTTATTTAGTAGAGAATGTGGTCTATTGCAGTCTCATGCCTGACCTGAAGTTCAAATATTTCTGCAAGAGATAAAAACCTGTGAAATAGGACATCTTTAATTCTTAATGAGTGGAAGTGAAGAACATGAAGTTTATTTAGGTCACTAAAAGGACACAGGTTTCTTACTTGATATTAGAACATTCAAACAGACAAAAAAATGGAATATTGTTTGATAGTCTACTGTATCAGCATGTAAAGGTTTCTGTAGCTGTAGGCTAGAGAAACTGAGAGAACATTATAACACCTGACAGATCTTTAAATCAATTAAATTTTATAGCAAAGTTTATTTGACAAAAACTTCCTTTAGACAACTACTTCTGGTGTGGTAAGCAATATTATCACAATGTTATGAGAGAACAGAGATGACAGACAGCTGTCACAGACAAGGGAGGTGAACAAGGACACTTTTTAAAAAACAGTGAAGAGAGGTTTGTTTACTGTGTAGTTGATCAAAGGCAGTTGTGAATCCAAAAATTGAATCCTGTGCTGCAGAATTCATGCAGACCTTGGTATTAAACCTTCGAGAGGACAGGAACAGTATTAATCTAGATATTAGCTCCTTGTTAAGGGCACAAAAAGACTAAATCGCTTTTCAAATTTACTAGTCTGTCTTTTTGTATCCTAACCAGAGTTTGGTTTTGTTCTGTCATTACAAGTGCTAATGTAATTCGAAGTTGTAGCTGATCATACAGTCATTGTATTGGCACCTTGTTCTCTAAGCTGGCATTTTAGTTTCTGTAAAAACAATCTGTTTCAATACATCATTGCTGCAATCTGCTTCAGTAATTAAAGGATTCTGATGAGGCAAACAAGGTAGTAGAAAAAGAGCATATCCAGTTTATAGATTTAGGAGGAGAAAAACTTATTCTGAAGGGTTTTTTTCCTTCATGTCTGACCTTAAGTAATACTCTGCAAGAGTACAGGTGTTATTTATTTTCTGGCTTGAATCATGGTAATTAAAATAACTACATTAAATTCATTAAATTTCTGTTTATTTTCAGTAAATCTTGCTGAATTGCTTGAACAGGAATATATCAACCTCACTTTCAAAAGAAACAAAGTAGGGATGCCAGTTCAGGAAAACAGTAGCTTTCCATATTTTTATTTCCAGTGGCAATATAGATCCTTTGTAGTCATACAAGATGACTGGAAGCAAGCTCGTTTTCTGGAGTTCTTTCTTGCAGGCGCTGGGAGGCAAAAAACCACCCCAGATATTTAGGACTTAGGCAAAAAAATCTTTATAAATCTTACTATGGACTCTAGTGTCCCCTTGACACTGAAACAAAAGACTGGGTCATACTTTTCCTACTCTGGAATAACTGGTTCAAAAATTGAACCTAAAGGCAGAACATGACTATGGACTATTGAGAAAAATGTCTGCCTGTTATTCCATCCATCTTGGTATTTGTGGAGGACAAAGTGGAGGACATGTATAATTTTTTTCTTTAATGGTTGTGGACGACAAGATATGAATTCTTCATAAATAATTTCAATAGATAGATCTAGTGCATCTACCTGTAAAGAAGTGATTTCACCACAGCTGATTTAGCAGTGATTTAGTTGAAACTACTGCCAAAATGAAAAATGCATTGAATTAATAGTGTACAGGTAAGAATGATAGTCAGGCAGAGGAATATGGAACTGTCATTTGTGCAAAAAACTAAATTTTATTTTATATGATCCCTAGTCACTGACACAAATCTGTTTAATACCTCACTGTGTTCTCATTGTATTCCTCCTCCCCTTTTTTAACCTTTATGCCACGTTTTTCCTCCTTGAGCTGCTTTCTGCCTATATAATTCAGAGCTATCCAGGCCATGCTTGACCTTGACAGACTGTGTGCAATCTTTGCTCATTAATCCTTTATGCAGGAGATATAAATTACATATCTCTATACAAAAACATATATGTTTTTTCATAGGAGATAAAATAATAATTTTCATTTTACCAGATCTGGTCTCATTAGGTGGGCTCAGAAGCCCTGCTTGACACGGAAAACACTGGAGCACTGGCACATGTTCCCTGCCAGTGGCTGGGCCACTGCAAATCATCTCGGGGCTACTGATAAGGGCTGGTTTGCAGAAGGAGGAAAAGAGTAATCCCTCACTGAAAGGGTATGCTCTGAAGTTCTCCTGTGCAGTGGCTTTTGCGCTGAGCAGGCTGGATGGCTTCTGTCTGGAAAACATATGTTCCCATCTATTATAAAGCCATGGCGTATCTTTGTCACAATTAAAAGAATGCTATAGGTCTCAAATTAATAATACAGACTCTCTGTACTGGCCATTTTAAAAGGCCACGTTATTTATAAGCCCAGTGGGGCAAAGAACTCCACAATCATTCCTGAAGAGCATTAAAATGGAAAGCTGAGTTCGCCACCAGAAGATTCCTGTGCTCCTTATCCTGCAGGTTGGAAAGAACAAGGTGTTTTTTATGTAGAGAGACCCAGATCCTTTAGCAATCAGTTTTACTCTTACAAGACTTCTTGGACCACATAAGTTACAGGATGAGAGACACAGAACGTGCAGGGCTGTTGCACATTCGTAAAATGTTGGCAACTCCAACAGGCTCTTGAATACGAATCATGTTATTGCGTTTAGAAGGCAAAATAAGGGGAGGCTCCCTGCTCAGAGCAAGGGGACCTAAAGCTTCCTCTCATTCTGGCTCCTCCAAAGGTCAGTGCAGAAAGTGTTGTAACAGAAAGTGATTTTACCCCGACTTTGCTAATGTGACATTTGGAGTGTGGCTGTGGCAGTGTGGTGTTACAGCGGGCGAACGTTGGGTTGTGTTGGTAAATGAGAGAGGGCCTGATAAAAAGGAGGAAGTTATTCACATACTTAGTCTGTGCTTTTCCCCTTGAAAGGGAAAGACTATGAAAAGCCCCTGAAGCGTGAATCTCAAAGGTCAGTAAATAGATGAAGGGCTTGTGGAATTCGGAAAGGGTAGCAAAATTTTTGAAAAGTCATTCATGGATTTTCACACCCTGGAAATGTTAAGTTGGATTTAAGTTTGCAGCTGCATATGGAAGCCATCGATCATCAAAAGCTTTTTAGCTGCTCATATCCAGGTTTGATAAATTCAGATGACAATCTAAATGATAACCTTCAGCCAAATGCTAGATTATTGCCTGTGTGTTACAGGCTCATTTTTCAGCACTGTAGGCCTATTTTAATCACTGAAAGCCTTCCAAGTCTTAGACAATTCTAGGCCAGCTGATGATGTGTCGTGATGGCTAAAATCACTGGTGCATGCAACTCACACTGTGGGCTGGCTCTGGAACCATTGGGGTTTACAGCAGCATGTTGTCTGGGAAGGACTCTGGGCTCGAGAGTCATAAATTCATAAGCATGTGCTCTATGGAAAGAGAATGCTCTGCTGATTCCCTGCCTCCTGATTCCATGGACCAGCAGATAAATAGAACATTTCATCCCTGCTCTGAGCTTGAACTCGACTTACACTTCTTTTTCCTTTGTGGATTCATATTTCAATAATTTTTTTTTTAACCAAAGTTCAATATTATTTTTTTTAGCCTTCTTATAACCTATCTACACTTATGGAAGAAACTGACTAAATACAAGGAATAAAAACCGTAAAATGTTAAGGGCGGAGAGAATAGAGTTGCAAGACTTATAGGCATTCTGAAAAGACCTTAGGCATTTTGAGAATGCTACCCAAAATGGATTCTCCCCAAATGGAGCAAATCTGAAATCTTACAAAATTGTTTTGTAAGATGAAGCAGCCAAAGAAATACACGTCTCTTGACTTTGTAATTCAAGGCTTGAGCATCCAAGCAATTCTTCAAGCTTTTTCTCCCCTTGGACATTTGTTGTGATTGACAGGAGAGATCTTACCAGAATAATTATAATGTTTTCTTGGTCTTTTACTGCATTAAAAAAGAATGGCCTAGGTAGTAACATTGCAAAGTTCCTCAGCTCTGCCTTGTGCAATTTTGTGTGGAGACTTTTTTAGCATGACATCCCAAAATGAAGAAAAGTTTATCTTAAATGATCCGTCAGGTCCAATTTATTTGTGGCAGTTGGCCTGAGGCTCTCCCATTTAGCAAAACCTTGGCTGCTTTTCCATAGGCAGAGACGCTGGAAGAAAAGGCTCTTTCTGCTGCCTACAGATGCACCCATACAAAGCAATCCAGCTACCATCCCTGGCAGGACTTTGTATCCCATAGGACCATTGGCAGATGTACTGGAAGAATAACTTGAGCTTTTGCAATCTGCATACGTGCCTCCTCCTGCTGGGCAGCAGCTTCCAGCAGAAACGCGCACGACCGCATCCACGACAGCTTTGAGGAATTCTGTGCAGCCTCCTCCCCTGAAACAGCCTTGCCATAGCCAGGCCTGGGCACCAAGGGGAAGGTGCCCTTAGCCCAAGGGCTACTGCCAGCTATGAATTCCTGGCATGCACTAAAATTATGCTTGTTTCAGTTCCAGGATTTGCAGTGTTTTTCCTGAACTCCGGATAAGTGCAAGCTGCGGATGCACGGGGTGGTGAGAAAAAAGATGATTTCTGGGCTCTAGCAGTATCTGTTGCCTTATGCTTTCATCAGCTCAAGAATACATAGACTAAAAGAACAGGTGTAAAAGTGGCTTGGCAGTATCCTTCGTTACATTATAATTGATTTAATGACTGTAATTTACACTCATTCAATCAGTATTCATTTCAGATGGCATTCATATTCTCATCATTTTGGATAAATTTAGAGTGAAATATTATGAAATGCTTTACTTAAGACTAGGTATATTCCATTTGCTTGCTTTCCTATCATCTTCTTGGCTTTGAAACTATTATTAAAAACAAGCCAAACAAAAAAGGAAGGTGGGAGTAAGAGAGTGAAATGTGACATGTGCATGGCATAAACCAAGCACTCAAAAGTCAGCAATTACAGGATCAAAGGTAAAAAGCTCACAAATATTTTCTCCTTCTATTCTAACGTATAAATAGACTAATGCTGAAAATCTCTAGTTCTTTAGAAGTTACAGGCAGCTGAGGTAAGCTCATTCAAGGTCCAGATAAAGAGACTGGAATACTCTGTGCTGACAGACCCAGTTTTTTAACTAGGTAAAAGATTAGGTCATAGAGTGGCTTTTAGTCGGTTTGCATTAAGAGTGAAATTGTGTCCCTGTTTTACATTGCTCAGGATGAAGATGAAAGCAGAGTTGAAATGTTTCATAATGTTACTCTAATTTTGTCAAATGGTTTGCCACTTAGCATTTACAAGAAGTTTCTTGACTAATATTGAAACAGGAAAGCTGGACAAGATGGGCAGAAAGGAAACAAAAACTACAGGGTTCTCTGAATTTCCCCCATGTCAATCCTTTAATATTCATCTTTGTTGGTATCTTTACAAAGCAGAGGGCTGCTAGTAAACCAGACCTTGAAAACCAGATTAAATTCTTTCTTTGGTAAAAATACTAGGCACTTAGAATACATTAAATTTTGTATAGAAAGCAGCATTGTACGTATACTGTTCTCTCACACCCAGAATAAACAGCATTCTGTATGCTCCCTCTGTCACCATCTCTACTTTCCAGTCTTTGTAGGGGCCCAGTAAAAATCAGTCTCTGAAAAAATGGTAAAATCCTTTGTGATTTGATTAGAATATTCTCCTGTGATTTCCCTTTTCTCAGATGATATGAGTTTGCTAGGAACTGACCTCACCTGAGATTTGTGAACTTCTTTTCAAGAAATTGCCACTGATTACCTAAACAAAAAGATATGGGTGCCCCATACAGGTCTAAAACAGGAGCAAAGCTCCCTGACTTGTACAGATGGTAGTTTTCCTTTCCTTTCCTACAGTTTAGCTGCCATTCTGAGGGATAGGATTTTCGCCTCTAGTCCATGCTTATGAGGCTAGATAGAGAATGTAGGGGAATACTTAGATTAAAGGTCAGCAAAATCATTGGGTAGGTCTAAGTAACACTGGGTCAGTAGAGCTCACTACCAGGAAGGTTATGCCATCCACATTTCATTTTTCAGGGTGAAAGCTAGCCTTTTTGCTACTGAAAATTATGTTATATAATTAATCCTCTTGGGGAGGCAAAAGAGAAACAAAACTGAACAATAGATGTTTCTCCTTTTCATCTGGAATGATTCTATAAATTGTGCTGTTCTGTAGAAATCAATAGCTGATCTGTTAGGTGGATTAATCCCTGTCAACAGATAAAATATAAATGGAACATCACTACTGTGAATTGGGTCAAATTGCATCGGAAGTGGGTCAAGCCTTTAGGAATCCTTCCCTTCTGTTGATTATAAGTGCACAAGGTTTTAAATGCAGCTTACTGGTTTTAATCAGCAATAGCTTATGGTATAATGAATCATTGCTGTGTATATAAATACTTCATTTAGGCAGTGCTTTATGAAGATGGTATAGTAGTAGTGTTGTAAACTCTGAACCTCATCCAGCAAAGTTCTGAGTAGATCTTGAAATGCTAAATTAAGTAGGCATTCAGGACTTCGGTTCTCTGCAATCAAACCTATAATCTGACACCCAGTGCAAAAGACCTCATTTTGACCATGGCTTAAGTATTCCTCTGGGCCTGTAGCTGGTTTTAAATTTTAAGTTATTGTTCCCGAGACTCCTTTGATCTCATTGCATATAATAAAGAACCTGAACCAGTGTTAATGATAAGTACCTAATTATAGAAAATATGTTCCTGAGGCATATGAAATACAAATCCTTATGTTCTTTATGAAATACAGGGATATACCAGGTATGTGAAAGTTTGCCACAATGCCTTTTCACATGAGCATAAACACAAAAACGTGCATAGAAGTCAGTGTTGTTTGCACAGTGCCTATACAGTTACTCACATGTTATTTCCAATGTTTTTTTTGTTTGGTTCGGTGTTATTTTTGACATGTGCACAGAATAACTGTGCTTGCCAGGTGCAAATAATCTTCCAAGTTTGGTTGATAAATTTGTTTTATTCAGTAACTGAATATTACGGAGTCCATTGAAAGAGTTTTTAATTCTTGTACCCTGCTATGTAGGATTAAGAATGTAGATCTTCAGAGCTGTTCTTTAGATGTTTGCCCAATCTTAAACTCCCTGCATGCCCATCTTAACACCAGCATTTGTCTGCTCCTGCCTCATGCTAAAATATGTTACATCTACGACCTAGCACCTCAGGGCATACGAGGTGTTTTCTTACATTTCTGGATGGTTTACAGTTCCAAAAGAGCATTCTGTTAGATGCAGCTTTGCACAAGACATCTCTGTGCCTAGCAGGCAGACTACCCAGGATGGGTGCATAATTCAGAGATATTTCCATCCTCTGCTTGATGTGGAGCAGGGATTTGCTTCAGAACTTCTCTTCATTCTGAAGTTAATGAACTGCAACTGAGATGTATCTGAGGTGAATCTCTATGTCTTTCATGCTGGATCTTTTTTGCTTTGTAAAAGTAAGTAAATATTAGTTTACCATAAAGAAAGCACAGAATGACATTCCAGCATCTCAGGGATTCATCTGGAGTGAGGGGGAGCTGTGTTTAGATCCCTAATCCACATTATTCAGAGAAGGACTTTATACTCTTATTTACTGTATCTCAAAGGGATGTTCCTGCGACTGATATAGGGAGCAAAGTGGGGTCAACAGGAATTTCTCTTTCTTGTCACAAGAAAGTGTTGGGTCAATTCTAGGATATATTTGCACTATTTATTATGCCCATACTTATGTTTTATCTCGTTTCCTAGGATTTTTGATAAGCCCCATCATTGAATCTCCTGGCCGACACAACTGGAAAGAGAAGTAGAAATTTCTTAGCTTGTATTTCAGCAGTCATAGACCTTTGAAGTGCTTCTTTACCAGAAAAAGCTAAACAATTAGCTTAAATTTATTAAAATGGTTGGAAAGCTCAAGAAATAGCCTAAATTCAAACATAGTGCAACACAAGTCATCTTTGGCTGAACTCCGATTCTGTTGTTTGTGTGCTCAGCTCTATTTATTTAGGTTTTACTGAAAATTGGATTTTTAATTTTTTTTGTGAGCAGGTATTGTTTTCTTCAGTGGCCTCTTTTATGAACATTGCTTCCAAGCATTTCTTCTTTAACTCTTTTCAAATCTATCCTACTGCATATAATAAATATGAGTATATGAAGGGAATAATTTATTAGATCTTTCTTTGGTAGCATGGTCATCTCAGAAGATTAAATCTATCATACCTCTGATATCAATAAAAATTCAAATAACTTACCAAGATATTTGCACCTGAGAAAGCTGTCTTAGTCCATCATAAATAAAGATACAGGCAAATCTAGTATAAATATCAATCTTATCTTGAGCTGTGCATCTCCAGTAGATCAAGCAAATCAAGCTCTATAAGAATGCCTGTTTTCCCAAGCATCTTGACAAAGAGCCTGGACAAGTTAGTAGAGATATAGAAGTCTACACTATGCTAATCAAAGTTTGAACAGATTAATCCCACTGCATCTTCTAACTAATTAACAGTATAGTGGCTTTGAAAGGGAGGAATTAACTGCAGTAATAATAATGTGCTAAATCAAAGTCTGTTCTGTAGGTTTGAAATCTGCAGTCACATCTGCTATAATAAAGTTTAAATAATTTTCAGACACTTATTATTTACTTGTTTTAGATCTCACTGAAATACTTTGGTGCTGCTGAAAAGTAAATCAAACAAAATTAAATCTGTAATTTTGAGAACTCATCATCCTTGCTGAGAAAGCCCAAACTATTTTTTTAGTAATGTCAAATATGATTAAATTAAGGTTAAAGATTAAATTAAGGTTAAATTCCTGTTAGATGAATCACCTCAGCCCAGTGATTTGGAGAATTAAGCAAATCTGAAGACTGGTTACTCAGAACAGGACTGGTAAAGATATCACCCTGATTGACTTATTCTAGGCAGATGGTAGAAAAAAAGGCAATTTTAATTTCCTGACTTATACTGCTTAGGTGCATAAAGTTTTCTTGTAAATGCAAATCATAGTAACCTCCAACCAGTTACACCATCCAAAAACCATGGAGCTTTCAGGAAGATCACTAATGCCAGGTTCTGTTGCACTCTTTACTCTTCCCATGGCTGAGCTCTGAATGGGAAGATCCATCGGCAGGTGGAAAGGAATTCTGTTGAAGTCATGCTTCAGCATTTAGGCTGACTTTACATGTGGTTGATTTATTTCCAAAAAAATGAGCTTACTAGTTTTCTGATAGATAATGATGTGAGAAATTATTTTTATGATGCAAAAGCTCAGTTGTACCTGAACAGTGTAGTTGGGTTAGGGACTCCACAGCCTGTGAAAGGATGTGACTCCCTTGTGTGTGGTAGCTTAAGTGGGTTGAGCTTGTGGGATGTATCATCTCAGGATCTTTAGGGACAAAATGAACTTCGATAGCATAGGGATTGTGAATGTCATATCTGGGTATTGGAGACTTTATGGGCTCCCTGAAGCACATCTCTGATTGGTTTTTTGTTGTCTTAGACTTACTGGACAGCTGTGGTTGACTCTCTCATGCAGTGCCAAAGACTTTGGTATCAGCAGCATCGTGGCCTGAAGCAAGCAGAGCTAACACTTGTGACTCTCTCTTATCAAATTTATTACCAAAACAGAATATCTTTACAATTATAGCTAAAAAAGAAATTGCACTGTGTTTGACTATAAATATATAATTTTAAATCTTTCCCCTCTGCAAAATTAGTTTTAATTTTTAATATTTGTTAAGATTTATTAAATTTTGCAGAATATGGTAACCCTGTTTAATTCCTGTAAAAGTGATCTTAGAGTGATATTACAAAATTATGTTTTGCAATTTTTTGATTTTGCTTGTTAATCAACAAAAGTTGCTTGTAATTTTATTTTTAGTGTGAAAAGAAAAAAAAATCATTTATACAGAAATGAGAATATTAATGAAATATTCATAAGAACTGTAGCTGGATTTGGAGATAGTCCTTTTAAAAGTAGATTTAAAACTCTTTCTTTTAAGTGTGGTTGCTATAAAAGCTGTAGTAATATTATTGTAGAAGAACATTATCTAAGCTGGCATGGTCTTAGCAAAAATCAGTTGTGCTAATTCCAAGCAGCTTGAGCTTCAAGAGGCTTGTTGTCTTTCTGATATAGAACTAAGTTAGTCATGCCCAGATTACTGTAAGAAAATATCTCATGCAAAAGCAGAGAAATTCAAGACTCCTCAAACGCATTTTTCACCAAATTATATGTATAGTGCTCTCTTGATTAGTAAATTACACTCTGTGCTAGGTCAAGGTATAGAATGGATTATTATAATTTTGTCTAAGTCAATGGAAATTAGATAATTAAGAAGAATTGTACTGGGTTTCAGATAGCAGGTTGTTCTGTGTTTAAACTCAATGAAAGGTTTGGATGGGGTGGAAAGATTGTGGCTTTTATTAAGAAAATAGTACCAGGAAATTGAACTGCTTTGAAACAGACTTACTCAGTTCCTCTTGCTGAAATCAGGGGGCAGGTACTCACAGAACCAGTGTTAACTATTGAAGGCAATGAACAATGTATGAGCTATAGCATAAGATGGAATTAGTTTTTCCTGTCTGTTCGTTACTTAATTTTTATGGGCAAAATGAGGAAACTCAATAGGACAGAGTAATAAAGAAAAAACACCTAAATTGTTCTGGTTGGTGAATTGCTGCTTTTCAACTGGATTTTATTGAATGACACCTATAACTCTTTGGGCCTTTCCTGGAAAGCTTGAAAATGATAGCTAGATGTATGAAAGAGTCGATCAGTTTCAAGCCACTTAGACCCTCTAGATATGAAAAGATTAAGGATTTATTGACAGGTAAAGAGACCTGCAAATAATATTTTCAGTGCTCATTAAGGATGCACATGTTTCCTTGTTTCCCAGGGCTCTGGTCTCTCCATGGTTAGCTACTATAAATTTTGGAAATGCAGCATGGTGAGGCCATGTCTGTGTCTTCCTGCGAGCTCTCTGCACTTCCCATTATTTGTGCCTTCTGGTTATTGGACTCGATGCAGTTGCCCTGTGTGACTGCTGAGCTGTCTCTTGCACCTTCACATGTGTTATCCTGCCCTCTGCTCTCTCTCTGGTCTCTCTTTCAGTCCTCCTGGTCCTACAAAATATTTCTCTGCCCTATAGTACAGATGAAGTTTGAAAACAACAATGAAAAACCATGACATTTTGGCACAGGTTGTTTTTTGCTGGCTTTATAAGGGATGGCTTAGGTATATTGCCATATAAATGCAATATTTTTTGTTTTCTTTGGGGGAGTGGTGTCAAAGCCATGAAGTGATTCAATATTTTGAAGGTAGGTACATGAACTGGAAAGGATTGTGATGTTAATGGCTAGTCCAGAAGAGTGCATAAAATTCTTGTGGTAGCTTCACTGATGTAGGAAACACCAGAAAAACCATCACATGCTATCTGAATAAAATAGCAGGGGCAGGCCACACAAGGAAAAAAATAAATGATTCAGTGGGTTGACACTATCTTAATAGCAATTGCAGAAGTGATAATCACTTTCACCCTGGTTGCAGGAATCGCAACACGGGTATCATCTACTGCTCAGGTATGAACAGCATCTGCAGAAACAGTCTGTCTCCTGGATTAGGCTATGGAAGTTACAGATTATTTTCCATTTTAGTAAGAAGCTTCCATTTCTAGGAACATACCTGCTGATGCATGCCAGATTGTACTCAGCAGAGCGAGGCAAAGCGAGCTAGAGTTGAGTGTTGGTGCTGTTAGGCTGGGGAGCTGCCAAGGAGCATTGCTCTGCTCTCAATGGCACAACTGAGAGGCAGCCAGCAACTCCTCCTGCAGCAAGGCCAGAGCAGAGGAGGATGCCACACGAGCACTGTTCTGCTCAGCAGCTGTGTTGTCCCTCATGTTTACACATGCTACTGATGCATTGAGTAGTACTGTGGGCTTGTTGACTGAGAAAGTGATCTAAGCAGGGTGCTTTTGGCACAGGCAAACCTTAGAATCATAGAATTGGCTGGGTTGGAAGGGACCTCAGAGATCATCAAGTCCGACCCTTGATCCACTACCGCTGCAGTTCCCAGCCCATGGCACTGAGTGCCACATCCAGTCTCTTTTTAAATATCTCCAGGGACAGAGAATCCACCACTTCCCAGGGCAGTCCATTCCAATGCCTGATCACCCTCTCCATAAAGAAATTCTTTCTAATGTCCAACCTAAACCTCCCCCGGCACAACTTGAGACCGTGCCCTCTTGTCTTGCTGAGAGTTGCCTGGGAAAAGAGACCAACCCCCCCCTGGCTACCCCCTCCTTTCAGGGAGTTGTAGAGAGTGATGAGGTCTCCCCTGAGCCTCCTCTTCTCCAGGCTGAACAGCCCCAGCTCCCTCAGCCTCTCCTCATAGGATCTGTGCTCGAGTCCCTTCACCAGCCTGGTTGCCCTCCTTTGGACCTGCTCCAGGACCTCAATCTCCTTCCTGAGCTGAGGGGCCCAGAACTGGACACAAGACTCGAGGTGTGGCCTCACCAGCACTGAGTACAGGGGCAGAATCACTTCCTTGGCCCTGCTGGCCACGCTGTTCCTGATACAGGCCAGGATGCCATTGGCCTTCTTGGCCACCTGGGCACACTGCTGGCTCATGTTCAGCTTCCTGTCAATCCTTGTCTTAGCACGTGTTGTGGCATGCAACAGATACCATAAAACCTGGCCCCTTTGTTGTCCCTTCTCTTTCCTGGTCCTGATACTACCAGGCATTCCTGCTAAGAGGGTAACACCACTGAGGTGAGGAGAATGTCAGGAATAAGGAAAGCATTGTATCTGGAATTTGAGGGCCCCAGGTTTTCAAATATGAAAATGGGGACACAGGCACTGGTGTCACGCAAGAATTGTGATTGCTTCTGTCAGATGCGTTTCATAAGTTTCTGGCTGATGCATGGTCATAAGTTTTGACATTTTTGTCTTACAGACAGTTGGTTTTGTTTAAATCAACATTGCTTGAATCTAGAAACAAGTGATTTGTGCTAGATTTATCTAGACCTACCTTAAACTGAAAACCGTTACAACCCTTTTACATCTTGTATGTAAAAAAGCAGTTCATGAGAGCAATTGACTTGCATTCCCAGCTCCCAACAATCTCTAAAGGCTGTAGAATAAGAAGCAGCTGTGTACAACAAAGCAAAGAGAAAAAAAAATTACTTAAGCTTAAATAGCCTTTTTCTAATATAGTTTTGTGCTGGTGTTTTTAAAATTTGGGGAGATAGACTGGTCAGCAAATAGGGGAAGTACTTGCTTTTCTCAAATTTTTTTGCTCACTATATAAAATGTGTCACAGGTTATGATCCTTTGACCTTTTTTTTTCCTTTCTGTGATTTAAATTTCCATTGAATACTGTAACTAGTGAGGAATTGGCAGCAATATCGTAGATACATGTGCACTTAGGTACATACTCACTTACTTCAAATAAGGTTTAATTCCCTTGCTCCGTTTAATGGCTGTGGTTTTGATTTCCAGGATTGTCAGTATTACAGTCTGTGGGACAACTGACTTTTGTAGATAGCTTACAGTATTACTTTACTTCCAGTTTCAGTGGAAGACTTTTTGAAACATTTTTGTCTTTAAACTGTTTTTGGAATTTACTTCTTCCAGAATTCCTGATGTCCCCCTCATCTAAACCAACCTCAGATTTCTTTACTCATCCTGCATCTACAATTTTAACAGTATCTCAGACAAACAGCATAAGAGTATGTTAAAATAGTGGAACAAATATCCCTCACATTTGAAACAGTAGAATTTTTCAGGTTTTGATTCCAGTTGTAGTTAAAAACTGGCAATATTTTTTTTTGTTGTTCAGTTTTTCTATAGGTTTTTGCATCTACAGGATTCTTTTATCTAGTCTTTTGTGTCCAGCCAATTGTAGTGTCCCTTCACTGCTGTACTGTAATGCAGTGATACATGAGAAAAAAATGCAGACTTCTGCTCTCTGGCTTTAATCAGCTTCTCAAGAATTTTACCTTATATTATATTTCATTCTTATGGGCATAAATCCTGTCCTCTAGTAACAAGTGTAATGTTCAAGCTAAAATCATCATAGCTTTGTGCTATCAATTTTCTGGGCAAGATAGATTCTCTCAAAATCTTAGTGTTTCATCAGACTGTTTTCTCTCAGTACTTAAAATACCGGTTTTGATTCTGGAAACTCTTAGATGAATATATTTAATGTTATGCAAAAAAACAAAGCTAAGCTTGTGTGATCTGGTTGTGCTTTGCTGTCCGTCAGGTGTATTATATAACTGCTCTATATAAATTATTAAATCCTTTATTATTTAGAGTAATTATAATTTAATGACTGTAGCTTTTCATGAGAGTTTTTTTCTCTTAATGCAGGCCTGTTTTCTATATCTATTCAAACTCCTGATGAAGAAGTAAAAGGAAAAATTAATCAGAACTTAAAATTAAGCAGCACAATAAAGCATAATGTATTTTAGGAAAGTTTTGATACAATCGTTAAAGATAAAATCAGGGACGATCACTCAAAACTCTTCTTTGTAACTTAATCAGTTTTCTAAACTACTTTGCTCTTGGTAAAATATGCGTTGTTCCAAATTAGTACTAAAAGGAGATTACTGTTAGCTCTTTTTCCTCCTTTTTTTTTCCCTGGTGTGTGTTTTTTTGGTTGGTTGGTTGGTTTTTGTTTTTGATTCGTTGTTGGGTTTTTTCCCCCAGTGGATTAGTAATACAAAGAGATTATTAAAACAGGTTAAAGCAATTGGAGTTTTACTAAAGTAGATGCAAAACTGAGTTATTTTCCTGTAACTCTGACTTTTAATAAGTTCCAGATGGACTGTGTTTTGTTCCTCTTGATTACAAAATCAGCTTATATGTTAATAGAATATCTTACCAAATCAAAATATTTTCCTGAATGAGATTTCTTTTGAAAATACTTTTGTGGTTTTTTTCCTGCAGGTTTTATCACCAGTAGCAGTTATACTAGTTTAAAAGTAGGATGCATCCTACTCAAATGTACTAGAGGAAGCCAAATAGCATTACCAGCATGAAAAAATATGTACCAGGATGAGTTATATTCCCATTTGGCTGTTATATCAGTACACTATCATATTACTTCTCAAAAGTCTTCAGGCCTCATCCTGATATTCAATTCAGATACACTTAAATCTCCCTCGAAAAAGAATGTCAAATGGAAATTGATAAAATGATGAGTATCTTTGTAAGGGTATACTGGGCTGGGTGGGTACAGAACATTTCGAATGCTTGTTCATCAAAACTCACCACTTCTTTTGTAGATCACCAGTGTCCCATCAGATTATCCATCTCCTGTATCTGACTCTTGGAGCCTGTGAAAACTAAGAATGGCATGGTTATTTTTTCTAGTTGCCAATATTTCATACAGAGATTTCACCTCTTCCAATGCCTTAGGGCAGGGAGCTTCACAGCTTCACCACTTGTACCCCTAAGCCAGTGCCCCAGGTTTTAAGTTCCTTACAGATATGCTTATGGTACTCTTCCCAGTGGGCACCCCAAACTTTCAAAACTTCTCAGGAGACCTCTTGGGGGTCAGAAAGATAGGTAAGAAATGAAGGCTTCAAAAAGGAATTTCCCAGTAGCCACTTTTGCTTACAAAACTACTCAAAACAGCACTCCCAAGATGCTTTTTCTCACCTTATGAATCATGAAATTCTTGTTTTTTCTGGGCGTCCTGGGCTTGTGTATTGTTTCTTGTTTTCTCACTCCCTAGTGTGCCATCCCTAAAAGTATCAGTGACAAGCCAGTCCCCGGTGGGGAGCACAGCTCCCTGAAGACAGGGAAATATAATCTGTGGTCCCATGTGGCTCTGAGCCCTGAGCCAACCTTCCTCATGGGGACCTGATCATCAGGGGAGGGATAGAGCTTTAGAGGCTTATTGTGTGTGACTTCCTGTGTGTTTTTCAGTGCTGACTGTCGTGTTCATCTCCACACAGGAAGCTGGAGGAGCGATCTAGGGGAGCATCATCCCTTGTGGTCCTTTTTAGTCTTCTCTCTGTCTCCACAGGGAGTCACTTTCAGATACAAGTTATTACATAAGTGGGCTCTTTGTTTTCTATTTCTTTTTTTTTTTTATTATTTGTATTTTTTCTGGAATTCTTCCCCTACTCTTACTGCATCATGTACCTGGAATGAACCAGTCTGCATGAGTCAAAACTGGCTTTCTTGTACAATAAAAAACCCAGACAGCTACCGTACAAATTGCAAGACAGAGAAGAGCATAGTATTTGCAGCTTTGTATAAATGTGTACAATGCTGTCTCAGCTACCTTATTTTGTATCTCAGAATGAGAGCAGTGGGAATTCTGCATTTGGGGTTGACCCTGAATCATGAGGAAGATATTCAAAGCCCTCTATGTGCTGCAGTGTTTTCACAGGCCACCTGGTGTAATGACAAGAGTGGGTATTCAAGGACATAGTAGTTCAGATCCAACCCTCGCAATACACACTGCTGCTGTTGCTGCTCTCCTCCCATCTCAGGCATGGTAATGGTGAAACTCGAACCTCTGAATAATGCACTCTGAAAAAGTGTAAGGAAGAAGCCAGAACATCTTGTTTTCTGACCTCTCAGCTGAAGCAGACCAGGCACTGCCTGCTGCGAGGCTGCTCAGCATGTGTTGAGCCCACTCCTCCCAGAGGAGGGGAAACACAGCCCTGACAGATGGACAGGGAAGGCCCTGATCATGTCATCGTAGGTATGCATCCAAATGTGCCATAACTGAACCTTTTTTTTTGTCTCTTCTTCTGTGTGAGTTAACCAGAAGGCAGGCAGACCTTGCTGAGCAGAGAGAAAGCAGCCTTGGACCTGGGAGGTCTTCAGGGAAGCCAGCCCAAGCCTCTGGGTCTGCACAATTTGAATTCCTAATGCTTCCACTGTAGAAAATGGACTAGTGTAGCAGAGCAAAGGTACTTAAACACACACAAGATTAATAAAGGTCTGTCATTATTTAATGATTGAGAAAATTCCTTCTAGTAGTTTCTATACATGCAATAAAGAGATAAAGAAGTTGCTGGGAACCTCTGCCTTCTCCATATCACTTGTCACCAGTTCTCCTCTTTCTTTTCTGAGGGGGCCCACACCTTCCCCAATCTTCTTTTCTACCACTAATATACCTATAGATTTTTACATTATTCCCCTTGATCTCTCTGTCTAGATTTAATTTTAGTTTTGGCTTTTCTTACCAGGTCTCCTGCTGCTCAGGCAGCTTTCTTGTATGTCCCCCACTCTCTGTCCTTTCTTCCACTCCTTGTAAAGTTTCTTTTTGTGGGCTAGTGTGTCCAGGAGCTCCCTGCTTATCCCAGCAGTTCTAGCATTCTTTCCTTCCTTTCTTCCTCTTTGTTGGTATGCTTTGCCCCTGGACATGGAGAAGGTAATCCTTGAATATTGACCAGCTGTCCTGGGCCCCCTTTCCCTCCAGAGCTTCATCCCATGGTACTCTGGCCAGCAGATCCTTGAAGTGATCAAAGTCTGCATGCCTGAAGTCCAGGGCTGTAAGCCTGGAATACATCCTCCTAGTTGCCCTGAGGATCTTAAATTCTAGCACTTCATGGTCACTGCATCCAAGGTTATCCCTGAGCCTCATGTTGCTCACCAGCCCCTCCCTGTTGGTGAGAACAAGATCCAGCATAGCACCTTTTTTTGTTGGTTCTTCTACCATTTGGAGGAAGAATTTGTTATGTATGCCCTCCAGGAACATCCTGGATTGCTGGTGTCTTGCTGGTGCCTCCAGCAGATGTCAGGATGGTTGAAATCCCCCATGAGGATAAGAGCCTGTGATTGCAAAGCCACTTCTAGCTGCCACAAGCCTCATCTGCTTGGTTCTGCTGGTCAGACAGTCTGTAGCAGACTCCTGCCATAACATCACCTTCCCCTACCATCCCTTTAATCTTAACCCATATGCTCTCAAGGATCTCATTGTCGTTCCCCAGGTGGAACACCACCAATTCCAGCAAGTCACTGATGCAGAGGGTAACACCTCCTCCCCTCCTACCCTACCTGTTCTTCCTAAAGAGCTGGTATCCATCAATCCCTACGTTCCAGTCATGGGAATGATCCCACCAAGTTTCAGTAAAAGCCACTATGTTATAGCTATCCAGCAGCACCGTGGCCCTTAAATAATCCTGTTTATTGCCCAGGGTCCATGCATTCACATAGAGGCACTTCAGCTGGACTGGCCATGTCACCCTCTTGTGCAAATCCCCCTTGATTCCCATTGGGGTGTCCTGATGCATCATCCCTACCTTCTCTCTGGGCAACAAGTTGAGAGTCCCTGCTAGCACTCCTTCCCTCTGCCCTTGCTGTGCTGCCCCACTGTTTGTCACAGGCAAGCATGGGATTATTAACCCGTTCCCCCATCAAACCTAGTTTAAAGCCCTGTGAATGAGCCTTGCCAAATCCTGCCCTGGAATCCTTTTCCCCCTTTGGGACAAGTGCATCCCATTAGCTGCTCACAGCTCTGGTGCCTTGTGAACTGCTCTGGGGTTGTAAAATTCAAAGCCTTGTTGATGACACCAGTCCTGGAGGCATGAATTGACGTGTTGGCTCTTCCTATATATTCCCTCATCCATCACTAAATTAAAGGGATGGAGGATAACACAACTTGAGCTGCTCATCCCTTAACCAGTTGCCTCAAGACCCTGAAATTTCTTTGAACTGATTGTGATCCTCTCATTGTAACATCATCACTACCCACCTGAAAGACCAGAAGCAGGCAGTAATCAGAACTCACAGGGTTGGGAAGTTTACCTCTCATGTCCTTTAGCTGGGCACCAGGGAGACATGAGTTGGTTCAGCCTGCGTATGGGGCCTTCTGCTCCCCTCAGCAGGGAGTCACCCACAACAATGACCCTTCAGTTTTTCTTTTCAGGGTCAGTTTTGATGGCTGGCTTGAGGTGAGTCTGCCCTGCTGGCACTTCTGGCCTTTGTCAGTCCTCATCCTTGCTCACAGCTCCTAGAATAGAGTCTCATAGCTGTTCTGCAATGGCACTATAGGTGGTGTGCTTCTCAAAGGAACATCCTTTCTCCATTTGTTTCATTTCTTTTGTCAGGAAGAGACCTGTTCCTGTTGACCTTGCTCGTGTGGGTTACTACTAGAAGGCTGGGGAGCTTGCTGATGAGAGGATATGGAATCTTCTGTTCCACTAAGAGTTACCTCCCTTTCCATTTCTGTAGTGATCTGTTTGTGGTAGTGGTCAGTTTGCCTCTCACTCTCCCTATTCACTTCACCCCTGAGCTCCATCGCTTCACCTTGGAGCTGTGCCACACAGCTGAGCAGGTCATCAACCAGAGTTGGCATTTCTCCCTGTTGCCAGTGAAAGGCTGTGGCATTCCTCACAGACTGTGGCTTGGATACCAATATCCTTTTTTGTGTGTGCCAGGACTACAGTCTCCTTCCTCCATCACTCCTTAAGTAAATGACCAGTGGTGTAAATAATGTACCAGTGAGTAAATAATGGTGGTGTTATCAATTCAGGTTTAAGAAGGGATTGTTTTAAACTCAAAGTTATTATTTTTTTATTTCATTATGTAGCTCTTCGATACATAATATATATACCTAAGATACTCCGGTATTAAATCCACAGGAAATATATTACTGAATTTCCATGCAGAGCTAAAAGTCACTATAACAAACAAAGTAGCAGATGTATAATCAGGGAGGTAAAGAAATTATGAAAATAAAAGGTAAAATTAATTTTTATCAGCTTTAAAAATGCACGTGCTTGAACATTTTATGGAAAATGGAGCCCAGGAGGCCAACCACAAAAGACGTATGGCCAGAAGGGTGAGGGAGGTGATTCCACCCCTCTACTCTGCTTTTGTAAGACCACACCTGGCATACTGTGTACAGCTTTGGAGTCCCCAGCACAGGAAAGATATAGACCTGTTGGAGAGGGTCCACAGAAGGGCCACAAAGATGATCAGAGGGCTGGAGCACTTCTGCTACAACGACAGGCTGAGAGACTTGGGGTCGCTCAGCCTGGAGGAGGCTTGGGGGAGACCTTATAGCATCCACCCAGTACCTGAGGGGACCTGCAGGAAAGCTGGGGTGGGGCTTTTCACCAGAGAATGTAGTGATAGGACAAAAGGTAATGGTTTTAAACTGAGAGAGTTTAGGTTTAGGTTAGATATTAGGAAAAAATTCTTCACCATGAGGGTAGTAAGACACTGGAATAGGTTGCCTAGGGAAGCTGTTGATGCCCCTTCCCTAGAAGTGTTTAAGGCCAGGATAGATGGGGCCTTGAGCTACTTGGTCTAGTGGGAAGTGTCCCTGCCCAAGCAGGGGGGTTGGATCTTGATTATCTTTAAGATCATTTCCAACCCTAACCATTCAATGATTCTATGATAAAAAACTTCACGAGCTATAAAACTGATAGATTTTTATGAGTTCAGGATACTAAATGACATTTTATGTGCTGCTTGCATACTTGCTTGCTATGTCCTGCTGACTAAATACCATCACTAATGTAGTGAATTAAGCCCAGGGTAAAGACTTCTTAGCTATATAAACTTCTTTCATAACTCAGGATTTCCTGTGTGTTGTGTGCACTGTAATCCAGGAATGTCAGAAATATAACACCAGACAAGATCTTAAAATGAAGGAAATTGTTATGCAGAGGTTAAAAGATTAAGGTAACATTTCTTAGGGCAAAATAGATTTTTAACTATAAGTAAAAGGATAAAAACTGTGGTAATTCAAATCATTGCAGAGGTAACATTTTTCTTTCTTTATTCTTCCTTTTCTGGCAGTTTCTGTCAATTAATAATTTTCTATCTGATGTGGTATTTTCTTCCATATTTGAACAGTGATTCTTAATCTCAGCATTTCTGTCTTTAAACAAAGAACTGTTGCCTGCAACTGAATATAATTCATGAAAAAGGCTTTGCTCATTCATTATGTATAAGCTTCTCCTATGATTTTTGTTATAAATTGGAAACGTTCAATGTTTATTGGTTCTAGGTGATATGAGATAAGGAAAATGGAAAAGCTTCCCGTTCCTGTTTGACAATGATATATTACAAAAGTTAGGATTGCATTAATTTGCTAAAGGTTTCTACAGGATCCACAACGTGAAATGTTGCTGTATTCATTCTGAAGGAAATAAGCTTTCATGACACTTGGTTTAATTCCGTATTGTAAAGGCATTTAAAACAGCATTTCCAGCTTATGGGATAGTTTTTTATTTTGTGTAATGGTTTTCAAACTGAGTGACACAAAGGCAAGACAGGTTAGAAGACACTTTTCAGGCAATTTGCACAGGAGTCACTGAAAGATGGGCACTGTTCTCAGATTTACCATCAGGTTGCAGTCTCCAGCTTAGGTTTTTTTGACTCCTTGTGTTCAGCCCATCTCCTTTCTTGGGACTCGTTCTCTGGATACTGTCGGTCACAGGACTGCTGTCACTCACTGTGACACATAAGCTTTTTAAGCTGTGTCTTAAAGCTGTGTCACTTTATCTTAAAGTGCTAAAGAAAAACATTCACACTTTGAAAGAGAATGTGACCAGAAGCCAAAGTGGAAAAGAAGGCAGACTCAGGAAACCATAATGTAATGTGTCTGTCCACCCTTTGCCTTGTCTCTAGCCAGAACCTCTCAATGAGTTGCCTGTTGTTTGTGAATGGCGAATTTTCATGTTGGTTAAATGTGTCTTTTAAAGTGTGAGTACTTGTGCAGTGGCATGGTTTTCAATTCATAAAGATTAATTTGAAATTTGAAATTAAAATATTTCTAAATGTGTCATTCTGTTGCTAGGGAGCATTAAGCATCCACTGGAGGTTGTCCAATGGAGAGCTATGAGGATGATTAGGGGACTTGGACATCTCTCCTATGAAGAAAGACTGAGAGAACTGGAGCCTTGAGGAAAAAAGGCTAAGAGGGGATCTTATTAATGTCTATTAGTATCTGAGGCGTGGGTGTCGGGAATAGGGGGTCAGTCTCTTTTTGGTGGTGCCCAGTGATAGGACAAGGAACAATGGGTATAAGCTAGAGCATAGGAAGTCCCACCTTAACATGAGAAAAATGTATTTACTGTGAGGGTGACAGAGCACTGGATCAGGCTGCCCAGAAAGGTTGTGGAGTCTCCTTCTCTGGAGACTTTCAAAACCTGCCCTAGGTGATCCTGCTTTGTTCCTTCCAAGCCCTAGCATTCCATGATTCTGTGACTTCAGGTAGGTATTGTCCATAAGTAGTTTCACCTGTTGGTGGCCACTCGGGCATTTTTCAAAATTCTTGAGATCTGATGAGTAAATATTTCCCATAGCTGCCAGCAGTCCTGCTGGACTGTGTGGAATGGATGAGGAACAATGTGCAAGAGCAAAAGGAATCTGTTGTACCACAAGGTTTCACAATATTGGGTTCTGGCTGCTAAGTGCTGAATATGCAGCAAGATGTGCTTAGCATCTCATCACTCCCACTGAATCGTGTGGTTAAGCAAGAGGGGCAGCTGACACAGAGTGGGAGAAGGGATGGTTAAATTAATGTCAGAGGAAGGATTTCAGGGAATATAGTTATAATTTCCTGACTGGAGAAGCGGGAAGAGCTATGTAAATCTGTTTTAAAAACTTTTCAAGGAGAAGGAAACACAGAGGCAGCACTGCATGCAGGGATTTTTTTTCAGGACAAACTGAGAACTAGATATTATATATACTTCCAACTATAGGTGATGTCATTTTGTCTGCTGCTTCTAAATTGAAAATATCATAAGTTTCCTTTAGATGAGAAGCCTCAGTGAGGCTTATCTGGAGAATAGTCCATAGTAAGTTCATTGAATTTACTTTAAAATTTACTTTATATTGGTTGCAAAGTGAATAATCATCGCTTGAACATGTTTGTAGTTCTAACTTTATGAAGAGCTGCAGATGTTACAAAGTATTAGTAGTGTCAAGCTACAGTAAGATGTTTAGAGCTTTGAGATCCTCATTTTTCATTTTGAGCCATGCACTTTAGGCACAAGAGTGATGTTAGGCACACCTGATCATATGTCTTTAGACAAATTAGGTAAGCTAGACACCCTGTTTTACATTGCTATAATCACTAGAGGTATGGGAGTTAATGAATGCACTCACGTATCAATATATTTTAATTTTTTTGTAACCTTGTAGGATACGTAATTTCAGGATTATTATTGTAGAATGTATTATTTCAGGGTGCTGTTACTAATACAGGCATAAATTATACTGATGATTATACTGGGTTATATGTGTTTATGTTGGCTTAACTGCTGTGTGCATAAAGGAAAACAAGGAAATCCCTGTCACATCCCTCACGTACTTTCTCTCTTTCTTTAACATCTCCCATTAGAAAATATCTTCATGAGGCATGAATAAGTACATGTGAAAGGAACTGAAAGTATTCATAGTCTCATTTGAAAATTCTCAATGTAAATGTAAGTGGTTAGAAGTCATACTGGCTTCTGGTTACTGGTTACTGGCATAACACTGCTTTCCATTTTGGTTAGTGGGGTTTTTCTTGTTTTTTTTTTTTACTCAGTGAATGTAAGTTGCAGGATTATTTTTGCTCTTGTTCAATAGGAACACGTGACTACCTGATACGCAATTAAAATTTCATTTTATTAGCTTTGTGAAATACGATCCAATTATTTAAATGGTAGGGTGTCAAATTGTCTGGAGTTGCTTAAAGTGGGCTATAAAATTCTGTAATAAAGCATGTAGAAGAAAATATTTTAATTCACCTTCAAGAATAGTTCAGTTCTTTGTTGGCAGAAGGCTTTTATCTTGTCCATATCAGTAATCTCTTCTGTGACAATTAATTAATGACAAGGATTAGTTGTTTATAGTGGTGTTAAATAGGCATAATTTTCAGTGCCATATTTCTGGGCCAATTTCCTTTAGGTTGGTTAGTTTTCATACTTTTCTGTTCCTATGTGAAAGAGCACCTGTGTATTCAAGTCCTAAAAGCACACCTTTCCTATCATGGTGTGGAAAAACACCTCAAAACCCAAGTATTTTTCCCCTCATACTTTTCTTCCCCATTTAAACCTGAGCAGGAGGGGGTTCAATACACTCTCTCCGTAACAGTTATGGAAAGATCAAGTTAAAAATAATGAAAGCTCTACAGAAAGAAGAATGTTTTATTCCAAATATTGTTTAAAGCACTTTGTTGGTGTATTTTAGGGAGTTCCACTTCCTCCTGTCCTTTTGCTGTTGAACACATAGAGATTTTGACAGATATGAGCTATGTTATACAAACAATATACTGACTTGAATAATTCAGAATTTCCAAGGGGAGTTCAAATGAATGATATATAAATGATGTATAAAATGATATGTAAAAAGCAGAACCTGGAGTAGCATGCTTAACTATGCTGGCCTGTGCAAGAACAGAGAGTCATACTGCTGCCTCCTTATTTCCTTTAATTAATATTTGGAGATCACTTGGTAACTAATCATCACTTGTGCTTCAGGAAATGAAAACCCAACAGCTGTAGTTATACTCCTTGCTGAGAGTACAAAAGAGCCCAAAGACTTTATGTCTCTGCCCCCCTGTAATCATACCAGAATATAGATAGAATACCCTTAATCTCAAAAAAAAAAAAAAAAAGTTTATTTTCCTCATAGATTCCTTTCTACAATTTAACTAAGATAAAATAAAGATATTTGGTATCTTTATGGCTTTTCTTGACTTCAGACACTTGGCATGTGCTCTAGGAACTGTCCTTTGCCGTTTGCAAGGTATAAGGCATTGATAATGTGGTTCCTAGGTATAAAAACACTGTTTTTTCCCACACTCCTAGGTTTCTAAGTCCAAAAAAATTTCACTGTCAGCACAGCCTGCCATGGGCCCAGCTCCATTCCTACAAGGGTTAGCTCGGGATACTCAGGCTAGCTAGTTGTAGGTTACCCCATCTGTGTTGGACTGGGATTTACCATCATGGGCACGTTTACTTTATCTACAAAGGAAGCCACGTAAGAATTTTCAGATGTCAAAAAGGAATGGTAGTGTATGTCCCATGAAGCAATCACAGGAAAAGTTTCTCACTTGCAGTACCTTAGTTAGGCCATAGATTTGTTCTCTTTCGTGTATGCTTCCCTACCTATTATATTCTTCTTATGTGCAGTCTAGTCCCGGTGAGCTCTCCACACAGAAACGCTTGTGGAGCATTAATTCTTTTCTCTTTGCTGTTCATCAGAACTATCAGGTGTAGCCTCTTGCTGTAAAGTTGTGTCTAGGCCAAGACTAAGGTCTGTATCCTCTCAATTTGGTTTACATAGGTGCTGGCATCAAATGTGCAAAGTGGATGTCTGTGTGCATTCTGGTGTTTGCATTTTTTCTCTCTAGATTAGGTTTTAATATTATAGACCTACAGGTGCTAGCTGTTATGCTAAAATCCAGCTGGGAATGAATCAGTTCAGGATTTAGCAGTTAACATTTTAGCTTTTAGATGACTGCAGGGAAGATTTTATTGTTTAAGGCTGCTAAGTGTTTATGCATAGGTCTATTTCACAGAGAATTTTCAGACAGCGACAGAAAGTATAAACTTATATTTACTCTTAAGAGTATGTAATACTGTGTGGATGGGCTTTGTGAAACTGCTGCTGGACACCAAGGGATTTTATTCAAAACTAATCTTAGGGCCCCATAAGTGGGTCATGCTCATGTCAAAGGCAAATCTGTTTTCAGAACTGCAAACTCCAGCTTTTCAATGGGCAGTAGGAAACGCTTTGGTATCCCTGCCAGGTTTGCAGCCCAGTCTACAATTTTGTGTAAACAATTTTAACAATAAGAAGTGTGGTTTATGTAAGGAAAACTTTTGTGTCCTCTGAGCTCACAGGTTAGTATTAATCAGCCTGCAGATTTTACTAAAATGAGCTGCCTGCCCCACTCAGCAGAGCTGAACAGGCACAATCACTTTGAGTGAGAAAGGAGGAAAGGTTAATGTGAAGCTGTTGGGTGAAATACAATCTTTTCAAATTTGCCATCTAGTTCAAGATCATCAGCACCCCAAATCAGTGTCACAAATAAGGTCATGGGCTCAGAATTTAAATGTAAATTGGGTTTGCTCATGCCCAGACATAGAGGCCTGAAAGGAAATTTCTGGCTCTGCTGAGCTAGCTCATCAAAGCCAGTGTGTCTCTGGTTTGTAAGGCTCTGGTCAAAATGTAAAAGTTTTAGTGTAACTGATAATTTTCCAAGTTTCTAGACTGCTAAGCAATACCAAACCTCCAACAGTAACAGCAGAAATTAATTGATGCCAGATGTCATCAGAAGAGTGGGACAAATGTGTGCCAGAGTTCCAGCTACAGTGCCAAGGCAGCAGCCAAACAAATTAGGCTCCTATATATCTGCATTATTCTGCTCTGTTAGGTACATGAAGGCCATATATGCCATGATAGTCCCAAAATAGCAGAGGAGTGTCACAGTAAAATTTTAGCTCAAGTGCATATTGGTTTTAATTATGTAAAGTAGTATGGTTTGCAGTCAGGGTACTAATGAGTTGCTAATTCCCAGTCAGAATACGAGGTTAGATTCCCAGTGTATCTATTAACTAGCCAGTCTACTCCATACTGGCTGGAGCCGGCCACTATGACTCCCCTGGGAAATACTTCACAAACTAAGATGTCCCAGTTGTTTAATGGGAGTGAAAAGTGTGATTTAGCTGTTTCTGTTCCCCCAGCAAAATATTTTACACGGTGTGAGCCCTTCAATATTGCTCTTCAAGTGTGTGCTCTTCAATATTGTGTCTATGCACAGCGACAATTCCCTCGTTATGCAAATGAGTTCTGAAAAATACCTTCTGTTCCTTTAAAGAATCAGAAATATTTCTTTTAATGATGTTAGCTGTCTGGCATTCTGCTTTAATAATTCATGCACTTCAGGAATATTTCTTTTCCTTTTGACATACTGTCAAAAAAGAAGGCAAAAACCAGATAAATAATTGAGAACATGTGAACTGCCATAAACAATCGCTCTTGTTTCTTTCTCTGCAGAAAGAAAGGAAGTCAAAGTGGGAGAGTACAACGCTGTGGCTGACACACTGGATATATTCAACGACCACATCAGGTTCCAAGGTAGGACAGAATACTGGAAAGGAATACAGGAATTACACAGAGAAACGTATGTAGTTTGCAAGACTGCGTATAGTTGAACAACTATTTTAGGATTTTTAATATCAGGATGCTATGACAGTATAAAGAGAAGAGGATCCAAGTTGTGCTTAAAAAAAAGTAGAAGGAAAATTCTAAAAAAACCTGAAACAAAACAAAACAAAACAAACCCTGCCATGTTTTGATGCTGCTTTTTGATGATGGTGTTGTTGTTCCAATGACTAGGACAAATTCAGATTTACATATGTACTCAAATATTCTTTGATATTTCAGCAAGGTGCAGATATGACTTCTATTTCACCTCAACCAACCAGTGCTGTCCTAGATTCATCCCCATTTCCCATTCTTCCAGTTCATCTCACCTGAAGGAAACACAAACAAGAGAGGTTAATTTCCTTTTAGGCATGTCTGTTCGGCAGTTAGAAAATATTTTTTCATTATACCAAGGGTAGATTTAAAGTGTCCCATATGAAACAGAACTAGAGAGGGTGTTCAGCCCAGTAGTACTCCAAAGGGCCACACCAGGCTTGTGCTGGTGTATCTTCTCACCATTTTTAATCACATGCTGAAAGTTGGAACTTCCTTTACCTTGTCAGCTGAAATGAATTTTAAGGGACTCTTCTGTTGAATATAGACATATTCATTCTTTTTAAAGCTAATAATTAATATTTACTCATGAACTCTGATATAGTGCAATTCAGTAATGAAAGTTAAAGTCAGTTTCTTGAGATCTGTGTCATTTTACCTGAAAGTGGTGGATGAGTATCAAGATGCTATATCCCATGGTCTGCTACATCTGCCTCCAGTGTCCCAATACCCAAGGTTTCATGACCATGACTGGAGATTCACTGCTGTGATATAATCCTTGAATGTTTGTCCATCTGCTGGAGCTTTCCACTTTTCCTTTTGGTATCCTGTGATGGACTTAAAAGAGCACAGCTACCATTCACCTCTTTTATTTCTCTGGAGAACGAGGCTTTGGAAATAAGGAGTATAGAATCTGTTCCAGTTGCATATAACTGGTACCCAGCAGATTATTTTTGCTACAAGGAGGAACTGATGGTGTATTTGAGTACTGATTTAATTACCATTAATTTCCAGAAAACATATTCAGAATGAATGAAATAACAGGAAACAGATTTTGTCTCTCCAATACGGACAGTAGATGATGAGAAAATTTGTCTGTTAAGGTGTTTTTCAGGATCAGATTCCAAGTTCTTGTTCTCCCTGCGCCTGGTGTTTTTTCCACCCATAGCCTGTCTCATGTTTGTCTTAGGATGTATTTCATGACTCACAGGGAAAATTCTCCATTAACTCCATAACACCTTAGCTTTTCATTGATGCACTCATGCATTTGGTGTGGAGGACATTGTTTTGTTCATCTTTTGTTCACAAAAAAAATCCTAGTAGCTTCAAGTATTTGAAATAGAGTAGTAAATATAGCTTTAGTAAATATAAATATAGTAGTAAATATAGTTTTAAAACCATTGCATAGAATTGCAATCACAAGAAAAATAATTCATTTTATTAGAAGCAAGAGAATTGGATGGCTGTTGCAAATATAAGAAAATACATTTTATAGAATCACTGTTGTTCATATTAGTGAATACAATTAATCAGTATACTCTGTCTCTTTGAGATACAGCATGATGAGTTTTTTCTTTAATATTAGATCTTATAAGCAGGCATGTGCTTTGTTTTATTTTTGACTTGCAGTCCATTGCCTAATATTTTCGAGTGTAAAGCACAGTAAAGACATTCTCTGAGGTGAAAAGAGGAAAAACTCAGGTATTTTTCTCCAGTATGAAATCATCAAACCCCTTTGACTGGCGCTTTGTTGTGATCAACTGAAAGGAAATTTTTTTGCAGAAATGTTGAGCATAAAGACCAAAAGATATCAAGTTTCCATTGTCTGAATTGTTTCAGATTAACTGGTAAGGATAAAACTATTTTATTGTGTAAAGCCTTGGCTCTTCTTCTAGCTGCAGAAGCAGAAGAGTGGATGTGAAATTTAGCTATGGCAGCTGCTAGTCAGTCACAGCTCTGTGATCCGTGGGTCCATAAGCTCTGCTTGTGCAGTCATTTTGGGAAATGAAGCTTCTCAGCCCCGTGCAGTTCTCACAGCCCCATGGAGAGCATATGTGAAAGGACAGGCTGAGGCAATGTAGGGCACACAAATCCCTTTCTGAAAGAAGATAGTGATGCAAAAGGCCTTTTCCCAGTCCCTGCAAGAGGGAAAAATGTTGCAAGCAGGCAAAAGGGAGTGTGGGAAGTAGGGGATGCAGACATTAACTGCAGTTGCTGGAAAGAAATTCTGCTCATTAAACCAAGAAGCCTTTAATTAGTGGAAGCTGATTGTCGATCACGCACATAGCTGTAAACATAATTTCTAAGTTCACACATTCAAGTCCACATCTGCAGGGATTTGCAAAGTGGGTCTGTCCCTGTAAAACCTTTGCTATCCATTTTTCCATATTGTTCCATCCTGTAGATTCCTACGGTAGCGCTAATAAACTTGCACACCCACCGCTCCTCTCAGGGGCTTCCCCTACCCTGCCCACAGCCCAGAACCCCAAATCAGCCTCCTGGGGCAACCAGTCTTTGCCCAAACGATGCCACCACCAAGGCTGTGGTAAGGTACCTTGACAGGCCATTTGAATTTGGCTAGGAGGTAATGAGAGTCTCCTGAGAAACCATGCCTTCTTGTTTTCTATTCATTGCTCTGTCAATTTTTAAAAAAAGCATAACCTCCTGGTAGAGTTCATAGTCACAGTATGTATTTTACTGTTTATTTACCCTTAAAAATGAGGATCTTTAGCATACATTTTATGGGGTTCAGCAGTAGGGTTTTGCTGTGTTTTTTCTTCCAAAGATTATGTTTACCTGCTCCGGAAATAGAAATCTCCTTATCAATCAGTGTCATTAACATATGTTCATAAAATTCAATTATTTTATCAGCTACTGGTGAAACTAATTTGCTCAACCTATTAAATCCAGGTATAGTGATGAGGAGAGTTCCGTATTTTCTTACAAAAATTCAACATCTGGCTGAGCTTTAGCCTTTCTTTTCTTCTTATTATTCTAGGACTTGAGCCTCCAAAGGACAAAACAATTATACAGGAGGAGCTACGCAAGATCTCCCTGCCTCTCTACAGCATTCTTTCAGCCCTCACCATCCTAGGAATGATAATGGCCAGTGCTTTCCTATTCTTTAACATAAAAAACAGAAATCAAAAGTAAGGCATTTATGCTATTTCTAGGACTATTTCTTTCATATTTAAATGCCATGTTTGTAGATTCTGTCATCTATATGTCTGCGTGTGTGGAAAATGTTAAAAACTGTGGAAAAGTATTTTAGAAATCTTTAATTCAAATCATTATGTACTGAAACACATTGTCTGTCTTGTAGAACAAGTAATTTTATACTGTCTAGAAAGTGGTGGGGTGATTTTGGTTTTTGGTTTTGTTTTCTTTTAATTTATGTTTGACTGCCTGCTCTTAACATTAGCCCTAGCTAATTAATCCTTTGGTAAAATCTTTTTACTAAGCATTCAAAAACTAGAAACAATGCCAGACTTTATAAAAAAACAAAACATCAAGTACTGTGCATGCCTATAGATTTCACAGAACTCTATAAGAATTGTCATCTGTTTGCTGGGTTACAAAAGCTCTTCTTTATTGCTCTTATAACCTAGTAGTAATCTTTTCTAATGCACTATTGTCTTTTGTCCGTAGACTAATAAAGATGTCCAGTCCCTACATGAACAACCTCATTATCCTTGGAGGGATGCTTTCTTATGCATCTATTTTTCTTTTTGGTCTTGATGGATCCTTTGTCTCTGAAAAGACATTTGAGACACTCTGCACAGTAAGTAATTTCATATATTCTACTTGAAAATAGTCTTGCAGGAAGCTCTGTGAGAAATGCAAACAGAAAAGTTCAGTAGTTGGATGTCTTATTCCATTTAATCACTGATTCTCCTAGTTCTTTCTTGGGATATTTTCTGGGACCAAATTCTGTAACATATGCAAAGCTACTTTATTATTAATGAAAGCTTCAGGTACATTGGGATTTGGCCTCAGACTAAAAGAGTAGACTTACTTTTTCATTTTGAAATTGCATCTCTGAAGATGATTTATTAAATGTTGTGTTCATGGCATGACAACTAGTAATATCTGTGAAGCTGCTTTATTTTCTTTATAGGTTCCCTATTTTTTTATACTGCATGACTACTGCTTGTCCAAGTCTATTTACTCAGTCTTTTTGGCTCAACTTCCAAAGACTTCCACTACTACTTCCAGGCTATAAACCCACACAAGCCTGGATCCATGTAGAATCAAAACAAGCAATTCTGAAACCAAATTAAATATCTTCTCCTAGAAGCTTTTAATCTCTTAGTTGCTCACTGTAATAAGGATGTTTCTGTGATTTGGATTTCCTGCATGAACTGGCAGGGGGTTTGGTGTCAGTTATTTTCTTG
Organism: Heliangelus exortis; assembly: GCF_036169615.1. Classification (NCBI taxonomy): domain Eukaryota; kingdom Metazoa; phylum Chordata; class Aves; order Apodiformes; family Trochilidae; genus Heliangelus; species Heliangelus exortis. The sequence goes on from NC_092423.1 coordinate 89,257,799, forward strand.
CCAGTGTTGGAAGCTGACTGCACACTGCAACCAGGCACCACTTCTGACTATGGTACATTCTCAGCTTCAGTATCAGAAGAATTTGTGCATCTAATACCTAGATCATTAGCTAGGATTCCATGCTAAATTTTGAATATTGATTGTTACGAATTATCTCAGAGAAATAGTGGTTTGACAACAAATTGGAAAGCTTTAAAGTGTGAGGAGCAAAGACTCAAATACTTTAAGTCAATACTCAAATCTCATCCCTAGAGATATTCAAAGTGAGACTTGATGAGGCTCTGAGCAACCTGATCTATTTGAGGGTGTCCCTGCTTACTGCAGGGGGTTGGACTAGGTGATCTTTAGATGTACCTTGCAGCCCAAATTATTCTATTATTCTGTTCCTATGATAATAGGAAGTGGGAGAAGCCAACATCCATTTTGTATCCAGAAATTATGTCCTTTTTTTACGCACCAGCTTCTAATGGAGCAGAAGTGTAATCAGGAAAACAGCTGTTGATTTCAAAACCCATTCTTATCTCACCCTCTGTTGCAGAAGTATCTAGTGGTAGGAGATACAAATTTGACATCCTGATGTTTGTTCAGCCTTGAGGGGCTTGTATTCTGAGTGCCTGACTTCACTGCCAGGCTGCATGTCATTGTATGACTGGGCTACAGCCCTCCTTGAAGCAGCCAAGCATTGCTGAACAGCAGAGGAGAAAGTGGGAACCAGAGGTACTTATAACCATCGACCTGCTCGAGGGAGCAAGTTTCCATCCAGACTTAGCTATATAAAGCTAAATTTAAGTCCTCCTTTAAATGTGGCACAGCTCAGTCTTAACTGTGAAAAATGAACAAACATCCCAAATCTTGTGCCTCTGAGATAGAACATTTCAGCTGTTTTTTCTCTAATTTGCTTCTCAAAATGTAACCACAACTCTTGGATTCTAAATGTAATAAAATTTAGGCGAGAGCTGCTTTGCTCTGCCCTACCTTACCTATCTCATCTCTTTTTTCCAATTTGTATCTGTCACATTATGTTAGATCTCTTTGTCCGTCTGCTGTAGTAGGTAAGATTTGGATAGGCACTTGAATAACATAACTGCTTTACTTAACTGACCAGTATAAGAAAGGAATGGGAAAGAATACTGTGCACTTAAAGACAAACTTTGATTAAGAAGTATTGCCACATGCCTTTCACAGAGTTTTATTTTTTTAAACATTGTCACCATTTTATCCAATAACTGAGTGACAGATGCCTTTTGTTATTCCCCCACCACCCTCCCATGGGAGGATAGAAAGGGCGAACAAAGGAGAGAGATTTAAAGGTTGGAAAAAACCTAGGATAAGTTTAATGAAGTAGTAATAATAATGGTTATGGTAAATTACAAAAATGTATAAATATGGAACCCACACTCCCCAGTTGGTAAATATTTCCTGAGCTGAAAATTTCCAAACCGGACTCAACAGCAAATGAGGGTGCCAGGGTCCTGGTCCCAGTCCCAGTCCCAGTCTGCAGCAGCTGTGGAAGCAGCCAAGCTGGTCCTACTTGGGGAGGCAGGAGAAGGTGACCCGTCTCAGTGAACAGTGTTCTCCTCTGGCAAAAATAACAAATAACAGGATGTAGGAGCACCAACAAAGGGATCATAGATAAAGACCTCACCCAGCCAGAGAAGCCAGCAGAGGGATCTCTGAGAAGCTGCTTTATACTGAGCACCATGGCCAAGAGCACCGTGACTGCTCCTTCCTCTCCTCCCCACAGGCACAGCTGCTCCCACAGTCCTGCCACATCCACAAACTATAGGGAATTTTTACCCTGGTTCTCTCAAGCAAGGACAAACATCGTTAAATTTTATATTAACAGAGCAGTGTCTGTGAGATTTCTCCCTAGTCTTCGCTTTCCAGGTTTTCAGTCCAGTCCAGAAGCATTTCTAATTGTGCTTTCTTGTACATGGCTATTGATTTATCTTATGAATCCCAGCTATGTCAGTGATTAGTATTATGCTCCTAGATACAAGAAACTCTTCAGAAGAAATCCATCAGGAAAATTTTTTCTAACCCTCTGCTCATTGAAACATTTCTTATAAAATTTCTTCCTTAATTTTTCATTTTTTTTTTTTCAGTTTAATAGCTTATGTGTTTAAAGCCAGGTTGGATGAAGCCTTGTACAACCTGGTCTAGTGTGGGCTGTCCCTGCCCATCTAGGGGGGGATGGATCTTGATGATCTTTAAGGTCATTTCCAACCCAAACCATTCTATGATTCTATGATACAAATCTATGATTATCTTAAAAATCATTTTTATATGGCTACCATTGACTGTGGCAACTCACTTTCCTGTTTTGTAGAGAAGACTGAATTAATGCTGGATAATTCATAAATATGGGACACAAACCCACTTTTCTGTTCAGTAACTCTTCTGATTCTCCTCCTTTTTCACCCTAACATTCACTATGTGTTGGGTACAGTATGTACATTTGGTGTCATGTCACAAAAACCCATCTTTCCATATGGGCAATATGCTTAGTAGTTTCATAAGGACTACTTATATATACTGTTTTTTACAGGATCAGGCCAGTAAAAACATCTCTTGGTCTTCTGTTTCCCTGGAAATGTATAATTTTGATTTCCCATTTTAGCCAGATTAGAGATTAGTTTAAAATTCCCACTTTGTGTAAGATTGTAACTTAGTTTTTTCAAATAACCAGCTATAATGGAGAGCAGTCATAAAAAGCCACTGAGCCAAAAACATGTGGCTACAACTATAACAACCACATCTCAGGCACACAGATGAGCCATGTCAGTAAAGGGAGAGACATTTTTAGTAGGGAAGTAAAATTTTTAATTGATCTTTTATAAGCATATGCAAAAGTATAAAGCTGGCATTATTGTTATCCCTTCTCTAAGCCAAGTAATCACTCTCTTTGTGTCCATATTTCAAAAGCATTTAGATCTCACCAGAGTAACAGTATAAAAACAATAGCAAGTTTATTTAATTACATGCGTTATATATGGTCACAGTTTAATTTTCTGAAAATTTTGGCAACGCCTCTAGAAAGTCCTTAAATGCTCCTGAATCTACCCACAAAATCCAGGAAAAAACTATTTCCAAATTGTAGGTATTGCCTTCCAAACTGACTGTGTCTGCTTCCTCTGTAACTTAGAGCACTTTTCAGAGGCTTAAGTGCTTTGTAATCTCTGGTCTTCCTAACTTCTACAACCTATATACACACATGGCATGTGTTTTGCTTTCCAAGGACACTGCAACATGATACAAAACTACACCAGTAACACCTGAACATTTCAGAGGATTTGTTTGAGAAGTTGTACAGCTCCTTTCCACTGCAAGGCACTGGCTGTAGGAGGATGTGGTATATATAGGGTTATATATAGGCTGGTGGATTATATGTATATATATATATGGTTATATATAGAGGCTGGTGAAGGGACTTGAGCACAAGTCCTGTGAGGAAGGGCTGAGGGAGCTGGGGCTGTTCAGCCTGGAGAAGAGGAGGCTCAGGGGAGACCTCATCACTCTCTACAACTCCCTGAAAGGAGGGGGTAGCCAGGGGGGGGTCGGTTTCTTCTCCCAAGCAGCCATCAGTGAGACAAGAGGGCATGGACTTAAGCTCTCCCAGGGGAAATTTAGGTTGGATATTAGGAAAAAATTCTTTACAGGGAGGGTGATCAGGCATTGGAATGGGCTGTCCAGGGAGGTGGTGGATTCTCTGTCCCTGGAGGTTTTTAAGAAGAGACTGATGTGGCACTCAGTGCCATGGTCTGGTAACCACGGTGGTAGTGGATCAAGGGTTGGATTTGATGATCTCAGAGGTCCTTTCCAGCCCAGATGATTCTGTGATTCTATGATATATAAGTCAATATGCTGAAACACAGAACCAAGTGTTAAGTATATTTTAGAGTCAGCAAAGCACTTTAAACATATGGTCAAATAATTTCCTTAATAGGGGGATTATATAAGTCTTTACAATTATATAGTGTTGACTGTGTGATAGAGTGAGTACTTGGTTTCCAAACTATTTCATTTTTGTCTTGATATGTCCATTTTTTTAATGGAAAAGTCATCAAGTATATTTAGATAGAAACCAGTGTTCTTATAGTAAGAATTCATAATACCAATTGTAGCGCTACTGAGTAATAAGTAATTTGTCAGAATTAGAGATTAGGTATCATACTGTAAAATTCTAGCTACATGGAATTAAACCTATCCAGAGCAGTGAATTCTGGGAAAGTGGTCAGTGTATTTTAGAAATGTTAGATCATGTCTGATGTCTAATAGCAACTTCGTTGCCGGTACAGAAAAAGGAAAAGCAATGCTAACATTTCATTAAATGGATCTGAATGCCGAAGCAGAAAGGACTTCAGATCTGAGGGAGATAGTGATCTATCTTTGTTTTTAATCTCAGAATTGCCATGGTATCATAGAAAAAAAAGAAGTTAGAAGTAAGGGTGTGAAACATGATGTGATGCCAACTGGAAAAATGCAAGCAAGTGGAAAAATAATTGAAAGCATTCATTATATGGAAAAGAGAGACTTGAAATTAGCAGTGCCAGTGACATATCCTATGAATAGAGTTTAAGCTGACATACAAAATAGAGATACTTAAAATAGACTAGATCATTAGATATGATCATAACGTTTAGACTTCTGTAATATGTTCTACTGAGATTTTCATACATTAGAATTAAGACGAGTAATGTCTTTACAAGATGGAACTATGGAATGAAAGGCTACTTAGGGCCTGAAGGAGGAGCACTGTCTCTTTTCTGTTATGAATCTCCCTCCAGTAGGTAAATAAAACACTGTTCATGTTCTCTGGATATAACTGACTAGATTTGAGCTGAGAAGTGCTGGTCAGAGGTTGGACTGAGTTATCTTGATGGTCTCTTCCAACCAAAGACATTCTGTGATTCTGTGAAAAGATTGGTTTAAGTACTCCAGGTTGCAGTAAAATTCCTGTAGTCTCCACCCACAAGGTTTGTTGTACTATATAGCAGCAGACTGAACAGCTCTGCCTCTCCTCAGTCTGGGTAGTCTTGGTGTGTAGTAGCATTTTCTCCCGCATTGTGCATTGCACTGGGTGATAGAGTGATAGGGAAAGGGCAAATGATCTGTTTGGAATAGTTCAATACAGGATTCAATCTGCTATAGGAGAGGTCTGCTCTGGAGATACCAATTATGTCCCAGTCTCCTTTACACTCTGGAGCTCTGCAAAGGTGGTATATCAAAGATAAGAGGACCTAAGTCTTGTGATTTGCAGTCACTAAAATTAAGCATGCTTTATCTTGTTTATCTTATTAACTAGTGTAGGTCATATGAATTGCCAGCACCAGGGAGATATTCTATGATTTATGGTGATCTAACTGAGTCCCATCAATGTTTTTCCTTAAATAGAGTGCATGAAGATTTTTGCACACCTGTGGTGTTCAGCAGTGCCCTCATCCATTGCAGGTTTTGCTCAGGCTTTCTGATTTTAGTCAGTTGCTCTCAGCATGATGCAGGCATTTGGAAACACTTTTTACACAAAGAAGGAACCAAACAGTGGCATGGGGTGGAAGGAGAGAAAGTGAGAGAGAGAAGAGTAGAGATATCATTGATAAAGTCCAACTACATATTGCAGTGTGTGTGACTGTATGGTCTTGATGTCTCAGGCATCTTAGAATCATAGAATCATAGAATTGGCTGGGTTGGAAGGGACCTCTGAGATCATCAAGTCCAACCCTTGATCCACTACTGCTGCAGTTACCAGACCATGGCACTGAGTGCCACATCCAGTCTCTTTTTAAATATCTCCAGGGATGGAGAATCCACCACTTCCCGGGGCAGCCCATTCCAATGCTTGATCACCCTCTCAGTAAAGAAATTCTTTCTAATGTCCAACCTAAACCTCCCCTGGCACAACTTGAGACCGTGCCCTCTTGTCTTGCTGAGAGCTGCCTGGGAAAAGAGACCAACCCCTCCCTGGCTACACCCTCCTTTCAGGGAGTTGTAGAGAGTGATGAGGTCTCCCCTGAGCCTCCTCTTCTCCAGGCTGAACAGCCCCTGCTCCCTCAGCCTCTCCTTATAGGATCTGTGCTGGAGTCCCTTCACCAGCCTAGTTGCCCTCCTTTGGACCTGCTCCAGGACCTCAATCTCCTTCCTGAGACACAGGACTCGAGGTGTGGCCTCACCAGGGCTGAGTACAGGGGCAGAATCCCTTCCCTGGACCTGCTGGCCACGCTGTTCCTGATACAGGCCAGGATGCCATTGGCCTTCTTGGCTACCTGGGCCTGTTAGCACATTCATGCTAACAGTGAATGTTACAGACCTTATCTTCTCAAAGGTGTTCTTTAAAATGTATCTATTCACTTTTAAATGTATCCAGATCTTCAGAAGCTCTCAGAGGTTTTTGGCCAGTATTATTAATTATGGATGATGAAAACTTTCAGTCTGTCTTGTAGCAATTTTGAAAGGTTTTGTTCTTATTTTACTAGTTTTTCATAGTCATATGAATGCCCCACTGAGAGAACAGCTAGGCAAGGTGAAACTCCATGGTACATATCTCAGCTTTTCTTGAGAACCTCTAAGACCGTCAAGAGAATTGCAGGGTGGTGTAAGAGTGTAGTGAAATCCTGAAAACTACATCAACCAGAGAAACTGCAATGAGTGGCAGAGAGGAAAAGCCAGGTGTGAGAGGTTATGGATGTATTCCTAGGAATGGGGACAGACTGCAATATGAGGGGGTTGCTGTCCAATTTGGTAAAAATTGAAAGTTGTGGAGCTGGGTGAGAGGACATATGGAAGCAGGGACTTGCCTTTAGCAGTAAAGCAGGGAGGGGATGTATGAACCTTCCTTCCGTTTGTTCATATCAGCTTTGTCTTCCCTTGTCACTTTGAGTTTTCTCTGTTTAACTGTTTTTGAAAGAAGTGATGAATAGGCAAATGTCCAGACAGAGCCATCTCAAAGCTGTGGCTGTCTTGGTTTACTATGGGCAAGAGCCATTTGGATTAGACCCTGTGTTACTAAATATGCCTTGATATTTGATTAGTAGTTGATGATGGGCTTCTTATTCATACCCTTTACACTCTTCAAGCATTGCCACAAGTTTAAGGTGTGTGTGTGTGTCCACATGTGTGTCCCCAACCCTCCTCTGGAATTTCCCTAATTCTTTTCCTCAAATAGTTTTATTTTGACCAGGAATTGAAAAGCAATGGGCAGACACTCAACTCATACTGAACTGCAAAAGGATTTGGACCTCTAATCCATTTCTTTGTCTCTGGAAGTCACAGCCTTAGTTTGTATTTTTAGTCTGGCCTTTTTAATTTTGCTTGTATTCTTTCGTCTATTTCCTACTTAATTGTTTAGCTGTTAATTTTAATCTCCTTTTTCTGCATAATCACTTCCATAATTGTCCTCACTGTCGTTCAGTCTGAGACTGATCTCACTCCTATTTAATTCAAAGGCAATTCAGTTACTGAGTTTAACATGAGCCTGATCAGCTTCTATTTTAGTAAATGACATTTTCTTGGGAAAAAAACCCAACAAACAAACAAACAAACAAAAAACCCCCCACAAAAGTAGAGACAAAAGTTATAAGGCTGAATAGATCCTTGATACACAGTTACTTTGTATGCTGAAGCAAATACTGCACAACCTCGCCAGAGATTTATTGAGGTAATATTTTTAGAACATCTTGCCTCTCCTTCAGTAGGACAGCAGGCAGATTTTAAAGCCCCCTTGTAGAATCAGGAGCAATTGTAATATCTTTTACACTACCCATGGATTAGTTCTGAGAAATGATCTGAAATATATTAAGAATTCACTGCAGGAGATCTCACAGCGTGTGAAGAACCACTGTACTTAATTTATGTGAAAACAACAGGATTCAATTCTCTAATGGTTTTGCCACTTACATTTTACAAGAACTGTGCTGGTGCCACACAAGCTCTAAAGAGTGAGTTAAAAGTCATAAAAACATGTGTCGTGGTTTAAATCCAGCCAGCAGCTAAGCCCCATGTAGCCACTCGGTCACTCCCCCCTGGAGAATTGGAAAGGTAAAAGAAAAGTTGTGGTCTGAGATAAAGACAGAATAATAGGTAAAGCAAAAGCTGTGCACATAAACAAAGCAAAACAAGGAATTAATTCACTGCTTCCCATGGGCAGGCAGGTGTTCGGCCACCCCTGGACTCCATCAGATGTTAAGAGTTACTTGAGAAGACGAGCATCATCATCACTCATAATGTCCCTCCTCCTTCCCTTTAGCTGAGCATGGTGTCATATGGGCTGGGACATCCCTTTGGTCACCTGGGCTCAGCTATCCCAGCTCTGTCTCCTACCAACTTCTTGTGCACCCCCAGCTGCCTCGCTGATGGGGGTGTAAGCACCCTGTGTGCTGTGTAAGTGCTGCTCAGCAGCAGCTACAACATCCCTCTGTTACCAACACTGTTTTCAGCACAAATCCAAAGCGTAGCCCCATACCAGCTACTGTGAAGAAAATTAACTCTGTTCTGGCCCAAACCTGCACAATGTGTCAGAAATTGTTTGATATAAATGAGAAAAGTATAATTCAAATGGATGAACTCATTCTTGGGGGCCTGCTTGTGTTCACGCTGGGGATTTTGCCATGATTAATAGAAGCAGGATCAAGCTCCAGTGAAAAGTTGTTGAGATGACACACATTTTGTTCATCATAATTATCCTTTATGTCCCCAGTTTGCCAAGAAAAATAGAAGCGCTTGATTTTCAGCTCATGAGTAGGCCACAGAAATCAATAAAATTGTCTACTTAAAGATAATTGTTCTCTCCAGGTCTAAATCCACAGCATGCTTTATTCCCATGTTTGTCACTTTTATGTGCCTAAGCCTAATATTAAAATGCCACCGAGCTGCTCAGTACTGATGTTCAGCTGCAGCCTAACCCTGTGGGCACTGCAGCTTCCAACAGGTGCATATGAAAAGCTGACTAATTATGTATATTCCCATAACTAATCAGTCTGGGTCTCAAACTAAGCTGGAGAGTGTCTGGAGTGTCAAGTTCTATGAAAGTTTTAAAATTTTTTATTTAAAATAAACCGTTAAATTTAAGGTCTTGACATGATAAAAATAGTGCTTTCAAGAATCTTAAATCTGAGCGATTCCTCTGCTGGAACATACTGTTTAGGTAGCTGAAGAAGAAATTGTTAAAGAACCAAACTGGTTCACTGGTCCATTCAGATAATTGCTATTAAAACAAAAGCAAAGTGCTAGGTTTGTAGTTTTTCATGCACCACTTGAAAATTCTTTGTGCTGATATTTATTTTGCTTTATTCTTCATTCTGAGTCTTTAATCCAATCTTGTTGTTTGCTTGATACTAGAAAACTGGATTAGTATAGTAGAGTTTAAACTGAAGCACAAAAAAAAAAAAAAAAAAAAAGTAGTTATGCAATGTGTAGGAGGTTGATTTTTCTTCTTTCAGCTTAAGAGAGGAGTAAAGCACATCACTTTGTTGATCAACTGCATTGGAAATGTTTGTTGCTTTCTGAGATCAATACTTTCCCAGGCATTACTTGTTGGTTCTTGACTGTGTGGTATTCTGACTGCATATGCAGTGGTGGCCAAATATGCAGAAATACGGAAAAATAATGGAAAAGTGAAAAATTTAACCTTTCATCAATTCAGTCTATTTTCCAAATAATCTTATTTTATAATTTTACATGGAAATGTATACATTATTTTTAATATGTTCAAATAATATTTTGGTTTATCTGAAAGTTAAGAGTACCTAAAATAGTGCTCATGTTTGTAAGCTCCATTCTTAAACAGGGAGAAACTTTTACTTCTTTATTCAGGATGTTTCTGATGCTTTCACCACTCTGCTAATTTCCCATTGCTAATTCATTGCTCACAATTAGATGTCTTTTTTTACTGATAACAAGTTCTAACATCAAATAATGTTATAGGTCTGATACGCAGATACATTAAGTATAATCACTTCACTATTCACATAACAAGATTATGGGAAAGGTGCAGATATCAAATAGCAGCATTTAAGATGTAGGCTGGCCAGCAAAAGTTCAAGGTTGAGAGGAAATATTAAAATGGAAGTAACTATATAATGCTGTTAAGCTATCAGGGCTTCTTATGTGACTGGAAAAACCTATAAAAAGTACAAATTCCTGTCATGAGTGCATACGTAGTGTTTTCAAAAATAGACTCTAAACCAAAATGGTCTAGGAAGTATAAAGATAAGAGAACTTGGAAACTGCATTTTAGCATCTGCATAGACATACTTGATTATTGATACCATACAGTATTATCTCCTTTGACACATGCAAGTTGCCTCTCAATGATAGAAAACAAACAAACAAATGTAGGAGGTAATTAAATTAGTCAAAACATTTTATTAAAAAAAAAAAAAAAGTCATCAAGACATAAGCAGGTAATTGAAGGTATATCCTAAAACCTAGGGAAGGCATGAAGAATTTGTAATGACTTAACCCTGTAAGAAAAAGATAAACAGTAGCTATTTTACAAATTATCCTTCTGTAGGAGCAAGTTTCCCATCTCCTGAGGAGGTGCACTTCCTCTTGTTTGGTGGGTACTGGTGGCAGGGTGATCTTCCTCTGCCTCTTCTGTCAAAATCCATCATTATAAACTTTCAACATGAGAGAATTCCTGATTGATTGTATATCAGCATGCTCATGCTCCCCAATTATTTGTGTTATTTTTTATAATGTTCTTTAAAATGACTGGGATTTGGAGGTATAATACAATCAAGAAGATAAATGGGCAGATATATGAATTTCAGAGGCTTTTGCTGTTTTCTGAATTTGTCACTTTGCTGGCTGCATGAATGAATTATAGCAGTAAAATTCAAGGTCATTTTCTTCAAAATTAAGAATTTCTTTTCATCTGAAACTTACCATCCTACTAATGATCTCATTTTGACAGAATGTCCTGATACATTTAAGCTAGAATGTTTCCAGTTTAGCCAACAGTTTTATGATTCTAATTTGCATAATCCAGATCAGGACTACATAAAACTTTTTGAACCAAACATGCTAGAAATAATATTTTTCTGAATATTGAATTTGAAACATACTGTGAGCATAATTGAATTTATTACAGTTCCCAAGAGGCAATTACTGTTTCAGTGAGAACAAAACAGTGTTATTAGAGACATGAAAATACCATATATCTTGCCAAATATATCACTGAACTGTACACAAAAGAGCTGAATACTTATTAATAGCATCAAAAAGACTGAATGCTAAGAATGGTTATCACAGCTCAGTTGATGTGAAGTTAAAAAAAACATGTATCTGGGTGATATGACCATGTTGATATGAAACATAGTATTGAAATCACTCAGTGTTGATCTAAATGTAGTTTTACTCACGTTATTAGCATAATGTATGATAGTAAGTAATGAGCAAAGACTTGGAAAAAGTGTAAAGTTAAAAATGCTGCTTTGCTGCCCTAAATAACTATTCCAGTTTCTTTCAGTTATGAATTTCTTTTTCAGTATTTCATTCAAGAAAATCACAAAATGGCATAACTCATCTGGTTTGAATCTAATCCCAGTCAGCTCACTGATTTTTTTAACAGCAGGGCTCACCAGTAATCAGTACATTTAGGGTCAATATCAGCAGCACAGTAGATAAAGTATTTTTGGTGCTAGTAAAATATAAATATATTCATATCAGAGTATGTATCTAAAGAGTCTTTTATACCTAGTGGCAATATTTTCTGATACACACACACTGGGTCAGATCAGACACCAGCTGCTCACAGGACACAGGGGTTACAGGCACATCCTTTCTTCTGGGGTGCAGGTTCCCCAGTAGGCACCCACCCTGGAGCAGCTGTGGGCTCTGCCTCTGTGTGTGTCTCTGTAACCTGGCACTGCCCACACCAGTGAGGAAGCACCCTCTGGGTTCACATTTGCACACTTGGGTTTCTGTCCCATGATGTGCAGTGTTATCAATCTGGGGCATGTGCTCTTTCAGGCAGCTTTGGGTGTCAATTTGCACACTTCCTTCTTTGCTAAAACCCAAGGTTCCTGTTCTGTATATTCTTTTCTCTCACTGATTCACCATTATTTGCCATGCACATTTTATATGTTCATTTGTCTTAAGGGACTATTGCCATTATATCTTTCTATGTGCTTTATTGACAACTTTTTGAGTAATTCATCTTTTTTTCTTTCTTTTCTGCCTTAATACTCAGTCACTAATTGCTAAAAATAAGAATTTCTATTAGAAAAATTTTGGGAGAAAAAAATCATGGTTTGAATACAAAAATTAAAATTCTGAAAATGTTTGGAAAGAACAAATGTAGATAACATGTATTTTGAAGTGGAACATTTAGATTGTGCCTAACATTGTACCTAGATTCCAAGTTTTGCGTCTTACTACAGAACTTATTTTGTCATCAATATGTATATCCTGAAAATCCCAAACTCTGTAGAAGTTAGATGCTGGCTTCCAGTGCAAAAAGTTCTCTTTAGGTCATCTAAAACTTTTTTTTCCAAAATGCTTTTTTTCGGATGTCCTGGTTTCCATAAATCATATTGTGTTTATATCAGGAAACAGCTCTACTGGCCAAGGATGCATGGTCCACAAAGAAGGCTTGTTTTTCCTCTTTTTTTTTGCCTTTCTTGCCTTAGCCATTATCTCTTCCCCAGTTTTTCCATCTGTAATGCACAATACATTTTATTTTTACTACTCTGTTTGCTTTTGTGCAGTCTCCCTTTTTGACAGGCAGCTCAGGTAGAGGAGTCCCTAGAGGGAGGAAGAGTTTGTTCCTCCTCCTTGTGATTTCTCAGGCTCTCAGGTTCATCTGCAGGCTTCCAGCTCCCTGCTGTGCCTCTGGCATGGTCTTCTACCTGCTGTGCTGTGTAGACTCCAATCCCTCTTTGGGGAAGAGAATAGTCAGCTCAGGGCAGAAAAGCTTTCAAACAGCCAGACCTCAAAAGCAATGAAAAAAAAAATTCCCAAGGAATTAGAAGGGGCTGTGCAGAGCTTGCTGCAACTTAGAAAGTCGCAAGCCTGGCTGAAATCAAGTCTGAAAGTGAGGACCTACCTGCAGAGATGCTATGGGCAGGTCAGGAATTGCACAAAAATAGCTTTAATAACTTGTTTTCAGTTCTGCTTGGTCAAATGGAGTTCTTTCTATTACAAAGTAAGTTATTCTAGTTTTTACTCTAAAGACTTCATGTGGTTTTTAGTTTAAAAATCTTTTGAGTTTTTTTGAGGAAGCTTACTGTAAGGAAGAGGTCTAGATAGGTCCATGTCAAAGCTGTGACCAGCTCAGGGTCCCATTTTTTCATTACTGTGTGTTAGCTCACTATCTCCTTTCTTTTAGACCCATATTGCAAGTATAAACTTTGATTTAGCTCTTAGCCTCTGCCTACCAAGGCTGTCTTGCCCTGTATTTCCTATGTAATTTTATTGTCATTTGTTCTTGTCTTTCCAGAATGCTCATTAAGTGATGTATACCTCACATAGTACAATTTCCTCTGATTTAGTGTGAATAATATCTCTACTTCTCTATTAATTTCTGCCCCAAATTTCACTGTTAATAATAGATCCATGAGTAGTTTTTATAGTCTCAGTCTCTTGTTTTTCCCCACTAGTTTCTTCCCCTGTCTGAACAGAACAGAATAAAAGTGAAAAAAATGCAGAATAACAGAGTCATGGGTTTATGTATGGAAGAGATTGTTATTTCAGCATCCAGATTTTTTATAATTGGAGAGGGACTGGAGGGAGTAGAAAAATGCAAGAAAGCTATGAATGAGACAGGTCTGAAATGCCAAAATCTTTGTGAAGTTCTTTGAATATTTTTTTCTCAAGGTCTTGAGAAAAAAAGTTGGCTGAAATTATGATATCCACATTGTCTACTGAAAATTAAATGTCTTTTTCTCTTATATATATATATAATTTTTTTAGGTGCGAACATGGATTCTTACAGTGGGATATACAACTGCATTTGGAGCAATGTTTGCAAAAACGTGGAGAGTTCATGCAATTTTCAAAAATGTGAAAATGAAGAAGAAGGTGAGAAACAGGAAACTCTTTTCTTGTTGCCCTGTTAATTGTCAGCCTGTTTGGCCACCTTTCCTAGATAACCATACTAGAGTTGATTCTGTTCCTGTGCTCAAAATCCTTAATGATTTGATATTGGGGCTTTCCTGGTCTCATTTTTATTCCCTAAGAGCTGGAGTTGAGCAGCAGACCTTTAGTATTTTTAATGAATCAGTGGAGGTGGCTGTAAACTTTTAAAGTTAATTCAACTCCTCATTATTATCTAGTATCTTGTCTCAGCATCCAGAAGTCTTCTGGTTGATTCACAGTCGTTATGAAATATTCTTTGGATCTGACTGTTTGGGATGCAGGCATTACAGAAGTTTCTGATGCATTGATGGAAAGAGGCAAAAGAGAGTCCTGCTTATACAGCTTTCTAGTTCTAATTTTGATGGAGATTGGATAAACTTAGTCTACGAATAATCAAATCTGAACCACAGTGGTCATCTCGGGAATTTTTGATACAGAACATTTTTTGTAAACAATTGAACTCAGCTTGGGAGTACTACAACAGTTCATGTTTGTAATGGTTATTTCATATTTTTCCCATGGAAGTACTTTTCACACATGAAGTGCTTTTAATCAGATGTTTGTGTTTAAAAATGGTAAAACTGAATTTATTTTGATGGAAAAAGATGAAAAGAAATGTGCATGAAAGGGAGAAAAAATAATATTATAAGGTGAGAAGTAGTGCTAAATGCAGTTCCTGTATGCAGCTGAATAGGTTTATTCCAATAAGTAGTGAAGAGTTACTTACACCCAAAATAAGTAGAACAATATTTCAAAACCTCATCAGATTCCTCTTTCCCTCTGTGAGTGTTCATGAAAGAAATGTATTTTAAAATTTTTTTTGTTACAATTAAGTTGTTGACTCTACAGTTGGAACATGTGGGAAGATGCTGTCACCATGAGACACACCTCTTCCTAATGAGGTTTGGGCTTTAGATAGACAGAGAATTAACTCAGTCTCTGAGAGGATTTATGTCCTAGGAACTGGGACCAGTACACTGTCACGTTCAAGTCACAGCCACCCAGACCTGCCCTCTACTATTTGGTCATTTCAGGATTGCTTAAATATTTGTGAATTAAATCCCAAATTCATTAAATCTAAAAAAAAAAATAATGAAAATTAAATTATAGTTATCTTAAAATCAGGTAAAATTATTATAAATTTCTGTACCAAAATGGAATATTCTGGACAGAGGGAAGAATATTCTGGAAGAGGGGATCACCCTTGCTGCACCTGTGCAAAGAGTCCACTTTATGCTACCAGGGTCCAGTATGTATTTTTCAAGGATATTCCTGTATTAAATTCTTTTCATGCAAAGCTGAGCCAATATTTAACACTCTTGAAAAATGAGATTTTTAAATTGCAACAATGTTTTCAGCTCTATTGATACAATTTTTTGTAAATTAGTGAAGTTACAAAAGAATGCCAATGTAACACATAAAAGCATTTACGTAATAACCTTTGTTATGCTGAGAATTTTATAATTTCTACAATACACACTATTCCAAATATGAATGAACAGTGGACTGTCACTAAGAATTTGCTTTATTATTTTTAGAAAAAAAATCTTAGAGCTTCCAGGTGCTATTCAACATTAAATTTAATTTTCAGTTAATTAAACATATTCTTCAAATTCTATATAGTGCCTGTTCTTCAACAGGCCCAACAACAACTGCAAATTGCAATTGTTATTCACAGCTGAATGATCAAGTGGTTGAAGATCAGTTAAAAAGACACTGACCAATATAAGGGAGATAAACTTGGGGACATCTGGATGCTGACCAATGAGATGCTTAACTCTGAGTGATGCTGTAAACATCAAGGCAATTAGGGCACCTTATTCAATATTCTGGAATTAAGTAAATGGTGCATCTTGTTATGTAAACTTTAAAGAATGTCTTTTCCACAGAATGATCTTGGTTTGCTTTATTTGGGTATCTCATTCCAGAACACAAGCATGAATCATAAAAGACAACAGCTTTCGTAATGCAAAACAAATTAGCTACCCATGATAAATGTTTACTAGTCATACATTTTCTGTCTTTGATTTGCTAGGATAGACAAAACTGTTTTTAAGAGCTCATTGAAAAACATTGCACTCTTTACTTATGTCTTACAAGAAGGACATTTCCAATTTCAGTAGCTGTAGTTTACAGACAAAGCATTTTGTATCTGTGGAAGCATAAACAATGGAAATTTTCACAGACAATATCTAAACTGACAGATAAACAAAGGTGGTGCTGCATGAAAAAACACATTAATGGTTTTTGAGTTAGCTGTGCCATGACGGAGCAGACTGGTGATTCAATATGAAGTTTAAAAATTCCAAAAGTCTTGTGGATCCTACTCATCTTCGGTCGCTTCACTTTCCTCCTGCACATGACAGTAAAATCTGACATTTAGGTATATCACCTTTGCCTGTTTTCCTGGATATTTTCCTCAGGAAAATTTTCCAAGCAGTGGAAAATGTTGGTTTGTTCATTTAATAGAAGTGGATATTAAGTAAGAGAGAGAAGAATATAATGAGTGACTCAGATCTTCAGGTCTTCATTAGGTAGGGGAAATTTGCTTCCAGACTTTTACTGAACGCCATGGCTTTGTGAAGAGAGGAGAAAATGTATAGAATTGTGAGAAAATGTATAGAATTTTAACTAATAATACACCATAACTCCACTTTGGTGCAGTGGAGAGTGGAACTAAATTATGTATAATGCCTTGAATTAGGCGAAGATTTTTGTTGACTTCTGTTTATAAAGCTGCACACTTCTCTTGGTTTCACCCATTTATACATCTAGTTCTTTGTTTCTGGAAAAAAAAAACAACAAACAGTAAAATTCAGAATGCACTCCTGCTGCTCCCAGGCTGACAAATTTTGCACAATTCCCAGAGCTCTGTTACTATCTTTGATTTTGCTAGGGCTCAAGGGAAACAAATTAAAAATGCATTTATTTTAGCTGGATCTGAAATAGAGGGGTGCAAGAGAATCAATTTTTGTCAAATGGAAATTACAAAGTCAGTAGGGGTAAATAAACTGAGTTTTAGTTTTAAAGAGGTTAGAGATAATGGGAAGTAGAAGAGAATTAGTATTAAAAATAGCTGTAACACATATAATTGAGGTGCAATTCTGGTTATGATACATCTCCTTTCTGTTGATTTGGGTAGCAAAATATCTTCTGCTTAGTAAGAGATGGGGACTGCTTTTTTTTTTCCCTCACTAGCAGAAGAAGACAGGCAGTGGATAAGATGAGAGAGGAGAATATAAGTGTCAGGAGAGAATGTGGTGTTATGGGAGAGCTTTAGTGAGCTGAACTGCTTGAAGACCAGCCCTTGTGGTAAAATTCAGAAGGTTGTAAAGCTGTCTTTTTTTCATGGGAACAGAATTGTGTTAGTTTTTAGGGGACATTAGAGCAGTCCTGCGTAGTGACTATGCCTGACAACTCCAGGATGCCAAATAAAGACCACTGACTTTTGACAAATACCAGAATAGTAACAAATTCAAAGCAGTGGCTTTTAAAGCCTCCATAAACTTTATATATTCTGCTCCTCCAAAGACACTTATTTGACCACTTTTAAATGAATATAATAAAGCAGGATAATCTGCATCACAATGTTACTTGTTGCAGTTTATACTTAAAAGTAGAATAATTCCTGCTTGAGGTTGCTGTGACGGCCTTGTCTTACCTGTAACATAATGCAATCTAGCTCTGTCTATTCCTACTTAATCCTTTAACAGTGCCATTGGTGGAGGATGTTTTATGTTTAATTTTCACTGAAAATATTGTCAATGTATTCAGTTATTACTATCACTGTAGATTTCTAGTAGCATATGTCTTTACATTGACAATGCTATTACACAAGGTAAATACAGAATATAATTGCAAAAGATGTATAACAGCAACTTTTCTTAAGACTTCTGTTGCTATCATTTTGCCAACATTATTTTACTTACTGGTAATACTTCATAAGCTCTTCTCTCTTCCTAAATTTACTGTGTGACTGTAGAGTTCTCCCACATAAGAAGGCTCAAAGAGCTAACCAGTATTAATAAAATATATTGGTGTTATCCCAGGGTTAGAACAACCAACCACACCAGAGCCAAATGCCTTACTAGCCCTACTTGCCTTAGCTATGCCTGTCAGGGTGCAGTCTGGCAAACTCCTTTTCTTACATTGAGCTGACTAAGTCCTTTAAAGATTTCTGGAGAGAGCTGAGGACTTAATGCATTACAAAGCCAGATGGCTTTGGACTAGTATGGGGAAGGGATGCTGGCACTGCAAGAGAACCATGGGGCCAAGAGGTAGGAGGAGGGAAGATGATAAGAATGAGTAATCAAGTTAGCTGCTGAAGACTTCAGAGAGAACAGGAGGCTCTCAGGATAAAAAAAAAAAAAATAGGGAAAAACTTGGGTTTATAGACTGGGAGAGGAATTGAGGAGGGAGACTAATTTTATATAAGAATTCCCAGAGAGTTAAAATAAGATTGAGAGCTGTCAAAGTGTTGAATGGTCCAGGGATGGCTGTAAGAAGTGGCCAAGAAAGCTGAGTATGGTAGAACACACAGGCTGGGTGTGTGTTTCTGCCGTGGTACCGGCTGCAGGAAAGCTGCAATCACAGTGTCCTTGGGGAAAAGAAAAAGAGAGAAAAAAGCAGCTGGAGGCCTCATGCTTAGAAGCTTATGTGCTGCTGCCTCCTCCGCATCTCTTGTCTCTGTTTATTGCTATCCCCATCCCTCATTTGTAAACCACTGTGAGAAATTTTACAGGATGAGTGTAATTTCTAGGCATAAGATTTTGTTTTGAAGGTTTTTCAAGTCACCCATGCAATTAAGAATTCATTACAATCTGTAATCTCACAGAAGTCTTAAAAAAGATTTAAAAAATATTATCTTAAACATTTAAAAATGGACAAAGAAAGATTTCGGATGCTATTGACAGAAGGTTTAGGTCAGGACCTCACAGGCCTCATCTTACTTGCTTAAATGCCTTTGTAGATGAAGTTCTTTCTGTATTAGCATAGATGTAGATCACATTACCTAATAATTTCTTTCTAGAGCTGATGATTAAAAATATTTTTCCAGGTCAGTTTTCAGCCTGTAAATAAAAAGACTTTTTTTATTTTTTTTTTTTTATTATTTTCAGTCTAGCTAGAGCTTTTTGTGTATGTAGCAAAAAAATATATGCTGTATTTCACCTAGGATACCCGTATAGTTGACTAGGTACATATGAGAGATCATAAGTCTGAAAAGGAGACATGTCAGGATCAAAAATTTTATTTGGGTAACCATACCAACGGTACAACAATCCATTAGGGGCCATCTGCTGAAACTGAACCAGCATATGGATACTTAAAAAAAAATGTTCAGCATTACTGTTCTGTCTTTGAGGGTAACATAGAAGACAACAGTTTGGAATTTGCTTATGTTTGGTTTTTTTATTTCTCATTGTGAATGTTTGCCACTAGGGCAATTAATCCATGATATTACAGTGCAGTGTAAATTATTCAGGTTATTCATAGGTTATTGATACACAGATATGGTAATTCCTAGAGCACTATAGGTGGAAACCAAATTGCTTTATTACTTTTTTTCCCCAAAAAAGCTATAACTATAAATCTTAAGCCCAAAGCTGTGAAGATAGTCACTGTAATCCTAGAATCCATATGTAGATGTAGAATAAGCATCCTCTTTTTCATAAGAGCTGATAAGCCAAGATGCCAGCCAGGGAACAATAGGAATCACATTTCTAAAATTTACATTCATATAAATACGGACCAGGGAGTTAGATCTCAAGCTCCTGTCATAGGAAGAAGTTGAGCTAATGAACTGTACATCTCAGAGCAAAATCTGCTTTTGAAGTAATTTATGTATGGAAATTTCTGCATGGTACAGTTTGATAAGGCTAAACCTCAGTAGCAATGGAAACAATGAAAACTCTGTGGGAAATGTAGCTGCTTATAAACGGTGCCACAGCCATAATTTCTGTGTATTATGAGACTAATGGATGACAGAGAAATAGAAAACACGTCGCTATACAGTATGAGGCAATTTAATCCTGAATAGCTTGAAATTGGATTGTAAATGTAATCAAGTGCATTGATGTCCCCAGCTATTTGGTAACGATATTGTGTGCTTTCCCACAGAATTGTTCATTACAGAAAATATTAAAGTGTAGATATTTTAATGTTATCTCAAACAAAATCAGAACATTTCTTCCTGACCATTCAAATCCTCTGAACACTTTTTTTACTAAAGATTTGGATCCCTCTTAGTGCTACAGATGAAAATTCACATCCTGGGTAGAATTGCTTCCACACATTTATGGCTCATGCAGTCCTGGGCTCAGCAGATACATTTCTCTCAGAGGTGGATCTGACCTGCTTTATTGATGGGATATGCACCCCAAGGCAGCATATCTATCTTTACTCAGAGTGCAGAAGTTAACACAATTCTGAGGTCTGTTTCTAAGGATGCTCTCCAAAATATAGTAATGCAAGAGTAGTTGGTTTTAATGCTGTTAAGTCTGATTTCTTTAGTGGTTTGGTTTTAAAGACTAGAATGGTTTTCATTTTTGTCCTTTCAGGAGAGTTTTGTGAAATTAGCCATGTTGCATTACTCTGTTTGCTCCCTAAGTCTGAATGGACAATATTAGTAAAGCAAACATCTCTCCAATTCTCCAATTCATTGTGGCCATGACTGAGGCTCAGGCTTTCAAAGAGAAGGAACTTTGTAATTTCTTTAAACTGTCAGTGAATCCCTCCCCTTCTTGAACCTCTGTGAAATTTCTATCTTCTTCTCCTCCCTAGGGAGCTCCCACCCCTACATGTTCTTTTACATGAAGTGGAAAAGGGGAAAGGTGTTTCAGAAATGGATAGCTTCTTCTGGTAGCAAGGCATAGAGTCAGCACATCCAC
Organism: Heliangelus exortis; assembly: GCF_036169615.1. Taxonomy (NCBI): domain Eukaryota; kingdom Metazoa; phylum Chordata; class Aves; order Apodiformes; family Trochilidae; genus Heliangelus; species Heliangelus exortis. Next base: position 89,278,759 of record NC_092423.1, read on the forward strand.
ATTTGCAATGCAATTATTGAGAGGGTGAGTGTGCCCAAAGACACTCTAAAATTATTCTGAGCATTAGTCAGCAAAGAAAAAACATTCTAGAAATTTGTGATTTCGCAGCATAGTGAGTGTAGCTATTTAATTCTCAAACCCAAAACTTTTGGTCATATCCAGTTGTCTGTTATTATCAGACTATTATCCTACAGAGTGGCAAAAATCAAGTTCTCAGACTTCAGATGTCACAGTAGAACCTCAAATAAAATAAAATAAAATGGATGTACACACCCTTCATCAAATTAATCGAAGTACCTCCAAGAGAATGAAATACCTTAAGCATAGCTGTTTATTACAAGTGACTTACTGATCAGAAAAACTTGCTTCTTAAAAATATGCTTTTTTAAATGTTAGCATTCACTCATTAAAACTAATCTAATTGCAACATGAAAAGTGTTCCCAATACTAATCATAGAACCTATACTAGGAAATAGTCATAATAGCTTTTGAAAGAAACATTGTGGAGTTATTGGGAACAAGTGCATAATGTATTTTCAGTAGTCCTTTTTTCCTCATTCCATTACACAATAGAAATTAAGAATGTATTGCAGAATAGCCCTCTAAAATATTAGCACCTTTAATAACTCAAAGACAGCTTCTCCCCTGGCCCGAGTATGGCGAAGGTCACCTCTCTGCCACTGCTGCTGCATCACCAACCTCATGGCACCATCCCACCTTTGCTGACCCACTAAATGTAGGGGAGCAAGCCTGAGGTGTTTCCAAGTTAATCATACATGGATTCATGCAACTGAGAGAATATACTGAAGGCAATGTTCAGAGCAGTTATTTGGTCCCTTTTTCTGGCCTTGCAGACTTTATCTTTTTTTTTTTTTCTCCCACAAACTATGTTATTTTTTCCTCTTTCCCCTCCAGTTCAGAGGGAAGACTCCTGTCAGCATGATTTCTGTCTGTACCAGGGAGAGGAACATTGGTTTTCAGTTTTCTGAGGGCTTCAATAATTGCTGTCAGTGCTATTCATTTAATGGATTAAGGTCTAGGAAGCTTCACAAAGCGATCCTTTAAAAGGGGTTTATCTCTACAGATTCCATCCCAGGAGTCTGGGGAAAAAAAAAGCATGCATCCCCAAGAACTGGGAAAAAAAAAAAAAAAAGGTTCCTGACTAGCATTAAGAGTTTATTCAGCTAGTGCCAGAAGGCAAAGGACAAATCTGTCAGCTAGAGTAGAAAGGGTGGATCTATATAAGGGAAACCAGATTTGCCTTCTTAAATAGAAAATCTAATTTTTCAAGGAAGAAGTATATATATTTATCTCAAAACCTATAGGTACAAAAGTACTTGCTATGCTTGTATGAATTAAAAAAAACAAACCAAACAACCAAACAAAAAAACCCAAACAAAAACAAACAAAAGCAACAAAACAACCCCCCACAAAACAAACACAAAAAACCCCCAACCCTGCGAGTTAGCTTTAAATATAATAAATTTTATTCTGACAAAGGGAGATGCAGTTTCTGGTAACAAAGAAGTAACTCTGAAATGAGACCAGAGGAAAAGAACTATTTAGTCTGTGTTGGAAATTTATTTGTGGAATTGAGAGAAGAAAGCTGATTTTTCATCCTGGAGAAGAGAATAATTCTTCACATATAGGACTCCAGGCTCTTGGTTTAGAACAGAATTCAGCTTTAAGGTCCACATCATTTACATTTGCAGAGTTGTTTTCCAATATGGTAAGAAATAAAGTTTCCCTTTGCCTTGACTACCAAAAGCAAGCCTAATACTCAGTTGCTCTTTTCTTCAAAATTGTCTGGTGATCCCATAAATTGGTTGAGGTCAGGATCCTGCAGGGTGCAATGGATGTGCTTCAGAAAGTAAATGAAAAAGTGCCCCACAAAAGGTCTGTGAAATAATAACCAAATGGACAGCTGAAGTTGTGGTGGCAGGTGTTGCAGCCTCTGATAGTTCTAGAATATCCCCAAGAGTCTGATGAGCAGAAACTTCTTCCCAGGGCTTTACACAGGTTTTCTATCTCCTGTGATCATAATGCAAGGTCTGTGGAAGATAAGGGCTTTGGTCTTGAACTTGTCTTTGTGGTCACAAGTTTTCAGAAAAAATGTTATTTGCTCATACAGTGATGTTGCTGAGGAGAAAATGGCCTAACAGTTTCTGTTCTGAGTGAATTTGTTTTGAGGACAGATAGCTTCGTACCCAGATATGTAGTCCAGACTGGTAGCAATGGCATTTATAACAGTGGGCAGATCTGCTAGAATGAGACAGATTCACCTATCCAATCACAGATGGTAGAAAATATTACTCACAGATGCTGTTGTATGAGAGCTTTGGCTTCGGCAAGGAGTCAGGAGCACTCCCAAATATGGATTTTATTAGCCACTGTGCATTTGTCCCAAGGCTGATTTACTCTGTGCTAGAAGGAGGATGAAAAAGGGAAAAAATAAGAATATTTCTTCTAAAAGAAGAATGATACATTTGATTGTAAGGAGCTTCAGTTGTTCTGAGTTTCTTTTGTCAAATAGATTGTTGGATTCACAAGATCTGAGTCAAGACTCCTTCAGTGCATCTGGTGTTTCCCCAGGAGTGAATGTGCTGAGCTGAAGGAGAGGGGGTGGGTGGGAGGGATGGCTGGGGAGGGGGAAAGCTGGGCTTCCCAAGAGTGGAAGAGGGGAGGGGGGGTTAGATATCAGCAAGCCTTTGGAATTGCTTCTAGTGGTACACCAACAGCATTTCTCAGAGTAGATTTATGTTAGAACAAGCTGCTAGTCACTGGCAGAAGCGAAAAATAATTGAATCTCAACATTGTTCTGAAAAGCCAGCGTTTTGGTGAGGAGTTCTGTGTCAGAGCTGCGTTACTGCCATGGCTTTCCGAAGGGCAGAGCAGGGCCAGGACTCAGTGTGTGAGGCAGCTTCAGGGGCCCTGCTTTCAGCCCACACCCCCTGCATGCAGCATTGCAAGCCCCGTGCTGTACAGAGCTCATTACAGCAGTGCAGATCGCTTCCCCGGGTTATCATATGGGCTTTGTTTTGCTTTGCCTTCCTCCTGGCTGCCTGGCAGAAGAAAAGGATGAATAATACCTGCTGCCAGTGACAGCTGCTGTTAAGCACCTCTCCCCTTCTGTCCAGAAAAGAGCCATTCACAATGTAATGCAGGAAAAAATGCTATAAGAGGAAGGAATGCATCCAAGGAAGAGCTCCACTGTTTGCTGGATTTCTGCTTTTATTTGTTCTGATAATAAACTGACTCCTTCCCCACCTCCCGCTAAAAAAAAAAATAATAAAAAAAAGGTTGCTCAACTTAACGTGAACTAAAATATGCATATTCACCAGCAGTAATGCAACGTCAGGTACAAATAAAACATGCACAGGAGCAAGGAAGGGTGGTTAAGGATGTGATCCTGAATAGGAGGTTTTAGTATGAGATCTCTTTTGACCCTGTTAGTGAGTGGATTACTGCTTTTAACAGTAAACTTTCAGTCTTTTGCTTCTGGTGTTGAAGTATCAGCTTGGTTAATATTGTCAAGTGTTGGTAAATCTGTATCTCATGAAACCCTGCTTTCATATTCAGCATAGTCCACATAAATTTAGAATATAGTGGGCTGGTTGTCTTATGTTTTACCTGTGCTAGGTAAAATGTTCACTGAAAGATAGGGCATCATTACTGATGTTCAGTAGAGCAGAGAGAAACATTTCTGGGAGATGCTTTTTGGAAAGCTTTAAGTGTCTCAAATGCATCTTAGAGAGATTCCAGTGAGGTTCACAAAGATGTTCAGAGAGATGGAGGACCTTTCCTATGAAAATGTTGAGGCTGTTTAGCCTGGAGAAGAGAAGGCTCAGGGTAGACATTAGAGGGATCTTCCAGTACCTGAAGGGGCCTACAGGAAGGGGGGATGTGACTATTTACAAGGGCATGGAGTGATAGAGAAACAGGAAATGGTTTCAAGCTGAAAGAGGGGACATTTAGATTAGATATAAGGAAGAAATTCTTTCCTGCGAGGGTGGTGAGACACTGGCACAGGTTGCCCAGGGAAGTTGTGGATTCCCCCTCCCTGGAAGTGTTCAAGGCCAGGGTGGATGGGGCCTTGAGCAACCTGGTCTGGTGGGAGGTGTCCCTGCCCATGCAGGGGAGTTGGAACTGGATGATCTTTAAGGTCCCTTCCAATCTTAGTCATTCTGTAAGTCTATGATATTTTTAGCTCTTTGTTTTCACTCAAGCTAGTAGTAGCACTAGGTATGGGTTAACGAAGTCCTGTTAAGAGGCATTGAAAGAGATACAAAATGCATGGATTTTTTTCTACAGAGGGTAACCTCAGCGATTAACAGCTCTTTTTCAGCTTTGACTGTGACTTGGTAAATGACTAAAAGGGTAGGCATAGTTATGTTTCCCCAGAGAAGATGAGGGACCAAGCTGTGTCTGAGATTCTCTGCTTAGTATCTGCTTTCCTTTTAGCTTTATACACATTGTGACAGTCTTCCCCCCCAGCACCTCCCATCAATACACCTTTTCCTTGCAAAGTTCTTGCCAAGCCATCCATCAGGGGCCCTTTCCCCTTCACTCTCTGTCTCCAGAAATGCCTCTGCTATCTCTGCTGAACGAGATGGCCAAATGTGTGGAAAGCATAATTTTCTGGTCCTTTATGATGATGGGAGCTACGTGGCTTTAACTAACTGGTCTCCTGAAATTAAAATAATGCATTAAGTCAGTTGTTCTGATTGCTAGCCTTAGTTCAATGCTTAGTTTACTCCAAATTGTTTATAGGCTAAACTTGCAGATCAAGAGCAGTGCACAATGCTGCAGAAACATCTTTCAAAATAATGTATCTCACTAAATTTTGTGAAAAACTTTCTGAAGTTCCTCTTACATTATTTCAAATTGTATTCATTTTTATAATTTCCTTTATCTTGACAGGAATTGGATGTAAATAAAATTTGTTCTAGGCAGGAACACCAGTCTCACCTATATTAAGATTAGCTGACACTTCTGGTTTTGTAATGAGTTTTAAAAAACCTAACAAGGTTACCAAATTGAACTGAAATAATCACAGTTTTCTTAAGCTGCCCAGGCTTAATATTCTTAAATATTTCCTTAGTATTAAATCAAGTGTCTCTGACAACCAAAACTAGGGAAAAATATGTGGGTTTATCCATGTTAAAGCTATTTGCCAGTGACTTTTTAGTATTGGATGAGTGTTCATTAACAATAAAAGTATATAATAACTCAAAAGCCATGCACATAGGCAGGTGAGGACTGACATAATATTAGTTGGAGCCTGATACTTGAACATGATTACAACTTTGCAACTGAAATAATGTACTTGCAGTGTATTTTTTCCATCTTGCTGTGTGTATAACATTAGAAATAACATAAGGATTGCATATAGCTACAGAAGACTAATGGTTTGGATTGGGTTTTTTTATTAGCACATCTGGTTTTCTTCCTTAACCTAAAATTCATGCAAAAATAAAAACTTGCTTTAAATTGCATATGCATAAAGACCTCTTAACTTTTGTAATATAGTGAAAATACATCATCCTTTTCTGCTCCCTGGGTAACAGAGGCAAATGTTATGCACACACACAAAAACCAACAACCTCCCTATCTTTTAGTACCTTGTGTTTTCCTTTATAAAGAAGATTATGAAAAAGTGAATACTGTAAATTTTAGTGAAAACTAAATTCTTTCTCAATTCCTGCTGCTCTGGGAGATAAAATGAAATATTTTGCACACTTGCATACAGAAACAGAATAGTGACTCTAGAATTTATTTTTTTTTTTTCATTTTCCAGGAGTTAACATTAAACCTGGACTTCAATATTAATATTTAAGAGTCCTCCCACTTTCATTTTAGAAGTCAGAATGCACTTTAGGTACTTCTAATAAACATGAAACAAACAAAAATAATTTTGTGTCTTCTTTCTTTCCTCTTTTGACATTTCTGAATTTTTTCTACATTCATTATTAAAAAGCTTTTTATTAGCAACCTGTGTTTTTCTCCCTATATAGGAATAAAGCTGTACAGGGATCTATCTATGGCTCATGAGAATCTCCTCCCTTTTTTTTTTTTTTTTTTTTTTGTGTCTCTCCAGATCATTAAAGACCAGAAGCTATTGGTGATAGTTGGAGGGATGCTACTGATTGATCTTTGCATCTTGATTTGCTGGCAGGTTGTGGATCCTTTGAGAAGGACAGTGGAAAAGTATAACATGGAGGTATGTCCTCAAGCCCAAGTAATATTTATGGTTGCATATCAGTATCTTCTGCTTTCTGTAAGACCAAGGTAAAAATGCACTGGGTTATGTGAAAACAGGTCAAGCTGTGTATCTGGGGGGGAAAAAGGGCTCTGTTTTTTAAAAAGCAAATAGAAATGAAATAATTACAACCAAAAGAAATTGCATCTGTAGTTGAAGGTGCCATGTTTCTGTCACTAGTGAGACATTTTAGATTAAAGCGTTGTAAACACTGGAGAATCCTCTGCTGAGACTCTCTATCAGTCTGTTGCAATAAATAATACATTATCAAAACCCATTAGCAGATTTCAGTAAGTGCTTCTTCAAGATAAGTGCAGGAGAGGTCATTGCTGAGGTTGCATTCTTTGTGGAGATGTTCAGGAATTATGATACCTACTGCTATATTTATTTTCAGTAATAGCATGTGCGTACACACATACTGATTGTGCCTATTTTCATGTCATTCCCAGAAAGGTCAGTCTAGTGATTTTGATTGGGAGGAGGTCATAGCTTAATGTTTCCTGTACAAGTTTGTCAACATTCTTGTAGGTTTGGAGAAGTAGAACTTTCTGGACTAACTGAGAGCAAGAAAAATGGCAGCAATAATGCAGAACTAGGAAAGCAAAAATCTATCTGCATGCAGATTCACAGTGTTTGAGAGTTTATTAGTTACTGCCAGCATGAAAAGTGGTGATACCTGAAAACTAGATTATACTGGGACAATCTAGAAGTGTTATTCTACTCTCCAACATTTGGCAATTAATAATAAAAAGAATGGTAGCTTTATCTTCTGATGTTTATGTTTGTTAGAAAAGACATGGCATTTTATTCCATGCCTTTAATAATAATTTTAGAGTCTGAAGAGATGCCTTCCAGTCATTCCCTGAAGTTTGAACTTTCTTTTGAAGAGCCTACCCAGTTATTATTGTTGTCAATAAAAAATGAAAAATGTGTCTGAAATTTGTGGACACACTTCTGCTCTATGTTTGTAGAGCTTATAAAAATAGAATTTTATAGACAGCCTTGTTCACTTGTTTCATTCCAACTGCATTGCAACTGATATTTTGTTTATTGGTGTTGTTAACTGTTTCACTTGTCATATAAACCCAAACATAATATGATGAGTACTCGCAAATCCAATCAAAATAATGTTTGTTTAAGCCCTGAATGAGTTAGAAAGCTGAATGAGTTAGAAGGACTTGTACATTTTTCCCTGAGCAGGGGAAAGGCATAACTACAGAAGCTGTGATCCTGTCTTTGCAGTATCACTCTGGTGAAATTTCTGTAGACAGCAGCAGTAACTGAGAAGTTGTCCAATTAAATACAATGTATTTGAAAAATAATGTTTATTGCATTTTAAAATTATTTCGTTTCCATCTGAACTTATCAGTGTGTGTTCTTTGGTAATTCATACCACCTAGTGGATTTGTTCCACGTTTGGGGCTATCCAGACCACAGGTCTCCCCACCAGTTCCCTGAACTTTGTATTAGAAGTGGAATTCTCTGGAAAGTATGTAAGCCCATGCAGGCTCATAGTCACTGAATGCACACAGTACAATGTGTAATATTTTGAATAGTCATCGTAGAATTAACTTAAACTTACAGTTAGAGCTCTTTGCTGTTACTACAATCTGTGCAGAATGTTTTTTAAACTGATGGGAAGGATAAAGAAGTATTATGCAAGCAAATTTGGTCATTAAGGTACTGTATATGGGTTTTTTTTATTTTATATAAGCAGTGAGGTGAACTCCAATTTCCTTTTATGAAGCATACCTCTCCAGGTCTCAGAAACTCCTTACTGAAAGAAAATGACAATTTTATTTATCATCATCATTTTAGTTTTTTTTTTTTTTAATTATAGTTTTCAGTCCATTCTACAATTGTGAATTATTTAGTTTAGTTTGCATGAGCAGATACTATCTTTTGTGTGTTTAAAAACTACTTACCATATAGTAAGAAGTACTGGAGGCATGCTTCTTTCTTATTATAGGAATATTTGTCACTCATACTCCATGTCCCACTTGTTTCTATGAAATATATTCTATAGTTCCCAGCATGAAAAGGTTTTGCCTTAGTGTTAAATTGAAGAACAGTAATACTTTGCATACTGGATGCAAATATTTCTTGCAGCATCTTAAAACCTATTTATCCAGGGCAGTGACCCTTGCATTCCTTTGTGTCTTGGCATTGAGTAGTTATCTCCACAATGTTTTCTCTTATGCAATCATATGTTAACATCATCACTATTTAAAAATAGACTCAATTCTGGAATCTGCAATACCCATATTTAAGTTTTCACACAGAAGTCACCTGGGATAGTAATAACATGAAATGGAGAAAAAAAGGAAAAAGTGTCATTTTAGATGATACAGAAGAGAAAAACAGATCAATGAGACAAATCCCATTTAGGCATCTAGTGGTGATGTAAAAATAAAATGTGAAAACTAAGAATGCCCAGCTTTGTATGAGGACATTGCTTTAATAAATAAACCAAGGTGCATGAAAGATTGAGTATGCCATGCGAATGGCAAAGTAGTGCAGTCTGGTAAAGAAAACGTGTAGTAAATTCAGATTAACAAATGAATCATTTCAGTGAGTGAAGCAGAATTCCTGAGCATTTCAGGTGTATAACTATGCTATTGGATACATACGACCAACCAGTGTGCCAGGTCAGCTTAGACTGGTATGTTGAGAGAGTCATAAATATTGCAAGAGCAAAAAAAGGCTATTCAAACAGGACAAATGTGCAGCTCAGACTAACTCATTTAAGAGCAGTGATTGCTTCATAATTCAGCAGATTAGAGAATCCACAGAGACACAATTAACCCTTGATTTCATTCTGAATAGCATACAGAATCTGTTCCAAAGTGTTGATGTTTAATGTTTTCTGCAGCTGCAAATGTTCTTAGCTTTGATAGCTCTGAAGAAACAACAACAAAGAAATAGAGTGCTATTCAGCTTCAAAATGGGAAACAACTTAAAACTGAGAAAGCCTCTTAAAGAGACACCAAAGAGGATACTGTAGAGAATTAGATCTGCAAAGGGTGGCCTAGAGAGTATTAAGAATATCATATTGGAGAGACAGAGTAAATGCATGCCACACATCGAGTCTTGCAAAAGAAGAAACTCAGCATCGCAGCAGGAAGACATCCTTCAAAAAAACCAAAATTGTACCCAAATGAGGAAAATAGAAATTATCATAAAGTCTGGTAAGCTAAATATAGAAGGACAATGTAGCAGAACAAAATAAAATCTTGCAAGAGGCAAAAAAAAAAAGAAAAAAAATAAATAATAAATCTTAAAATATCTGTAGAAGTAAGTTTGCGAGGAAATCTTTGGTGACAATATTTGATCAGAATATAGAAGCATTAATTGCAGAAACCAAGGTTGTGTAGAGTGATTAAATGGTTGCTATGTTGGTATGTTCAGCAAAATTCTTTGTGGAAGAGCTTGTGGAGATTGCTGTGTTAGAGGCCTTCTGATGAACTCACTGAAGAGTGACTCGGAGTTGCTGGTGGGAATAGAGAAAGTGATCAGAAATAAATCACTGGAAGCAAATTCTGTTCTCCCAGGCATAGCAGTCAAACTACTGAGAGCAGTATGTAATCATTGGCTCAGAATTGCTTTGATATCTGACCAAAAAGTTACAATGTCTTGCCAGGTTTCCAAGACGGAGTCCTAACATCAAATTTGTAAGTTAATATCTGTAGCAGACCAAATTATTAAGAGTATAATCAGGAGTGGAATTAGACATAAATATTTTACATTGAGGAAGAGGCGACATAGCACTTGTAAAGGAAAAAATCATTCAGGGAAGTCCTTTGAAGAAGCCAACAGGCATGTGAATAGAAGCTGACACAGCCTGCAAGGTCTCCAAATAGGACTCAAAAATTTCTTTCATCAAAGGCTCTCATGGAAATTAAATAGCCATGAAATAAGAGAGAAGTCCTCAAATGAGTGTAAGATTATTTAACACAAGAAAACAGAATTATGGGATAACTAAAGTTCATTTTCTAGGGGGAGAGATGTAGCCTGTAGAGTCGTTGAGGACAAGTCCCAGTCTCTGTGCTGGGATTTGTTTTGTTCAGTGGAAGAGGCAGTTAATGATGAGATGGCTGAATTTCAGTGGCTACATGAATTATTCCAGATAGTAAGTAAAAATGAGGGCTGATGGTGAAGAATTCTGGAGGGACATTGCAAAGCTTAACATAAAGTGAAATGGTTTTTCCTGATTGCAGCTGCAGCAGCAAACCAAAAGGTTATTATTATCTCTTTTGCTGTGCAAAGGATAAAGATGAGTTTTTAGGTTTTGATTTTAAGTTCAGCCAGAGGAAAGCCATAAGTAGTCTATGTAGATTCAGAATGTCTTTCTTCTCTTTGAATAAAATAGAATAAACCTGATTTAGAATAATTAAAACCACCTTAGTTTTTCATTCAAACAACTAACAGAGAACCAGTTTGCAGTGTTAGCTAACATGACACAACTCTGCAGGTACTCAACAATATTGAGTATATGGATGTAAGTCTGGAGGAATAACTATTTTTCTTGAGTGTCTGATCATCTTTGCTGTGAAACTGCTCCTAGTGTAGTACATAGATATTATTTGTACTATAGGTGAATTCAACTAAATATACAAATATGTAAGTTACTTAAGATAGAAACAAGCCACTCATCACTGGGAGCTGTGTGAAAATAAATGAGATGTGATGTAAAGAAAAGTCAGGAAGGCATTCCTATACTAGATGTGAAAGAAAAGGAAGAGTTAAAGCGTGTCCAAGGTAAGCATGATGCTATGTCCTAATAGACTTAAGAAGAGAGGCCACCGAATATAAAAGTTTTCTGCCTGACAGCGTATTTTTCTTCTGAAATTGATTTGCTTGTTCATTTTTAAACAAAAGATACGTTAAAATTGGGATTCAACTGCACAGATGTAAATTGAGTATCATTTTCATACCAAATCTTACTTGAGTCATAGATTAGTTGCCAGCATGCTTTTCCAGGATTCTTTCATGTTCTTTAATGCTCTTTTAAAATATGTTATTTTTCAACTTTTGTGATATTTTTTTTTCTTTAATGCTTGTCTTCAGTCAGGACACTGCTGCTGCTATAAGAGCTGGAAAATACTCTGGCCCAAACTTATATAAAGAGGGTGAATATGTGTGTTTGTATACACATGAGAAAAATGTGGGAGTAGCAAGTCTGGAATTGGTAATGATGTCTTGTTCAAATTCACATGCTGAAGTAGAATTATGCAGATTCTTTGCCATTAAAACAATCCAATCATGTCCTTTTTTCTGTCTGCATATGTATATATGCATAAACAGATGTGTTTGGGGAGATTGTTTACATTGTGCTGTTGGGCTGTTCAGTCAGCTAACAGCTGGATTAGGCAGAACTTTGTCAAGCATAACTTATGAAATGAAGAATATAATTGGCTGAAGTAGTTTCTGGGGGTGTTCAGCTTAATGCAGGTCAGACCTTGTTAGTCAATTTGGTCTCTAAATAATATTACACCCATCTGTTTCCCCTACTATTTTTTAAAATAAATTTAATTTCTTTCCTTCCAATTTGAAATATTACAGACTGTGAGAGCCAAATGTCTTCTGAAATCTGTAGCCTGCTTTCAAACCCTGCCAATGGAGCTCACAGCAGGCGGCCCACCGGCAGTAGCTGAAAATGAGAACTCTTACTTGCATCTGCTGGGGCCCACCAGTGGCTGGCAGCCATTCCAGAGAGGAGGAAAGTGAATGGCCATTAGTCAGCTGTACACCTTCCACCAGTCCAGAGGGTCTAGAGCAGGTCCAGAGGAAGAGTAAATATTGGAGAGCAAAAGCTACTTTACTTCTCTTTCTCATTTGACATGAGTTTCCACGGAAACGGAACAAAACGTGAGAACTGGGAGCCAGCAGCTGAGATTGACTCAGCTGGTGGCTAGTCCTGCTTCAGTTCCCATGGAAACATGTATCAAGTTGGCAAAAATAAAGAAACAGGGCAGGGTCAGTTCCAAAATGGCAGGATGAATGGCTGCTGCTTCAGCTACTTAATGAGGCCGGTATTTATTCCTCCTCTGATTTTAAATGTGGCTCCATTATTCACTTCCCAATAAACACTTCTTCCCAACCTCAGGAAGACAGGAACCACTACAAGCCACAAGGCTTGTAATTCCTCTTGTTTGCAACAAAGACTGGCACAGGTACTTTCAGAGGTCTATACTAGAAATGTGTAGTGCACATCTGAGAGTTCACCTGTCACGCTTAAGTTCTCAGCCATGGTTCATGACTTCAAATGTGTGATTATGTCTATCCCATCACATTTATGTGCTCAGTAGTTGAATACTTTCGTTATTCCCATAAATGTCATGTGGGTTTTTTTTTCACTCTTGCTAATTTTCACAGTTCAGTATCATTGCTAAGTAGGGACTGTGTGAAGAACTTCTTTTTTCAGGTCTGGGAATGTTACTTTTCAGTCCCATTAAACATATGTCATTTTTTGGGAAAAAAAAGAATTGAATCTTCCACATCTACTTTTGCAGCACCATTCACCCCTATACATCTGTGTGTTTACTATGCAACCTTTTCCCTCTTCTCTCCTTGGTAGGCAGTCTTGATCTTACTAAGTTCTTTTTTCCCATGACATTGAAACTCTAAAGCATCTTTTTAAGTTAGGATGACTAATATTGCATATTTTAGAAGATCTGTGTAATAGTTTTTTCTATTATTTATGCTGTTCCTTATGTTTAGTGTATTCTTTTTCACTGTTGCAGTTGCACACCATTAAACAAAATGTTGGACTTTGCCGTCAGGCTGATTCACAGATCATTCTATGCACTACTTAAGACTTTGAGAAAAAGTATAAGTAGTTTCAGGGGTTTTAGGTGAAAATGGCTATACAGTTACTGAAATTTAATTCCATTTGTCATCAAATGACCCAGTCAGTTACTCTCCTCACAAATCCTTAGTCTCAACATTTTTGTCTGCATGTTTTCCTGCTTGAGCAACACTGATTTTAGTATGGAATTACAGTTCTTAGAATGGAAGTATTACTCTGGAATAGGAAACCATGAACTTGTTTGGGTTTTTATATTGTATATTTTGTTGCTTGTGCTGCTGTTATGTAGTCATACTCCTGACTTGTCACTGATGCTTTGTGAGCACTTTGATGCAGCTCCTCAGGTTCTCAGGACTCACCTATCAGAGGAACGCAACAGGATCCATCCTTTCCACTGTATTTGGCAATCCAGACTGTTCTTCTTCCTTTGGGATGTCAAAGAATAATCAAAAAGCAAATAGACTATTGGAGGAAAGGAAATCAAGTTGCAGACATCTTACATCAGTGAAGTCATTACATATGCATAGATAATAGCAATCATTTACATCTTTAGTTAACATAACTACTGAGATTTCTGTGTAGAGTACAGTGTGAGACCACTAGTAAATGATTCACAACCTGATCACACTGAGAAGCACCAGACATTTCATCTATCAGTGATATCTGTCTGGTTCACACAGGTGACACTGTGACAGTTTTGTTCATTCACTGGGGAGGCTCATGTACCTATCATGTATGATAGACCCAGTGGCACTTCTTGACTTTGTGCTTCAAATAACATAGGATGCATTAATTCAGTTTTATTCCTCTCATGGCTGAAGCCAGAGCCAAAGTTAACATTGATTTTATGCTCTCTTGTAAGACTTTATGCTCCCTTATAAGACACCTACAGGGTTGGTTTAGGACTGATTTTCTTGGGCAGTCAGGAACTGAGTGCTAAATAGTGAACTGGCTTTAGGACATTTCAGCAATGCCACACTTGCCAGAGCTTAGAAGCTTTTCTCCTAACATGCTCTCCTTGTTCTTTCAGAGCTATATCTCTGAGGAACCTCTGGACACATTTTTGATTGAACTGCATATTAAATGTCAAGATTCTGAGGCATTATAATCCGGACAGGAACATTTTGTCAGTGAGTTAAGTTGTTCCTAATATCAAAATTGAGAAAGACAAGAAAACTCTCGCTTCATCAAATACTGATTAGAAATCTGATTAGAAAAAGTTCCTGAAAACGGACTGCAGGAGCTGATAATCTTCCTTGTTGCATTCTGTCCTGGGCATTCAATTTTCCTGGGCTTTTAGTCCTTTCTTAGCCCTGTCACACCTCTCTGATGTTGTAAAGAAAGACAGGCTTTAATGCTTATGTCAGGAAACAGATGCTGATGAAATGAAACATAATTAATTGTGCCAATAATATGATGAGGCTGCAGTAGAGACCAATATAATCCTTCTAAGGGACATCTCTGAAGATAGTGAATTCTGTGTTAAAATAGGTATTGAGGATAACATTATTTAATGTAATTAATGCTTCTTTGGGGGAAGACTATATTCCCTTGTTCCTTCAAATTTTTGATAGGCTGATACTGAAAAGACACATCCTGGTACTCCTTTAAAACTGTATCTTTAGTCATGAGCAATCTTATGGAGAAGGCAAGCCTCATTTTATATTATACGTGATTAAAGTCATTATCATTCAGCTGGAATGTCCTGAGTTCTTGCCAAGACATTGTACTGAAACACATTAATGGCAGTGATGGGTAAGCCCTGCTGTCATGTCAGTGGGGAGAGGCAAGCCATCTAGCCACCTGCCACAACATTCTTATGCTTGACCACGAATTAATGCTCCTCAATCTAAAAGAAGCACTGTGACTTTGCACTAAAACCACTTCTGTGCTCCTCAGACTGAGTAAGTACTGATGTACTTTTCCTCAGAGGCAAAGTGCCATATGCAGCACTTGTGTTCCTAGCATGCACAGGGAGACTTTTTGCACTATCAAGACAGCATGGACTCATACACAGGGAAAAAGAAAAGTGCTTGTAACTTTACCCATGTAAACCAGACTTTATGCTAGTAGGCAGAGAACCTGTAGAGCTTCCAGGCACAAAGCCATCCTCTTTATGTCTATTCACTACAAGTCATTTCATTTCTGTGTTTAGTCCTCCTGGATTCCTCACTGTTGCTAAGCACTCTTACAGGACAGCATCCATAAGTGCTGCTGTACCATATTAATACTCAGACCTTGAAGACACCAGTAAAGCAATGCAGTCTTAGTTATTTATACTTACACTCTTAAAAAACCCAATATTACATATTTGGACATGAAAATATAGATATTTTTAAAGCTCTTAAAAATAACAATATTACATATTTGGACAAGGTATTTTACATATTTTTTACATATTTGGACAAGGTATTTGCTGCAAGTGCCTTAGGTCATTCTCTGCTTGAGTTTTCCATACCGTAGTAAGTCAAAACCTTTGGATGCCTATATCTTATGTATATAAAGATTGCTCAGCTCAGAATGTAAAGTTGTTTCTTCTCTGATAAGCATACTGTAAAAATTCAAGAACATATTTTCTCATGAGAGATAAAGCTTTTTTCTGGGGGGGGGGGGAGATCTGCCAAACATTAGAACGAATTTTTCTACAAAAAATTGCAGATCACAGATCTCAGTCCTACAAAAGCAAGGCTTGCTTCTGAATTAGCTCTTTTCAGCATAAATATCCAGTAGAATGTGTTTATACATATGTATTTTTATTTTAAAACATCCTCCTGTCTGTTCTTCTCTCCCTGGAGAAAATGGAAGAAAAATGTAATAGCTGTTAACCACATTGTTAATGGGACCATTATGCACTAGCAGTGCTACAGTGACATAAATATTCTTACAATCTATAAAACTGGGGACTTTTACTTTTTGATGTCCTGAATTACCCTGAAGTCCACTTTACAAAGTGTTATCTCTAGCACCTGCATCTGTACTCTGGAAAGTGCATGCCTTCCATCTCTGCTTCTCCACCCTCCTTTAAGGCTTCATCCTGCCTGTGCCCTTGAACCCTCATGCTACCAAGGCTTATCTCATGCTCCCTTTCACTACTGTAATCTACAGGTCATTGATAAAAATGAATGTGTGAAATCACAGCAAACTTGTGGCTTGTGTAAGCACAATTTTAAGTCATTACCTACATGTGAGCAGCTATTAAAGACTGACAGTGACCTGACTGCAAGTGGCCATAATTTAGATACCACCAGGCTAGTGTTTACATGCTGTGGACACTCAGTTCAAGGCTTCACAATAAGACCTGATTTAATGGTTTGAAGTAAGAATCAAACATAAGTGTTTATTAAATTATGTGCAAGTGGTGGAGTGAGTTCCTAGTGAATGAGGGTGGGATCGGGCCTAAAATGAAGGTCTTCCAAAATTTGGAAAGGTGAGAGTGGCCAAAGGTAACTTAAAAGAGTCAGAGGTTTTGGGGGGCAGGGGAGAGCTGGGCTTGTTGCTGTCATAGAATCATAGAGTCATAGAATTGGCTGGGTTGGAAGGGACCTCAGAGATCATCAAGTCCAACCCTTGATCCACTATCGCTGCAGTTACCAGACCATGGCACTGAGTGCCACATCCAGTCTCTTTTTAAATATCTCCAGGGATGGAGAATCCACCACTTCCCGGGGCAGCCCATTCCAATGCTTGATCACCCTCTCGGTAAAGAAATTCTTTCTAATGTCCAACCTAAACCTTCCCCGGCACAACTTGAGACCGTGCCCTCTTGTCTTGCTGAGAGTTGCCTGGGAAAAGAGACCAACCCCCCCCTGGCTACCCCCTCCTTTCAGGGAGTTGTAGAGAGTGATGAGGTCTCCTCTGAGCCTCCTCTTCTCCAGGCTGAACAGCCCCAGCTCCCTCAACCTCTCCTCATAGGATCTGTGCTTGAGTCCCTTCACCAGCCTGGTTGCCCTCCTTTGGACCTGCTCCAGGACCTCAATCTCCTTCCTGAACTGAGGGGCCCAGAACTGGACACAGCACTCGAGGTGTGGCCTCACCAGTGCTGAGTGACAGCTTGTGTGCCAGAGAGATGTGGAAACAGTGCCTCATACAGGGAGAGACCCACTCCCCATAGCTGAAGCCCTCCTTGTCCTTTTTTTTTTTTTGGTGGTAGTTTGTGTGGCACATGTTGCCTTTATATAGGACAAGTAGGCAACAAGAATACTGCACCTCACCCGAGTTATTCTGTGCCCTGAGGCAGCTGACTGTCTGGCCTGCACCACTGCTTACAAAGCCCTTCTCTGAGGGGAGTAATCTCAGAGCTTGAAAAATATCTATATATTCCTAGATGTCATTTTCATGCTGTATCCCTTACAGCCTTTAAAATGTAGGAGCAGCATTTACTGCTCTTCAGCCCTCGGGTTTAAGAGCAAATTGCATCAAAGACTACTCATTTTATCCAGTTTTTGTTAAACTATGTTTTTTGGTAGCACTTCTTGATAGTTAAACATCACTATTGTTTCTGGGCATGCATTATCTAATGAATACTTAATGTATCATTTTATTAAAAATCTTCCTAGTCTTATTGGGGTAATTAATTTCTGTTACCTGAAAAGAAAAATCTGTTGTAGAAATTTTGTCAACAGTCTCTTCACCAGAAAATTCTGAGACTTCATTCTTTTGCCATCTTTCTTTCTTGCCCTAACTCCATCAGTGTCATGGAGCCTTTTTTTTTTTATTTTCAGGTACATTTAAAGAAACTCAATGTTATCTTTTAGTTATTTGCTCTTAAAAATCTGTATTAGCCATCCTAATTTTTCTCATAATGTTTCTTCTGTACCGTATACCTTTTTCATATCAACTTTCTTAATCTGATTATATTCTAAGAGAATCTTGGTTATCTCAAGTGCCTTGGTGTACTGATTTCTTTAGTATTGCCATTTTATTCAATAGTTTCCATTCATTCTGAGATATTTGTACTGCTTTCTTATGCATTACCTGTGACCCTGGTAAAAATTTTTGAGACCAGAGAATCTTGCTAAGCAGTTGATAGTTCTTTTATTACTATTACTATATCAGGTTAGGTTTTATGAGGCAAGAAGCCTCATTTTATGGAAATACCCTGCTCTTATTTTAGAATTATTATGACTTCTTTTTTCATTAACAGGTAAAATATTGTGTAATTCTTATTAGTGTGGAAGAATCTCTTCTGATTCTTCACAATTAGATAACCCAAAAGGAATATAATTGTGAAAAAATGCTTCTCTAAATATTTCATTTCAGCACCTTGCATATGGTTGTATGTATATATGTATGAACGAGTGTGTGTGTTAATATGTACATATATACATATATCTATATAATAGCTTGATCCTGGATATTTCAGTTCTGGTATCTGGTCAGGTGCCACACGTCCAATTAAAAAAGACCTTTTTTTGTCTCCAAAAACTTGATGTATATAAATTTCTCCAAGAGGCATAGAGCACAGGGTCTCTCTTGCTTTCCTGCAGTCTTGCATGTGTGAGCTCCCTGCTCACGTGTATTTCAAGAATCCCTTATGGAATGGTATAGGACACAAACATAATTGAAACAACCCATGGTTCCGATTGTGAAATGTCAAAAGCTGGATATCCCTTTCACCACCCTGTTATATATTTCTCTGTGCAGGTTACTTCTCCCCAGAAGAAGAATTTTGATCTAATAGCTTTGGTTGGTTCCCTCTCATTTGTG
This sequence comes from Heliangelus exortis, assembly GCF_036169615.1. Lineage (NCBI taxonomy): Eukaryota > Metazoa > Chordata > Aves > Apodiformes > Trochilidae > Heliangelus > Heliangelus exortis. The sequence goes on from NC_092423.1 coordinate 89,297,532, forward strand.
GGACTGTTGCAAATAAAAGTGGAACAGAAGAGAGGTAGCACGTAACTGTGTAGTAGACGAAAGCAAAATGAAAATTTATTGCTCCCAACATGGAGGAGTTCTTCAGCTTTCTTATATAGCTTGAAGACACATATCTTTAATGTTTTCCTTGGTGTCTAGTCTTACAATGATGCTGTAAACAAGGTTTTAAAGCCATTTTTTTTATATTCTTCACTTGCACATACAAATATAGAAAAAAAAAAAGAACAGCCAGTTACAGAGCTGTGGAGTCAAGCTCAGGATGGAAATGGATGTATGATGGGAGATCATCGAAGAGCATTATAAGACATGACATTACAAAAATTAGTCTGGAGCAAGATGGAAAAGATCACTGTGGGGGCAGGAGTGATAATTTTGATATTTTTCCTATGTTGCCACTGTTTGGGGTTTTAAAATTAATAATAATTTAATTAATCTGAAATGATAGTCATATCAGAAATTATCAACATAATTATTTAAGTTGTTAAATTATGAACTTTGATAAGTAATTTCCAGAAGTCATTATGACACTGATGTTATGAATATAAATTCTAAGCAAGATTTCTGTTTTCAGTTAAACTGAATCTAATAAAACACCAGGTGAGGGCAAGATCTCGATAATATAGTACATAGAGGAAAACATAATTTTCCTGCTTCGTAGAAGTCAAAAAAAGCAAACCAAGAGTACAATGATAAGAAAAGAAGTACAGAATACAACATAAAGCCACATAAACACACAATGCAGGAGAACTCTTCACTGCATATTGCTGTCCATCCTAAAAATTTGCATGGGATTAATGTAGCAGCTGGGGACACTCATGGAAAAAGAATACATCAGGATGTTACAACGAAGACATGACCTCGCAGTCAAGAAATCTTAGCTTGGCAGATAGAATATTCTCAAGAGCTGTTTCTGTACATGTGGCCTCTTGTCAGATTCTTCCCTAGGCATCCCATTAAAGGAATGGTGTAGTAAGACTTGAGACACGTATGAGACTAGGTAGACATTTTGAGTAAGTAAAGTTATTACATTAGATATGCAGAGAGGAAAAAGCTCTGTAGCTTTTTAATTCTCTTTGCATTTCATTTTATTTCTATTTCTTATACCGTTTTCATAGAAGAGAGAGGTGTTCTGACAAAATACAGGTAGCACCTCTGAACACTGATTGAAGAACTTTTAGAAAGTAATTATCAATACTAGGTGATCTTCATTTTTTCCCAAGTATGTAATAATATCATACTTTATATCGCTTGATATTTGTGCTATGGGGGGGAAACATATTAATCTAAGATGTCCTAAAAAGGAATAAGTTTCCAGTGTCTACCCATTTTCATTTAATTTGTCCAGAAGTGTGACTCCTTAATACAAAACCAAGCTTTAAGAACTGAAATATGGAATTATAGAATCGTTGGACTGGAGGGGACTTCTGGATATTTTCTAGTCCAATCCTGCTGCTCAAAGCAAGGTCCTGAAGAGGAGATTGTTCAAGATCCTATCTAGTCATGTTTTGAATATTTGCAAAAAGGACTTTCTACAACCTGATAGAGCAACTTGTTCCAGTGTTAGACTACCCTCATCAAAAAAAAAACCCCAAACTTTTTTCTGATGTCTAAATGGCATTTTTTGTATTTCAATCTGTGCCATCTGCTCTTTCACTGGATAATATTGGCATAAGTCTGGTTTCACCTTTTTACGTCCTCTTATTCTGTATTTAATGCACATGGATAAGATTCCCCTGGGATTTCTTGTCTTTAGGCAAAATCCCAGCTCCCAGCCTCTCCACTTTCATCAGATGCTCCAATACCTTGACCATCTTAGTGGCCCCTTGCTGGGCTCAGTCTAGTATATCTGTGTCTCTCTTGTACTAGGGTTCCTGGGCTTGGACACAGTTCTCCAAGTATGATCTCACTAGGGTTGAGGAGACAAGAAGAATCACCTCCTTCAACCAGATGGAGACACCTTTCCAAATACAAGGGCCCAGTGCTGTCTCAGGTTCCATTTGGTCTCCACCAGGACCCCCAGGGCCTCAGCTACAAAGCTGCTTCCCAGCTGAGCACCACCCAGCCTGCATAGGAGGGTCTCTGTAGTTCTTCCTCCCCAGAAGAAGGACTTGGCATTTCATTTTGTTCAACTCAGGACATTCCTATCTACCCTGATCTCCAGCCTCTCAACATCCCACTGAATAGCAGCACAACCATCTGCTGTATCAATGCCTCCTACTACTTCTGTATTATCTGCAAACTTGCTGAGGAGGCATTCTGTGCTATCATCCACATCATGAACGTGTTAAACAGTATTAGCTGTAGTGCTGATCCCTAGGAAAAACCACTTGTCACTGGACTCCAGTTGAATAGTATGCTGCTGGGTATCACAATCCCTTGGGTCTGGCAGTAGAGTCAGAATTTAGTCTCACTCACAATCCACTTGTCTACTTCCTGCTTCATCTCTTTGTCTATGGGTATGTTGTAGTACAAGTGCTAAAGAGAAAAGCAGTGCCAGCTGCTCTCCTCTCATCCATTAAGCTAAGCATTTTGTCATAGAAGGCTATCAGGTTGGTCAGAGAGGATTTTATGACTTTTATAAATCTTTGCTGAGTGCTTGCAATTGTATCCTTGTTCTTAATGTGCTTGGAAAGGGCTCCCAGTGGGATTTGTTCTATCACTATCACAGGGCTTAAGATGAGGTTGACTGGCCTGTGGTTCCCTCAGTCCTTCAGTTTCCCCTTATCAACCATAACGGTGATCTTCAGGTTTTCCATTCCTCTGGAACCTCCCCCACCCACCATGGTCTTCCAAAGATAATTTAGTGGTCTTACAGTGACATCAGTCCTCAAGGGTACATTCAGTCAGGTCCCACAGATTTGCATATGCCCACTTGTGGTAACGTTTCCTAACGTGATCCTCCTGAGAATAAAACTTCCTTGCTCCAGACCTTTCAGAGGCTGTGATTCCTCAGGGTAAATATTACTGCTAAAGGCTGGGGTGAAAAAGGCATTGTCCTTTGTCATCAGGTCCCCTTCCCCATTCAGTATCAGGCCCTTATTTTCCATAATCTGCCTTTTTGCTGTGAAAAGACCTGTAAAACTCCTCTGTATTGCTCTTCCAGAAGTAAACCTCAGATGAACTTTGATTTTCCAAATCCCATTCCTGCTCATTCAGTGTTTCTATATGCCTCTGCTGTCACCTTTCCAACTTTGACCTCTTGTACAATTCCTTTTTAGGTTTGAGTTGATTCAGGTGTTCCTTGCTCATCCATGCAGGCCTCTTGCTGTTGGGACTTGATTTCCTGTATGTAGGGATGGTCCATTCTTATACATTCTTGAAAATGAACCAACTTTGCTGGTCTACTCTTTTTTTTTCCTCTATTACCAGCTCCTTTGGGATACTTCAGCAAATCCTTCAGTAGGCCAAAATCTGCCATCCTCCAATCCAGAGGTGTTACAAGGCTATTTGCCTTGTTTCCCCTTTTCAGGATCACAAACTCCGCTATCTCATGGTCACAGCAGCCAAGGTTTCCACCAACCTTTTCCTCCTCCAACAGTTCTTCCTTTTTTCTAAGTATCCTGTCCATAGGACTTCCTTCTCTCATCAGATCTGTCACCTGTGCCAGGAACTTATCATCTATTCAATCCACAAGATCTTCAGTACCTGTTGTTTCTTCTATTTTCTTTCCAGCATATATCAGGGTGGTGATGTCCCACAGGAGAATCAGGATCTGGAAACATGAAGCTTTTTCTCACTGTCTGAATGCAGCCTCATCAACTTCATCTTCCTGATCAGGTGATCAGTAGTAAGCACTGATCACAACACACTCCATTCTGCCCTTTAATCTTAAACTGTAGGCTCTGGACTAGCTCATCATCCATTCCACTTCATATAGGCTTCCTTCCACCCTGAACTGTTGTTTAAAAGCTCTTTCTTCTCTGCCTGATCCTGCCTGGTCTTTTGTTGCTCAAGAAAATAACCAGTGAGCTATTGCCTGGATCTGGGGAAATTGCCAGATACCTGTGTATCCAAAAACAATTCAGTGCTTCACTGTACTTCATCAGCTTATAGAAATAAAAGTGCTACTTAAAAGCAAAAGTCTTTCAAGGTTCAGTACAAATCTGTACAATTATTAGACCAGAAAAAAAAAAGCTTTCTTCCACAAACTTTGTTAATAAATTCTAAATCATAGTATTCTGTTTAAAACTGGTCACTTCTAATAAAAAAAATTAGCTCACAAAAGGGCAGATAATTGCAAGAAATCTTAGGTTAATAATAAAAAAGGAAAACCTCTGTTATTAAAGAAATGTAAAGAAGAACAGCTTGCTCAATTTTGCAGAATTAATGCTTGGAGGAGATATGATTACTATCTCTAAATTCCATGGAATATGACCAGGAGGGGAAATTCAAATGGCATATTAGTGCTAACACATGAAAAATAGTTAAAAATTGATCGTGGTAAACAGTGCTGGAAGTGAGAAGATGTTTTCAGTGCAATAGGTTAGATAAAGACCTGGAATTGTCTTCTTGTAGAGAGGTAAAAATTTTACATTTTAAATCCAGAGTTTAATAAGTATATGAAGGAGATTATACAATGTGGAGACTGTACCCATGTTTTTGTGTTTATGAACCAGGCCTCAGATTTTTACAAAGAAGTCGTGAGAACTGCTTCTGTTGTTATTTTTCAAGTTAAAGGATGGATAGCTTCTGGATTTTGTGATATGTTTTTTCAGCCACAAGTGGCCAACACGAGAGAGAGAATGCCACAACTATCACTGCATCTCCTTTAAAATGATTCATTTGCCTCAGGCTTTAGGATTTAGCTGTAATGAAGATGAAAGATTGATGGCTGACTGCTGACCTACTTTGAGGAAATGAAAGAGCAGGTGGCATGCTGCTGACTAGGAAAGTAAGAGGCTGTACTAAATGCAGAGGAATAAAAGCATGGTTAAATAAAGTCTCTTTTAGATCACGGCTACTTTTCAGTAGCCCATCATGAAACAGTACACATCTGGGAACCTCAGAACCTCTTTATATAGAGGTGTGTGTGTAAATACACTTAAACTATGTGAAATATTTTCATTTTACATAAGAAAACTCAAAGAGTTACTGCAAGGGCTTTGAATCTCTCAAACTGTCACAGTGCATTGCAGAAACTAATAGGAAAAGATAGACAAGGCAAATTACAAAAAAATACTCGGCTTTAAATGTGACAGACTGTTCCCCAAATTTTGTCTAGCCTTTTGGAGAGAGAGACATGTTCATCTAAACTCAGAATTAAGGTGCTTCCAACTGTGTGACAGAAGTGTTTAATAGTTAGTGACAACCAGTCCTTCAGCAAAGAGCTGCCACCCTTTAACTGGGAGCAGTGTGCTCTCATTTGTGTCAGGAGCTTCATAAATGAATCGTGAGAAGGGGCTAAAGGAAAATGATTTCCTTTTCCCATTAGCAGTCCTGTGTTTGAAGGAAACAAGTAAGTACATTGGCAAACAAAACTCATGTTGACCACCAAATATTGCTGCGACTTCTCCTGACTATCAAGTTCATAGGAAATGGCATCATTTTTAAGCTAATTGCTTTCATTACAAAGCAATTATCTTCCATGTTTTAAAGCAGGTAGAGAAGAAAAGAACCATATTGCCTACCTTGAGATCTAATGGGAAATGGAGTGAGCTGCAAGCCAAGACACTTAAGTTGTAAGTGAACACCCTCCCCTTACACCTTGCATTTCTGCACTTCTGACAGCCCTCATTGTTAATACAGTGTCATGCTGACATCCTGAATTGAAAGGAAATTTTACAATTTAAGTCGGTCCCTCTGTATTCAGCTTCAGATGGCAATTTCAGACATCCAATTCTCATTCATTTGGAGAAGAGTCAAAGGTGTGTGCCATTTTTAGATGGATCTGATATTCCCTTGAGTAAATTTTTATAAAGGTTCAAGGATGTGATAATAGGCAACTTTGTAGATCTTTAGACTCTTGTGCTTTTACATGGAGAGGTTTTATTTTTGCCTTTGGGTGTAATTCGGACATGGGAGATACCAAGCTTTTAGGCTGTCCAGTCTGTAAATATTCCCAAGACCTTTCCTTTTTTAAGTCTGTTTAGTTTAGTTTAGTTTAGTTTAGTTTAGTTTAGTTTAGTTTAGTTTAGTTTAGTTTAGTTTAGTTTAGGACATTCAGTCCATATTCTAAAATAACGTAGTAACTCATTAGTCATTTTTGTATCTTATTTTCCACTTTTGAAAGGGGATGCAGCTAGAGGTAGTGTCCATTTATTATTTTGGTGTTATTCAAAGACTGACAGTAATTTAGAGTGATAAAGGGGTAAACAATGTATGTCTCTATATGGGAAAGTGCCAAGAGTAAGTGCTGAAATTATTGTCCCCCCCTCCTTAAAACATTCTGATTAGAAGATTTACATTTGAATATATGTGTGTGGCAATATATATAGGAAAATTTGCCTTTTTTATCCAAATAGTACTTTGTACTATCCAAATAGTACAAAGCATTGCATACATGCATCTTGTATCGGTAAAAGTTAATTTTGTAATTTTTTTTTTTCATAAAACAAGTTTGTTTTCCAAGTTGTTGTATTAATAATGATGGGTGTGGTTGCCTTAGGGTGTAGGAATTGTGCTATCAGGACTTCCTTCTCTCTGCTTTTTATGTACCTCACCAGGTGTCTTGTGATTTGTTTGCACTTCTGTATTGTACATCATAGACTCTCCATCATATGTTTGCACCATATTCATCTCACTGAGAATACATCCTATTGAAACTCTCCCTAAAAGAAAGAACAACAACAAAAAAGAGTTACTTTTATAATGGTAGAGTTAACCCATAACACAGACTAAAAAGTACATATTTATCTTTTGCTAATAATTTAATGTTAGGCTTATCAAAATCTTTTAAACTTTTCTGAATGGTAAGGCTGCCTATAGACAGGAGTGATATGGAAAAACAAGCATCCCTTTTCTATTGCTTTTGATCAAAAACATGAGAAACAGGAATGAAGGTGAGGGTGACTTAAGGAAAAAAGACAAGACCAGTGTCCCAGAAGCCAGCAAAGAAATCAGGGCAAAAGCCTGTGGCTAAATAACTGTGCTTGGACATACTTAAGACAAATCTATAAAGAAAATACCAAGATAATTGTTTTATTCTCTTAGAAACAGACTGCAAAGTAGTAACTGAATAGATTCTTTTTAAAAGGTTAATCAAGTCTAGCCATTAAAATTGCAGATTTTGGAGTGTGCTTTGGAAGGTAGCACCATTTTAGTGCAATTACTAAATAGTAATTAAGAAAAAGACTCTTGCCTTCAAAGATCTATTCAGAAAATTTCATGGTAAAGTGATGTCAGTGATCTTCTGAGTTAGAAATACCCTGCATCTCTGTGAAATGGATGCTATTTGCCTTACATATAAAATTAGAATTCATGGAAGCTGGCTTCCATTGGTACTCAAAGATTTAAGATATCTCTGTATCCCTAGACATGATTTACATATGAAGTTGCCAGAGTTTAAGTGAAGGCATACTCTAAAGTGGGTATTTTGCAATATCTCTAAATTGATTTTGACCCAGCTTATAGCCATTAATTCACATTATTTTTATAGCCACTAATTCACATTAGTTTTCAAGAACTCTTGCCTTTGTACAGTTATTAATGTAAACCTTTTTCTAATTCTCCCCAGTTTAACTGAAATATTTTAAACATATTTAAATTAAGACAGTGATGTCTATTATTATTATGTAGGGAAACAATGAATTTCCGACCTGACAAGTTGCCTGTCACAAAGATGTACTCCAGGTGGAAGAATTTGAAGGATTGGAATATTGTCTATTAGGTGTTTGAATACTTGGATTGGAGTCTATTACTGGTTTGAGTACAAAGGGATGATATGTATGACTTACGGAAAGCAAGTGAAAATTTAGTTTGGTTTGGGATTTATTTTTTTCTTGATATTGTCAACTGAATTATTCATCATAAACAATTTGTGGGATTTATGATAGGAGTGGTCTGTAAAAATAAAAGTTCAGTAGTGGCTTAATTCTTTTTCTTTTTTTTTTTTTTTTTTTTTTTTTTTTTTTTCCTCCCATGTTTGGCTAAGTCTCTCAATGAACAGAACTGTAGCTTTTTCTCTTTGATGTATGTCCCTTTTGATTAGGAGATCATCAATTATTTAGATTGTTCCAAACCTTGCAGCCTAATACTTTGAACATAAGACTCTAAGTAGAGCATTTTGAAGATCAATGTTAAAAATAGGTCATGTTTTCCAAGAGACTACACAATTCAGTGCTTGAAAATCTGGAAAATCTCCTGATCAACATTCAGTATTTGTTCACCTAAGATGAGCTTGTTTTTAAAACATTAGCCATATTAGTTTCTCTATTTAGAAAAGTAACCTAGCTTATTCATGTAATGTTTAATGCCAGTTGTATTATTAACAGAATCTATTAAAGACCAAGAAGAATAGTATTTAAGTGGTTATGCTGAAGGAAAAGGTGTATTCCTAACTTCCTTACAATATCCATTCCATATCATTTGACAGTAAAAAATTATGACTGTTGTTTTGCTATGATAATTATTTGATGTGTGCTCTTTACTGTTATTATGAACAGTAATAATAATATTTTGCATTTCTGAAGCACTTTTCATGTGCCGACCTCAGTTCTTTTTGCAAACAGCTAATTAGACTTCAAAACACAGTAAGTGGTGTTATACCCACTTTCCTACAGGGCAGTACTGGAGGGCAAACCATGCTGCCTCTCAGTAGGCAGTCCAGGATGCTTGAGAGGATGAGTAGAACCCCCATGAATATGCATTATGAATTAATATGCCACGAGGGAAGTTTTCTGACTTATTCCACCTAATTAGCTCATGGCCTGATAAATGAAAAGGACAGAAATTTCAAACTGTTCCCTGCAACTGTGTGCTTAAAAGTTTTCATCTAATCTTGTCGTCTGGCATTGACAGTTGTGGCAACAGCAAAGCTTTTCACAGCGGCTTCGTGTGCCAGAGGGATGTTCAAACAAAACTACTTACAGATATTTTTTGATCAAATGGTATTTTCCATCCTAACCTGCTTAAATGGTGTCAATTCTATTTCTTCTTTAGTTTTGCATTTGTTTTTCAGAGGAATGCTGGCCATGTGCTTCCAAGGTGAGATACTTAGCTAGTTTTGGAGGCTCTCCAAGTAGTGTGGTGTTTTAAGGACTGACAGATATACCTGACAGACAGGTATATTAGCAATTTTCAGTTCACATAAATCCTGATACTGAACTAGTTCTCTCATCAAACCACACATTCAGTTCAACATCATCATTTTTAAATAAGGAGAAGAAACTTCTGTGATTAAATGACTGGCCTGGTAAATAGGAGGAGAGCAATGGATATTTTCTACCCTGACTTTAGTAAGAATTTTGACACTGTCTCCCATATGATCCTCATAGAGAAATTGTTGATGTAGAGGCTGGATGAGAAGACAGCGAAATGAACTGAAACTGGCTGAATAGGCTGGACCCACAGGGTGATTATCAGTGGGACATTGTACAGCTGGAGACCAGGAGCTAGTGGTGTACCCCAGGAGTCAATACTGGCTCCAGTCCTGTCCAACTTCATTACTGATCTCGATGATGGGGCAGAGTGTATCCTTGGCAAGGTTGCTGATGATGCAAAACTGGGAGGGATGGCTGATACACCAGGGCATTGCACTGCCATCCACAGGGAGCTTGACAAGCTGGAGAAATGAGCTGGCAGCAGCCTCATGCAGCTCAGCAAGAGGAACTGAAGATTCCTGCATCTGGGGGGGAACAACCCCATGCACCAATACATGCTGGGGGCCAACAAGCTGGAAAGCAGATTGGCTGCAATGGACCTGGGGTTCCTGGTTGACACAAGGTCAACATCAAGCAGCAGTGGGCCCTTGCAGTGAAGGTGGCTTAATGGTATCCTGGTATAAATGGTATCCTGGGCTGCATCAGGCAAAGCATTACCAGCAGGTCTAGGGAGGAGATGCTCTCCCTCTCCTCAGCACTGGGGAGGCCACAGTTGGAGTGATGTGTCCAGTTCTGGACTTCCCAGTGCATGAGAGACATGGACATACAGGAGAGAGTCCAGTGAAGAGCCACAAGAGTGAAAAATTGACTGGAGCACCTCTCCTGTGAGGAAAGGCTGAGAGATGGGACTGAGGAGGACTTTATCTTTGTATGTAAATACCTGAAGGGAAAGGGCAAAAAGGATGGAGACAGCTCTTTTCAGTAGCACCCTGTGACAGAAGAAGTGGCAAGTGAAACACTGGAGGTTCTGTCTGAGCATCAGGAGCACCCTTTTTTATTGCAAGGGTGATTGAGCACTGGCAGAGGTTTGCCCAAGGAGGTGTAGGAGATATTAAAGGCCACATGGAATGTGGCCTGTTTCCCTTGTGGGAAAGCTGCTGCTGCTGGCCCTGCTTGAGCAGGGGGATTGGACCGGATGACCTTTGGAAATCCCTTCCAACTTGAACTCTTCTGTGATTCTGTGAAATAAAAAGGTACATTTCCTAAGATTCTAGCTCAGGGCTGCTTGGGATTTCCTCTCTGCTACTAATTTTACCCTGGTTGCTAAGGAACCAAAGGCAGAGAAGCAGAAGAAATCAAGTAATGAAACCTACAAGTAGTTTCTCATGGGAACAAGGAACTGAATAAGCTAAAGTGATAATAAATAAAACAAAAACTCTCGCTTATGTGAATGCTTGGGAAAACTGATGTCTTTGAATGCAAAACTGTCTGGATTGGTATTTTGCATCTTTTTAAAATATCTCTAATTTCTCTCTCTTAGGTTTATTAAGAATATAATCTTTACACAATAATACAGTTTCATGATTTCTGAAATCTGTTGTGTGCACTGAGGACATCAATAAGACCATTGAAAGTATCCACCATTTAAGTCTTGTTTTAAGAGTGAATTGAGGCTTAGATAGTTGTCCTACACAGATATGAATTTCAGTGTCATTTTTTGCTTATGTTTAAGAAGAAAGAATTTGCCATTCACAAATATTTTTCCTGGAGACTAAAAAGACCATTGTGAAATGAAATACATCATTAACATGGCCAGCACAGGATGTGAAGTTTATGGTCTCTAATGCTTAGCATCTGAAAAAGAAAAAAATACAGTAAAACTACTGGTAGAAATTCCTGTCCTTAAGAAACAGAGTACAGAATGGAATTTCATCATCTGCATCTCTTGAAGCAGATCTACGTGATATATGTTGTAGATTTTTGGTCTCTGGGTTTCTTTTTTCATATCAGTTGTACCCCTGAGTCAGGGCCAGACTCTGCAAGCTATTCTGCAGAGCCAGAAGTGTGTGCTTAGAGGCTGAACTGTGATTCTGAACACATGCAGTCTTCCTTTTGTGTTAAGAAAATCAATATTATTCAGGGATACAGGGTGGGATGTGCTTTAAAATAAATCCTTTGCATTGTTTCTTTGCAAAGAAAATAAATATTCACTTCATCCAGACACAGAAGCATAGAAGCAAAGAATTGTAGGAAGGTTGGGGTTGGAAGGGACCTTGAAGGTCATCTAGTCCCAATTCCTTGCCATAAGTAGGGACATCTTCAACTAGATCAGGTTGCTCAGAGTCCCACCCAACCTGACCTTGAATATTTCCAGAGATGGGGGTTCTACCACTTCTCTGGGAAACGAGTTCCATTTTCATCACCTTCATTGTAAAAAATTTCTTCCTTATGTCCAGTCTGAATCTACCCTCTGTTAATTTAAAGCCATTGACCTATAGCTAGAGGCCCTGCTAAAAAGTTTGTCCCCATCTTTCTTATAGGCCCTTGTAAGTATTGAAACGGTGCAATAAAGTCTCCATGGAGCCTTCTCTTCTCAGGGCTGAGCAACCCTAACTGTGTCAACCTTTCCTAATCGTAGAGGTGCTCCATCCCTCTGATAATTTTGGTGTCCCTCCTCTAGACCCACTCCAACAGATTTATGTCTTTCCTGTGCTTCAGACTTCAGAATTAGAGACAGTACTCCAGGTGCAATCTCATGAGAGCAGAGTAGAGGGGCAGAATCACCTCCCTTGGCCTGCTGACCACACTTCTTTGGATGCAGCCCAGGACATGGTTGGCTTTCTGGGTTGCAAGCACCAATTACTGGCTCATGTCAAGCTCTTATCCACCAGTACCCTCAAGTCCTTTTCTGTAGGGCTGTTCTCAATCCCACTATCTTCTAGCTTGAAATGATACCAGCGATTGCCCTGACCCATATGAAGGACCTTGTACATGGCCTTGTTGAACTCATGAGGTTCACACAGGCCCACTGCTCAAATTTGTCCAGATCCCTCTGGATGAAATCCTGTCCCTCAGGGATGCAACCATACTGGTCACCTTGGTGTCGTCTGCAAACTTGCTCAGTTCCACTCAATTCCACTGTGTCATTGACAAAGATATTAAATATTACTGGTCCCAATATGGACTCCTGAGGGACACCACTTGTCACTGATCTCCATTTGGCTGTTGTTCTGTGGCTGCAGCCATCCAAACAATTCTTCGTTCACTGAACAGTCCACCCATCAAATCTATATTTCTCCAATTTTAGAGAGAAGGATGTTGTGGAGGACCATGTCAAAGGGCTTGCAAAAGTCCAGAAACATACACCCATAGCTCTTCCTTTGTCCAGTGATGTAGTGACACCATCCTAGAAGGCCACTATGTTGGTCAGTGAGGACCTGCCCTTGGTGAAGCCAAGCTGCCTGTTTCAAGTCACCTCCCTCTCCATGTTCATCTTAGCTTCTAGGAGGTTATCTGATCCACGATCTTCCCAGGCACAGAGGTGAGGCTGACAAGTCAGTAGTTTCCAGGATCCTCCTTTCTACTTTTTTTTAGAATGGGTGCAATTTTTCCCTTCTTCCAGTCACCAGGGACTTCACCTGCCAGCCATGACTTTTCAAATATCCCATAGAGTGGCTTAGCAACTACATCAGCCAGATGCCTCAAGATTCTGGGATGCATCTCAAAAGGTTCCTCAGGTGGTCACAAGCATGATATTCTTTTACTGTGGGACCTTACTCCCTGAGTCCCTGCCTGTCAGATCCCACTCCAGGTGAAAGACTGCCACTTGGGGACTCCAAGGGTGAAATACAGTCACAGAGGGCATGAAAATGAAGGTGGCAAGTTGTAAAGTCAGTAACTACTAGTAAAACTCCCATGAGAGGCCATTTACCAAAAATTGTAATGTGTTGTAAACAAAAGTTAGGAAACTAGTAAGCAGTCTGAAGTGTTTTGTATTACTTACTCTTTTTTTTTTTCTAGTTTTTAGTAAGCAGAAAATCTCAGGAACTCAGAAACCACTAAGAGCCGCAGTCACTGCAAATTAAATGGATGATCTAAAACCAGATTATAAATGCTGTGAAAACCAGTCTTCTGCTGATTTGTTATGGACCTACATTCAATTTGGGTGAAAATCATTCATTTTACAACACTAGAATGGGTGGATTTTCCCAAAAGAATGTCTCCAAGCTGCAATTCTTCAAGCTGGAGAAAAGCTGTAGCCCCTTATGTGACCTATTTTCTTTGTTTTGACCCTACAACTGAGCAGCTGCAGACCCTCTGATTGATCTCTTTCTCTATTAGTTTTGCCAAGTAAAGCTGTTTGTGTGTAGTTTATCAGGCTATCTCTAGGATGCAGTGTTTGCCCCCAGGACAATTCTGATGGAATAAGGGCTATAGCACCATGTGATATCACCTGCTGAGAGCTGTGAATAATAAGAAATTATCAGAGAGTTTTGTTTAGGCAAACTACAAATCTATCTTTCTTTTATTTTTCCTTGCTTGTTGTTTTAATGTAACAGATGTCTCTTATCACAACTTCCCAATATCCAGCAATACCGAAAACACAAAAATACTTTTCTGATATATTTTGACTTTCAAGATGTTGAAAAGCATTTGGCATATAGTCATGTTTTGGCAAGAAAAACTTTTTTTTTTTTTTTCCCTTTTCATTCAGCACTTGGCAATACCCTGTGGCTCTCCTGGATGGGACACTGAGGTGATTAACACATCTTTTGCTAGGTAGTCCAAGTAGTTATCCCATACTACCAGACCAGAAAATATACTGCATTTGGGGGTATGACTTCTGCTTCGTCTGATTGCAGAAGTATCTGCTGAATTCTGTTTCCTGTAATGTAGAGCAAGTACAATGGCTCTCAGTGCAGGAGCTCAGCCTGGTCAGTGCTCCCTCCAGAAGTCTCTAGGCTAGGCTCTGTAGCTCTTCTGAGACCAAAGTAAACTGCTTTTTTGAGAAAATGTGTTTTTAAGTGACTTCCAGGAAACTTACGTTCTTACATGTCACTAATATGCTACAGATTTTAAATTTTGGCTGTTTTGGGGGTTTTTTGGGGGTTTTTTTTGTTTGTTTGTTTGTGGTTTATTTTAAGTGTAGCCTGCTTCTGCTCTTACCACACTCTTGAATTCACCAGTTCAGCAATTAATTACGCACCCTGGCAAGCTCTAGATCAGATGTCTCCTATGTGAAGTCTTCCTTCTCTCTCTTTCCCCAGTTTTCCTCCTCCACTCCTTCTCCTCATGCTTGTTGCACATATAGGATGAGGACAAGAGAAAGGAGCAGAAGAGTGGGATCCATTTTTCAGACAGGGGACTGTGGGGAGACACAGCCCTTCTGCCAGTTATCAGAATTTTAACTCGGTCATTGATGCTATAAGCTACATCTGCTCCTGGGTTAGGTGCTCTGCAGTTATGGATTTTTGTAAGCTAAGATACTGAGTCTCCTTTTAACTTCTAAGAACAAGGAATTTGTCCCTTTTGGTTGATTATTTGATTTGACCTTGAAGGAAAGGGGAATCTGAGACTTTCTTGCCTGAGATCAGATGTCTTAATTTTGTTCACTTCTTTTAGTGGGGAAAAAAACCACCACCAACAAAAACCATGTTTTAAAATTAAAGGAACTATGGATTTTGTGTATCTAAGCTCTGAGGAAGAGTTAGTGTCCAAGTCTTTCATCACTTTACAACTCTTAAAGTTACATTTCCATCTCGATATACATGTGATTCTTTTATGTTACAAATATCAGACAAAACTGTACTGCTATGTCTTTATCCCTCTTTTATCCTACATGGGCTTCAGTTCCAAAGCAGCAACACCACTAGAGCAGCAGTGAAGTGTGTATTCCCCAGATCTGCACAGTCTTTCCAACTAAACCCATGGAAACAGATTTAAACCCAGAATATGCTCTGTGCCCCTTTAATGCTTAGTTGGGCAGGATTATTTTCCCCTGGACTTGTCTGCCCAGCATTCCTGTTTATCATAAAGCAACCAGTTCCTGCAAATTCTCTTCCTTTTGCTGCACTCAGTTACAGGTCTAATAGAAAAAAAACACCTCAATTTATAACACTGAGTCAATTCCTGTTGAAACTGATGATAAAGTACTACAGAAATTAGTGGCTTTGGGCTGATCCAGATGAGTATTCCAGTGTTCTTCCCTCCTCCTCATTCCTTAGTTTCTTCTACTCTGTATATTTTGTTTTCTCTTTCCATTCTTTCAGCTGCCTCCTTTCGAGGTTACTCACTTCCTCTTTATTAATTCATTTTTAACCTACTACATCTCTTACTTCAAATTTTGCTATTAAAAGCTTGAACTTTATTCCTCCTTCAAGGAGATATGTTTGTCTTTCTCTCCTCTGCTGAGGACCCACCTGTATTCAGTTAATTAAAGTACTCCTTTTCCCGCTACCTTAGCTCTGTATCTAGTGAGGCAGACACTTATTTTCCCCAACTGAATGTTTTATAGTGTGGTTCTATAACAAAAAAAAATTTGGGTCACTGCTATCAATTTGCTTAGGGCTTTTTGGTTTGCTTTGGTTTTATTTCTGCAGTTTTGAAGTTGACCATATTGTTGCAAAACAAGCTGCAAAGATCACCCCTATTTTATCCCTGAAAAATCTAAATCCAGTACAGAAAAGATCTTTATCAGCCTCTGAGTCTGACCTTTTTTCCCTTGTTTTTTGCTTCTTTGTTTGTTTATTTGTGTTGTTTTATTTTTTCACCAAGGAACCTGCATTTTCTGTTTATGTTGACAGAGTTAACAAGGAAGCACTTGGATCATGAATATGTACTTAGAACTGGGAAGACACTTTACCTCTAAGAGAATTCCAGAATCTTTATAACAAAATAGAAGTAAAAAGCTGAGGAAAGGAATTAATCTTTAGATAGTTGACAATGCACAGTTGTAATAAAACTACATCGTAAATATTCATACATGCAAAAAATGCTTGTTTGGAGGAAGTTATAAGCAGGCACTCCTGCCATAATTGTGCTGTCAAATATTGGTGTTGGAGCAGACAACGTAGTTGTTTTTCTAAAACGCTCAGAACACTGTTTCATTCAGATTTGAACACTGGTATTACCCCTCTCTAAGGCACTTTGCTTGAAAGCTTTTCCAGCCATTGACGGCTGTCTGACCCAATCTTCACTTCCACTTAAACTTTTATACAAGATTAACACCTTCCCTGGGCCTTTGATTCATATGTCAGCCTTCAAATATGTCTTCTTGTCCTGAGAAAAAATATAAAAAATACCTATCTTCTTCAAATTGAGAATCCCAAAATAAACAGCAGAAAGAAATGTTTCATATGACAGCCTGTCTCCCACAGCAAACAGAGCTGTGAAGTGCACAGACAGATGGCTGCTGCAGGCAAAGCATATTCTCGATGTGTGATAAATCAAACTTTTTTCATAAATATTCTTGTCATTTTTTTTTTTAATTGCTGTTATATAAAGAATATTATTAACATTGAACAATGGGCTATCGATTTCATCCTCACTGTTGAATGGGAGAACATCGTAATTCATTTGAGACTTTTCACTGGCAAGGCTCTCCTTAGCAGTAGGGAAGGCTGTGTCGTGCTCCAAGAAATATTTTAGTTTCAGAGGTGACACCCACATTATAATTTGTAGAGCCAAGACATTTTTAGCTGCATTCTTTCTACTAACCTATACCTGCTTATTACTATTAGAGTCCAAACAGCTGACATTTAATGAAAAGTCTAATTATCCTTTCCCGAAATACAGAATTATCAGTTCTCACTGTTATCAGCCAATCCCAACAATAGTGAGATTTCTGAACTAATATTTAAAGTCTGATACTTAATGGTGCTTAACTTTTTTCCCTTTACTCAGGTCTTCTCTCTCACTGTTGCATATTTTTCATTCACTAAACTTAACCACAGAAAGTATTAAATTAGCACATAACGCTCTCGTTAGTGGGAAATCTTATGTAATGGCATCTAATGATTTCATAGTTAAGAAAATTAGAAAATTTGCTTAAATAAAGTATATATTGTGAAAAGCTGAAAACCTGGATTACTATGGCCTGTAATTATAAATGCTATAAAACCTACATTTTTGTTTTCCCTTAGCTTGCTTGTTTGTTTGGTGTCCCAAGCTTAGGACTCAAATTGTTTTATCCCATGCTGCACACTCAAAAAATAGGACCCAGTGCACTGTTTCCCATTTTTTTACAATGTTCTTAATAGTACCCTTGGCACTCTCATACATTTTGAAAGAGCCATGTCTGCTTCTCAAGCCTGGGGCACCTGTCAAACCTGACAGACCTCTGAGCCTCTTCCCTGCAGCCATCCAGGTCAGGTCATAGAATGAAAAAAAAAAAAAACCAACAAAGCAGCCACATTTGGGAAAAAGTGACACTGAGAATTTATCCTGGCAAAGAGGAACCCTGAGCCAGGTCTGAGTGAGAAGCCAGGAAGAAATGGGTCACAGAAAATAGTGTAAAGCAGAAGTGTTGTTAAATTCATGGTGGTGAACATAGTTACTGACCATGGCCAAGCCAGGTCAGTGTTTGACAGGACTGCTCAGTAGCCTGAGGTTAAAAGCCTCTCACCAAAGTCAGTAAGAGTTGCTGATCAAGGAATCCAACTTAGGAGGGCAAGGACCTGTTACTTACTGATGCAAATGTAATTGGATTTGTTAATAGTGCTCTCCATTATTCTTCTGGGATATTAATTTTTTGTCTTTTGCCTTCACATCACTGTTGTATGAACTAATGAATCATCAAGCATCCACCTGATTTCAGTAGTAGAGTTTTGAGCAGTGCTTGGATTTAGGACTTTTCAACTCAGAACAAGCTCTGTTAGTCACTGGAAATCTTGCTACACTATTCAAGCAATTGTAGGAATCCAAATCGCACCTGTAATCTTCCTCAGAAATAACAATCCTATCCTTTAAATACTACTTTGCAACTTTATTGAGCTTTTAGAATGAAGATGTCATACATGCAGTGTATGTAGTACCATTGTATGCATGCACTAAACCAGAATCTTCCAAATATCACATTTGTCATTCTGCCATTAAGATTAATTCCCTTCCTTGGCTTTTTTTTTCCTGTTTTGTTGTTAAAATTCTGGAACATTATGAGAAGGACAGTTTCTTCCCACTTGTCAGTGCACATCTGTCTGCTTCATTGCACATGGAGAAAAGCAGTCAGGAGCAGAAAAGTGCAAAGTACAAAGAATATAGACAAAGAAGAACAGCAGTGATGCTAGTTGGTTATGGTAACTGGAAAAGATGAATGAAATCTCACAGATTCTTACAATTAGTAAAATACATGTATATTAGTACATGATTTAGCTTTTTTGGTAATCTTAACTCTTAGAAAACAAGACTAATATTTTTCCCATGTCTGCAGCACCCTTTGCAGTGGCATATAATCCTGTACCAGCTTCTGAAGTGCTCTCATAACCAAAATTGTGGGATTTTTTTGCCACTACCTTATTTTATGATTTTGCATTCACTTTGAATTCACTGGTTAGTTCTTTCCTGGCTAAAATTCTGCATCTGCATGCACCCTGTGTGGAAGATTCACTACCCATGTTATACCTCAGGCCTTTCTCTACATATATCCCTTTAGACATTCAGTCTACTGTCTGTTGTCAGCAATTCTAATCTATACAAGTAAAATAATGTCTGCTGAAAACTGAGCAATAGAAGATAGTTTTGTTAAAAAAATAGAGGAACTGTTCTTGGTTCAGCCACCCTAATGGGGATGCTCCCACTCAGTCTACTTTTTTGTCCTCTGCTACCTTTTTCATTATCTCATGTATAGTAGCCTAATTTATCCAGGATGGTTTCTGTTAGGGCTGACAGCAATTTCTTCAGGTGGGACTGAACTGGTGGTGATCATGGTTCAGCGTCTCAACATCTGTAGCTCCTGTGTCCTCAAGACATGTCTTACACAACTGGGGAGTACTGCAGCTGCACTGTCTGGGTCTCCCAGTACAAAATGTTTGGAGTAGACTCTCTGCAGGTTTTGTCTGAAGCTAGAAAGATGGTTTGCTGTATCAGAGAGACTCCAGTGCAGCACTCTGTAGCACAGCTAATCCTCTTCTGGGAGTCCAAAGCTGAAGGCGGGTGGGATTTCAGACACATTTCTCATTAGCATCTTCCTTGGAGCAGTGTTTGTGGTGCTCACTGTACTATTGCTTTGAATCTCATTTGGAAAAGCACTGTAGAGTCCCAGCAATTAATGCAGGGCCGTGGGTTGCATTTCAGGAGCAGATGCAAACCCCTTTAGCATCAGGCACTGCCTCACACTGTGCCTGTGTCCCTGCCTGCAACACGCGGATACTTTTGTAGTCTGAGACACACAGAAACCGAACTCTGAGAGACTGCACCTGAGTTATTTCTCTCATCTGGTGTGTGTGGCAGGAATGGGCTTCACACTGGATCCCTCAGCTCTGCATCCTTTTGCACATAGCAGGTCGAGACAGCCTGGTCCAGTGATGGGCTGGGTAACCAGGCAGGCTGGCAAGAGACAGGGCAAGGCTGCTTTGGGTGGAAGACTCAGAGAAGCTGACAGTCTCCAGGCATGCCACGTTCCCTGACCAGATTGTCCTCTCCTGTGCCTCTTTGCAAGCTGGTCCTTGGAAATATTGAATACTGCAGTGCTAGGCCTACACAGTGTAAAACAGTCTCCAAAGTCATGGTATACATTCCATATTTTGGGAGCACCTCACTTTTCATAAAGGGTCTGCTTTTAGCAACCCAAGTCTTCCTATTTTTAGTTTACCTGTACAAAGCTTTTAGATACACTGTTAAAATGAATATAAAAAAAATACTTTCTAGAAATTTATCCCTTTTAAATTCTTGCAGGTGGGCAACCAGGACACACGTGCTCATATTACTGTGCTGACTATATTTATTTCTAAATCTAGTACTGCAGTCCTATCTACCTCTCTCTTATGATCATTTCACCTCCTGTTCACACTGCCCCTCCTATTTCATCAACTGTTCTGGCTCCAAACAGGGAGAACTGTATGCTGATGATCCTATCACAGCTCTTCTATAAAGTGTGCTATCCCCATTGCAACCAAGCAAAGGGATGAAGATTTTGGTAATATTTCACAAAAAAAAAAAAAAAAAAAAAAAAAAAAAAAAAAAAAAAAATTATTCACTTGGTTCGATCTCTGCATAATTATTCTTCTCTTATGAGATCCTGACCTGCATAATTTTTATTGGCATTGATATTAGAGGTTCTCTGAGGATGGTTTTAGCTTATTATTCCGCTTGTATTTCATGCCCCTAATCATCCTCTGCAAATACCTTACGTCTGATTTCTCTTTCCTTTTGTGGGTATAATAAGATTTCCCAATCTCATAATGCCTTCAGATTTGGTGTAGATACAAATTTTGCTATCATACCTCTAAGAAATACATTAGCAATATGATCCATTTTCATGTTCTGTGACAGGCAATACCACATGCTTCAGAAGATAATGTGAAATCATGCTGCTATGTACCCATACAGAAAGTTTATTTCTTTGCCACCACAGTCATAAGTAGATCTATGGCTGCATGATGTCCTGTCACAGGTCCTGTGCCCATTCCAGCTGAACTTGCAAAAGGGATAAGTCAGAGTATTTATTTCTAATTTATTTTAATGAAATAAAAAGTGATAGCTGTGTTCCTGGTTCCTTTGAACTCCCAGGATTTTGTCATTTCAGTAACCTCTTTTGGTAGATTTTTTTTTATACCCACCCCACCACTCCACACTTCTGTTTGTGAAATTGCACACATCTGCAGCTGCACTTTTCTGAAGAGAATTTTATGTCATTCTGACAGTGAAATATCTGGATGCTGACTGAGGATACAAATATTTTCTGAGAATTTCCCAGAACTGAAGTTCTCTATTCTTTGCCTGGAACCATAATTACTGACCAGAGAGTCACAGAAGTTAAAGGGCACCTCTGAACCATTTCAACTGTAAAAAAAAAAAAAAAGTTAGTAGAGGTTATTTAAAAGGAGGTTAAGCACCAACAGTTAGGAATGAAAAGCCACAAAGATTAATAGTTTCTGGTTAAGGAATACTAACTGAAGAAAAGGCTTAAAAATTAAATTGATTTTTGCTAACAGTGTCAAAGGGACCATTTGTTTTATCTGACCTACAAATCAGACAAAAACTGCCTGCACTAATATTAAGTTTGCTCCTCCAAATTTGGCAGCTAATTTTTTAAATGGAATAACAACTATTTGATTTACTGAAAAAAGAACTATCAGTTTTGGAATAGACAGGATAAACTTTGGGAATTTTGAAAATTAATTCTTCCCCATTAAAGTAAAATGCAGGGGCTTTGCTATACTTTGAACTATATTGTTTTCACAGAGACTACCACTTTCATTTTTTAATTTCTGTGAGTCTGCGATTTCAAATTCTTTTCAAAACAGTGAAACATGGGAATCAATTAGAGATTTTAGAATTGTGAGATAATTTTTAAACATTGTCTTCATATTGGAAGTATACTTCAAATTTGTGAATATATTTATTATTTTAACTAGATTCTAAATTTAAAAAAAAATTACAATTATGTCTCCAGCTATTGTAAGGCTGAAAATGTATTCCCAATGCTGACTTATATTTTTTAAAAAGACTGAAGTGTGTACAGAGTGAAGGCTGTGAACCAAACGCAGCCGTTGAAATATGTGTGCTAGGAAAACGTTATTCGATTTAACAGCTAAAGATGTTTCTTTTACCAGAGACAGATCTAATAAGACCTTCAAGGATGTGAGGCTAAATTCAGATAATGTTTATGTACTGAGGGTAAGATGTCTTTGTAAGCAACAATCTATGGCAATAACAGCAATTTCTTTGGATGGAAAATGGCAGGAGAGCAGCAGCCTCATGGTGCAATGAAGGGAGAGGGGTTTCGTGCCTGGTGTTTTGGGCAGACACTGCTGGGCTCACCACTTACCACCCAGCTGAACTGCTGCATTCCCTATGGATCACCTTGGAGCCTTTCTCACCAACTTGAAATGCTGTAGTTCAAAGTCCATCTCAGGCAGGGGCAGGTTATTACACAGGTAGGCAACAGCAGTCCCTAACCAAACACCCTGAGCTGCATGATCAGAATTTTTAACTAAGATAGTAGTAAACAAAATGGGATTGTTACACCATTAAATGAACCTTTCACATAACAAACCCAGACTTCTTTGCTTTCATGTAGATTATGGCATAGACTGAATATATCTTCTAGCAGCTAGAAAAAGCACTAAAAAATCCTTTACATTTGAAACTCACTACCAGAGTTACTGGCCAGCATCACTGCAACACATCACTAACAACCTAACTTGGATGTTTTTCTCACCAATTGAAAACTATTGTTTCAGTAACTCTTTTTTTAAATACAGACAGGTTAATTAACACCCAGTGTTCTTCGCAGAAGCATTTTATCGTTGTTACTGAGAGTGTTCTGACAAAACCAATGAAGGGAGGTACTGTATTATTTCCAGTAGGGTGTATTTACAGGCAGAGAAGTTTAGTGATTTGTCTCAGACCTTAAAAATTGATCTCCAGCACTCTTAGTTTCATAACATAGGGTGCGTTATTTGCCTTTTTAGTTCAGCTGCCTATTAGTTACACACTGCATCTTTCACTGTTGTGTTCAAGTTGGTTTTAGGATCCTGACTGCTTCCCACCCCAAAATGTCACTAACTGACCAAGAGAGATATGACTTCAGTGTTTACCTGATACATTGCCTACCCAGAATTGTATGGATACAGTGCTTTTGCCCTAGGTTATCAGCCTCTGAAAATGAAGGTCTAAAATAAAACTGATGATGTAGCCCTAGCTACAGGAGAACTCAAAGTCATTTTTATTACAGCACAAAGTAGGGACATTTTTTTCCCCTCTGCAGCATTGTGGGATGCTTGGACTGAGTCATTTCTTTGATGTGTAAATGCACCTTAAGAAGGACATTAAATATTTCAAGTAATTGGTATGAACATGAAATCTCTCATTAGTGTCTGCTAGACAGCTGCAGAGTGCAGATAAGAAATTGCATGTGCTAGTACAAGAAAATATTCCAAAATTTTTGAGGGAAGCTTTCTGCCTAGAAATGCCTCTCTTCTTCTTGCCTTTCCAGTCTATATGTCTGTGTACCGTGGGTCTACTGCAAAGAGCTGGTTAAATGCAAAAGTAAAGCACTGTGTATGATAATCTCCTTGCCACAGAGGCTTTTCCTTACAGTGACATGACATTCTGGATCTAGGCTGCAGACCAGAACTATTTTCCCACCACGTACTTGCAGAATGGAATTTGAATGTTACTTATTTAAAACACTCATTTGTCACATTTTTGATTTTGAAATGTGTTTTCAGTAACAGCCGCTGAAGTCCATTCTGGGACTGATATGACCATCTAAAATGCAATAGCAACAGTAATTAACATTCCACTTCATGGTTAATTAAAATAGATTATAAACTAAGAAAACACAAAATTTGTCTCATAGAACTAGTTAATTAATGTTGTCAAAGCTGCTTTTATGAGGCCTGTGGCCTTCAAAAGTTTAAAATCTGTCTGTAGAGTAATATGGATGTAAAGAAACCATCTGGACTGTTTCTAGAAAAGGGGAAAGTTTACTACCCCACATGTACTTCTGAAAGTTTTTGAGAAAGTTTGGTTATGTAAATTCACCCTTCCTAAACTGAGCAAGGTGTCATTGGGAATTAAGTAAGAACCTTGGAAGAGAAAAACACTTTATAACAGGCTGATTTTTTCAGTATTCATTATGATTCCATACTGCACTGGGGAGAGAAGGGCAGCCAAGTGTAAACTGCCAGTTTAACCATATTGAATAATCCAGTTTGGTGGGGAGACCAGAGATGAAGGCTGGAAACAGAACTTGAGTCCTTCAGAAACCTGGATGTTTTCCAGATACATGACAGGGTAGAGTTGCTCTAGTGAAAATCTGATCTTTTTTTAGTATTGCTCTGAAAGCAAGGTACCATGGTGTCCTTTTGTAGTGCAGAATGCCAAGGTCATTCCCAAGAGCAGCTCTCCCTACTGTCTATAGCTGTGACCTGCACTATGCATTAACCATTAATTCTATCACACTTGGAAAAAAAAAAAAAAAAAGAAAAGAACAACCCACAGATTTCTCTGAAGATTACTGTCTTTCATATAGATTTATTACTGATGAAAGAGTACCAGTTGGCAGTTTTGGTGAATGAAGCTTTATGTCTGCAGTTTGGAATTAAGGCAAATTTTTCTCCTACAGTGGTCTGCAAGCAAACTAACACCAGGGGAAGGAACTTCCTCTATAGGTAACAGGCATTTCAATCTCAATGATTTCTGCACCTCTGGCTTTCCAGTAAGCATGCAGAACATGCTGATGGATGGGGAAGCTGAATCTGATAGCAAACAAAATCACCTCTGAGTCTTTTAGGCAGGAAAGGTTCTAGCATCTTACTGAACTGAGCTACAGTACAGTAGAGTTACAGAGAAAACGTTCTGTTGTCAATGAGGCCAAAAGAAAAGAAATGCTTGCTCAGTGTTACTTATAAATAAAGAAAATTTTTTAAGACTGCAATAGATGTCATCATGTAGTAAAAATCTTGGGCAGTGCTTGTGCTAAGATACTCTTTAGGTCAGTCTAGTTGGTTTTATGTGTCTAGTGTCCTGGGGCATAAATAGTTTTTTCTGCTTTTGTATCTCTGGTATTCTGAACAGATATTTTCCTTCAGTGCTATTAGGAAGGGCCATAGCACAGTGCCTAGTAAGAAGTAGACTCATAGATGATACTGATATTGTAAATTAGATATTTCATGCCTGGTTTGTCTTCTGAAATCCAGCAACAAGCAAGTGATAAAGATAGCTGGTTTAATCATTAATCCTAACTATTTGTTTCAAGTTGCCTTAGGTACGTAACATAAATAAGTTTATCTTGGAATATTTTTTCTCTTCCTGAATTAGTTTGAATCTATGCTTCCTTTTTAGACCTGAGGATGAGTTCATAAATCCATAGATTTGCTTTTTTTCCAGTCAGTCTAACAAAATATGTCACCTCCTCCTAGAAACCCTGTTTTTCTTGTGTCATTAAAACACTAGACTCAGAAAAACACTAATATTGCATATCTTTTAGGAAATTTATTCTGTGGTGCAGTTTAGCAAGACTGTTTCATTAAAAACCTGGAGTTTATGCTCAGCTTTGCCTAAAATATCCTTATGTAACCTCATGACTAAAATGCATGGTATATTCTTACTCTTGCACAATAGCACTAAGAAGCCTTGACTGATGCTGAGGAGTTTGAACATTCAGAAATATTGCCATATGTAAGTGGGAGAGCTGGGACTGCAGAGCTCAGTGAATATTTTGGAAAAGGTATCAGGCAAGTTTTAATTGCCAAAATCACCCAATTCATAACCCTGCTCTCTTGCATTAATGAGTATTTTTGAGCTTAATAGGGCTCAAAACTATTGTGCAAGTTACTACAATCTGGGTTGCCTGTTTTCCAGTACATTAAGACAAATTCAGAAATACCTGTACATTGACAAAATATACAAGCTAGTTAGCCTTTCAGTCTGGCTAATAAAAAGAGCATGATTTACTGAGTGAGTAACAATCAAAATTTTCAATGTCCACATTAAGAAGCAAGACAGAACATTTAAAATATACCAGTAATTAGTCACCAGGGCACCCTGATCATGTAATAAATTCTGCTCTCTTTGACACCTTCAATTCAGAAGTCTGCTCTAGGGCAGATCATTTTCATTTCCATAATAAAAGAGAAAGTTCTTTCAGTGAAGTTACCACTGGATAAAAGATGTCTCATTGATGCAACAGGGCAGATTATTTAACTCTAGTGGTTTCTTTTGGCCAGAGAATACAGGGCTTCTGTGCTTTAAATATCAACATAGCATTCATCAACCCAGTAACAGAGTTTACATACATGAGAGATACTGATAGATACACAGAATATTCCTGTTATGTTAATTTTTTTATGAGATACTCAAGAATTTATATAACTAAAGTTGAAGGCCTATACTGATGTGATTTATAGAAAGCCAGGATCTGACGGTTTTCTTTGTTAGACTAAATGTAAGATATCTAAGTGGTTTACACTGTTCTTTGTCACAGAATATCACTGATATTTCCATTAGTGAACTAAATTTGTATTGCCTGCTAATAAAATAATTTAGAATTTTATAATGTCTAATATATAACATATTTCATATTTACTGATTTGGCAGAATATTTAATTGGTAATAAGTAATGAATTCACAGTAATGAATTCATTTCAGGATGTCACCTTGATCTTAGAATAAATTGGAAAGGACACCTTCTACCTTTACACCCTTGCAACTGTAATTCATTATTGCTGCGAGCTTGTACTATGATTCAGTCATATTTTCCCTAAGGGACTTTAACCCAAATGGCCAGTGTGAAAGTGTTGAGGTTTCATTCTAAATATTATCTGACATGTCTTAACTTTTGCTTATTTTTAAAATTCAGTGTATTAATTTAGCTGCAGGGATTGGCCTTGGGGTTGGGGAGTTTTTCTATTTTTTAGGAAGTAACCTTGGAGATACCATCATAACCTTGAATTTCCATTTATCTGCCAAAAACATTCACTGTGGTGAGTCCTCAGTCCCAGAGAACTATTTCCTGATTATGGGCAAAAGGGAAGGAACTTGAAAATAGAGAGCTCTGTAGCATTCAAACCACAAAAGACTTAGTGATCCAATTTTGTATTACTGAGAATTAATCTCCTTCTAGTCATCCCTGAATATAGAAGTTTCCTTGCCATTTCGTAATCCCTTTCTTTTTCATCTTCCCAGTTACACTGAGAATTATTTTCTATTTTTCCTTATCCTGATACAATCTGTAAACCTTTCTGACTGGAAACTTCACGCCATTTCTTGTCTCTAGAAAGAGGATATATCTTGTTTCTAACTTGGGTTCCAAACCATGAATGCATTTTAATATATTGGACACCTTCAGCATATGCATAGTCACACTGAAGATAAGAGGTGACTCATGCTTAAAGAGAAGCATATGGTTAAGTGTTTGGGGTTTTTGGTTTTATTTTTGTTTTTCCAGATTTGGATCTAAAATCATGCTGGCTGGAAAGCTTGACTGTAAAAAAAAAAAAAAAAAAAAAAAAAATATGCTGTTATTCCACTGCGTGGAAGAGAGGACACCTGACATATTTCCACATTTTCTGAGTGTGTGTTGTGAAGCTATGTTTTGCAGGGTTTCTTTCTATATGTGTGTGGGGGGTTAGAGGAAAAGCTGATTTGGTATGATCCTATACAACCACAAGCAAATTATGTAGTCTTCAGGATGGAAGTGAAAGTCTGGATGAACTGTTCTGGTGCTACACAGACATAATCTATTTGAGTTCTATGAAGACTGACAGAGTAATATAAGCCTTTGGTACAGTAACCAAGGTTTTGTTGCATAGATACAACACAAGTTTTTTGCCCTACTCTGTATTCCAGGTTTATTTCTTTGTACAGATACCCTCTGCTAAGGGTTTCTATTCAGGTCACAAAATAACACAAAGCTTTCAATGTTAATTTCACTCTTGAAGTCTGAAGGGGCTAGATTTGGATGCACCATTGTTTGCTGCTTCTCTTTCATATGATTCTTTATGTATAATTGTGGCAGATGAATGAGATTGTGTTAGGGTAATCCACTTACCATGGTCTATTCATGAAATTCTTTTTTTTTATTTATTTTATATTTCTCATTTGTGCGATGGAAAGCAGACAGACTTCTGGGGGCAGGATCAAAATCTAGCTGTGCTCTCTCCATCTTGGGTTTTAGCCAGCAAGTAGATTTTTACTTCATTTGGTATTTGTGTAGAGACAGGTCCATGCTAACAAGACAAATACTAGGAATTCCTCTTTTTTGGTGAGTTTGCTGTTACTCAGTGCTGTTACCTTCTGTGTATGCAGTCTTTCTCTTGTTTGAAAGGAGAGGCAGGTAGCTGCAGAAAAGAATTCTCATTTTTGGATCTAACAGATTCAGATGCCTCCCATGCAAGTTGCATTCATCAGCTTGAAGCACCCGGGGGGAGGTCAGTGGTCAGGCACAGCTTAGCACCTCTTCTAGGACAGCTTCCACTCTGGAAGAGCATTGAAATGCCTTTCAGGAGCACCTCAGTTGCCATCATCTGTCCTCTAGCAAATGGTCTCTGAGTAATTTTCTGCCACCAAATGTCCAAGGCTAATATTTACTGGGGCTCTCCAGATTATTAAGCGAAGTGACAGAATGACATTTTGGCTGCCACGGTATGCCATCTAAGTTATTAACCTAAAACAAAGTCAGCTGTGATTTAAGTTAATAGATGAGCACTGAATTGCAGCAACTATATCTTCCATTCTGCTGCATCTGCTACTGTGGAAATAACCTGAGCCAGAGGCAAACAGCTCAGACCGGTGACCTCTAGAATCTTCATGAATTCCCAGAGACCACAGAGAGACTGTAAATCTGTCACTGACTGCACGGGGAATTTAGATGTTTAACTTTGATACTTTGATATGTAGGTACTTTGATTCATTCTCTCTTTGAAATATTAAAAAAAACAAAAAATCCCAAAAAACACCCAAAAAAATCTTCACAAAAAACCCCACAGGTTTTTAAAGCAGATGTTTGGAATCGGCCCCTTGTGTCATGTGCATATTGGTACTACCTTTTTGCAGTTCCTTGGTTTTGCATGTATTTTGCCCACTACCTCACGGCTTTGCAGCAATCATCTTTGTGTAGGAACTTGACTTTTTAAATTAAATGTATTAAGTTTTTTTTCCCATAGCCAATATTTTATTTGCATTCATAGAACTGTGCAGAATCCACGCCAATTAGATCATGCCAGCAAGCCTGGTCTCTCAGGTCTCTTTTCATTCTGCTTAATTTATCATTTCATCCCATTTGCCAGGTTTAGATGTGAGGTTTATTGGACTAGAATTGCCAAGATCAAGCCCCCTGGAGCTTTTAAAAATACCGACATAACAGAGGTGGTGCTTAAATAGGACTTAATTTTTGCAACTACTTCTTAAGTACATCTGTTTCCAAAACAGATTATTTTCACCACAGACAACAATCTTTAAGGGATATGAAGGAAATGGTCACTGAAGTCCTAGTTGGTAGCTAAGGGAATCAGGCACTTAAATTTCTCAGATGCTTTTGCAGTCTTACCTATGCAGTGAAACTCCAGCAGGATGAGGTCTCCATAGTAGGCTGCAAATTATTGAACTCAGGGTGACCATTGCATAAATGAAAATTGTTATCTGCCCTTTTAAGAGATGTTTGCTAAGGAATGATTAATTGTAGAGGATGACTGCTGAGGCAAGCACCCAGGGTCCATGAAGGAATATGCTGGTTTTGTCTCCGTTTGCTTCTGCGTGCTGTGTCTTGCTGTTAGGTTTCCATGGGTTTTGAAAGTGCTGCCATTCCTGAGAGTTCATCTAAGCAGGGATGTGTCACTCTTGCTGACTTGTCTGTAGGGCTCAGTTATTGCATCATCAGTTTGCTTCATTCTGATGTTCTGCTAAACACAACAGAATCAGAACCTACACTTGTGAATCCACTGGCTTCTTTGTCTTACTTGAAAAATTTACTGTTAGAAATGAGTGTAAATCATGCCAGTTAAGGTGCGAAAGTATTGCATCAAAATAAAAATCCTTTATGGTGGGTCATACTGTTCCATTAATATGGTCAGGAATCCATGGATGGCTGTGCAAGTGCTGTCACTGTTTTAAAGTGGATGTGGAAAGTATTTCATATATACTGACTGACAAAAGCTGATGACAAAACTTTTACTGCAAGACTCAGCCTATCCAAGTTCATAAAACAGCTGTTCAGAGCTGAGCCTCCTTATGAGTCGTAATTAAAGAACTCTTGCCATGGTAATGAACAAATCTAAACCAAAGTAATGATGATGTTGTAATTCAGACAGTAGATGTTGTTCCATTCATCTTTCACATCACCAGTGTATGGCTTTTTGAACACAACTGGTTTCAAATAAACCCTCTCCCTAACATCAGACGATGTGTGAGGGCAGTGATAGGCTTCCATGGGAAGGCTCTGATGGCCATGAAATAAACCCATACAATATGATATTTGAAATAGTTAAACCTAGGAGATAAAGCAATGGTCTAAGACAACCAGCACCCACTTGCATCTGTTGTCTCCAGTGCAGTCGTGTAGGTGTCCCTGACAAATTTAGCCAAAACTGACATATTGCTTCTCTATTTTTAGAGCCTTGTCTCTAATATTAGCTCCCTAATATTTTAGCTTAGCTCATTCTAGGCTGTCTTAGCCTTTCTCATTATTGGTATAGTTTACTAATAGGGTATCAGTGTTGTTACTCATTGAGGTAGACAAATAACTTTGGCACAAAAGAATAAAAATCCTTTGCTATGAGTACTGAATGTTTTGTGTGTGCGGACGGTGAATACTGCAAACTGCTGCACTAGATAGAACACTATAGATAGTGTTCCTACATAAAATGCCCTTAAAACCCATGAAAATACGTTCTTTATATCCCTTAAATGTGTAATAAAAATTTGATCTCAATCACTGTTAGCAATAAGGCAGAATAATAATGAACCTTAGAACTATTTATCTATATCTATTCTGATTAAAGAATATGAAAGAAATAAATAGTGTATCTTTTACCAGCTAATTTAGTGCTCATCCCTCTTTCTGATATTGCTTGTGGACCAATATACCTAGCAATGTAATTGCTGTTTACTTGCATAAATATCAGACATATATTTCTCACCCTTTCAGTCTATTTAAAGCAAAAAGGAAATAGATATTTATTGTTTGCCAGCCCTTTTTTTCTGTCTGAATTCACTGCATATGTTCTGGAATGCAGTTCTCTAGGCAAGCTGACTGCATTCATTTTGTTTGCCACTCTGCCATCTGTGAAGTAATTAACTTTTGACTTATGGAAAAAAAATCAAGAAAAATTACAATAATTTCATTTGTTTCCCAGTATCCCCGAAAGAGAAGCAGTAATATTGTTTCCATTTAAGACAGGGGGACACATGGACATCCAAAATCTGGAACTTATCACTTCCTTTACAAGAGCAATTTTAATTTTATTGTAGCTTAAGTTTTACTTTCATTGCTTCGAACAGTGCTACAGTGAGATGTGTTGCTGCATCCATGTTGAATGTGGCTCTGAAACTTAATATGAGGAATGGATTATGTAGTTTGATACAGAGTGACATCCTCTTCTGCCAAACCACAGCAGAACCTGGGACCAAGATTTGTAAAGGTCTTTAGAGATTTGCAGTGGTTTATGTGTTTTGGAGTAGGAGAAAAAGATATAATAATTTTTGTTTGTAATTTATAAACTGAAGGTTTACACAACTCTCAATGCTAAAATCAGATGCTGCTGGCCATCCTTACAGCATTACATATTATTATTTTTCAGCTAAAAAGGAAAACACCTTGTAGATCTGCTGTGGTGCTGGTCACGTTAGGAGGTCACAAGGTGTGTTCTGTTTCACAAAAGAGCAGGGAGCTGACAAAACATCTATTTACAAGCTTTGCCTATACCAATTGACAGTCTGATGAACTAGCCTGAAGCATTCAGGTTCCTGCCATAGAAAAACCATGTGTAGCTACTCATGCAGGTTGGTGCACTGATTACTGTTCTTCCCTGCTGTTTTAATCCTGTTGAGCTGACACAGGGAGAGTCAACAGGCATGGCAGAAGTGCAAGTTGCTTTTATGAGTTTTCCCACTCCTACCCCTGGGTGTTATCCCTTCTGAAGCAGGTGTGGCTGAACCACGTGAAAAAAACATGAAGTTTGCAACTCAGAAGACGGAAAAAAATTGTAGTGTCTGTCAGCCTATTTTCTGTAGCAGTTTAGGGACTGCTTCAGGTGTGGTTCCACTGTCCTTCAGCATGGGCATACAACAGCTTCAGGCATCCTACTGCAATCCTCACTGGTTCAACATCAGGATTACAGTCTTTCCTTTAGAGCTGCTAGTGTTGAAGAAAATGTTTCCTGGAATGGTCGTTTCCCTTCCATGATTTCTGTGGAAGAATTTTTTGTCTTAGGAACAAACCTTTCACATAACTGTCTCATCTGACTGCTGGTGATACATCACCTATCTAGTGAGTGAGCTGAGCTGAGCAGACTGTGTGGATGATAACTGATGCAGCACAGTTTCAGGCCAGGAGTGATAGCAATTTTATCTGAAATAGCATTATGGCATAACAAGCCATCCATAAGCCAGCAGTCCTGGAGAACTGAAGGCCACCCCACCATACAAAAAAACTGAAAGAGCTTAACATAGATAGGGAGGAACTAAGCCAGAGAGCAGATGTCCTAATCCATGCTCAGGCTCCATCAGATGGGATTTGAAGCTTCTGTGTCAGTCACAGGCCTGGAAAAGAGGGGCAGAGCCAGTCTCTGCCTTTCCACGTGCTGCTGAAAGGAAAGGATTCAATCAAAGCACAGAAGCATCCCAGTTGTTCACCTCTGTAGTCCTCAAAAATCACAGAGTTAAAAGAGGTGAATTGTTAATTGAAACAGGTTGTATGTGCTTATTTTCTAACATGTTCTCCATCCCAGATGTTCTGAAATTTGCCAGGTTACAGTCAGTGGGGTGTTTTTGTTTGTTTTGTTTTGTTTTGTTTTCTGATGGAATGGGAAGGAATTTAATAGAATGTAAGCAGTACACAGTTTGTAATTTGAATTCAGAAGTTGAAATGACGGGTGAACTAAGTATTGCCCACTGCACTCCAGAGTCTGATTTCCCTTCCAGCAGGCCCCAGATTTGTGTCTTAATAAAATTTAGGAATGCAGACTTGATTTTATGCACCTTAGAGCTCCATCTTGTAGTTTCAAATATGTATTCAGAATTATAAATATATTTATACGGATAGTGCTCTTGAGGAATATGGGTGTATCCTGGATCTGTTGAATTAAAAAACTAGTGTAGTATTAGCTGGCATCAGCTTTTGTCTTAGTTTTCCCACCTGTGTCATAAAAGTTACAAACATTTATTCATACTCCTGCACAGACCAAACCAAAGTGAGTTCTTCCAGAGATTTAGTGAACACTGGCATAGAGATTTCAGAAGGCAAAGAGCTCAATTCTGTAACATCTGGTGTAAAATGGTTCAATCTGCCCAATTTGCAGAAAGCCTTCTGTAGTTTAAGTCTTCTGTAGTACTTTAATGCTTGAAACCATTCAGTACAATCACCAAACCTTAGTAATGCACAATTTAGTTCTCTCTTTACATAAATATGTAAAACAAGTATTTTTTGTATTAGCTCTGAAGGTAGCCTTTTGACCTCTCACTCTGCTGAGTAGTGTGAAAATGTCAATTTTCTAGCCAGTATTGATTTATTGATTTATCAGCTGTGCTTTGGACACTCAGGAATGGGACTGGCTTTTTTGGGTAGAGACTAAGTCCAGATAAGAAAGCTTAAGAAAAATTAAGAAAAGTACTGTATGTACAGGACAAAAAGCATGAAAGTTTGTGGGGTTTTTTGTTTGGGTTAATGTTTTTGGTTGATTGGTTTGGGTGTTTAGTTTGGTTTGGTTTGGGTTTTTAATCTGACAGATTGGATGTTAAATTTCATCATCTCAAAATGTATATATCAGTGTTTTACTAACTTACCAACTAGATTCTCAGATAGTTTCCCTGGCTCTGAGTTACGTGGCTTCTATCTACAGTCTCCAAGATTGTCTTTTTAGGAGCAGCTTTGCTATATTTAGAAACAGTTGCTGGTTTTAAGGATAATTTGCGTAAACAGTAGGTTTA
This sequence comes from Heliangelus exortis, assembly GCF_036169615.1. Classification (NCBI taxonomy): domain Eukaryota; kingdom Metazoa; phylum Chordata; class Aves; order Apodiformes; family Trochilidae; genus Heliangelus; species Heliangelus exortis. Next base: position 89,331,617 of record NC_092423.1, read on the forward strand.
ATTGCACTGGATTATGCAGTGTTTCTGCATGGATAGTAGAGCTAACTCAATATATAGAAGTGCCTAAAAAAAGAAAGGAAGTGTATTTTCTAGCTGTTAAATTTTAGTGGTTGATTTAATCTTCAATATTTAATCAGTTCTCATTGGCCAGCGTGGCATAGCATGGTTGAAATATATGCACATGCAGTATAAAATCCTATATATTTTACCTACTGAAATAGTTACTACTAATCTTGAAAGTCTGACTGCCAGACACTAACAGCACTTTCATGTATTCTATCTTTCACCCATTAAGCCCTTTGAGTCTTTAGTATTAAATACAAAAATATTGTATCATGTGTAGCTATCTGTGCAGACTTGGGTCTACTTAAATTATTGCCATCATAAGCCCAAGGCTGCTTAGTTCTTAACTGTTAATACAAGGGCAACTAAAATATCATCCCCCCACATGTCTCTCTTTTGGATTATTGTGATAGATAAGGTATGAGGCATTAAATATTCTGATACTGCTCTAAATTAAAATATTTATAAGTTAATTTATTAATTCATGTTTTTTATTTGCTTTGCATTCACCTTATTTTTGCTTCTTTGCCATTACAGACAAAAGGCTTATGCTAAACTTTGTGTAGCCAAAAAAAACAAATGCACAGAAATCAGCCCCAACTTCCAGACCATATGAGACAAAATTCTTTATGGCCAACAGCCAAAAAAGCATGTAGCACTTAACAGAATCAAGGGGAGCTTCAGTGATAGCTCACAGGGAAGAAGTGGTTTTAGCTCAGAAGAACCGTACAATTTGTATTGTGATGGGACAATATACCTTTGGGTAATCCTGTACTGTTACCTTACCAAATAAGATGCTTTGCCCCTGTCTGCAAATTATACATCAGTCACATTTTTTCCCTTTGCACTGGGACATTTCTTACTAGCTGGAGTTTTATATTTACTTGATAGATAAAGCCAATCTAGCTCGAAACACGTGGCTTCACTATTTCAGGAAGGAACAAACCTTCTGCATTTCTATTAATTTTGCTGTCTGAGATTGTAGTGAAGCTGGGGGGTTTCATCCTGACCTCTGGAAACTTGTTTTCTCAGTAGAAAACAGTTTCTGCAAAGGTCAAATTTTCTCCAGAGTCCCAGTGTGTTGACTTTTAGAATCACAGCGTACGACTCAGTCTTTTACTCAGAGAGCAGCAGGGATGCAGAGAGCAGAGCTGGCTCTTGTGTCACCAGAGACTTGGTAGACAACTGCCAGTGAGTATTCAGTGCTCTGTTCCTTCTCCTGAGAGAAAGAAGCCTGCCTCTTTGGAAGCTGCAGAATAAATATCCTCTTCAGTACATTCTTCCACATTATTCCTTTCAGTCTGTGAATGAAATGCCATCTGGTCCTGATGACTTACTGTAATTGCTTCTCTAATTGCTCTGTAACTTCCTCCTTAGAGAGTTCAATCTTGGTGAAAGACAAATTCTGATTTGCCATTAAAATTGCCTTCAGTATAGCACTTCAGTGATCAAGACTCTCATCTTTTTACATCTTGCTATATCCAGACAGTGCAGAAGGATAATGGCTGTTTTAAGGTAGTAGTTTTCTGGCCTACAGGAATCCTGCTTTAGTTAAATAGATATGTTTTTCATGGAAAATATGTAATAGATCAGACAAATAAAGAAAAGAAGATGAGCTAGGAATTCCCTAGCACCGAAAAATCTGGTATTTATTATCAGTTCTGTTGGTTACATCTTTCTGGACCTAGGACTGTCATGATCTTTGTCAATTATATTGACCTTATATACATGGAATGTTTTCCTGCATTTAATGTCTCTGTCTGTTACTTAATGCCCTGTTCTGTTGCTCAAAGTCAGACTTATTTCCACCATATTTTTAAGACACCTTTTTGAAGTACTAGAAATAATAAAAAAATGTGTCCACACATTCTTTCATCCATATGCATGCATATTCTGTAGTTAGGCTGTAATGCATCATGGCTCAAGTTGCTGAACCATTCCAGTTAATGACAGACATCACTGGAAAGTTGAAAGTTCTTTGTGACAGCGAAACATCTGAACACTTCAGTTCACAGAACATATAAAAGGAAACTTTTTTTTATACAAGAAGTAGTAATGGAAACCTTAACACAAGAGTATCCTGCAAGCAGGGCAAAACACAAGTCATCTCATCTCCTAAGAAAAAGTAGCATGTTTAAGCCTACCTCTTTCTTCCCACATTTTGTTGTTGACATTTCTTCTCCAGCATCTAAAAAGAATTTGCAAATAGGTTTTGTAAGCCTATGTGTCTTGAAGTAAGGACAGATCTTACTCTTATCCCAGAACTTCAGAAGAACTTTCTGTTGCTGGCTGTACTGCTGTACATCCAAGAGAAAATGGGGTGCTATTAACAGTACATGTCAGTCAGTTTCCCTATGGGGTCAGCTCAGGATAGTGACATTGCCTGTGCTCATGCTTATTTTTTTCACTCCTGACTTCAGCTCCATTCTTGGTTCCACGGGAGGAGCCCAGTGATCCTGAGTAGTTTCAGCAAGGTTTCAAGTTAATATTATCAACAGGGTCACCATAAATACTCCCATCACAACTTGATTGTAATCATTTTCAAGCATCATGCATCATTATCAAGCAGTATCATGCATCAAAAGAAGCATAGACAGCCAGTCAAAGGTGGTGATTCTCTACTCTACTCTTGTGAGACCCCACTTGGAGTATTGTATCCAGTTCTGGAGTCCCTAGCATAAGAAGGACATGGAGCTCCTGGAACATGTCCAGAGGAGAGCCATTAAAATGATCAGAGGGCTGGAGCACCTCCCCTATGAAGCCAGGCTGAGGAAGTTGGGGAGGCTCCGAGATGACCTTATAGTGACCATACAATATCTAAAGGGGACCTACAAGAAAGCTGGGGTAGGGCTTTGTACGTGGGTGTGTAGTGAGAGGACAAGAGAAAATGGTTTAACACTTGAAGAGGGGAAATTTAGGTTAGACATTAGGAAGAAATTCTTTCCTGTGAGGGTGGTGAGGCACTGGCATGAGTTGCCCAAGGAAGCTGTGGCTGCCCCCTCCCTGGAAGTGTTCAAGGCCAGGTTGGATGGGCCTTGAGCAACCTGGTCTGGTGGAAGGTGTCCCTGCCCATGCACAGGGGCTGGAACTGGGTGATCTTTAAAGTCCCTTCCACTCCAGACCGTTCTGTGATTTTATTGTTATCTATCCTACATGGTTTCACTTGCAATGTTCCTCCTGAGGCTACTTCAGAGATGACTGCCAATCCAAAGCAGCATATGGGCATTTATAGGATCACTTCTCTAGTACTATCTTCACACAGGGGTGATGAATATACACAGTCTCAGTATAATATTTCTATCTCTTCAAATGTATGGCCTTAACAGATGCCTCAACAAATGCAAACAGGAGGCATAGCCATCTACTCTTCCTGAGAAGGTACTGAAACTCAGACAGTCCGCTTTGTCTGCAACGATTTTATTCTCCTAAGAAAGAAGCCCCATTTCACATCCTGACAGTCTGCTCTGTGCCTTTTACATTGTCCATGTTCACTGTGGAAGGGAGTGATTTTCAGCCTTGTACATTCAGCATGAAATATCTTGCACAGCACAGCATTTACCAGGTGTAAACAACCACCCACCAGACTATTTTAAACAGTCAGTAATCCCCAGGCTGGCAGGTTGTGTGAAAGGCCAGTCCAGTCAGTACAAGAAGGAGAATGAGTAAAGAGTTGAAAACATAGCATTTTGTGCCATAAGAGGCCACGATCCAAGTCCTTTGGCATCCTTATAAAACATGTTTATAACTAGAATCCAAACCTATTTGCTCTTAAGAAATGACAGTCATACAACATGTTTATTCTGTGTGGACCCTATTGTATTTTTTTTTTCTTCTTTCTCTCTCCACCATCACCTCTAGGATGACTGAAAATGGTAGACAGAACACAACTTTATAGTATCTCTGAAATGAAATATTTGAAGTCCTTACATATATTCACCAGTGAAATAGTGTAAGGGATACGACAGTCTCCCTATATATGAGGGGTGCATAGAGAGATATATTTGAGAAAACTGTCATTATGGTAAATTCAGTGAACATATGGAAAACATATGAAAGCAGCATGAGGTGCTTTCGTTGGGGGGCAGAGAGGCTATGTAGAATTAACCTTGGCTTTTATAATCTTTTTTGAAGTCCTCTCCCTCTTCTGGAGTCTATATGTGTGAAAATTTGGATGTTATGTTTGCAATTGCTGGTATCTCTCCTGATAAGCTATACCACTACTACAAAGACAGTTATACTCTTGATAGTATTATATTTAGTGTAATGGCTTACCCATTATATAATTAGAAAATCCTACCCCAACTAGCTGAATATGTTTCTATGACTTGTGAGGCCCTTATTGATTCTGAATATAGGTTTAAAGTATTTCGCAAAATTATTCTCAAATCTAAAACGGCTGTGAACTTTCTGGAAAAGTAATTGTAGAATCATAGAATGGTTTAGGTTGGAAGGGACCTTAAAGATCACCTACTTCCAGCTCCCCTGCCATGGAGAAGGACACTTACCCCTAGACCAGATTGCTCAAAGTCCAATCAACCTGGCCTTGAACAGTTCCAGGGAGGGAACAACCGCACAACTTGCTCCAGTGTCTCACCACCCTTACACTAAAGAATTTCTTCCTAATATCTAATCTAAATCTCCCCTTTTTCATCTTGAAACCATTCCCCTTGTCATATCACTGCATGTTATTTTAAAAAGTCACTCCCCAGCTTTTCTACAGGTGCCTTCAGGCAATGGAAGGCCCCTATAAGGTCTCCTCAGAGCCTTCTCTTATCCAGGCTGAACAATCCCAAGTCTCTCATCCTTTCTCCATAGGAAAGGTGCTCCATCCCTCTCATCATCTTTATTGCCCTCCTCATTCCAACAACTCCATGCCCTTCTCATGTTGGGAATCCCAGAACTGGACACAGTTCTCCAGCTGGGGTCTCACAAGAGCAGAATAAAGGGGAAGAATCACCACCCTTGACCTGTTAGTGATGTTTCTTTTGATGCAGTCCCTTATACAGTTTGCCTTCTGGACTACATGTTGCGGCGAGCCTTCTCTCGGGGACACGACTCTTCTCCGGAGCTCTCTTCGCCGTCCCTCTCCTCAGGCGTCTTCATCTCTTGTCTCCTTCTGCTTCTGGGAGCATGCCTTTTATTTTGCCCTTCAGCCCTGCCCATTTCCGGCTGGGGCAGGCCCTAATTATTGGGCACAGCTGGGCCTAAGCTCCCAGTTCATTATCGGCGACACCTGAGGACTTGTGGTTCTCTCTACATTTCCCCCCTTTTGGTTGTTTGTTGAGAAATAAACTTCATTTTTTCAATAAGCCTTTTCAAACATTTCATTATTTTTCAACATTTATAAAAATTTACAATTCATTTAAACATTTCATTCAAACATTTCATTACTTTTTTAAGTATTTCATTTCACAAACATTTCATTATTTTTTCGTCATTTTCTTAATTTTACAACTTTCTTTGCCTTTGTGGAGGGAAAATTCGGGCTCTCACCGGCTTTTTTTTTTTTTTTTTTTTTTTTGCGCCGCTTTAGCCTTTGTTATCAGCAGGAGATGAGGTCTCAAAACACCAGCTCAGCTTTTGCTGGTACTCGCCACCTCGGGATGCCTAGCCATGCAGAGGCTTCTCCGAGCATTCAGCGCACCAGTCTTATCGCGTGTCCCTAGGGCTCCGTTTCAGGACCGCGTCGCGTGTCCCTGGGGGCTCCGTTTCAGGACCGCGTCGCGTGTCCCTGGGGGCTCCGTTTCAGGACCGCACCGTCGCGTGTCCCTGGGGGCTCCGTTTCAGGACCGCACTGACTTGATGCGCACTCAGAGCTCCGCTTCAGCTTCAGCATTCCTTGGGTTTGAGTTCCGCGCGCCAACTCGCTGCGCCTTTCGAGCCTCATTCTTCTCTCCTGCCTGGCTCGCCATTCCGGGCTGTTGTTATCTTGCCGTGCTGGGCTTCTACTTCTACACGCCACCTACAGCATTTAAGCCTGGCCTTGTGGAGCTTTTCCCGTGGTTGCGTATTTGGAGCTCTTTCTAGAGCGTCCCGCACCAACGTGGTGGCTCCATCTGATGTGGTTGCGTATTTCGAAGCTCTTTATATCGCCTTTCGCATTTAAGCCTGGCTTTGTAGAGCTTCCCGCAACCAACGTGGTCATGTAGAACTTTTTATAATACCTCAGCGTTCACGGCTGCTGTTGTTGCCCGCATTCTCCGCCAGATGTTGCAGCAAGCCCTTCTCTCGGGGACACGGCTCTTCTCCGGAGCTCTCTTCGCTGTCCCTCTCCTCAGGTGTCTTCATCTCTTGTCTCCTTCTGCTTCTGGGAGCATGCCTTTTATTTTGCCCTTCAGCCCTGCCCATTTCCGGCTGGGGCAGGCCCTAATTATTGGGCACAGCTGGGCCTAAGCTCCCAGTTCGTTATTGGCGACACCTGAGGACTTGTGGTTCTCTCTACAACTACAAGTGCCCATTGCTGGCTCATGTTGAGCTCCTCATCAACCAGCTACCCTTGTCCTTTTTTCTCAAGGCTGTTCTCAATCCCTTCTCTGCCCAGCCTGTAATTGTGCCTGGGATTGCCCCAATCCATGTACACAACCTTGCACTTGGCCTTACTGAACTTCATGCTCTTTGCATGGGCCTACCTCTCAAGCCAGTTGAGGTCCCTCTGGGTGGTATACCATCCCTCCAGTGTCTCGATGTATTAATATGTATTAGTATATCAAAATATATTAATGCATAGATTGATTTATTGATACATAATAATGGAGCAAATTTGTTTTTTCAACACAGTTTTTCCAATATTTGTTCTTGTGAAGTATTAGTCATCCAGGAAGGAAATTTAGGTAGCACTCATGTGATAGGCAATAAATAAGAAAACACAGTTTCTTTGGGTTTTTTGATAAGCAACTTGCTATTTGTTTTCAGGTATATTTTGGTGAGAGGGAAGATGCTAGCATTTGTATGGATTTGCTCATTAAATTTTGGAGTGAGATAGTTTACATAAATTATTTGGATTAAACTGTGACAGATTAACCTTCATAGTTTATAAATAATTCCTAATTAATAAAGAGAAGAATACAGGCTGGCAGAAACCTGAGGGTTATGGGCCCTTTCTTTTAAGATGCAGAGACTAAAGACATTATTTGTCTTCAGACATGAATAATTGAAAAGACATCCAAGATCAATGCACTTTGACCTCTTCTCACTGAGTAACATACAAGTTGCATGACAGGTGCATTTGAAATATTAAATTTTGATGGAACTGGGAAGTACAAGTAGAGATAGATGTGAACGTCAGCAGAAACACAAGACATGGCTAATCTACCAGGAACAAAAAACCCACTTCAGGTGGAACACCTGATCAGACACTGAATCACTGGAAAGCTGATAGAGTTACAGCCAGTTTCTCTGATAGGATGATGAAATCTGTCAGATTTTTGTAAGAAAATGACACGGACTCCCTGGACTTGGATTTGAGGAGAAAAGTGGATTTAATCTAGACATAACTGACAGCATGAGAGATTGAAAGGGTCAAAGGGGGGAAAGCAGAAAGTGCTTTCTTAGAAAAGTAATTTTTTTACTCAATGTAACTAAACCAATCCAAATGAGCCTTCCAGAAAGTCAGACTAGATAAAATATTCAGACAGGCTATTTTAATCTGGTCTCTGTCTACTCTGTATAAATCTGTTTCTAATCTCTGTTCCCTTACCCAGTATAAATAATATAGGAGTAAGACTGTATAGCTGACATGAAAATACAAGGCCATGTATCCTTAATGGTCTCAAATCCAGCTGAAATACTGAATGCCTAAGCTCTGAGGCCACTTTCTAAAACTGCTTCATATTCTCCATCCAACTGATATCTCCTGTGGAGTAATGGAGTGGAGACATCCCTTACTGTGTGGAGAAAAACGTTTTCCTGAATTTTGAGGTACAAAAGGATTTTCCAAGAAACCTGACAATGATACAATCTGGTATACTCATCACAGAGACACCAGACCAAAATGTTGTTGTTTTTTCTGAAATACAACCCCTTTTCAAGCCAAAAGGTGCACCACTGCTCCAGCAGTACTTTCTGCAGAAGTTTATTGGTGTAGACATATCCAGAGATCCTTCCAGGCATTACTCTGTGTTATTTGAATAGGTGTGAGCAGTCGCAGTGGGGTCCCCATGCTGTGACAGAATAAAGTAGCAGGAAACTGAAGCTGAGAGTCTCTCCCTCCACACCAGCAATTTCTGGGGCCAGGAAGACCATTTTCTCTCTTTTTTTCTGATATCTGCATCAGCCAATGCTGAGTCCAAATATCTTGGATTTTTGTGTACATCAGCCCAGCCATCCTCACAAACTGAGTTATATTAGGGTTAAGTAGGTTTTGTTTTAATACTTGGGGCTCTTTGAAGAGAAGTTTGGGCCTACAGAATAATATAATAACATTGGTGGTTGCCTTCTTTTGTACTTAGCTTTTCAATGCTGATTGAATCTGCAATATAAAGAAAGCAAGCTAGAAATCAACAGACAAATTAAAAACTGAAATTAAAGAGGAAAATTCAAGCACCTTTACTGGAACTTGAGCAGAATCACATAATTAAGGCCAAAACTGTTGAAGATTACTGTATAGCTGTCACCTAAGCCAGTAACACTCTAGTTGTTTGTTTAAAAATCTCCAGAATGATGGCACAGAAGGAGTTGCCTCAGTCTTGGCAGAATGGAGCAGACTCATTCTGCCCCAGTACTTGGAAGGGGAGCATCCCCCCAGTTATTAAACCTGAGTAGCTCAACCCAGTCATCGCATACAGTTTTCTCTCACTCTGGCAAACTTAGACTTTAGAAAAATACCCTCTGTGATAGTTGCCCCTTTCTTGTAAAATATGAGCATAGCACAAGATGATGGTGAGCTTGTTTGCCCAAGAACTGGAACACCAGTTTCAATTCCTTCCTCAGCATTTAAGCTCCCAGTTCATCGATCAATGCCTTAATCTCCAGACACTGACTCTCCTTTGTAGGAGGGTTTGTCTGTCTCCTGGAAAATAGTGTCACTTTGCATTATTGGATTGGAGACACAAGGTGTCTTTGTAGATAAGTGATCCCTAAACTCAAGGTTACATTTTTTTTTGCATTTTCAGTGAACCCCAGGAAGCAGTTCTTCACTCCCTGATAAATGTTTTAATATACTAATTTTTATGTGGAAATGGAAGACCACTTACTTTGTTAGCTTTGTTTTTAATGAAAAGCTCAGAGGTATGTTTTGATGAGTGGATTTTGTGATGGAATAAAAAAAAAACTAATCTGGATGATGTGCCTAACAGGCAAGATTTAATGACCCTGTTTTCCTTTTGCCTGGCTCTAGGCAGTTTTCCACTCAAGATACTAATTGTTCTGGTTCCCATTTGAGGATATCTGTCCATGTATCTAATTTAGCCACCAAACCTGTGAAGGGAAATGCCTGAAAGATAGCCATCCCTGTCCTGACTTTTGGGATCATCATTTCTTGGATTCAGCCTTGAGACAGCATTGCTGCTGGGCCTCAGTAAATTAACTATATGAAATCTATTTTTTAAAATTTCTTATCTATATAATAAATTGAAACCTTAAAAAAAGAGAAGGAGCCTGGCCCAGAGAGTTAAATTTATCACGACATAAATCAGACTATGTTTTTGCTCTACTTAAAGTTTAATTTGATCCTTTCTCTCCAATAAATCTCATTTTAATTAAGACAGCCCAAAATGAATTAGAGGGACTGTTACTGGATGCTTGATGCTGAATATTTTATAGATAAACCAAGATGACTCCTGCCCTCAACTGAAGCAGAAAGAGCATGAGAGCATAAACACTGATGGGCATGAGACTGCAAATAGTAACATGAACTACAACTATGAAGCTTCTGTCAGTAGATCTTGGTTTGTAGACCTTGTATGGGCAGTGCAGAAAATGCTCATTTCTGTAGGGAGTACTTAAGCCATACTGCCAGTCCTATTGAGGGCTGTGGGTGGTTTTGCAATGTCCATCCATGTAAGTACCACGTGGCAGGTGTACACAGCATGGCTGGAATAGTATGTACAAATTCATGTGTAGATGTACACTGTCCCACTACAGCTGAACCAGTGAATGCCAACATTTATCTGTAACAATCTGACCATCCCAGTCCTCTCCTTAGAAGAATACAAGTGATGCCAAACCGTAGAAACAGCACTCAGGTCTTCTTTCTGATTAACATTGGATTGAAATGGGTTTTTCCAGATATAATTCAAGGCACAACTGAGTCCAGGAAGGCCCCATTCCTGCAAAGTGTGACATGCATGCAAATAACTCAGCCTTGAAAGATGCACATTGATAGCATGAACTTTATGGACTGATTTATGGTTTTATGAAAGCAATACCTTTGACAAGAGGGAAGTTTTTTAACATGAGATGCATGGCTTTTCACAGCCATTAGAAAAGAGTATTCAGTAAAAGTTCACATATTTGAATTTCAGAAATTAAAAGCAAAGCAGTATTCTTCATTGAGGATGACTCGGTGTATAGTTCTGGTTTACAGCAGATATTGGCATATGTAAAACAGGTTATTTCTTTGACAGTCATACATGCTTTGATATCCTAAAACAATATTTTTATTTTCTGTTCAGCAGAAAAGGACCTTAAGTTACTAAAGAGTTTATTAGACTCTATCAACTGGATAAATTAGTACAAAAGTTTTCTATTCCAGTGTTGTGCAACTGGTTTTATGTATTGTAGTAAAATTAAAATCAGTAACTAAAGTGGTGAAAAGGTCCCAATTAGTATCTGTGTTGAGGTAATAAACTGAATAGACTTTTTTTCCCAAAGGGATAGAATAACAGGACTGGGGTCTTAGATGAAGAGTGCACGGATTTTATGAAGGAGTCACAAATTTTTGAATAATCAGTAGAACTGTAAAAAGACAAAAGCAGTAGCAACTTAGTATGTTATAGGTTGATGCCATCCAGTGGTTCAGTAGAGCACTGAGGGACAGGTTTTGAGCAGTAACTGATAAAAGATAGCATTTACAGATCAGGCTACAAAGCTGCTCCTCTTTGATATTATCATTCTAATTGAACTTGACTGTGTTTAGCAATTATCAGTTTATTTCTGTTCTAGCCTACAATTACATAACACCCTTCATATATGCTTTGGCCTATATGCATACACACAGCCACATAAAGTCTTGCATGTGTTGTGTGTCTGTATGCACATGCAGACAATAATAATGTTATATAGCAGAGTTTCCACATGAAAGGACACACCTCAGAAGAGCACAGCTATTGGAAGAAAACACAGCTCATTTTTGCTGAGGTAAATCAGGTTAAAAATGTGTGCTCCAGAAGTGGAACCAATTGCTTTATTTCAGAGTTCTACACAACAATAAACTTTCTGTCTTATCAAATGACTTTAAAGGGGAGACATTAAATAAGCTGCATGCAATTTTTAAAGCTGTTAAAAGTAACCTACTGACACTATGTTAATAATATTTATACATGTGGCCATTTTTTTAGAAAATCAGGAAATGCCAGAGGACTTGGTGTAACATGGGTTTCCGATTGATGCATTGAATTTCCAAGCTTCAGAAAATTGCCTTTAGATGTTAATTTTATAGTGCTCAGTAAGCAGAACTGATACTCTGATTAGTTCCAAATTAGCAAATTGGTGCAAATCTTTAAAAAAAAAAATCATTCAAGCTCTGACAAGAAATCTGCTTCTTAGTTTTTTGTCATGTGCAATATTAGTGTTCATCCTCTGAAAATATTATTTTCTTTTAACAACTTGAGTTCTTCAGTTTTAAGCTACCAGGATTGTTGATTTTTAAAAAGGAATACAGTGTTCATTATAACAAAATACTCCTCAAGAGAAATACTGGTTACATGTAAAAAACATTGCTAATCATCAAATGAGTAAAGAACAGTGTCAAAATGTCAAAGCAGTTGTCATCAAAATCTCATCTATGTCAAAGTCAGAAGCCTGGATTATGTGTGGATTCACAATGAACCTCATACCTTCAAGCAAGTGGGAAAGAAGAACAAAAGCTGCTGTCTGAACTTCCATATTTGAAGAGTTCTTATGAGGCAGGAGAATTTCTGCTGTCATCTCAGCTGCTTTGTAGAGCCTCTGCTGACAATCTCAGAACCCAGTGCTTCTAGTTTTGGATCTCCATTGCCTTACTGAAGTCAAAATTCTTCATGACCACTCTGCAGTCTGAAGAGCATCACCTGGGGAGATGTCCCCCTCCATGTAGAAACATTGACCTTGCTGTCACTGCCTTATGTACCCCACCCCCAGCTTGTTCACCCAGAAGGACATTCTGCCCAGGGACAGCATCAACCATGGTACTGTTTGCTTCTACAAACATTCAGGAAACATTCAAAGAATAACTTTCACCTCTTTTTTTCACCAATCTCACTGCTCAGGCCTCCTATGCTTCTCCCACTCCCTTCAGCCCCCATCATCCTCCCTGCCATGGGACATTCAAAGTGTCTTTCTTCCTAAAAGCACATTCAGCAATGCCTTTTTAAAGCACAGAGAGAAGTGGCAAAGGTATGTAGCATCTGACAGCACTGAAGGGGACTGTATTCCAGTCAGTAGAGGATCCTTGTTGCTCCCAAAGTTAGTATATCAGGTGGAAACACTAAAAAAAGAAAATCACTAACAAAAAATATAGTGTAAAGTTAGGAAAAAAGGAAAAAAAAAGGTATCAGTACTGGTTATCTCAAAAGGCAACACATTCATTTTGAACTTCTGTAATTACAGCTGTCTGTATTGTTGGTATCCTCTCCTCTGTGAGGAGTGTCTTCTATGTATGTTTACATACAGTGTCTTCTGTGTCTTCTGTGTATGTTTATATGATGTAACAGTTTATTTAAGGGATTCAGGAAGGTATTGAGACTTGTTTCTTCTTTTGAGAATGAATCACAGGATCACAGAATTGTCAGTGTTGGAGGGGACCTCTAGAGATCATCCAGTCCAGCTCTTCCACTAAAGCAGGATCACCCAGAGCACCTTACACAGGACTGCGTCCAGGTGGGGTTTGAATATCTCCAGAGAAGGGGACTCCACAACCACCCTGGGCAGCCTCTTCCAGTGCCTTGTCACCTTCATAGTAAAGAAGTTTTTTCTGCTGGGTTAGGAACTGGCTGGAGGGCCGGGCCCAGAGAGTGGTGCTGAATGGTGCTGCATCCAGCTGGCGGCCGCTCACCAGTGGCGTCCCCCAGGGATCAGTGTTGGGCCCATTCTGTTTAATATTATTGACGATTATTGATGATTTAAATGAGGGGATTGAGTCCATCATCAGCAAATTTGTAGATGACACTAAGCTGGGGGGAAGTGTTGATCAGCTGGAAGGCAGGAGGGCTCTGCAGAGGGACCTGGACAGACTGGAGAGTTGGGCTGATTCCAACGGGATGAGGTTCAACAGGGCCAAGTGCCGGGTCCTGCACTTTGGCCACAACAACCCCATGGGGAGCTCCAGGCTGGGCACAGAGTGGCTGAGAGCAGCCAGGCAGAGAGGGACCTGGGAGTCTGGATTGACAGGAAGCTGAACATGAGCCAGCAGTGTGCCCAGGTAGCCAAGAAGGCCAATGGCATCCTGGCCTGTATCAGGAACAGCGTGGCCAGCAGGTCCAAGGAAGTGATTCTGCCCCTGTACTCAGGGCTGGTGAGGCCACACCTCGAGTCCTGTGTCCAGTTCTGGGCCCCTCAGTTCAGGAAGGATATCGAGGTCCTGGAGCAGGTCCAAAGGAGGGCAACCAGGCTGGTGAAGGGACTCCAGCACAGATCCTATGAGGAGAGGCTGAGGGAGCTGGGGCTGTTCAGTCTGGAGAAGAGGAGGCTCAGGGGAGACCTCATCACTCTCTACAACTCCCTGAAAGGAGGGGGTAGCCAGGGGGGGGTTGGTCTCTTTTCCCAGGCAACTCTCAGCAAGACAAGAGGGCACGGTCTCAAGTTGTGCCGGGGGAGGTTTAGGTTGGACGTTAGAAAGAATTTCTTTACCGAGAGGGTGATCAAGCATTGGAATGGGCTGCCCTGGGAAGTGGTGGATTCTCCGTCCCTGGAGATATTTAAAAAGAGACTGGATGTGGCACTCAGTGCCATGGTCTGGTAACTGCAGCGGTAGTGGATCAAGGGTTGGACTTGATGATCTCTGAGGTCCCTTCCAACCCAGCCAGTTCTATGATTCTATGTCCCAGCTTGTGCCCATTGGCCCTTGTCCTGCCTCTGGGAACTACTGAGTCTGGCTTAATTTTCCTCGCTTCCACCCTTTAGATACTTGTGGGCATTAAGGTCACCCCTCAGCCTTCTCTTCTCCAGACCAAAGAGTCCCAGCTCTCTCAGCCTTCCCTCCTAAGAGAGATGATCCAGTCCCCCAGCCATCTTCATCACCCTCTGCTGGACTCTATCCAGTAATTCCCTGTCTCTCTTGAGGTTGGGAGTCCAGAACTGGATGAAGGTCAGTGCTAAATAGCTCTGAGAAATCAAAAACAGCTCATGCTATTTTTCCATACAAAACCAACTTCTCAAGTGCTTCATATTGGAATTCCTGTGATTCCCTGTGGAATTACAAGTGATAGCATCAACGCATAACACATATTGAAGTACGTTAGATGTTAGAGGAATTACTAGATTATTTTGTCAGATTTTAGTGCACAGGAGTGTGCAATGACGAAGGAGAAAAAATATTTTCTGTGTGCTCATTTTTCGTATCTTCTGTAAATAGCAGAAAGAGAAAGGAAAGGGCTGAGAAAATGCAAAGTGAGTGACAAATGGAATTATCCCACTTCAATTTTGACAGGAACACAATGGGTGCTGAAAACACAACAGTTTCCTGGCAGTCTGTTTCAGAGGAATTCCTATCCACTCAGAACCATTATTAAAACAGCAATTTAAACTTTAAATTTGAGTTACTAAAAAAGCCTTTTGAATACTTCATTTTGCAGCTTTTCTGTCCCCTTGAGTGCCAAGCAGTATGCAGTTAATGTCATGCAAGCCTTCTCCAAAGTTGTGAAGCCCACAGCGTTTCAAATACAGACCTAAGGTTTTTCTTCATCTGCTAACAGGGAAATGCCTTCTCTCATTTAGCAATTATTCTCTTTTTCCCTAATCTCAGCCACAGGCGGTTAAATTTTACTTTGATCAACTGTCTTGTCTTTGTATCACTTGTCTGAGATCAGAAGGGAGAGAAACGTGACTGAGGAAATGTTTGTGAACTAGCATTAATGTGTTTTAACTTGTTTGAATTTTGGGTTAAATTTTGTGCTTTTCATCTGTAAGTTTGGGTGAATAGTTTTCATAGATGTTGAGATGGGAAAGCATCAACAAATGGATTTGCTGCAATAGTCAGAGATGCCTACGTATGTCTGTACTCTGAGTGTAGAAGCTGTAATACATAACTCAGTGCTCTGCCGTGTACTTCCATCGATTATTCCTCACCTTCTCTAACTTTGATCTTGCCTTTTCCTCTGAAATACAAGAAGAATATTGGTTGTTACAGCATACTAAAAGTTACTAAATGGCATGGGTGAGGAATGTAAAACAGAAGATCTCAGACCAAAATGTTATATTCCTGTTATGTATTCTGCAGAGACTCTGCTTCTCTGGTACCCTCAGAGGCTGCAGTATGGAATGATGGTATTGGTATTGGATTTTGCCATTCTTATTATTCCTTGTTGGACTACTTAGTGCTTCTTAGGTTTAAATTGTCCTTTTACTCCCAGCCAGAAGGTTGCTGGATGCCAGTACAGTGGTGCTGAGGGTAGTACTGTAATGGCCTTAACTCTTATTCATCCTTCCATGTAACCAGGTATCAATATCTCTGGCATCACATTCAAGCTTTTTCTGCAAAGTGTATTACAGTGACCTTATATTAGCAAATCCCTGGGTGGACTGGGATCACAGGGGAGTGGGCTGGTCTCTGCATTAGAGTGTAGGTGCAGCTTGGTCAACCAAAAGAAGGCTCTGTGTTACAAAAAGGAGTTTCTCCTGCTTAAAGTAAGTTGTTGATACAAACTGGGACAATGCTGTATCTGACTCAGTTAACTGAGTAGCATCTGAGTGCTAAATTCATCCAACTACTTGATGAGCTATTGGATAATAATCCAACAGCTTCCAACAAGATGAAGCTGTAGGTCTGTTTACCACAGGGAACTCCTTGCCTTCTTTACTCCATCCAGAGCAGTCCTGTGAGACACATAGCAAGAGGACATCATTCTGATTAATGGTTGAGACTAGACAGTTCACTACACTGGTCTAATCTGTCAGTCAAAGCATCCAATTTTTTTACAGAAACGATAAAGTGTTCTGCTTTAGATTCCACTGGATTTCTTGTTTAGCCCTGTCAGGCTGCACTGTCCGAACAGTGAGAGGATTTGAATTGCTGAGCAGTTGTGATGCTTGAAGGCAACTGATGAAGGAAAGATGAAACATAAAGTTGGTGGGTTTGTTTTGCTACTTGTTGTTAGGACTTGGCAGACCAGCCCATAGCACATGGGTTTTGTTTTGCTGACTCTGTGTAAGGATCATGAAGGAAGATCTTCCTGAGAAGGACTTTGAAAGGGGTAAGAAAAGGGACTAATGGCTTAATTCAGAGAAGGAATTCAGAAATTTCTCTGTAGAGACCTCCCTGCTTTTTCTTACAGAGTAAAGAAACAGACTTGAAGCCGGCACACTTAAAATAGTGGGAGAAACAACAGGCAAAACCCAAATACAAAAGCAGGGACAAAGGTACACAAGCTCTTGTTAGAATTTGTAATTTAGTTCAAACAATGTATAATGATGATGATGTTCTATGACATCTATGATGTCTATGGTAATGTTTCCAATCACATTATGCATTGCTGACTTTGAACTTGGGCATTCAAGAATGCTCTGGCTACAGTAGAAATTATGATAATTTTGTAGAATGTTGCTGACACCAAAATATAAACTGTAGAGCAGTCACTTTGCTTTCGATAGCCAAAATGTTACTGAAACAAATTGTTTAACATAATCAGTTTATGATCAGTTTATAAGCACATGAACAATAAAGCAGCAAAGTGATATGAAACAGCCAACATCAGTTTATCAGGAACAGATGATGTGAAATCAATCTGCTTTCTTTTTTGACAGCATTACTGCCCTGGTGGATGCAAGGGAAGCTATGGATGTGATGTAGTTGGACTCTAATAAGGCTTTTGACACACTACCAGTTATATTCTCATAAACAACTTAGGGAAATGTTCTGGATGGAATTGCCATCTGGTGGGTGCACCCACTTGCTGCAGAAATATATTAAAAATAGCTATGACAATTCACTGACAAATTGGGAAGATGTTTTATATAATGTGTTTTACAGACTTTTACTGTTTTTGGTTCCGGTTTCATTAATGAACAGAGAAATGCTCATGAAAAATTTGTGATTTTTTTTTCCCACTGATCAGAAGGGAATATTTTTAAGAACAGGAGTAAAATTCAGTCATAGCAGTTTGCAGAACTGGTCTGAAATCAGTGAAATTACATTCAGTAGACATAGAAGAATGGTGCAGTTACTAAGGAAATAAAAAAATGCCTGAACAGAAAATTTCAAGTGTGATGAAAGTATACAAAGGGGCATCGGTGGATCACAATCTAAATATGAAAATATAATACTGCTGAAGAAAACCAAAAAACCCACAAACAACAAAAACCCCCCAAAAAACCCCAAACAAACCACCAAAATAAAAGAAGCAGATGAATTGCAAAGTTTGGATGTAAAGAGTGGGAGATAGGAGGTATTTTATTTTACACAGGACATTTTAACTAGAGCATTATTTCCAATGCTTGGATTTCAGGAAAAGGAAAACAAATAACAAGAGTCCAGAGGGAAGCCAGAAGAGGTATGAAAACTTTAGAAAATGTCTTGTAGAGGAGGTTTGAGAATTTGCTTATTTGTTGTACCTGCTTGTTTTAAACAAAACAAATATAAATAACTTGTTGTAAGAAGAACATTGAAATATTATGATTATTGTTTTGAAAAGAAACAGAATTTCCGCCTGTCCACTGAGGATAGGCTAGGGGTAATTAGCTGAATTTACCCAAGAGAGGGTTAAGTTAGATAGAAAACTCAAAGACATTAAGGTTTTTAAGCCTTGACTGTAGTGGCCATGATATGATAGAGTTTAGTATTCTGAGGGAAAGAAACCTGGCAAAGAGCAAGATTACTACCCTGGACTTCAGGAGGGCTAATTTTGCCCTCTTCAAAGATCTACTTGGAGGTGTCCCATGCGTTAGGGCTCTGGAAGGAGCCCAAGAGGGTTGGTTAATATCCAATCACTACCTGTTCCAAGCCTAAGATAAGTGCATACCCACAAAAAAAAAAAAAAAAAAAAAAAAAAAAATCAGCGAATCAGGAGACCTGAATGGATAAGCAAGGAGCTCCTGGAAAGAAGGGGCTAGTCAGTGGGGAGGATTATAGAAACACTGTTAGAATTTGTAGAAATGCTCTGGGGAAAAAAAACTGGGAGTCATGGTGGACAACAGGCTCACCATGAGCCAGCAATGTGGCAGCCCAGAGGGCCAGTGCCATCCTGGGGTGCATTAAGAAGAGTGTGGCCAACAGGTCAAGGGAGGTTGTCCTTCCCCTCTGCTCAACAGAGCATTGAGCTCTGTTCTCAGCTGGAGCATTGTGTGCAGTTCTGGGCTCCCCAGTTCAAGAAGGACAAAGAACTACTGGGCAGAGTCCAGCAGAGGGCCACTAAGATGGTTAAGGAACTGGAGCATCTGCTAAGAAACCTTGGGTTGTTTAGCTAAGATAAAAGGAGGCTGAGGGGAAAATCTTATCAATGTTTATAA
This sequence comes from Heliangelus exortis, assembly GCF_036169615.1. Classification (NCBI taxonomy): domain Eukaryota; kingdom Metazoa; phylum Chordata; class Aves; order Apodiformes; family Trochilidae; genus Heliangelus; species Heliangelus exortis. Next base: position 89,350,475 of record NC_092423.1, read on the forward strand.
ATATCTAAAGAGTGGGTGTCATGAGGATGGATCCAGACTCTGTGGTGTCCAGTGACAGAGCAAGGGGTAGTGGACACAAACTGGCACACAGGAGATTCAAATTAAATACAAGGAAATAATTCTTCACTCTGAGGGTAACACAGCACTGGAATAAATTGCCCTGGGAGGCTGTGGAGTCTCCATCCCTAGACACATTCAAGACCTGCCTGGATGTATTTCTCTCAAAGTAGCTCTAGGGGATCCTGCTCTAGCAGGAGGGTTGGAGTAGATGATCCTCAGAGGTCCCTTCCAACCCCTTGCCATTCTGTGAGTCTGTGAGTCTTTGAAAAGTGAATGTAAGGACAGATTGTTCTGGAACATGCTAACTGTGCCGTCTCCTTCACTGGAGCTTTCTGAGGACACATTAGATGAATGTGTAATCAAGAGCGAGCTGGGTAGACGTCATCCTGTCTCAGAGGTTTCTTTCAGCTTAGCTTTGTGTGATTTCTACTTAGTAATGCAAATGTCTGAAAATTAGTACTTAGGTGGATTCTAGAAAATAGCTCTTAGGTGGATTCAGGCAAAAGCATCTCTGCTAACAGATTGTCAGCAAAGGCAGCTGAGGACCTTGAAGCTAGGAATGAGGGGGTAAAGGGAGATGGTGACCCACAGTCCATTGAGGAAGTGTTGGGCTGCCTCGGCACACACACATGTGCACAGAGAAGTGCCAAGAGGACAATGTCATGGGGGCATCTCTCATACTTTGTGAGAAATCAACAGGCTGGAGCACCTCTCTGAAGTGCCTTCACAGTAATGCATGCAAGTAGCATGCAAGGAGCAAAACCAGAATGAATCAGAAGCATGAGACTGCACAGTTAGCATGTTCCAGCATAATCTGTCCCTACACCTCCTTTTTTTTTCTGAGCATCGAACTTAATTCTTTGGGGTGAATTCAGATGTGGTGGGAAGGTTTCCACAACCAGCATGTTGTAGTGGATGGACACACACCCTTTATCAAGGACAGGGGAGGAGAGTTGTGGGGCACTTTGCATTTTGTGAGAGAGACCAGCAGGAATTCATGGAGCCTCGCCCTGGGGCAAACAATAAGCCAGTCAAAAGCAAATCAGTTGGGATCAGAGGGCAGACCATTTCGTGCTGTATGTCTGCTTACAGACTGCCTGGTCAGGAGGAAGATGTAGCTGTCTTCAGACATGGGGAAAAAGTTTCACATACAAAAGCTCTGTTTCTCATGGGGGACTTGACGTGTGCAGGATGGCAGGACAGCATTACAGAAGCAATCCTGGGGACTGCATCGATGAGAACTTCCTAACAGTGCTGACCAGGGATCCAACAATGGCCAATGCTCCATTGGACCAGATGCTTGCCAACAAGGAAGGCTTTAGGATATGAAACCTGTGGGCAGCCTTGGCTGCAGTGATCATGAGGTGCTGGAGTTTTCCAAGCCTGAGAAAAGGCAGCAAATAGGAGGAGCACAAGTCTGGATTCTAGAATAGCAGACTTTGGCCTGTTGAAGGACTTATTTGGAAGGATTCCACAGGAGATGGTTATGGAGGAAAGAGCAGACCAAGAGAGCTGGATGATTTTCAGGAATCATCTTCTAGAAGCATAATAATGACCCATGCCAATGTGGAAGAAATGAAGCCAACCAGACAGAAGACCTGCACCGATGAATAAGGAGGAGCTCGTGACTCAATTCAGAACTTAAAAGGAATTGTACAAGAGGTGAAAGCTGAGAGGACTATAGAGGCACTCTCTGAGTGCGGAGAAATGGCACCAGGGAAGAGGAAGGGCAACAAAATGAAGTTTTACAGGTCTATCAACAGCAAAAGGGAGATTACCATAGAATGCCTAGGATTGGAAGGGACCTTAAAGATTATCTAGTTCAAACACCCCTGGATGGGCAGGGACACCTTCCACTAGATCATGTTCCTCAAGGCCCCATCCAACCTGGCCTTGAACACTTCCAGGGAGGGGGCAGCCACAACTTCTGAGATTAGGGAAAATGAGGGCTTGAAACTGAATGGGGAAAGGGACTTGGTGACAAAGGTATGGAAAAGGAGGAGGTATCCAGTGCCTTCTTCACCTCAGTCCTTATTGATAAAATTTGCCCTAAGGAATCAGAGCCCCCGAGACAGTGAAAAGTCTGGGACAATAAAGTTTTACCCTCAGGAGGGTCGTATTGAGGAACAATTAAACCATGTGGGACATACGTAGATCTGTGGGATCTGGCTGCACCCATGAGGACTAAGGGAGCTGGGTCATGTCATTTGGAAGCTGCTCTTTATTATCTTTGGAAGATCTTGGTGACTGGGAGAGGTCCCAGAGGACTGGAAAATCAAAGGTCTCTGCTACATTTAACAAGGGCAAGCAGAAAGAGCCATTGAACTACAGGCCAGTCAACATCATCTTAATCCTTGTGGAGGTAATTGAGCAAATTCCCCTAGAAGCCATTTCCTAACTAACACATTATTGTGTTTTAAGCATTTTCCCATCCTTTGCAGAAAAATACAAAACATTTTTTTACTTTTAGTATAATACACAGAGGTTACGTGTCCACATAGTTGAAGCTCACAAGCAGAATATAATTTTTAGCAGCTCAGAAATGCTGGTGAAACTCCTTATAATCAGTAGCTTCCAAACAGCACACTGCTACTTTGTATTACAGATCAGATTTAAAAAAAAAATTCCTGCTTATTCCGAATCTGCCCATTTCTGCATGACCATCCTAATGACATGGTTTGGCATAATAAAGTGGAACCATTTAAGACTCATAGATATCTGTAAGAAAGAGTGAAATTGAGATTATCTGGATGCAGACTGATTGAAGCTACAGAAGTAATAAATTCATTTTTAAGGGAACAGTTTTCAGGAAGTTTAATTTGCAGAGTGAGAAAATTAATTGAGTGCATGGGTAATTTCCTTCTTTCCATCCACCAAGGAGAGAGAATTAAAGGGAAGTAGTGAACACAACTGGAATGACAGGAAAAAGAAACAGTCACTCATAATTGTTCTTGAGCATAATTCAGCATAATTTTTTTTCAATAATACAATTAAAGATGACTGTAAATTACTTTCTATAGCACTGAAAATGTGAATGGTATCCAGTCAACGACTTATTATGACCAAAAGAGTTACAAAGTGAGTCAGACACTTGGAGGGGACAAATCCCTATCTCCAAATTTAAAATATTTTTTAAAAACAATAAGTAAGATATAGGCCACACACACAAACAGAGAGTTCTTTGTCTGTGCATAACCTGTATGTTATACTCCTTAAAAAATAAAAAATTATTGCCTTTGTAGTTCAAGGGGAAGAATAACACAGCCTTATTAAGCAAGGCACTGCTGAGGATCTCAATTGAGACTGCGGGGGAAACAGTCTTGAAAAAATTAAGATATTTTTACATTTGCATTTGTTCCAATTTAGCATAGACTTAAATATCTATTTTTTTTCATAGAACAGAATTAATTTTCTGTAACAAGCTTGTTTTCACATTCATGATGATCATGGCTCAGACTGCCTGAGTCCTGCTTCTGGGATGGTTCTGCTTGGATCATGGCATTTGCAAAATTTAGTGCTGTTCTAAAAAACTGCTGATTAGCTACTGGCCTGAAGGACTTGCTTGCCAAACTAAGCAGAGAGGAGGAAAACTACAGGCATTTCCAACATGCTTCCTTTGCTAGGAACGGGTAGGGATACTACTGTATTTGTGATCATACTGAACTTGTATTGCAAGAAGCCCTAACTGGCAAAATGTGTCTTGTTTTCAAGTCCTCTGGCTGAACTGTGAGCAGCAAGAGAAGTGGATCTGATAATCTGGCCCACATGACTCCTTTACAAAGTAAACATTATCAATGAACACTTGATTTCCTGTCTCCTCAAGGAAAATTGCTCTGGAAGAAAAGACTGCTCATGAGTGGCTTTTGATAGCCTCTTTTCAAATGCTTATCTTCCTGGATCAGCAGGCAGGGCTTGTCTGCTAGGAGGCCTCTGCTCTATCTCCTTGCTAGGGATAGGAAGGGTAATTCACACACATCTGTATCTCGGTTTTCATCATGTTTTGTTCAGCTTTATTGACAGATATCAGCCTCTCTGATACTCCTCTGTTGGCTGGAGATGTGATATTCACCAGCTTCATTTTTTATTAGAGCATCTCCCAGAGACATAATGAGAGGCAGCAGGGACTGGAAAAAGCACTCAGAAAGTGCTTGGAACCCAGCTTTCCTCTTTTTTTTTTTTTTTTTTTGTGGTAATTTGCTCTAAAGTTTGCTGTCTAATAGTGCTTATGCTGCAAAACAGCACTTCCTACATTATTAGCCCTTCACACTATTAAAATAGTGTCTTTTTTTGTGTTCAATCTGATTCTAAGAAGAACTTCCTCATCAGGCTGCTGCTGGAATTTTTTTTTAGAGGAAAAACACCTCATCTATGTTTCAGGTACACAGAGTCTCTAATAAATAAGTAAACAGGTAAATAGATAAATAAATAAATAAACGAGCTGTCACTATCAAGGACAGAAGACAAATGCAGTCATTAAAAAAAACGTCATTTCTGCACATTTGGGGTTTCAGTGTAATCTCTGCTGCACGGCACAATTATTCTGCAAATTGTAATGTTTTCATTGTTTAAAAAAATGTCTTTACCACTAAAAATAGCTGTCTGTCTGAGTATAATGTTAGGGCTCTTCTGCCCTAAAGAATTAGCCTTGCAGAAAAATGCTTCAAGGCAAGAAGAGGCAAGTCTGATCTTGACCCACATCCAGAGATTTTGTGAACACAAACTCCATGGGCAGCTGAGTTGGTACTGATTGGAATTGCAGAGAATTTTTCCTTATTTTGTTTTTCCTCATGGCAATGCAAAGCACCAAGAAGATTGAATGCAAAAACTATGTTGGTCCATCCAAATCACAATTCTAAAAGCACCAAAAAAACAAAACAAAAAAAAAAAACCTGAAGAAATACTCCGGCTGCAGAAATAACACAAGATTATACTAAAGATGGTTAAATATGTATCTCTAAGTCCAGCTGGATTTTAGTCATAGAAAGTAAGAACGATCAGCCTACTGCCTAGCAGTTTTCATGATGTTATCATGGGCTTCATGGTTTTGAGGGTTTTCCTGGCTTTCTTATCTCCTCTAAAAAAAATGTGCTTCTCTTTGAAATTGTTTCTTTGTCCTATTAATTTCAACAGGGTACTTTTTATGATTAGCATATCTTTCATGACTGCAGTTGTTTGAAATTACACGTGAACTCATTCCTGACATTAGACAGTTTGCTCTTCATTGCATTCTCTTGTTAATGTAGGATTGCTGCTCTGTTCATTGTCCTCTTGGTTATCCTTAGGATATATATTGCCTTCTCAAAAAAAAAAAAAAAAAAGTAAATATATTTAAACTTTTAGTTACATGCCTGTGAAGTTAATACCATATAAATATTACAAACATATAAACTAAGATTAATGTATGGATAAACTAGGGACGTAAATGAATCTTTAAGTACTATATTTTGCTTTGACCCTTGCACCTTAAAGTAGAACAGGGTATTGGGATACAATTCTTGTATTTCTTTAAGATCCTGTCACCTCTAATACCACAGAGTGGGCTTGGGTGTGGAAACACACTTACTGTGGGCAGAAAGCATCCCTGGGTTGCCTGTGCTACCACCATCTGTGACATATGTGCTATTGGCAGAGGGATTTCCCTGTATTTCCTAGGAGAAAGGCCCCATCCATCCTGTTGCTGTTGCCATGGCCACATTCTACCTCAGGATCCTTGAGTGGAGAAAACTGCGATTGTGTTTCTTCCCCAGGAGATCTCCTGTGTGCTTTCTGCTCCCTTGTGTGCAACATCAGGGTGCCCAAATTATGATTCTTGATAATGCACCTGGTGAAATATAACAAGTTAACAAGGCTTTAGCCACAGAAGTGGGCAAACCAGAACCTGATCTTCAGCTGCAATTACTTTGTGCTCCCATTTTAGCATTGAATTTAGGAGCCTTCTTACTTTAAAAACAAAAGCTATGAAGATGTATTTCTAATATATATAGTATATGATGTATATAGTATATCTGCTTTCTCTAAATACGTGGTTATTATTTAACGCATTATATAGAGAGGATAAATTCAGGTTTCACTGGATTATGAAATCTGGGTTTGAATTTTGAGAAAAGAGAGCAGCACCTGTGAGCTGCTTTGGGGATTATCTACTCACTACTGTTATTCTCACTACTTTATCTTAGTTCACAGCAGTTCCGTAATATCAGTAAATATTCCTATTTTTATAAGAATAACTTTGGTTTCTCAGTAAATTAATCTCTTTTTGTTGGCTTGTTTTGGTGATAACATTTTACATTACAAGCATCTGCTCTGTAAAGATTGAAATGAGGACTATGTAATAACCCCACAAAGAAGCAATACCAGGCTGCAAAGTGCTTTTTCTTTGTCCAGGTGCCAGCATTATGAAGAATCAATACAAAAAGAAAAATAAGGTTGAGAAAGAAAACAAATGAAACTGTGACTCCACTGCTTTTGCTTTCAGACAAATCCCGTTCCTCAGTGTTAAAACCTTGTTGTTATACAGGCAGAAGGGAAAAGATGATGCAATGCCATAAGGTATGAAAAAAAAAAATTAACCTCTCAGGGTTCAGGACTGTCTCTTCCTCTAAAATGGTGAAGATCAAGGTAATTTAAAATTACTGAAACAGGACCATTGTGTTGTGGCCTTCAATTATAGCAGGATTTGGGCCCACACAAAGATGATTTTCTCTGCTTCCTTTTCAGACTCAGCCCAGTAAAGACATCTCAGTTTAGCATTATGACTTTGGTTATCGTTGTTATTTCAGGTATGCAGGGGCAGAGAAGAAAACATCTTATAAAAGCCTGAAACTGTAATAAAGTGAGAATCTATTCCATTCTTAAGGAATGGGAGCTTTATTTCAGAAAAATCATGGAAACGGGTTTCAGCAGTCATGGGTAGAAATAGAAAATACTTCAAGAATAATACAACTTTCAGCCAGCAAGCAAAGATACAACTTGAAGGTCAGAGCACATGGTGTTTTAATTGAGACATAAGTGGTGCACAAGACTTTAGCTGTGTTATTTTTTACCGTGGGCAGGCAGGCAGCAAATTCAGACATACATCCCACCTGCATATACTGAGGGTACCAAGTTGAGTAAGCAGGGGGTTACAATCCTTCCACACCCAGCGCAGTCATTTAGAAATAACAGCCCTAAAATAAACAGAAGAACTGAGTTCGAGGGTTTTGCACTGTCCCCTGGGCTGAGCATCTGTTCAGCAGCTGAGGTGGATGTTTAGATTCAAAAGCAAATCCTGGTAATTCTGGATATGTACGAGCCCCTCTCTGTTACAAAAAGGGATTTTTACACCCTGAGGTTCTCCAGAGCAGAGGGCCACCTGGTGGGAACTGGCAGAGCTGCTTTGCTGGGTTCCTGTACAGAACCCAAAGGACTGTTTGCAACATCCGTTTAGTTATTAGTCTTAGAATTAAAAAGTAGCACGAATATTTTTCAAACATAGGACCTATTTTATGCTAGTTTTTTTTTTCTGTGTGTGTTTATCTTTTTAGGTGTGTGATTGCAGTTATTCTTTGCCAAACCGTATTTACTAACGAGGTTTATCATTATGACAGGGTTGGAAAAACTGTTGTGTCAAAAAAAAAAAGGGAATCACCTCAAAACACAAACTCACTTGGTCCCAAATACGATACAGATAAAGACTCAGTTCACCAAATACTTCCATGTGAAAAAAAAATGTTTCAGCCAGATCTGTGCTTGAGCTGGAGAAGGAAGGGAGATTAGTATCTCTTCAGTCTGTTAAAATCCTCTCTTTGCAAGGCTGACTGTGGGCTGAGGAGGTGGAACTGGTAATCAGATTGTATGAAAGAGCTTTCTCATTCTTCCACATTGAGGGTTTTTTCTCATTATTTATTAAGTACTGACATAATTAAAAACAAACAAACAAAAGACCAACAAAAAAAATAGTCTAAAACTGATTCTCCAGCCATGTGTCTGGGACATTTGCTGAGTAGACAATATATGCATCAGTGTTCCTACGAGTTGCTATTCCTTAACATATTTAGTACCTACTAATACAGTGGAAGAACATCAGGAGGTGAAATGCTGAGCACACCTTCCTTTCTAGTGGCAGGGTAAGGCCCTTTCTGGGGAGGTAGAAACTGGGAATTCAGATAGCCTCAAGCATGGAGATGGAGCTTGAAGCTGTAAATCCCTGAATGGCTGAATGAACCCCTCCTTTCTTCCTGGTTTAGTGAGCCCAGGCTTTCTTTAGCATTGTTCTTTTAGCAATTTTACAAAACAACGTTTTACTTAAGGTTAAATGAAATGCTTTTTTTTTTTTTTTTAACAGAAAACTACTATTTTTAAGGTACAGTAGGATAGAAAGTGGGAAAAATCCATATGATCCACATCAAATATGGATAGTTGATTCAAATCTTGTTTGATTCATCTCAGTTTAAAAAAATCTCATTGCCTTAATTCTAAGTGAGGGACAGAGGACATTTCACTAGGTACTCATGTTCCCACTTATATTAGAAAAAAAAAACATTCAGCAAAATGTTCCAGAGAGAGTGTTGGAAATTCACACAGTATATTTTCAGATTTCCAGGTCTTACAAGCAAGCAGAAGCTTAGCCTGAGATATTTCTGGGAAGCTTTGTTTCTCCTCAGTAAACAACAGCAAGTTGAGTTACTCTGTTTTCTGTTGCTTTAAATTGTCACCTCTACATAATTAATTAAATAAGCAATGCAGAACTGTTCTGAGTAAATTGTGTTTGTTAGATAGCATAGTTCTCTCCTTGGAAGACAGGTTTGCAAACTACTTATTTTTATTCTTCTGCAGACGAACCACCTTTCTTGCAGTGCTGGGGAGAACTGTCAGCAGGACCCTCTCCCCAGCTCACCTCATCCCCTTCTTTACAGAGCAGTTCCATTACATTTGGTCACAATTTGGTCTTCACATAAGAATCCCTGTGATTTCCTGAAGCATCCGTGGGGATGCATATCCTCAGATCAATCTCATTGTGCACGTCTGGCTGCTCTGACATTGCTGCTCACTCACCATAAAGGTCTAATGTAAGATTTTCTGCCTGCAGACTGTCTCTTTGTGGGTCTCCAGAGCATGTGGGATATGAGTGTCCTGGCAGGGTGAGCACAGCATCAGAAGCAGAGGCTAAGCATCCAATTTGTAGAACAGCAGTCAGTCTAGAGTTAACATCCAGCCCCTTCAGAATTATCTGGTTTTAAATTATTGATCCTTCAGAAGAAGCATTTCAAACATTGTGTCCTTTTTTTCTTTCCTTAATTTTTTAAAATGCGTTCTCAGATTAATACGCTTTGTGCCAGAGGCATTTCTAACCTTAATATCAGAGTAGCAGTGACTGTATATTCTCCACTCCAGCTCCACAGCATGAGCAGCTGTTTTGTATAGAAGGTCATTCAGCAAGATATCATTGCAGAAAAAAAATAGATTGATAGACATTTCATCACAACCCCTGGTCATATTTCAAATTATTAAGCAACCTTGTTGCTACCTGTTTTCATTGTAATTCTCTTGAACTTCTAAGCTAGTGGGAAAAAAATGTGTTTGTTGGCATAAAATAGTTTCTTATGTTGGGCCTCCAATTTTAAAATCTTTATCTCAGATGAAGCCTAAACCATAGTAGATGCTTCAGAATAAACCTTAACTGGTTTGTACTTTCACCTAGTTTGTTGCATGCAGAAGCCTTTTAGTGCAGTTCTGTCTTACAGAATCAGCTACTTGCTGGGAGCATTCAAGGAGAGTTGCTGATTTTACAAATATGCACATCCACTTGTCAAAACCAAAATTCATATTAAACAGAAGTTGTAAAATTAACATTCTTTTGTGAGCTGAGTCACATGTGATCCTAACGCTGATGAGGCAAGAATTTAGGACAGAGGCAGCATTTTGTGGTCCTGAAATTCCTGCTCTTCATGTGTAAAATGTGTGTGATTACAATTTCAAATGGCATGCCTGTATCACTGATGACTCAAGAAACTGCAATTTTGTTTGGAATGTAATTTCTTTGACTTGTAGAGAATCATACTACTAGAGGAATTGAAGCAAAGCACTACTACATTCTAAACATCCATAAGCTTGGATGTAAACCTGGCAGAAGGTGACCAACATGGTCAATGGGCCACTTGACTTTAGAGGAGAATCTGAGAGAACACATCTTCCTCAAGAAAAGGAAGCTTCAGAGTGACTTAAAATAAGCCTCTCAATACCTGTAAGGACAATTTTGAAAAGATGGGGTGAGCTTCTCAGAAGTGCATAGTGGGATGATAAGAAACGATAAGCACAAACTAAAACAAGAGGTTTGACCTAGACACAAAGGTGATTTTTTTCACATTGAGTCCAATCCTGCATTAAAACAGATTTCCCAAAGAGGCTGTACAGCCTCTGTCTGTTTTAAGAAGGGGCTGGATGAGTAACTGGGTCTGGTGTTATAGCTGTCCTTGCTTTGAGCAGTGGTTATACGAGAAACAGGTCCCTGAGGTCTCTTTCAACTAGAACTTTCCTGTGAGCCTATGATATGTTTTTTTTTTTTAAGGGCAAACTGCCTAGCATTATGTCAGAAACATACTTAAATGCAATCTTGAAAGAGTAAGATGGTTTTGCCATCTTAATCGCAGAATCACCACAGTTGGAAAATACCTCTAAGATCATCACGTCCGACTGTCAACATACACCCTGCATAAAATATATGTATCATTGCCTGTATCACCCACTAGAGCATGCCCCAAAGTGCCTCATCAACATGGTTTTTAAATTATTCCATGGTGGCTCCACCACCTTCCTGGACAGCCCATTTCTCAGTAAAGAAATTCTAGTCTAAACCTTACCTGGTGCAACTTCAGGCCATTTCCTCTGGTCTTACTCACTTGAGAGAAGAGACCAGCACTCACCACCCTACAACCTCCGTTCAGGTAGTTGTAGAGAGCCATAAGGTCTCCTCTCAGACTCCTTTTCTCCAAATTAAACATTCTCAATTCCCTCAGCCTCTCCTTCTTAGTGCTTGTTCTCCAGACACACCATCTTGGTTCACCAGAAGGGCACCATCTTTGTTGCCCTTTTCTGAGCTCACTCCTGCAGCTCAATGTCTTTCTTGTAGCAAGGGGCCCAGAACTGAACACAGTCCTCCAGGTGCAGCCTCATCAGTGATGAGAGTACAGGGACACAATCACTTCCCTTCTCCTGCTGGCCACCCTATTCCTGACACAAGCCAGGATGCTGGTGGCCTTCTTGGCCACCTGGGCACACTGCTGGCTCAAATTCAGCTGGGTGTCAACCAGCACCCCCAGGTCCTTTTCTGCTTGGCAGCTTTCCAGCCATTTCTCCCCAAGTCTGTAACACTGCATGGGGTTGTTGTGACCAAAGTGCAGGGCACATCACTTGGCCTTGTTAATGCTCATTTTATTGACTTCAGCCCACTGGTCCCATCTGTAAGAGAGCTTACAGTTAAGAGACCTCCAGCAACGTCATGCAAAACTGGATTTGTTCTGATAAAGAAGCTTTGCAGTGTTTACACCTAATGATCCCCATATTCGCAGGAGAATTGTTTCTTCTCCCAGTCACAGGCATTGAAAGAGCAAGGCTGACACTGGGAGGGAAGAACTGCAGTCCTAGGAAGTTCTGACAGGAGGAATTCAATGTCTCATCTTGGTGTCACATGGGCTATGCACTAGCAGGGGTTGCTTCTGCTTCTAACAGTCTTTTTAAAGGATTGAATTTAAGAACCTGTATCTGTTTAAGGCTGTATATCCTTTAATGTAGTTATTTACATCTTATTTTGATGTAAGATTCATGTTAAGTGGAGTTGCTTCTCCTCAGTCTGGAAGGGTTCTTCAAGACAATTTACTGTGGCTGTCATAGTTTCCTCTTCTTTACCAGCCAGCAGAGTAAAATCCTAAAAGAGATGCTGTCAGAGGACAGATGAGCTTACAAATTTCATGTACTGTTGAGCTATATATTTAATATACATGGATTTTGTGGTGACTATAAACAAGCTTTCTATGTGACTTCTTTTTTCTGTATGCTTTAACGGCTCAGTGTAGGGAAGTTCATTTCAATAAAGTGCTCCCTGAAGTTTTCTTCTTCTTGATGTTGCTCTTGTGAGTTAACAGACTTGCTTTAAGGTAGTAAACCTATGATTTTGTCAGGCTTTAATTTAGCCCTGGATCTATCATGTCATTAATTTAGCATCTATGAAGAAAAAATATTAAAATCCAAATAGAAATATTCAATGAAATATAACACTGGCCGAGACTCCAGCAAATTGTCAGATGCCTGTTCTTTTCAAGCATCTAAGAAATATTTAGCTGACAACCTTGGTATATGAGCCTTTTCAAGAATAATTGCTTTGAAAATGAAGAGAACAGCTACAAAGTGTGAGTCACTACATCCAGTTGTGAAAAACAGAAACTAAATATATCCTATGTGCTCTAATAATCATATATGAAGAAAGCAGAAACTTTCAAACACTTTTGTAGGACAAACCTCCCACTTTCAAGTATCAACCCTAGAGAGAAATGACATTCTACTAAATAAAATGTGTGATAATCAATGAGGATACCTTTGGAGTTTCACCTTTCACATAAAGCAGAAAGTGAAGTGGTCTGCCTTCAGATACCTTTTAGGTGTTTTGAAAGAATATGAGATTACCATTCCTTTCAGAACCACAAAACCAGCACAGCATTCCTGCACTTTATTTTCTTTAAAGCACTTTGTGCATACATATATTATACTGAAATGTATTCATGTCTCAAGAATGCCTGAGAAAAAGTAAGAGGAGCAGTAAAATTGGAATGTAGACAGACTTGAGCAATTGCAAATATTTTCAAAAGGGTTTCCTGTAGTATCTGTCTCTCTTACCACCAGAAACTAAATGGTAAGAACCTCAAATGAGAAGAACTTATATGTATTATATAAACTGATGACCCCTGCAGTCATTGCTCTTATTACTAAAAATGCCTTGTGAAATTATTACCCTACTTTTTAATAGTGAAACTCAGGGGATGGTGCCTTTATTCTGCTACAGTTCAACATGCAGCTAACAGTTCAGAAAAGTCTGGCTTCATACATTTGTTTCTTAGAAATAAATAGGAAAATGTAGTGACTTATCTAACAACAGAACACTTAAAAGTCAGTATGACAATCACAGTCACTGGGCAAGTTTATAGAAAAGCTGTAATAAATATTTTGGTAGCTAAATTTACAGCTTACCATGAGTTAATCAGCTCAGTAAAAATGTAGGAGAGTTGTGAGGCAATTTAAAAGGACTGAGGAAAGGGCTGCAGAGAGAAGTGTAATGTAAGAGTTTCCATTCTGAAGAGCAATTTTATAGCTGATAACAGTGGCAGATGTCTGTGGTCCACAGTGAAAACATGGGAAGGAAAGAACAGAGATACCAAAGTGTAAGCTTGAAGCTTCATTTCCTACCAACTTTGCCCTTGAAATTAATTCAGTAGTTGTCATTATTCTACAAAAAAGGGTTTTGCAGCAAGATACAGATCGGATTTTATCATGCTCAGTAGAAAAAAAAAGGAAGCATATTGACAACCAGGGTAGCAGATTGGTGTAATGATCTGGTAACTGAGGATTCCAGTTAGGTCACTGGAGTGTAATTACTGCTTCTGTGATTTCGGACAGCTCTTTTAATATTTCACAGTTTCCCAACACTAAAATGGGACAATCGTTCCCTTCAAGTTATATTGGAGATACTCTGCTGTTGGGGATCAGTTGTGGGAATATTTCAATAAAAGATATATTTATTTTTAAAAAAACATCTAATCGTACCATTTCTCCATTCTGTAGGGGGATTTAAAAAGGAATATTTTCTATTATTATATAATGAGGTGGGTGGTAAAATATCTGTGATAATTCTTGTAATTCTTACAAATTTCCCATGAAAAGTAGATTATTTTATTCCTCTTTTTTTTTGCCAGCCAACTAAATGGATACAGCAATGATTGAGCAGGTTCATATACCACCAAATGCAGCTTATCTCTAATCAAGTGTTGTCCATGTATCAGAAGGATTAGAATATTAAGGACTTAAAGTCGGGATTAGCTGTAGAAGCTGTCTGAATCCCTGGGAAACAAATTAAAGGCACTGACTGCTGATTGAACGAACGATTTCAAAAAGTCAATGTAGATAGTACCTATACATCTTCCTGTCTCAATCTGCTAAAAAAAATTACTAGCATATGAATGTATGACAGCATTTCTTCCATGTAGAATAAATTATTTGTTTACTCTGCACAAGCAGGCACTGGAGATAATTTTATTTAAAAACTATGAAGAGATCTGCTGATGGTAGTTCAGAGTGTTGATGATCATGCTTCCTCTTTATTTTATTACTTTGTTGGTTATCTGAGTCATACAGTGATTTGTCAAGAAATGTTTGATTTCCCTTGACTTCTACCACATTTTGAACTTGTTTTTCTCCTTCTTAAAGCCAGCAAAGCAGCTGACTGAATTGATTTCTCTGCCATGTGTAATGAAACTTTAGACCAAAAATAGAAGATTAGAAATACTCATTGGACAGTGATTTCTGTATTCCAGTATAGCATCCCAAAATTTCTCAACCTCCTCCTAATGTGAATAGTCTGCTGCTGGCAAACCACCTTCCTTCCTCCCAGTCCCTTCACCACAGCTCAGCCACAGGGAGAACTGGGTCCATTTTCAAGACCTTGAACCAGTTTATGTACAATTCCTGTCTCTAAATTAGGTTTTGAGGTTCATTGTTTCTGCATCTCCTATCCTCCAGTTTATATCTGTACATCAAGTTGTAGGGTAGACAAGGAAGTGGCTCTTTCTCTCATATTCTCTCTTCCCACTTTGAGTACAAGTTTTTAAACACTGCTGTGCTCCAGCAGGTGTGAGGACTCAAGTGGAAGATGTTGGTTCAAGTCTGATGAGGTAGAAGAGAGTTTCAAGACCATCTCTCCTCTGTCCTTTTAGATGAGGTTAGGATGGGGGGAGGGAGGAGGAAAAGAACACTTCTCCTTTCTTTCCTCAAACTATGATTTACAGAGGGATAGATTCTTTACCAAATCAAGCCCCACAACTCAGTCAGCTGGGAAACACTTTGTGGTCAAGCTGATCATAAGACAGGCTACAAGTGAAAGGATGTTCTGAGGTGCCATTCATACACCTAGCTGCAGAAACTAGAAATATTTTCCAGGAAAAAAGACATCACAGGGATCAGGTGCCTGCAGAGCTGGCCTGACACTGTTGCTGGTGATACAAAAATTATGGACCTGCATCCTTGAAACTGAGCACTCCTGCCCCTTTTGTACATACGGCCTTGAGCATCTTTGTCACGGTTCTCTCCACCTTAATTGTTCTGTTTTGTTGTCTTTGTCCCGGTGAGAATAGTCTCATAAAATGTCCCCCATCTAACACATTTGAAAGATTTGCATGCTATTTATTCCTGTGTCTGTATACCCATTTGCTCTTCATGTTCTAATAGCTGTGTTTGAGATGGGCTTGAATTTTCATGATATATATAAATAGGATTTGCATTGTATCCTTTTCTGTTCTTCTCCAAGGAAATTGCTTTTAATTATTATTTAAGGTTCAAATCTAGTTACTGCGAAAATGAACTTTTGCTACGAGCTTTAGGACTGATAACTGAGCTGCAAATAAACATGAACTGAAATAATTAATTCAATTACTGCCTTTTATTTTATGGTTAATCTGTGTAGCCTTTATAGTTTCGGAATAATTATGTCCAAATTCATTTTAGCTGGAGTAATTTGTTTAGTTGGGATTCATGCCTTCTCCTCAGCCCTCAGAACTAGGTCTTGCTTGAGGCAGTTATTTACTTTGTAAAGAAATTTCTTCTTTAAACTTTGTCCCAATGTGACTTTACCAGTTTATGTGTGGATAGCTGAAATAATACCTTATTAACAGTTTATTCATTTCAGTTGCCATTTATCTCTTGATATTATACACTCAATAACCTTTTTATTGATTTGAAGGCCATCATTATTACCTACCAAGACTGTGTTTCAAGTGGGATGAATACACATTTGGAGTTAAACATAAAAGCTCCCATTTGGCTTGGGGGGAGTTCTAGATGCTGTGAGCAATTTTTGCCAGGTTCCTGTAGTCTCACTGCCACAGCCTTTCCTCAGATGTCCATTTCCCTTTCCCACATGCCACAAGCAAAGGATTGCCTCTCACCCAGTTCCCAGGGGCTGAGCTTCCCTGAACTGCACTGTCAATGTGGCTGCTTCCTCTGTGCTTCCCAAGTTGTCTCATCCTCCTCGTAGCAACTTGGCTGGTTTGTTCTCACCTCCACCAACAGAAAGGAAAGAAATCATAAATGGGGTGGACCCACAATTGCCAGGGCTGCAGAAAATTAAACTTATCAGCAACCTGGGAGTTCTTTGGAGCTAAGGAGAGGATCTCCTGTGGACAGAAGAAGATGGACAGTGGCAGGGAATAAAGAAGAAAAGGAGCTGGTGGTGGCAGATATGTTAGCTGTGGATTGGCAGTAATATTTGTTGTGTGGTGATGTACGTTCATGGAAAGCCAACAATAGCCGAAGAACTATAGGAGATGCATGGGAATACAAAGCCAGGGCCCCAGATTGATCTAAATCACCTCAATGTTTCATAGGCACCTATGTGCCAATTAAACTTCCCACAACCTCAGTATAGTTGCCACATCTCACAGGCTTCTGAAACCCTAGCTCCAACACCTTTCAGATGCCCAAGTGCCATTTCTAGGGGAGAACTGCCTAAACCTTGTTTGCTGTTGAGCAGCTGGGCTACTCCACCTCTGATGGGGTTCACAGACTGAGGACTCATCTCATCTTCTGTTTGCAGTCTTGGAGCAGGTCTCAGTTAGAGGCATCAAAACAGAGATCACAGAAGCAGCAGTCTCTTGATAACCATTATAAGTTTTTCTCCTGTCATTTATCATGTCTCTTGGAAGAATACCTTGGCCTTTCTGTTCACATGAACAGAAGCTGAAAATATGACATCCCTTTAACCAAGTACTCAGTCTTTATGAATCCCTGTCTGATAATTGTTTCTCCTTACTACCACATTCTTACCAGGAAAATAAGTAGCAGGTCTTTGAGTTGTATCATGTAATTTTCTGGTCCTTGCTGTGAACCTCATCCCTCCTCCCAGGGTCTCTGGAATTTACAACAGGTGGAGTATGGAAACCAGAGGAAATGGCTTCAATTTTGAACCTGTTGCTGAAATTTCGTTTTATATTTTCCATTACTTGGAAATAAATACTTTCAATTCTGCAGACACGTTCTTACTGTAGGTCCCACAGCTGTTTAGCTCCAGTGGTAAGCTTTATTTCTGAAGACATATTTTTCAATTGGTAATCAGATCCTTGCTGCCTGACTGAAAGCTGATCTGCAAATGTATACCTGCTCCCCTCAAACCACTGGCCTTGTACCAGGGCCACTGAGAACACTATCATCTTTACCACAATATAAACTTATTAGGATAAGTGTTTGATTTTATAAGTGAATTCAGGAAGCTAAAATCACCCTTCATCTGAAGCAGATAATTACATTAGGGTTAAATGAGTTGATTATTTGATGGTTATATCCTGGAGCCTGCCAGGATCCTGAGAGTCTCTCTCTCTTTACTGCCTCATTTGCTTCCTAGGATTAAGGTGGTGGGACGGGAAGAAATGTGCATGTTGCAAGTGAAAAAGGGCCACCACCCACTTCTCTTTTATTTATTGCTGTTTACATAGCAGTTCAGCTTTCTGTGACTTATCAGGCAAGTAAAGCATCAGGTTGCTGCAGGACAGGAAGCCTGATTGTTCCCCACCTGGCTTGGGCATTGCTGCTTGCACAAACTGAAGGTAATGTGTGTGTAACCTGATGGCAAATTTAAGTTCTTCATTTATCTGCTTTCCATTAGATTTATGCTTTATGGTGACTGTTTATAGAGGTATACCAGTATAAAAGATGTATGCTATAACAGCTGTGCTCCTGGAACAGGAATTAGATGTGATGAAAGTTTGCTGTTGTGACTGCAAAAAGGCAGGAAAAATAGCTTGCAATTGTGGAATACTTTTCACAAGTGACAGGTAGAAACACAAAATGCAGATGAGAAAAAGCTGAAAATTTGCAAGATCTTCTTTCCCATACCTCCCCTGTTTTCCTCTATTAGGATATGTGTTTCCTTTGTCACCTGAATTGTACTTTTTTTATTCCTACTTGAATCACTGGGTTGTTTGGTATTTTTTTAAAGTGATTCAAGGTCTCCCATGCATCTGGTGCAACAAAAGTATGGGTCACCAATTCATTACTGCTAAAGCCATCTCAAGACACATAAATTTTGCTCCAGACTTGAGAAAAAAAGGCACTCTTATGTCTGTTTTACCTGTATTCATGCCATTGTGAACACCAGATGAATGTTAAGCTTCCAGTAACCAAGTTCATCCTGTAGGCTCTCTTGGCAGTAGAGCATCTGTATAAAAGACAAAAAGAGGGACAGAAAGAGAAAGAGGAGGAGAAAGAGCAGGGGACACACATCTTTAATCTATTCCAAGAGTAGAGAAGGTGTCAGCTGGGACTCAGACTTTATTAAATCCATGCATATATCAATCAAATTCACCAATCCTAAGCAACCAGGCTTCATTAGCACCCTTTGATGAAGAACTATTTGTTTAAATACTGAGATGGAAGAAGCCATGAAAGTCAATGTTTTTCTTAAAAGTGTTGCTTCTGATGAATATTACGGTAATTTTCATCGAAAATTGAATTGTAGAAAGTCATATGAATGTGGCTAAACACAACGTGGGAAATTGTTCTGTGAAGAATAAATTCTCTATCTTGGGAGAAAAGTAAAACATCCTGAAATCCAGTAGTTGCTATGGAAATGCTTAAATTAAATGTAAAGTATGCATAAATTTTCAATGTACTCAGCACTTTGGGAACTGGGGACATATGTTAAGTGAAAAGCCATATACACGAACACCAAGCAGAAGATAAGACATGGGATTTTTTTCTGCAGATCTGTGTATGAAATATTCCACTGGCATATCTGTACTTTATTTTGAGCACAGACCAAAGCCCACATTTGAAGACCAAAGTATTTCTATGTAAACTTGAAGACAAGCCAGAAACTTGGGCCTGAAGTAATTGTGCTGCCAACAATCCTGTCTTCCCTTGCAGCACTACAGCATGGCCAGGTTTGGGCAAACAAGCTCAAGTGCAACAAGCATGAAGTACAGCAAGACCAAGTGCAAGGTCCTGCACCTCGGCTGGAGCAATCCCAAGTACAAATAAAGGCAGGGCAGAAAATGGATTGAGAATAGCCCTGAGGAGAAGGATTTGGAGGTGTTCATTGATGAGAATGTGAGCCAGCAACGTGTGCTTGCAGCCCAGAAAACCAGCTGCATCCTGGGCTGCATCAAAAGATGCATGGCCAGCAGGTCAAGGGAGGTGATTCTTCCCCTCTACTCTCCTCTCGTGAGATCCCACCTGGAGTTCTGTGTCAGTTCTGGAGCCCCCAGGAGAGGAAAGACATGGAGCTGTTGGAGTGAGTCCAGAGGAGGCCACGAAGATGATGAGAAGGCTGGAGTACCCCTCCTGTGAAGACAGCCTGAGAGAGTTGAGGTTGTTCAGCCTGGAGAAAAGAAGGCTACTGGCAGACCTTAGAGCAGCCTTCCAGGAAAGATGAAGATGGGCTTTTTAAAAGGGCATGCAGTGATAAGACAAGGGGGAACTTTTCAAACAGAAAGAGAGTAGTTTTAGATTAGACAGGAAGAAATTCTTTCCTGTAAGGGTGAGACAGGTTGCCCAAGGAAGTTGTGGAATTCTTCAAGGCCAGGTTCAAGCTGGGCTCTTAGTGGGAGGTGTCCCTGCCCAGGCAGGGGTTTGGAAATAGATGATCTTTAAGGTCCCATCCAACACAAACCATTTTGTGATTCTATATGGAGCCCCTTCTAGAAAACCCCTGCATACCATGACAAAAGAGCATGGTATGTGGTTGACACTACCTGATGCTGCGTGCAACAGAGAGGACAAGATGTCTTCTAGAGGTGCCTTCCAACCTTAGCTATTCCATCATTCCCTGAAGTTGGAATGTGTAAGGAGCCTGATACCATGTTGCCCTTCCAGCAGTCTATCCACCGAGCTACAGATCTTCTTCAGAAGATGCAGGAAAAGACAGTGCCCTGTGGTTTTGACAAAGAACAAGGATTTGAAAGCATGCAGTTCATATGATACTCTAAACATTGCCAGTTCCCTCACAAGGCACTAGTTTGGCTGTAAGAAGGAATCCTTGGGGGCCATACTTTTTACCAGCTGCTCAAACTGTTGGCTGTGTACTAAGATAGCACAGTGTGGCTTCTCCCCTCATCACTTTTCCTAATTCCTGGGCTTGCTGCACATGCATTGATGTCCCTGTAGATGCTACAGTATCACAAGCAACTGGTAGGATGCAATGCCTCTGAGGAACTACCAAGGGTGACTGGTGTTTCACATAGGAGTTACTCTCAAAAATCATGCTTACCATACAAGATACTGTGCTACCACTGTTTGACACAAGTTAAAAAAACCCATGGATTTAGAGTGAGGATATAGCTAAAAACACCCTCCGGGTTTCTGTCTGTGATGATGCTGTCGTAGTGAGTGTCTGATCAGCCTGAAGACTGCAATTCACGGAAACATTGTGAGTCTCTACATGTTTGAAAGACAGCTTTCGTGAGGTTGTTTGGTTTTCTGTTTTGATCTTGTTAAATTTCAGTTCAGCATTCTGATGCAAATTAAGAGAGGAACTCTGTTTCAGAGAAATGTCACATGAAACTGTAGATACACATATACATGTGTACATTTGATAATGCAAGTTATTCACTTTAATCTGTGTTGACTTGTGAAGTGGCTTCCCTTCCTGGGGCACTTTGTGCCTGTTTGCATCACTGTTTTGTTTTGGGAATGCACCTCTGGAATGGTTCTCGGAGATGAAGACAAGAACTGGTGTCCTTTTCAGTGAACATAAATCAGAATGTACACTCCAAAAGTGTGCCTAAGATGCTCCATCCACTGATCCACATTCAGACCACAGGATTGTGTTTGAATAGGTGTGCCTGGCCTAGGAAGCAACAGGGATGGTGATTCCAATTAGCTGCAGTTGTAGGAACCATATCAAGCTTGGAAAACACAAAAGAACACAGGCAGAATCCTGACTACACTGAAGTGAAAATACAGCAATAGGTTCCTAGGTACAGCTACTGGATGCAAAAAGTCATAATATACTCCAAATTGCACTTATCTGCAGAGATATAGAAAATGCACCCTCTTGCACCATTTAGTGAATGCACATTAACCCTGCTGGACAGACACTTTAATGTATAGCTTTAATAACATCCTAGCTTGTTTGTTGGCCACTGTCCACATGCACAAAATAAATTCATCTGCTAACACAGCCTACAGCTTCCAGTTTTTTACAGCCTTTCTAGACAGTTTTGTACAGATGTGTGTTCATCATTTGTTAATAAGTGGCATGATGATGGTAAAAAACGTACATTCAGTTGTGCCCTTCACCTGTTTATTAATTATTTCTAATTTTATTGTTTCATTTGGATAATGGTGAAATGCTAAGGGTTGAAGATAGCCATTAACATCTGCAGATAACCCCGTGTCCTGTTCTGGGATTTTCAGGTATTCATTTCTACTATTTCTCCATCCAGCAAAATATGCAGGAAAAAAAATCCAGGAGCAACAAATGGTATCTTGGTGGACTTTATTTCAGTATGTAAGCTACACACTGTCTGTTTGTAACCTGTGTCACAGGCAAATAATTTTAACCATAGAGTTAAATGTTACTGGATTCTTTTGAGACTGTTTTGGCAAACATAGAGCCTACTACAGAGAGAATCAGGAGACACATTTTTGAAAATATGTTGGGAATAGAAATTAAACTATAACATCTGCATTATGAGAATATACTTTTTAATTTAAAAGAACATTTACACAGCTAATATGGATCAGAAACTATTGGAGGAAGCTATTATTGCTTGTCACGAGAGACACTGGTCCTCAGCTTTGATTTGATTCACATGTGAACAATGCATAGCTAAATATTTAAGTTCATGGTCACTTGATTCAATCCAAGTTAGATGCTGTGACTATTATATTTGGTACAGTACTTGGAAGAAGTGTATTTAAATATACTACACTGAAAATTAAAACCTTTTATTTATTCATAATTAGCAGATATAGTAATCAAGATACTACAGACCTTATTTCTCTCAGGGGGAAAAAGGTATTTAAAGAACAATAAGAAGATAATATGCCTCTGCAAAAAAACCAGATGCATAGGACCAGATTGTGACAGTTTGCTCATACGCTACTAAGGTACCATTTAACATGCAAATTAGGTAATGGGGACTATCTGCTTTTGAAAAGCCAGATTCAGATATCCTTATTAATTTTCTCTTACTCAATTCCACATGTTGCCCTAATTACTACAGCCAGAATTATTTGTACAATATGGTACTATTTAATTGAGGAAGGCTGGCATAGACCTGTTAGTCTGTAAGGAATGGGTTTCTGTGACTTCTAACTGATAAAAAGTTCAGGTAAAAACATGAAAACTAATATTCTGAAATTTAAGGTACAACTCAGGGTTTTTTCTCTCTGAAAAAACTAGTGTGAATAATTCAAACTAGCCAAACTTTAGTTCTTTGAAAATTTTTTTGTGAATAGATGTTCTAATCTCTGAACTGCATGCAAACAAACCATGCTACTTATTCACTCTATGTAATAAATTGATCTTGGAGTTTTTACAGGTTAGCTAAATCATGGTATACTTGAATCTTTAAAATTGTCCATCCCACTGATGATATCCCAGCACTGTTTTGTGGTGGGTACACTTGTTTATTCATAAACAATTGTATGAATAACTGTCATATGTTTTTTCCCTATCCATTCTTTCCTGGATGGGATCTTTAGATGGATATTTTTCAAGCTAATAGATATTGGTTTTGCTAAGTCAAGACCAAAACACTGCATATGCATTTTGCCCCTATAGGAGTTCCTTTTTCTAAAATAATAATAGATGTTCTGATCTGTATAGAGGTGATTTTCATAGCATTCGACCACCTCTAAGAAAATTATTTTCCATTAATTGATGTTGTTTAATTTGTTTTATTGAACATCTGATGTATTCATAAATTAATGTCAAGGTGATTGTGGGAACATTAAGTCTTGTTGCCATGGAAATACACATTTACTTACACAAGCACATTTCAAGAAGAAAAATTACTTTTATAGAAGTTCATTAAAAGGTAACATTGATTGGGTTAGGGAAATAATTATTTTCTAATTTTTTGTTTATAAATGTTAACTGGAGGACCATGGATGAGAATGATGCTGAGTCAGTTCATAACCCACCAGCTGTCACTAGCAGGAGAGGCTATTTAAGAGAAATATGTGATCCTCACTTTAGCCCTCTCCTCCATTTCTTCTTAGTTTTGCAGGCAAAAGGGAACATTTTCACCACTGTTTCATTTCTCCTCCATACTCTTCTTGAACCAAAATGGTCCAATCCTCTTACGTTCTCAGTATTTCCCTTGTTGATCTTAGCTTTTTTCCCAAGGTTTATTTCTATCCTTGATGTATTTGTGAGGCTCCTATTTCATCTTCTGACTAGTTTACCAAAAGTCTGCTCTACTGTATAGAGAATCAAGAGATCCAGAATTGTCACCAGTGACACTATTTCAAGCCTCAGGCAAGCTCAAGCTTCAATTTCTCCCTGGTAAGGAAAGTTTCTTCCAACAGAGGAGCTGAGATGTCTAACCTTGACAAGCTGGACCAGTTGGGTCTCACCATAGCTGCTCCAGAGAACTTCAGTGTGGTTTTATTTTAAGGAAAATCAACTAAGAACTCAGAAGCAGAACATTATGCCTTTACCTCAGTTTCTCAAAGCACACCACTGCTGCTTAATCCAACCCTGATGTTCTGGCTGGTTCTGCTCCCAGAAAGTCCTCTGGCACACTGCTTCCCCATAGGGCTGATGGTGACAGTGCAGGTAGCTCCATCAGGAGAGGTTTGTCCTGAAAAGTGTGGCAAGCTGGTGGCCGTGGGTCAGTACTGCAAAGGAGGTGAATCCCATGTCAGACAAACCTTGCTGACACCCTTACTGTGCAGAAATCTTCTGCTCTCCCTGAGCAGCATCCTTCCTGCCCTCATGCTGAGCTTGCCCATCTGCCTGCCTTCCAGTGAGCAGTGAAAAATGGTGCAGAAGAAGAAAGGCACCAGTCCACTTGTTTCTTCCCAGTTTCTTGATCTCAGAGATGAAAACTTGGGTCTAAATGTAAGCTGCCAGGGGCTCTGCTGAGAAAGGATTTTGGAGGACTTTCCTGTCAGCTCTAGAAGTGCTTTAGAAGAACTCCCGATGCTCGCCTGCTAAAATAAAATTACACAGTGGGCATGGTTAAAAAAAGAATGGGTGGAATGATAAAATCCTTAAATATGCCCTATTCAAAAAAAAAAAAAAAGGGGGGGGGGGTGTTGAAATAACCACCCCAATGGAATACTGAAAGCCAGTCAAAACCAGAAGCTTTGCTGCCAATAGTGGATCCTGAAACAAACCTTTCATATGATCACTTGACACATCTGTACTGGGAAGATGCTTGTAGGTAAGATCATCTGTATATACCAAGTTCATCATCTGTATCTACTTAAAATTCACATGAGAAGATTAAAAAATGTACAGTTATAGATATACACTGTATATTTAGTTATAGAAAAAAAAAAAAAAAAAAAGGAAAACAAATCAGATAATGTTTACAGAACAGTGCTTCCTATAATTGAAAATAAGTGTTTTGTCTCATATGGATCTTTTAATACAAGGCTTCACTGAAACATAGTCATATAAATAAGCATATATACTATTTTTGACAAGAAGATGTAGGAATTACAAGGTAGAAAATGTTCAGTTATCTGCTTGTACTACCTGTATATTAAATGCATGCTTCAAAAGATAATAAAAAATAAGCTATATGGACCTTAAAAGTGTAAAAAAACAATTCTATGAAAATGTAGAATGGAATTTATCATTGCTAGTTTTTTGGTGGTGGTTTGATTTGGGGGTTTTTTTTGGTTTTTTTTGTTTGTTGTTTTTTTTTTTTTTTTTTTTTTTTATGGCTTGCTTTTTTATCAAGTGAAAATTCTCCTGTTGTATATCAGAGCAAAGAACCCGCAACATTTAAAGTGTGTGCTAGACTTGTGTTAAATGAAATCTGGTCTGACAGATGCTGAAAGAAGATAAATTATTTAAGAAAAATGTTGCATAAAAGTTTTACTGAACTGAGAGAAAGAAAAAAATTCCCTGACTGCCTGCTCTGACTTTGCTCTGAATAACGTCAATAGAAGTGGTGACAATGAAATAACTATTTGTAGAAGAAAGATGTAATGGAAAAATCAAAAATCTCCGTAACTGCTCTTTTTTGTGTGTTTTGGGAGCACATAACTTTCGAGGTAGCTTAGTGCAACTATTATTGGTCCTCACTCCTGTCAACTCTTCCTATGAAAACAGGAGAAAAACTTGGTGAATAACATTTCAAGATTATCTGTTTTCTTTTCTTTAGCTTTTCAGCTCTTCTAGTATCTCTCTATTCATTTAGAATAGATACAACGGAAATTGAGAGATTTTATGGCATTTATGCTTTCATATATATGCCTTGGTCTACCTTGACCTTGGGTGTTATGGTAGAATTAATCCTGGATATGGCTCCAGGGCAACTACGACCAGCATAGTGTGATCAGTTCCACTTTTCAGAATTCAGGAAACATAATGGTCCAATGAAGAGTAATAAAGCTTTTTAAAGAAAGATATAACATGTCCATAGTAAAAAAAAAAAAACATTAGGAGCTCATATTCTAGCTTGAAAAGCATTATATTAAGAGCTTGCTGGGCCAAAGTCTGTTAATACCAATACAGGACCTACATATTGTTACATAGCCTTTCAATTCATTAGACAAAACATAGTAAGAGCTAAGGGAACTTAAGACTAAATTCGTTTTAGGAATGAGGAAAAAAATGAAGGGCAATTTTTTTTTTTTTCTTTTTTTTGCAGTCAACAGAATTGACTCAGCAAGAGTTGTGTAGGTTCATCAGCATTGAATGTTTTTTCTAAGAGAGATTTTATTTCAAACAGGAATTAATGCAAGGGAAATATACATCCTGTGATGAAATTATTATCAAAAACCTCTTTCAAAATTAATGCCAATAAAACTATGGAATCCTAAGCCTCATATAAGGTTCTTTCTTTAAGACAGGAAAGGTGTTGATTTAAGATTCCAAGACTAATTTAATTTTGCCGAAGGCTATAACTTTCACAGCTGAAGCAGAACTCTGTACCAAAGATGAAGGCAGAGTACTTTGTGTACTTTGTGTGCTTAGCTCCAGTCTGTAAGCTTTGCTGGCATAATTATGCTGGTAAAAGTTGTAAAGATGTGTACTGCATTCACTGGTGAAACTGCTCTAATTCTGGCTCAGTTATAGTATCACGTGTGAATCTTCAGAACTAATCTGTCAAGAGCATGGATTTACTCCCTTACTGCTGCAGATATTCCTTAATTTAGGAGATATTTTTCTCATAAAATATTGAGTACTTGTAAGATTTATATACTTGTACAGAAAGGGTGGTCCCAGTGAGCTTCCCCATGCAGATTTATTTTGGTTGAAAACTGCTAAAATGTTCTAGCTGACCTTTGTTAACTAAAGAAAATATCTTTTTAATTCAAAGTGCCCTTTCTTCTCAGATGGAGTTAGGTTATATCCACTAAGGTTAACAGCTTTAAAAGGTCAAAACCAAATTAAATCTTTTGAAGTTATCAAAATATTTGTTGTCTTGACCTTTATTTATTAATTAATTTCTTTAGGTTTTGAATGCTGGTAAAATGTTATATATAAGGCATCACTAGTTTTGCAAGGTGGGGGAAAAAAAAGTTGAAATCTTTGAAATTCTTATGAGAGACAAATGTTTTCATGTACTACTTTATATTAAGCTGCACTTTACATTTGATGTCAAAAAGCATTTAAGAAATGGTTTCAGCAATTTTTGTGCTGGGGAAACTTTATCTCCTAATTCTAGAAATACTTTGGAGGAGATGTAGGTGCTTCTACTGCAACGGCTGTAATGTAATTGTGAGAATGTACTTATTAAGCTACTCTTAGTATTTATGTATTAAAGATTCACTCAAAATTTTTGAAAACAAAGAAGAAACCTCCACTTCATACAATAGTTTCTGAGCTATGTCTTAGTGCAGTCATAAAAAGAGCAGCAAAATCCTCCAGCTGATGGACCATCATCTAACCATTTTGGGGACTATAAAGGAATATATGAGGAAGTTAAAATGTCCTTCATGTTGAGAAGAAATCCATTTTAGTTACCACAGCCCTGAAACTGTTGATTTGTCAGTGCCAGCACAGGGGCACAGTGATCTCCACTGGTACTTGCCACTGAAAATATCACACATCCCTACTTCGTGCTTCTCTCTTCTCCCACACCTCGTATCTATGCTTTTAAATCTTCTTAGGGAATGGATTTTTCACTTTTTGCATGATGATGGCATCCATTATTTGGTGGCACTGCAATATAAATAGGCATATTAATAAACACTGTTAGAATTCATAAATCAAAGGGATTATAGGACTAAACAGAAAAAAAAAGACAGTTATAGAGGTGAGATTGTTGCCCTCCTTTGCCCAAATAGCTGGGCAAAATTGAAAATCTGAGAGTATTTATTGCTGGGAGGAGCAAGTGGTGATAGATCCTGTAAGCTGCTGGGTGCAAACCTGGGTGATCTGCAGGAAAAAGGCTAAGTCTTGTTTCTCTCAGTACCACAGCAAGAATGCTAAGTCAGATCCTTACTTACAACTCAATGGTTACCCACTAGGAAATTATCTGCAAAAAGAGCCTCTACCTTGATTTTCTTCCTGCCAGGGCCACCCTAGCAGTGTCTCTGCAACCTTGCAGGTTGTCCTCTGCATTTCTGCTTTACCATTCTCCTTTCTGCTTCCACATTAATGCTCTTTCTATCACCTTAAGGGAGGAGGTGTTGAACTGGTCCAGCCACCAGGAAAAGTGGTTGTTATGGCCTCCAGCATATCAGGAAATCTATTTAGAAAAGGGGGAAAATAGAAGAAAAAGCAAGTCCAGCTTGTAACCCCTAATTCTGGCATCACAGGAAAGGAGGGGTTTGTAAACCCCCTCGTACCAACAAGTGCATATTTCTGGAAGAATTTATGCAGCACAGGAGGGTCTAGGTAGTAACAAAGGTTTTCATTCCTCTAACCTACTCTTCTTATGTATTTTGGCCTTTTGCCCCCCCTTCAAAGAAAACCACGTGTGCTACTGCTGTGAATGCATCATTCATTGTAACACTTATCCCACTGCCTCCATGCACATATAAAGAAATGTTTTATTGTACAATCCCTAGATATGCAATTGGGGTAACATTCTTTGAAGAAATAATATGATGTAAAATTTCTACTGAAAGATTGCTGAGTGTGGTGTGGGAAGACTTAGTCACAGTTGGTTGAAACACTCTATGATGCAAGAGAATTTTGCCTTTTCCCTTTTATTGCTTGTCTGCATTTGTTTGTAGGGATCACAGAGCTTTCATTACTCAGTCTAATCTATTATTTTTATTTTATTATAACACAAATAAATGAAACTGCATGGATTGTGGATGATATTAATAAAAATACAAAAAAATCTCTGGGAACTTTTTGTTTCTCAAAAACCAGTTTAACATAAATAAACACCACTGCATTAGGTAAAGTAATGTTATAAAAAAATCTGCTAAAGGATTTTCTTGACGAGTCAAGGTACAAACCCATTCACAATAAAAGAGTTTATATATAGCTCTTTTGGCATTTTATCATCCTTCAATCAGTCTGACTTACGGCATATACTCTGACTGCTTTATGGAATTATTTCTACAAGACACAGATGGGGAGATAGAAAGTAGGTTTGTTTTAAAGATATTACAGTGTGGCTATCACTGTGACCATATTCCCAGACCTTTTTGTTTCAGGAATTGCAGTGTTTTCCTTCTGGTTTTCTGCCTTGTATCTTTGCTCTCATCCACTTGTAAAGTTAGACCTGGATTCTGTATTTGTAGCAAGGGATGTAAAATAACTACATTAATATACTTGAAGTCTCAAAATGCGTTGGTACCTTTTTCCTTGGCTTATATGGTACATCTCTTTTGTGTTTTATAAAATGGCCAGATTAAAAAACAGGCACGTAGATGTTGGTATTTCAGCTAATGCCATTTCACTGTTTGTGGATTTCTCGCTAGTCAACCATTATGGAATTACTGTCCCATATGGATGCAATTCTAAAATACCACTTGGAATCAGGAATTTTTAGAAGTTACATGTAAACAAGATTTCTTCTCAATTGTTGGATGAATTTGATTTTTGAAGTCTTTGTGAAGCCAGGTAATGCCTAAGTCCAGTCCATTGACTGAGGTGGTGTGGGGAGATGAATTTCAGTATAAAAAGAAAATGAATGAAGCAGAAAATATACTGTAAATCACACTGAATAACCTGAAGATGTTCTTTACTTCACATCACAGGGGCAAGGAGTGTATATTCAGATCTGTGTGAAAAACCTTGCATTCCGAAGTACTTCATACCACAGCTGTGTGCAAATCCTCCTCTGGAGGACCCCACTGAGCCACTTCTCCTGTGGGGTTGTGAAGAAGGGGCATACTGGGACAAATGCTTATTTCTATCCCACAGAGTTTCCACTTGAAGCTAAGAGTGAGGTTGTATTTCATAATAATACTGCTGTACTGCACTGCTGCAGTCAGCACCACCACCGTGGAACCATTGGAAACTTCAGGAGCAATCCTTGGCCTCATTCATTAACATCTTTGAGGTGGCTAGAATCTGCTCTCTTACAAACTAAGATAAATTTAAGCTTTCTAAAATTTTCACAGAACACAGAGTCAATATTTTATTGGTTTTGCATCCATTAGAAATGGGGAAAAAGTAACATTCCTAAACTTTTTAGCCTTATGAGAAGCTTTTCTATTCAGATGTTGTCTTGCTGCAGATATGTGTTCATAGTCATCAACTGTAGATGTTTCTATGAATATAAATAACAGTTAAACAATTTTTTAAAAATCTAAATTCAAGTTGA
Source organism: Heliangelus exortis (assembly GCF_036169615.1). Taxonomy (NCBI): domain Eukaryota; kingdom Metazoa; phylum Chordata; class Aves; order Apodiformes; family Trochilidae; genus Heliangelus; species Heliangelus exortis. Next base: position 89,380,684 of record NC_092423.1, read on the forward strand.
AAATAATTTTCACCTCGGGGCTTTCATGAGAGAGCATCAAGTACCTACACCAGATGCAATGGTTGTTGGGGTTGCTCAGAGCCTCATCCTTACCTACTCCTGAGGTCAGAAGATCTGTGTTTCTCATTTCTCTTGCATGAGTTATGGCATGGCCAGGTGTGAGGATAGTTATTTAGTTGAAAGCCTACTTTTATTAACAGACTTCTGCATTGCTATACTGGAAAGCAGCCCTTTCTATGAAATTGTGCTGTGCTTGCTTGTTAAAAGATGATTTTCTGTTCCATGATTAAATTGTCCCATGACTTAATCAAAGGAAAATGCTGAAAGAAAAAGTCTTTAAAGCAACCACTGTCCTGGATTATTAGAATATTACAGAAGTAACTGAATTTCTCAATTAATCTTGAAGATAAATAAAATCAGTTACTGGACTGCAAGAATCCAGTAACAGTTTTGTACTAAGCTACAATACAACATCCAGTGTGATTCATAATGTCTCTGAGCCCAAGCTCAGATATGAACAAAGAGAAACAAGATTTTATTCTAGGTTGCCTATCAAATTTTTAATTGGAAGAAATGCCAAGTGAGCTACCCTAGTTTAGGATTGCTAGTTTGTATTCATGGAAGGTATAATTACACAAAGTCAAAAATATATGAAACAAAAATTATACATTTCCTGGTAAATCTCTTTTTTCATATCACAGATGTGTTTTTCTAAAAATACCCTCGATTTATTAAGTAATTGAAAAGAAGGCAGCCTCTGATCCTTCTCTTTCTGTTTTCATCAGTAATTGAGAGCCTGGCTACAATAAGCTGCTTGCAAAAACTGTGTAAATCCTTTTGTGGTACACCTTTTCATACAGATACGCAGTTTAGCACAGAGGTGGGCCTGTTATAACATGCAAGTAAATTTATATTCCTTGTAGAATTTATAATCTAAACTAACCGTAATTACATTGGGGGGGCAGTTCATTTAAAAAGAAATAAGGATCATCTAATTTAGCTAAGTCTGGATTACCAGATAAGGGATCACATTTGGGCTCCATATGCCTGCCAAATTAAAACTGCCAGAGATGTCTAATTCATGCTGCAGACTAGTGATAGTATACAGTCATTTTGCCAGTTAGATGGAAGCCATTTAAAAATAAGATAAAACAGAGAGTGGGATGGAACATGAAGACCTTTTTAACAGTGTGACAGAAGAGTACGATCTTGTATTTTACATGGGAACTACACAGTTTATTTTAAATCCAGTAAAGAAGAGCTGCAATTATTTACCTTGTGTTTCATATCTATCTTTATAGAAGACTGGGGCCTAATGTTCTGGTTTTCTCACCGATGAAACTGCAGCTGTAGAAATGGCAAAATGTCACTCTGGAAATCAGTTGCAGTTTCTTAGCAAGCTTGCTGGGAATGTCCCCCCCTGGGTTGAGTTACACAGCAGCACCAGAGCTCTGTAAATGAGCATCATCTGTCAAAAGCACCTGAAGAGGTGGCCACATAGAAGAAGTCCCCGGGAAGATCAAACAGTTTTGGATATTGTGGGGTGGCACAGCCTGTTCTTCACAGATATTTGCTGACCCCTCACAGAGTAGTCTGGGGTGAAAGGGACCTTTAAAGGTCATCTAATCCAGCCCCACAACATAGACCTTTCCTCTTTTTAAGACCTATGTGGACTTATAGAGAAGAAATGGCAGTAAAAACACAACATAAGTCAATGATGCATTAATTGTCAAATATGTTTCCAGTGTGCAAGGTCTTTTCCAAAGGGATTTTGACTAGCTTAATGTCCACTAAGAAATCATAGTTATAGATGAAAAAAAAGAAAAAAAAAAGAGATACCGACCAATCTATGGATCAAATAACATCATGCCCAGAAGAAATAAGTGCCTCAGGGCTGTTTGCTCTATCTTTCCAAAACATAGCCAGAGATAAGGAAAGCTGGAAAGCTCTCCATTACATTGCACATGTTTGTTTACTCACGTAGAGGCAGATCTTACAGGAACTGAGAAAATTGTTCTAGGAAAACTACACTTGCACTTGAAGCACTGCCTCTTTCCTTCCCTAACACTGGGAAGGCCACTCTGGAAAGCACGCGTAGGCCAAGCCTGTAGTTTTGTACCAACAATCCATAGAGATGTGAAGGAGAAAAGGGTCTCATGGCTTCTGGGATATTTTGAGGAGGTTTAGAAAGGCAGGAGGCACTCGACTGTCTCTGTCCTTGCCCCTGAAAAATTTTCCTGCTGATTCCCGGTGATTTTAAGCTTCACTCTTCCCTTTAGCAGTATCCACTGAAATTATTTCTCACCTATTAAACTAATGACCTGCCAGGCCACCAGCAGACTGAAGAACAAATAAAAATAAAGGCAACAACACTGCTACAGTGACTAATGATAATCTGAACATACACAGAAAGGGGATATAAACACTCTGTAGGTAATCTGTTTACTGGTTTGAGTTGCTTTCAAGACCTAGCAGATCTGCTGTAAAAACAAGCATTTTGCTAGAGATGATACACAACTCTTGTATGAAGTGAACAGATTAAACTGTTTATGTTCAACTGCTGAAAACACTCAAGAAATTGATGTCAATGTCAGAAACCTTATTAGGTTTCAGAAGAGGTAGGAAAGCTTTGGCCTAATCACAAGATGTGAGGTCTTCAGGCTTTTGAGTACAACATCTGAAGGGCATTTAGATTATTTTCTATAAAAGGAAAAGGCAAATTTCCAGTACATATATAATCACTGGTAGCATTTATGTTGTCATCCTTTCTAAAGCAGTAACAAAGTGCACAAATGGTGCATGATTAGAGAGGTCAGTGAAGTGCTCCATTCAGCTGTAATTGTAGAGTTTTTTTAAATTCTTTTGACATCAGAAAATATCGTATGTTTTTTTAACCCAGATTTTTGCTATGATTAGTTAATTCATGCAAAATCAGTGAAGAAGCAGAATGGCAAATTAAAAGCAGTAAAACAGGAATGTCATTTTGCAGCAGCAGCAGTAAGTGATCAGCAAAATCAGTTCACTAAAATTACTGCTACCTGCCAGGGCTAAACTCCACGTGCTCAAGACCTCAGCAAAATTTTCTTGAAAATATTACCATCTTGCAAATTGGGAAAATTCTTTGAAAGAAATGCTGCCCCTTGCACACTTTTGCTGATGCTGCAGTCAGAATTCCCTCTTTTCCTCCTCACCCCAGGGCACTTTACAAGAATTTCTTATCTCACACAGCAAATCTGAAGGCACTGTTTTATTTATTACCATATTTTTTTAAACATCTCTCTGCCTTATAAAATCTGATGATCTTCCTACTAAGGAAATTATGTGACTGAGGTTATGCTTTCCATTTCTTCATTTTTCTTTTCAAGTCTCTCCATTTTGAGTAATGGATGGACAGACATGCTTTCCAATTTGGGAGCAAATTTGCACATAGTAGAAATAAAAACATGATCTTCCACTGGCCATAGAGGAGTTTGCATTTCAGTACTATTCTTCAAAATAAGGAATAAGTCCAATTACCCATTGTTGGTGAAAGGTGGTGGACTCCCTCAGTCTAAGTGTGAGTGAGAGTTATTTATAAACTTTCTTGTTTCACAAAAGCCTGAATACATGGCAAGAGGGAATACATGGCAGAAAGGACATAGAACTGGGAAAATGAAGAGTCCTGTGCTGAATCCCCAGTATGAGGGGGAGGAAAAAAAAAATAAAAAGGACATTCTGATGACCACAAGCTTAAATTTTGTGTAATTTCCATAATTCCAGGCCATGTGGGATGAAGCTGTTGGTATACTGTAACTCAGAATGAAAAAAATATCTTTATAGCAGGCTCAGGTGTCGTTCACACATCAGTTACACACCCAGAGCTCTGTTTGAATGATTTGTCATGTTGTGAACTTGACTTCATAATAGTCAGAAATGATGTTGAACATAGCTGGTTCTACCTTTGACATGAAAGAGTTCTTTCCCTTCAGTGTACCTAAATTTTAGCACTGGGCTTTTGACATTGATGAGGGAGAATGAGATAGTTTAACTGATCCCAAGACAAACATCTGTATCATCTTAAATGTTGTGATTCCACATAATGTTTGCAGTCATTTCAATTCTTCCACTAATGGTTGTTGGCTTGCCATCAGCAACTATTAGGGCAGAGTCATGAGCTCTCTGGGAGAGTTAATATTGCCTTCTTGGTATTTATCCTATTTTATATTAGGACACCTCTTTTCAAGGATTTTTATTCTCCTTTTCAGGTTTCCTACAGAAGTCCAGGATAAGAAGAATTTTAAATGTTAATGTCTTGCCTACTGCAGGATTTGCTAAGAAAGTTACAGATCTTTTGACTATGCAGTGCATAGGACAAGGTTGTTTGGGGTTCCCCCAGCACTTTGTCTATCTCCTTATTTGTTATATTACTTTTTTACATTGAACAAAGTCAGGGACATTATCTCACCTACAAAAAGACTGACGGAAGAAACCGAGAAGTGGATTAGTGCTGTGACCCCTGAAAGCCATTGCAAAATTCATACCAGGATCAGAGCAAGCAAGAATAATAATAATAACCATTAGACTTTTGCATAAGGCATCATAAGACATTGTTATTCATCAAAAAGGGAAATTGCAAAGCCCTCTGGGGCAATCAGATACAGAAAGTTATGCCTGGGGTGAAGTTAGTTTAGCTGAAGTTCAGATGCATTCTTCCAAAGCAGAAAGACCAAAATAGCTTCCAGTTTTTCAGTGTTTTCTGTAAAGCACCAGACTGTAGGCACACACAGCTCAGAACAGCCAAGAGGAGTAATTTGCAGTATCTAACTAAAACAGGATCTGATAGAATCACATACACAAATTACCTTGTGTTCATATACACCATTAAAAAGCAGTTTGACCAGGTCATAATATTTATTCTAACTGAGGACAGCAAAGTAGCTAGAACCCATTTGCTCTTTGAGTAAACTCTTTTTTTCTCTTAATGCTCTTTTTTTCTTTTTTTTTTTTTTTTTTAATTTAAAAAAAAAAAAAGTTTTGAGGGTGGGAGGTGGTTCTTTCACATTTGCCTATAATCTTTATTTTGACTTTTCCCTCCTACAAACAGTCCTGGTAGTCTGCAAGTCCTCTGGATTCTGTGCTTTTATCCAGTCTCCTTTTCAAAATAAATGGAAAGCTGCAAAACTTCCAGCAGTGCTAAATTTTGCATAGAAGTTCATTTGTTCTAAAGGACATTTTTTTTTCCAGATTTTTTTTATGATTTATACTCCCTTCTCACCTACTGCTGTAATTTCCATAGCATATGGTCTGTGATTTAGCTTATGGATATCAATGAAAAAACACCTGAAACACAGCAATGTTTCATACATTGTTTATCAGCCACTTGCCAGTGACACAAGAACTGCAGGTGAAAGGAAGGATGACTTTAAGCACATTTATTTTCATGTCTCTGCATTCAAGCTGTTTGCCTGGTAGAAAAATTAGATGTCCTAGAGCTGATAAATGTGACTGATGCTGTTAAAGACAGAGTGACTTCAGACATTTTCTTTCTGGTTTGCAGTAGAGGTGACCTCACCTGGTGGCAGCTATCAGGCAGTTGTTTTCTTTTCACTGAATTCCTCTGCAGGTTCATGGCTCTGCAGTTGTCACAATTTCATTTTAAATTATGCATTCTGTATTGTAGTCTGTGCATCCTCAATCTACTGAGAACATGCTTAAGTACCTCTGAGGGGCGGATGCAAATGAAACCTGATCCAAATATTTTGCCTTTTATTTTTGCAGCCGGACCCTGCAGGCAGAGATATTTCCATCCGACCAATCTTGGAGCACTGCGAAAACACTCACATGACAATTTGGCTTGGGATTGTCTATGCTTATAAAGGGCTGCTGATGGTAAGCATAACTTGTTCTGCACAACACCTACTTCAAGCTGCTGTTTGCTGATAGCATGCACTGGGCTGTATTTGCTTTCCTGATGGCTGTGAGTGAGTTAAAACTTCCTTGGATACATCTTTTATAATTGGACCTCATCTAAAGTTTGTTAGGTGGTAATATGTGGATATAGACATATGTGAAATAAATAAGATGTTAATGGCACTTAAGATGAAGAAAACAGATATATCAAAACCAAGAAATTTAATAGTGAAAAGGTGGGCTCGTGAATGAGACAATTTTGCAACTAAAGAAGCTTGATCATCTGAATTCCTTTAGGTTCTCCAAAAAGGCAGAAGAACTAGGTTATTCTAGATGTTTGCCTCTGATTTGCACATGTCCTTCAGTAATATTACCAGGAGATGCAGGATTAATTTGGAACCTGAATCAAAATAACCCTTTTGTCCCTGAGGCCCATCTCCACAAAATATTGAGTTCCTAATGTCAACTTCAGGAACCAGGAATCCCGAACCTTAATAGTTACAAAAAAACAAACCAAAACAAAAAAACAAACCAAAAAAAACAACACCAGGTTAAGGTGATTATTTGTGATTAAAACCTCCTAGGCCTGTAGGCTTTAAAACTTCCTGATTTTAACAGCACTGACCAGCTGAACACCTAACTTGAGTGGAGACCCATCTGGATCCTAAATCTAGAAAAACATCAGAGTATACAGCCCAAAGGGTTCAATCTGTTCTCTGCACTTGCAGGAGGCCTGTTTGTTAGGGCACCCGTGAGGGACTGGGTCAGCTGCTTCCACTTGGCACAAGTGGTGCTGCATCCCTGGGGCAGTGGGAGCTGTCGGTGCCTGCACTACTTGGGCATCCCTCCCACAGTGAATGATTGCTCCACTGGGATGCAGATCCTGCTGCTTTTCAGGCTGCTTTTTCCAGGCCGAAAGATCTTTAAATATGCAAAATGACATTCAACAGGAAGGGATGAGAGCTTTTTTTTTTTTTTTCTTCTTCTTCTTTTCATTCTAAAGTCAGTAGCTTGGTGGTTAGGCTTGTCTGCTGGGGAGAGCAGAGAAGGCAGTACCACCAAGTCTTTCCAGTTCCCAGGTGAGAGCTAACAACCAAAAGGAGGTTTTCTCACTTTTCCATTTAAAAAATAAAGAAAAACCCAAACAAAACAAAACCAAACAAAAACCAAAAACCAAAAAAACCCCAGCCAGACAAAAAAAACCCACAACTTTTTGTCGTAGATGTGTCTTTTTATAAATACATCCAAGCAGGCTGTGAAACTAAGAGCAAGAACATTGTTCACCCCCCAAAAATTATTAAATTAGGAGAAAAAAACCACACCTCAGCATTTCTTACTGAGCAGCTCTAATTGGATCTGGATTCAGAATAACCTTAGTATGTGGCACAGCATCGAGGGATTTTTGTTTGGCAATGCCACCAGAAGAATTTAGGAGTCATGACACTGACCAGCACTGGGACCACAATAAGACAGAATTGTCTATTGGCATAAAACTTTATGACAAAAAAGCTTTATGAGAAACCACATCCCACCACACCAGCATGCACCACTACATTGGTGTGCAAAGAAGCTCCAGACAATGAACAAGTCCAACTCAAACCAGAGCAGTGCAAATAAAAGGTGAAGGACTCCTTCAGGCTGTCAAAGCCCCTGCAGTGAGCTGGGAGCTTCTGAAATCCCTGCTTATAATTCTTTGTTTGATTCTTCCTAACCTGCAGACTACCAATGTCTGATTTTCTCTTTTTAAAGCCAGAGCTTCCAAAGAGACACAGCTAAACTGGAAAGAACAGCTTCAGTGCCCAGTTGCTGACAAGGTGTTTAGCATTATGGCAATGTTTCCACTCTACGTGGTGCTGCTTTGTATCTGTTGGGTCATTAATTTATTGTCAGGGAAGAAGTTCTCGACTTTTGTCCCTTTTCTAGTATATTCACTTATTACTGGTTTGACATATCTGTCAGTAAATTCTTTACTTTCACTTGGGAGACTATTTTTTTCACTTTGTATACTTAATTTTAAAAACATTTTCTTAGATAATTTGTTAAAAGAAACAACTGCTTTCCATACTTTTGCTTACTTTTCCATCTCCTTGTATAGAAATTTTGAACGGTTCATTTTCTGTTCTTCCAGGAAAAGTTTGCCAGGGCTCCTTATGTAAAGACATTTTTCTCTGTTTGAAAAGTAAACAAGTAAATACATTGGTTTACTTACAGTGGTGTTAATGAACAAATAAAATTAAAATTCCTTTAAAGCTACTGAATGTTTCAAACAAATGAGGACAGGGGGGGAAAGGGCAAAAAATAGCTTCAATAATGTTTTCCATTTAAAATATCTCTATTTTTTTATTCAAGAGGGAAAATAACTTTAAATAGCTTAAAAATAAATTCTGATTTTTTTTTTTAATGTCTTTCATATTTGAGTTGTGCTGCACAATAATCAATCAAACTGCATTAATTCTCACTAGTCCTTTGCCCTAGACTGATTTGTTGGCATATGTGTTGGGCAGTTTTCTACAAGATAAGTGACTGAGATTGTTTAACCTTGCAGATGCTGTTTGGCATTACTCATTATACTTATTTCAGGCACACAGTGTTTCATAACCACCAATGAAATAATCCACATTTTATTACTCCAGTTCCCTTTTGTCACACAAATCTCTTCATATGAAAAAGGAAGATACTCTTCTGAATCACTGAAATATTTGCTATAGTGAACTATATGAGGACAACAGGATCTATGCTTTTTATCTCATCACCAATGATGTTTCTGGGTCCCACACATACTTTGCCTTTTGAAGAAAAATCTGAACCTCTCACGTTACTGTATAATTTTATAAAGGGTTATCTAATATGCAACACCTCTATTATACTTTATACTAGAGAGCTAGTATTGCTAATTACAGTACAAAGTAATAATTAAGGTGAAATGCTTAGTTATTTACTCAGGCCAAAATTATTTTCAGTAACTAATTTTTATCTCAAATTGAGAATATTAAAAATTAACTTAGAAAAATCACTTTTCTTTGTTGGCTTGAAGATATAAACCAAGAGTATCCATTCTGATGACATTCTCTGCAATAATGCAGCGAATAAGTTGTTTAGGGTAGGGCAGGGATGGGCAGGGAAGGGCAAAGCAAGGCAAAAAATGGGAAGGCATTACTCTCCATCATGTACAGTTTCCTTCTATACTGAAGTAGGCAAACATTTAAAGTTGGATTCAGGATTCTTTGATTGCCTTTGAAGGTATGTGAGAAAAGCTGAACGAAGGCTTCTCACTTACTGGATTCAGACTCCACAGGGCTGGTGACCAAAGAATAATAGGTGACCATCCTAAATCTTACCCTTGTCATCCTATCAGTCTTCATATTAGCCAAGTCCCACCATACATAGGGTGCTCAGGGTTTTTTCTGTATCAGGTTCATCTCCTCAAAGGCTGCACACAGTTCAGGGTCTGTCTGTGTGTACATGGTGACCATCAGTTGCAGTATGTCTGGCTTTTGATTTCTGAGGATGTAGATTGACATAGAATCATAGAATTGGCTGGGTTGGAAGGGACCTCAGAGATCATCAAGTCCAACCCTTGATCCACTACTGCTGCAGTTACTAAAACAGTTGAAAAGGACCATTATTTCATATATTCCAAAGGGTGATAGAAATCACACCATCTTAAACTTGCCAATGATGCATTATTAGTGAGCACTGACAGCTTTTTGAGATGTATAAGCTGTTCTTCTGATCTCAGCCAGAACAATACCAGATTAAGGATAAATTGGACTCCTCTGGGGTGCTTTTGTTATTAACCACTCACACTAGACTTGTCTACAGCTTGATTCCCCTATTCTTGATAATGCATTAAATTAACATTAGGCTTATGGTTTAGATATGTTGAAAGTTTCATGGTGTTGCTCATGTATTATTACAGTTACATAATACTCAGCTATGGAGAAACAGGTTTCAGGCAGTTTTGCTGCTGCTCTGTGTCTCAAATCCTACTTCTGCTATGCAAGTGTTAACTGTGCATGTTTTAAGCTACAACTAAGATATCTAATGACTTCTGCTGAACACATACTTATAACATATGGTCATTGGTTAATCTTGCTAAGGGTGAAAACATCAGTATTTCAAGGTGGAGGTAGGAAAACCTGTTGCATATACATCATGGTACTTATTAAGGGTCACTAAGAATAAGAAATTTGATTCCTTCTGATTCCATTGTTCTGGTTTGCTCACTATAGTTTACATACTTCTTAGCATGAATTCATAATAAATGTACAAAGCCAAATAAAGTATTAATTCAACTAAAATAAATGTTTGGGATAATTTTCAATCTTAATTTCAAGTCTGAAAGGATCCCTCTGCTTCCTAAGGCACTCTAATCACTAGGCTGGACTTGTCTAGCTCCGACTTTCAAGTCTTGAACCTTGGTGAGTCTTGCATCTATGTTATCCCCCTATCTCTAAAATAACCTGATTACTTAATTCCTAGGCAAACTATTCAAAATTTGGTCAAATATCTGTGACTTTTCTAAAAGTCTTAATGGTTTATGAAAATTACATCTATTAAGTGTTTACTCTTCCCCACATTTGCTTCCTCTGCATAACTTTCAGCCATGATGTTGTAGCCTCCTTCAAGTCAATGTTACAAATAAGAGACAGCATTAGGTTAGGAATTTCTTGAAACCTCTCCTCTTCTTCAGTGGCTTCTCGTTAATAGTTACACGTTGAGATCTACCACTGAGATTTCAATGAGTTTAAGTTTGTTGTATTGATTGTGTAACATACTATTTTTAAACTGCAATACCATGCAGTAATAACAAACACCATTGAAAAATCCAAGTAAGCTGCATAAATGTGATTATCTTTAGATTATCCTTATTCAGTCTTGCAATCTCATTGAAAAAAAGTAATAGAATGTTAAATCATATTGCTATCTCTTTCTCTCTCTCTCTTTTTTTGTTTTTTTGTCACTTATTCCCAGCATTCTTGGATCAGCCATTTCACTAATTTGCTTAGGACAGAAATGAATGTAATAGCTCTATAATCACTGAAGATGTTCCCCTTTCTCTTTCCCATATGGCCTCTTCATATCTCAGCTGGAGCTTTGCCAAAATTCCAATAAATATCAGCAATTAAGTTCAGCAGTCCAGACAACTTCTAAATGAATTCCTAAAACTGTTGCATGCAAGCTACTGGCTCCCTTTGATTACAGCAGCTTGTGCTGATTGGATTTTTAACAGTTCTCTTATGCTGGAATAAGCTGCATTTCACTGTTTTGGCAAGATTTGAGTGCATTGGTTCCACATCTATATAAATATAGGACAAAACTATTCATTAAGCATATCTTATCCTGCATTATTACTATTGAGTTGGTCATCTTCCAGGAAATGAATCATTATCAGAATTCCTTTTTCTCCACATAAATTTTTGTAAATCCTTATTAATTCTGTTAATGCTGCTAGCCATTCATTTTTTACTATATATTTAACTCCCCTTTCCACTATTTATACCTTACAACTTGAATTCATAATCATTATTATGAATTCCCTCTTTTAAACCTTTGTTGACACTCTCTCTAGTCTTTGGCCCATTTTATTGCTTGTATGTTTTACATTCTACAGCCACCCAAGCAACTTTTAAGATATGCAAAGTTTCTTTATGCTTATGAAGTTTAGGGCAGATCATTTACAGCATCATTACCAAATATTTTTGTTACTGTTTGTAAATATTCCTGCTGCTGCTCCTGTTCCCTTTTCAGGTACCTTCATTTTGATAGATAATCTATACGCATTATATTTCCAATGTTTTTGTGCACTTGGGAGTAGGTCTGCAATAAGTAGTATCATGATTTAGAGGTTGGGCTGCAGTGCCCAGCAGCAGTTTTCAGTCAGCACTTGGTGCTCTTGCCTTGAGAGGATGGGCAGGAGGGCAGCTTGGCTGGGGCTGCTGGACCTCCCTAGCCTGAAATGCCTCTTCTCTGAACTCTGGCAGAGGGTGGTTGTGTGGCAGGCACCAGAAAGCAAATACCCAGCCAGACTCCAGGAATTGTGCACAGAAGCAGAAACCTGGGGTTTGAAGTTCAGGTTAGATTATTGTTAGGAAATTATTGTTGTGTTAGGAAAAATTTCTCCACTGAAAGCATTGGACCAGGTTGCCCAGGGAGGTGGTGTCACCATCCCTGGAGGTATTAAACAACCAGAAGATGTGGGGCTTTGGGAGATGACTGAGTGGCTAAGGTGGTGTAGGACTGATGGTTGGACTCTATGGTCTGGAAGGTCCTTTCCAACTGTGATGATTCTATGATTCTGGGTCCTAGCAGCATTCAGGCACCTACAGATGATACTGAGGGATGGCCTGACCATCCTTGCTTAAAGTGTTTAAGCCATCCCTGTATATCTAGCCCATGCTTTTGAATAGTAGAGCTGTAGTGTGTGACTTGCACTCCACATTTTTAATGTTTTACTGTATTTACTCAATATAGATGCAATGTAATTGTGTTTTGTTGGTTGGTGTTCACTCTGAGAAAAGTGAAGCAGTGAATCAGGTTGCCCAGGAAGGCTGATCAGTCTTCATCTTTGGCAGGGTTCAAGACCATATTGGGTAAAGCTATGAACAGCCTGGTCTGACCTCATAGCCAAGCCTGCTTTTTGAGCAGGCAATTGCACTGGATGATTTCCTATAAGTGTCTCCTGATTATCTCATGATACTCTTATCAACAAAATGTCTCACTAATCTCTTAATCAAAGAAAGAAATCCTATATGTAGAAATATTGAATAGTCAACAGATTATCTTAAAATTCCCAATTGTTTTCTGAAATTATCTTTGATTCTTAGCACATTTACTTGCATTATTTCCTAATTCCCTTCCCGATCGAAAAGAATAATCAGTAGGAACTGCTGCTTTCTGTTAATTTGCACGATTCCGACTCATATTTATGGTGGTTTAGCACCAACCCATCTGTCCCATCTTGCAGTGATTAGAGAGGAAGATAGTTTAGCTTTGTGGTGGGAGAAGCTAGTTCATAGTGGTACCAGATATTGGTTACATCTTTAATAAAACATTGACAGTGTTTTAGTTTCCAAAACACAAGTTACCATATGTTTTTGTGGGATAAATTTTTTCCTACCATGACAGCAAAGAAACTTCAAATATATTCTTGGAATAATACAGTTATTGTAGCATTCCCTTACATGTCTCCTGACATCAATTTCTATACAGCAGAAACAGATGCAGATTGTAGCACACATTTGTTTTTTCTCAGAGATGTTGGATTGTTTTACAGCTTTACAACTGTCTGTGGTGATCTTGTGCTGGAGTCAGTATAAAGGTGATCAAATGGATATTTGTTAATAACCAATGGTGTGTTTGTTTCAAATGAGTCACTATCGTGTTTCATGGCTAAGCAGAGGCTACATGAAAGAAAGAAAAATACCATCTCAATAGAAAAAAGGGAAAAGATTTTATTATTAACCTGTTGATTCGGGAGGCTGGAGTATAAAGTGGAAAATTTTATCTGGATGCATGTTAATGTTCACAGTTTTGTGCAGCTGCTTTTCCATCTTGTCCTGAGCAAGACCATACTAAGTGCCCTGCAGCATAAAGGACTTTGCCAAGACCTTTACAAAGAAAATCCTCCTGATGAACACAATATCTTGCAATTAAAAAATGTTTAGCTGTTATTCTAGTACTCAGTGAAAATATAAAGTTTCCCTTTAGAACTGTCCATCTCTGTGAAAAATGACCTAAATACACAGCTGACTTATACCTGATCAGGAGCCTGAGTGATGGTTTAACATCAAATTGTACTGACTGTGAGGGTAAGAAACCTATCAGGGTATAGTTTGTCTTTTAGTTTGTTAACCTTGCTTGGTGTGCTGGTGATTAGAAAAAAAAAACAAAACAAAAAGACTACCACATTTTTTCTGAAAAATGCTTAGTACTTTTTAGCACCCAATTCTCCTATGAAAATCTGAAAAATCAACATGTATTTTTGTTTTGTTTTGAAAAGTCTCATTGAAAATACTCTGCAGCCATTCTACTGAAATAAAAATTAACCCACTCTGTCATGATCTGGATTTCATGAATGAACATGAGTAGGAAAAGCCACAACTCCAACTTTTGAACAGTTTGTTCATACTGAGAGGTTTTTACAGGCCAGGGTCCAGAACTGCCCCTTTGTTTTTAGGGGTGGGAGGAGGGGAAATCTCCCCAAAGGATAAAACAAAACAAACAAACAACCCCAAAAAACCCTCAAAGACAAACCAAGAAAAATTCCCAGCTATAAGATCTTTGAAGTAAAAGCTAGCTTTTTTTTCTTTCATGCATCACAGCAGGGCTGTGATCCACAAGTGAGTTCAGAAAGCACTACTACAGTACAGTAATTAGCTGAAAAGCTGCAGCCTGGGCCACCATATAATCTTTCCTGAACCATACCCTCTAGCTATCAGCAAGCATGTCTTCTGACAAGGTTGGAGACTTTTCCTCTGTTATTTCTCTGCTTTTGTATAAAATCTTTAGTATAACTTTCTTTACTAATACTATTTGTAACCCATGTTCAAAGAATAAGCAGACATGACTTTGAAATTAAATATATCGACAAAATGGTTTAAGTGCAGTACAGGGCAAGAGGGAATACTCCCAAGAGGAAGGATAAATAATTTCCTGCCTGTCATCTGCCAGTCTATGCAGTCCAACATGCAAATTAGACACTGTTGTAGTGATACATGTCATGGATCAGTAAAAAGTTGTTACTGTGTTTAGCAGTAATTCTGGTGAACAAGTTTTAAAATACACTATTGTCATAGTCCAAACCAGGACAACTAGCTACCAGAGTTTTGAAAAACTGTTAATTTTTTTTCCAATTCTTCAGCTAGAAACACTTTAATTACATAGCCAGCTATCACCACGTAGTCAGTACAAGATTTTTAAAAATTAAAGTTTGCCTCTTAAACTCTGTAAACATAAATTTCATATATTCTGCAGCCCTGTTCTCCCTCTAAGAATTCAATATGTATTTCTCTTAGTGACCACTGGTATAATCCCATTGTCTTCAGACACTGTTCCCCCCCAGTCTATACAATGGTTGCCTCACAGGCTTTTAAGGTGTACTGACATCACAGCCTAAACCCACCACATCAACTGCTATAAATACTCTAAATCAGTGTTGTCTTGAATGGAAACTGCCTACCCTCAAACAAAAGATGAAACAAGCCAATATCTTGCATGTAATCACAGCTCATGCCTTCCAAGAAGACCCAAACCAACATTTTATGACACTTTCTACATCAACAAGAGGTGTATTTAGTAAATAAAAATGAGAAAAGGCTTTAAGTTAATGCCTAATGATGCAGGAAGCTTTCATAGTTGCATTTACAGTGTGTCTGTAGTGGAGATGCCCAAAGGGACTTAAATTAGACCATTAGACTTGACAGGAGACTGTTGTGCTCCTTATCTGTTAGATAACTACTTTCAATAGGAGAATGGATAGCCCTGAGTTATTCAAACTCCTTCTGTCATACACAGGATCCATCAGGAGCTTGAGGATGGGAATTTTAAGTGCCAGCAAGGAGCTGCCTAACCCAGCTGGTACAGAACAGAGGGGACAGAGGTGTCCTGCCCCTCTCCAAATCTAGCACGTGAGCACTGCTAAGAGCTGCCCGACTCCAGCTCCCTGTGCTCTCACACGACTCCTCTAAAGGCTGTTTAATCAAATTTCTCAGCAGAGATCAGAACATTCCCATACAATTGCCCAAGTAATTAAGACAGTCAGTCTCTCATTATGTAAAACCTGACAGCTCTGAAAGAAGCTCGAGAGCTCCTTCTGAAAACAACCTCTATTCTGGAGCTACGGGGTACACCTCAGGCAAAATTTGGAACTGTGCCACGTTTTCCAAACATAAAGCTGTGCCATGGTCACCACCAGCATCGTTGTGTTGAACAAAGACAGTGGCTGCTGTATTTTGTGTGGATCCCAAGCCAGTAGATGTACCCCAAGAAGCATTTATCAGCTTAAGACCTCAAGGAGGAAAGCCCAATAGGAGCAGAGACAGCTGCATTGCAAATCCCAGCAGACAGCCTTAAATATCACATAGTCCTTAAATTGCACAGCAGTCTCAAGACTTAGGTGCCCCCAAGAATAATGAGAAGTATGATTTACATAGCTGGGGAAGATTAATATTTAGGAACCAGGAGCAGAGCAGCTGATACAGGGGACCTGTTTTTATACCAGAGCTGATAAGTTTCATATTTAAAACTAGTCAGGGAATCATAGAAATACAGACCTTTCACTAACAATGTCTCAACCAAGCCATTTCAGTGATTTTCAGTATTTTTGCAGTCATAAAAGTGAATCTTTTGTTTGTACAAATTGGCTGAGCCTCAGGAAGGGGGAAAATAAGAAGGGCATGGGGGAGGGTGGGGGGGTGGAGAGAGGCAGCAAAGTGTCGTGTTCCCTCAGGAAGGCTCTGTCTCAGGGGAGAAATCTTATCAACCCCATGGAGCAGGCAAACAAGGAGGAAATTGCAGTTGTGCCATCACAACTGTCTTGGCATCAGGCTGCACAGAACTCTTAGCTCTTATCCATGTTTGAGTCTCAAAGACGAGCTGCGACATTTAGAAAAGGAGAGCTGTCTTCCTGAGGCAGACTTTTTTTTTCCCAAAATGCCAATAAAAATTAAAAACAATACTCTCAAATTTATAGTGCATCATTCTGAGGAAACCCACTTGTACAAGAGCCTTTCCCTTTCTTTAGTTATCATATAAATATCCTCCTTTCATCTGGAAGATACTTAACCATTTTCCATGCTGTTCTCAATTATAAATGAGAATGGGCCAAACCATAACCCCACAACACTGTTCAAATTATCTTCTTCCATTATAATTGATATTTTAGATTGCTTTATAAGCCTCTGCTATAAATTCATGCCCATTACTTGTAATAAGTGCTGGCCTCATTTAAGTATGTTGGCTGTATTCCCAGAATAATGCTTTTGGAAGGGAATGTGTTCATATTGGGAGAAATGGGGGAGAGTGAGGGATGACCTGCAACCCTAAAAATTCCATTAAAAATTAATTGTAGCAGGGGAAGACAGAAATCTTCTCCATAGTTAATCAGTGTCTCAGCCCTTTAAAAACATGATATAGACATATGCACAAGGATTCCTTTTATCCAAAGAGCTCGCCTTGTTTGATCTAGGGCAGAATCAATTTTCTTTTTTTTTTAATTTTACTTTTCAGTTCTCTTCTTTGTCCATTCAGAGGCTGGCAAAGTTGTATATGTGTAGCACAGCTGAGCTGAGCACCACCAAGAGTGCACAGAGCCAGACCCCAGAGCAGAGCTACCTGCATCCTTCCTTATGGGAACTATCTTGGTTATCTGAGGGGCTCTGAAAATAAATGTATTTGGTGGTGAACTGCTTCTCTGGAACAAAGCTACCCAGCTTGATAAACAGCTTATCCACCTTAGCTGCCCAACCTGAATGGCTCTGAGACCTCTCTCCTCTCCAGGTAGCTGTCTACATATGCCTTGACCCCTCAAGAGCAGCTCCATCCCATGCTCTACCTGCAGCAGCAGCCACTACTTTTTTTCCTGCACTTCTTAGGCTGCTGGGAAGAGCAGGGGAAGAGGCAAGGTACCAGGGTGAGGCATGGGCTCTAGTCCTTCTGAAGTAGATGAATAAAACAGACGGGGATATGACAAGGGAACTGACTAGGACCGTGTCCTGCACGAACATGTGGAGGGGAATGGTGCCAAGGATGACTTGGGCAAAAAAGGTAAAACTATGGATAGCCACCAGCTATCCATTGGACACTTCTACATCACCAACACGGAACAACTGTTCACTGTTGGGCAGAGAGCACAGGTTCAGCCTCATGAACAGAACCTTGGGGAGCAGGCAGCTCTACTTATGGTGCTCTGATTTTTCCAAGAAAACTGCAGAATTAGGGAAGGTCACGTGTATGAGTCACAGTGTGTAATGCATATTACAAACATCTCATTTCAGGTCGTAGTCCTTGAACACAGCTTTTAAAATCTTTGAATTGATGTTTTTTTTAATTGCATTTGTTTAATGTTACTTTTAGAAAATATTTAACATTTGATTAAGTCACATTAATCTCATTGTTAATTTTTGCATTTCTCACATTTGATTGAGTTGCTTTTATCTAATAGGGAGAAAACTGAAAACAGTTGCAGAGCCAGGTGGATGCATCTGATGGCTGAGCAGTCAAGGTGTGACATTAATCAGCTAGGATGTGTTACAGGTCGTGTGACACATCTACTTGAGCTCTTCTAGATATACACAGTTTCTTTTCAAAAATTAGAGCACTGGGAGTGGAGTGACCTGCTCCTCCAAGGTTCTGCTCAAAGATACTGAATGTGGTTCTGCTCACAGTGCTGAGCA
This sequence comes from Heliangelus exortis, assembly GCF_036169615.1. Classification (NCBI taxonomy): domain Eukaryota; kingdom Metazoa; phylum Chordata; class Aves; order Apodiformes; family Trochilidae; genus Heliangelus; species Heliangelus exortis. Next base: position 89,398,968 of record NC_092423.1, read on the forward strand.
AGCACCATACACCTGTCCTGCTGAAGGGTCAGCAGTGGGGCAGTAAGTGCCTGGCAATGAGTTGGCTGCCAGAGATCTGGGTTTGGTGGACAGCTGGTGACAGACAAGTTGTCCCAGGCCCTGAACTGGGTAATTATTGCAAGACCAGGTGCTGGGAAGGGCCAGCCCTGCCTACCTATCTTGATGAGGATTGTGACAGCAATGGTAGCACTGGAAAAGGGGTGAGCAGGAGGCTCGCCTGGACCAGGCAACACCTCCAGCCTGCCACACTGCACAAGCAGAGAGCAGATGCCTAATCCCCCAAAGCCTTCCAGCTGGGTCTGCTGACAAACATGTGTCTGGGTAACATATGTGCTGTAGGCAAGAAAATAAACTAGGCTAGCAAACAAGCTCAGCAATAGGAGGCCAAGGCTGGCAGATTGGTGTTAAATCCTGGCATGAATTGCCTGGGTGAGTAGGTGTCATGGTTTTAGACAGTAACTAGGTGACAGATGCTCTCTGTTATTCCTAACTATTCTCCCAGGGAAAGATGAAGAAAGGGATAAGGGAGAGAAACTTTAAGGTTGGAAGAAAAACCTAGAGTAGGTTTAATGAAGCAGTAATATCAAATTGCAAATGTATATAAAAATATGTAAACTTACCCTCCTCAGTTGGTAATTACTTCCCAACCAGAAAAGTCACATGCTGGAGAAGACTGGAGACAGGGATGCCCAAGTCCAGGGTCTCCGTGACAGTTCACAACAGTCTTAGAACAACCAAGCTGGTCCTAATTGGGAAGGCAAAAGATGAACAAAATTCTTCTCCAGTGAAAAAAGCAGAGACAAGACTCAAACCAGCCAGAGAGGCCTCAGGAAAGCTCTCTTAGGAGCCATTTTATACTGATAACCATGGGAAGGAATACTGAGATTGGTCCATTTGGGTCACCTGACCCATCTTCTCCTCCCCATAGGCTCAGCTGCTCCCCATTATAGCTGCCATACCAACAGCATGGCAGCTGCTGGGGGCCTCCTAGGCAGGGCTTTGCTATCTTTGCCCTCTCAAATCAGGAGAGTAGGTGAGTGGCTACAGCCTGGTAGCTTCTGTGGGAACACAAAGCAGCTGAGTTGCAAATGGTTGGGCTTGTTTCCATCATTGAGTTGAGGTAAAAACTAAGGAAATAATCAGGGAGCTTTGCAGCTATTAACTTGCAGTGAAAGCACATAAGGGCAAAACTGAGTTTATACAGAAAAAATAATTCTGTCCCCCAGCTCTGTTGTGCTTGACTGGCAACCAAACAGTGTTCTTCTAGTCCAGGTTTTGGACTCTTCTAATCTTATTTCCTTTGAAATTTGTAATGGTTTTTCCGCTGGAAAGAAAGTGGAAGGTGAATTTTCACTGGGCAACTGCAATTAACCCCCAAGTGGAATCATCACAGACCTCTACCTGGAGGTACCTCTATCCTTCCTGGATTACCTCATGGGTTGCAGTTGCATAAAAGATATTTTCTCCATAGGTAAATGTGATGGTCTGGGAAGAAGGGTACTAAGGTCAGTGGTAATGCACCTTTTTTATTCCTCCTTGTCTGTCCCTGCAATGTGATCAGAAAAATCTAGAAAGGGTCTTAGTGATGGTTCCTCTCTCTTTCTTTCCCTTTCCTCTAATACCCTCTGCTGTCTTCCATTCTTCCCAGGGCACCACACACTCTTACCAAGCTTTGCCTAGACTGTAGGCTCGGTTACCTATTTATAATGTCTTGAGTTCATTTATTATTTTACTGTGTTGCCAGAATATCCTTGAAGAATGCAAGTGAAAGAAAGTAATCATTTGCAGCAGTCCATGTTGTAGAAAAGTCTAATTAAATTTCAGAGGATGAAGACAGCCTCCTTATACTAAAGACTTTCCTCTGCTGAACTGCAAAAGCATATTGCGAATGAGAAATGGGTTAAAACTTAGAAATACACCAAAGAAAAAGCCAACAAAAAATTGCCACAAGAATGTTGTGTGCCAGAAATCATTAGACAACTGCAATTGAAAGGCCATTACCAACTCCCATGATAATAAAAGACATTATAACTGCAGTCTGACCAACCAGGGTGATATTTTCTACACTGTATATTTGTTTCTTATGGGACACATCTTGACACTACTGTTTATTAATGTAGGTAATAATCATTCAATGGTTGACTGGATTGATAAGAATATACTGAGAACAGGTACTAAAAATAGTGAAAAGAACACCTTACATTATATCTTTTCATGAATCCTTGAAAACAAACAGGAAGGACTGTCTTTAAAAAATATTAAAAGTGTAAGATAAGGGTAGACATAGCATTTAGAGAAGTTTGCTCCCATCATGACTAATTCCAAGTTTCACATTTTTCTTGGGAAAGCAGGCGTCTGTGCTGGTGAGCAAATCAAATCACATAGGTAGTTAGATATTGGGTAAAAGGTAGGTGCATATCTCTGTATTGTAATATTGCCTATATTTGTCAAGTTGGAAAACATACCTGTCTTAAATTAACATTTTTTCTGTATGTAAGCCAATTCCTCTTCTAATTATCATATTTTTTCCTTCTTTTACAATTTCAGTTATTTGGGTGTTTCCTGGCCTGGGAAACACGAAATGTCAGCATTCCTGCCTTGAATGATAGCAAGTACATCGGGATGAGTGTATACAACGTGGGAATAATGTGCATTATTGGTGCTGCTGTTTCCTTCCTTACTCGAGACCAACCCAATGTGCAGTTCTGCATTGTTGCTTTAGTCATAATATTCTGCAGCACCATTACTCTCTGCCTTGTGTTTGTACCTAAGGTAAGTAAATTTGGTTAGCATAGGTCTGGATTTTTTTTTCTTCTGTTTTGTAATAGTGATTTAATATGTAAAAGTTTATTGCCTATTCAAGTGCAGGAGATGTGTGTGAATTCTGAACCGAACCCACCTATAATCTCTTGTCTCTGGATCTGAGAGGAAGAACAAAACTTCATGAGATTTTGAAGCAAGTGGAATATGCCAAATTACAGGAGTGCAAATACATGCATTTCTAATGTCTGCATCTTTACTGAATGTGTGACTGGGGGAAAAAAGCTTTTTTTTCTGTAATTTCAGTTAAACAGTCTCCATTTCCAGCTTTTAGGAACTTTTTGGAACAGGTGATAAGTGGGCATTTAGGAGGGACCAGGTCCGGTTTTATACTCTGCCATGTTTCATACATACCCTAACTGAGATAATTGGGATTTCTGCTTAGAAGAGATACCTAGAAAACAGTGAGATCTGTTAAGTTCACTGCCATGCTGTGGGGTCAGCTAGACTGAAACCTCTAAGGTATTCAGGTATGGTACTCATTCAGGTACATCAGTACTTCAGAGGAAAACTATATGTATCCTGTGAATGCTAGCAGTGAAGATATATTTATTAATATATTTATTAACAAATATGTTAATATATAGTAAGGGAGGCAAATATGCTTTCATATTTGTTTGCCCTTTTGGACTCTGAGAATGTGTTTGATTTGCATTTTTGAAAGAACAGAGAAAACACCCACAGAGCACTGGTACTTGGTGATTTCACCAAACTCTTCAAGTTTTAGACATGAGAATTACAGATCTTGAATGAAGGGAAAATTGGTTGCTCTGAAATCTTACTCAAGTTCTCGAAGCCTCGAGTTCTGGAAAACACATTTGATATTTTGAAGCAAAATGTAAAATTGTGTTAATTTATGTGACTTGCATAAACCTAGCTTATCACCCCAAATCAGATGTGTATGCAGTTGGATGTCTGAAATATTGGCAAGACAAGAGTAAAGATTTCACCTCTGGAACCTGTTTTAGGATTTTTTTAATAAGTAGTGTTAAAAAGTCTGTGACTACTGGTCCATGTTCAATCAATGTATTGAGCAAATCATAATGAATAGGTTCTGGTGCTAAGTGACATCTCTGGTAATGATTCTAACAGGGGTACCAAGAATATTATGTGCAAAAGTAACAAGCTAATGAACTTATTCATTAGAGTGCTCCCTCTGGAAGAAATTAGAGGCACAAGGTAGCAACAGAAGCTCTGAAGAGAAGCAAAGTAACTCGTTCCTCAGGACTGGCTAACCAGGATGTTTTTACAAGTTCTGCAATTCAATTCTCAAATATCAAAAAACTGTACAGAAGTATATGGTCATATTTTTAATTTGGATCTTAGGGAAGAATCACAACTCTATTCTAAATTAAGGGAAGCATAAGCACAGCAATGGAGAGTACTTCAAAATACTGCAAGATTTAGGCATGTAAGCTGTATGAAAATGCATATTAAAACTCTGATGCCAAAAATACCTCCACAGAATGTCAGAACTCTCTTCAAAGAGAAAGTATTATTAATGCTGTGACACGCTCTTCTGCCCCTTTGCTTTCATGCTCCTTTGCCCATCCTTCTTTTCTGCTGCCACAGGCTCTGAGATGACTTTTCTGTTTCCTTTTTCGATCCCTTCATCTGCTCTTCTTTTAAACCCCAATTACCCTGCCCTCATTTTTCCTCTCAGTTCTTTCTATTCAAAATGCAAACATGCACTGTAGCCTTCTAGCATCAAGTACTACGTCTCATTCCATGTATTGTCAGGTTTCCAAACATTTGGCCACTTTGCATTAAAAATGGTCTTTGGATAAGAGAAAAAAAGAGGTTGAGGCAGAAATTGGGATACAGCTCTTCCAGTGGCCATGAAGGTGCTTTCACAGCTGGAGAGTTCTTGCAGTGCCAAGGTGACAGCAAGAGGGCTGGCAAGTACTCTGTCCCACACCCTGCTCCAGCACAGGCTCCACAGTAGCCTGTCTGGACCCCACAGAGGATCAGATCCAACACCTCCCAGTTTGTAGACCTAGGTAAGATGTCAGTGTGAGACAGACACCAAATCTTGACTACTGTCCAGTAGTACAGTTTTGGTGACCTAAGAAAATTGCTGGTGAAATACTAAAGCCTGTGGCTCATCAGGAAGCTGATAGCAAAGACTTTCATGATTCCTTTTTTTCATTTATTAAACTGTGGCCAGACAGATGCAAGCAGTAATATCATTTCAGGTCAGGTGAGTACTTCTACTTCTCTACTTCTTAGACAGAGTGAAACGCATTCCTTTTAACTAACATTCAGCAATGGCCAGCAATGCTGGAATTCAGTTTTGCCCCACAGCCCTTTTATAAATCTGAATAAACAACTACTCACTGATGCAGGCAAACCAGGGAACAAACCATAAAATTTTCCTTTGCTTCTTGTCAGCTATAGTAATCTTATTTACTTATAACCTGGTAATTACTTCTCAAGTTAAATGCCCATCTTATCCACTGCCATTTTATTCAGCACCAAGTGCCTCAGAAAAGAATTTTTTAAATCCCATAGTAGAGTAAGATAGATCAGGGAAAAGATGTTCATCTCTCCCTTTCATGCTCATTCTCTCCATGTAAAGGTATCCTCAAATACACATGTTGATACACATTACTCTGCATCCTGCTTACAGTAACTCTAGACATTATTGTTATCTGATTAAAAAAATGTCCAAACCTTTTTAAAAACTATTATAGATTTCTAGGTTCAAGGATATCTTGTAGAAGTGATCTGCAGAAGTCAAACATAAATTATGCATATTTTTCCTGTTAGACGTTATCTGCAATGTCTAATTATCTTTTTTAAGGGCCAACATGTCTATAATATTTTTCAGCATCCTTATAACTTCTTTGAAAGAAGCAATCCTAATGTGTACTCTTTCTTCATGAAATAACTTTTCCACATTTATCAAACTTTCATGTCATTCCACTTTTCCTGCTCCATCCCTTTGGAGACAGAACACTGTCACTTCTAGTCACCCACTGAGTGTGCATCATCATTGCCTGAAATGGCATTAATACATTACTTCTGATCCACTTTCCTGAAAAGCGGCAAGGAAAGGGGACCAGGATTAAAACCTTAATTTTCTGTGATGTTAGCACTTTTTGTCTACTTGGCATTGACCCTTCATAGATATAGCATGTTGACTATTTGTTGAAATTGAAACTGTACAGATGTGAGGCTGCAAGACCCAAGTTCCACTGAATTTATGGGCAGGAAAAAAAAAAGAGAGAAACTCATCTAGCTTCATTCCATGTACAGTGTCAGCCAACAACGTTGCCCATCTCTTTTCCATCTAATCCACACCATGTGAATGAATTCATTAAAGCATATGTCTTGATGGCAAAAATCCAGTCAGTCTTCAGCTATAAACTCCCAGATGAAGATGAGTCAATTGATGGATGGCTATAGTTCGGTCTCATATTCAGCTTAAACTTGGAGCACATCTAATTGCAGAGCTTTTTTATCTTGTTACCTTTTACCTGCTGATTTAAGAAGCCTTGTAATTACCATTCTTCACCTGTAACTTCATTTTAATGCAGTTTTTTGTCTGGGAGTTAAACTCACCAGTCATTTCAACCAGTCCAATTAAAATGAAAGAAACAGAGCAGAGGAAAGGTAGGAAGCTGTAGGAAGACTCAGCTACATCAGGTTACTCAGGGTCTTGAGCAGTTGGGTCTTAATTATCTCCAGGGCTTAATACTCCCCAACCTCTCTGAGCATCTATACTAGTGTTTGATCATGCTTACAGTAGAAAAAGTTTTTTCTGATGTTTTAATGAAATTCCACTTTTACAGTTTGTGCCTCCATTCCTTTCATTAAACACTACTGAGAAGGGTCTGGCTCCATCCTCTTTACTATCTCCCATCACGTATTTGCACACACGAATAATGTGCCCCTTGACCTCTTACATCTCAAAGCTGAGCAATTATCAAAGGCTGCTTGTATCATAAAGGCTCCAATTCTTCCCAGCATCTTTGTGACCATTCACTGGGCTTTATTTAGTAGGTCCATGTCTCTTGTACTAGGGATCTGAAACCTGGACACAGCCCTGCAGGTGTGCTTTCATCAGGGCTGAGCAGAAAGGAAGCATCACTTCCATTGGTCCAGGGTACTGCTGACTTGTGTTCCACTTGCTGCCCAATTCAATCCCCAGTGTCTTTACTAAAAAGGTGCTCTTGAGCTAAACAGCCCTCAACCTGTTTGGATGAGTGCTTGGGTTTTCTTTCTCCCTGAGGGCAGGACTTGGTATTTTCCTTTGCTCAGCTTCGGGAGATTCCTTTTAGCCCAGATCTCCAGCCTCTTGACATCACACTGGACAGCAGCACAATCACCTGGTGTATCAACTCTTCCTCCTCTTTGAGGATGATCTGCAAACTTGCTGAAGATGTGCTCTGTCCCACCAACCAGGTCACTAATAAGGATGTTAAATGATATTGGCCCTGAGTGGTATTTTCCCCTCCAGTACAGCTCTAGTGAGTGGCTTCCACAATCCCCTGAGCCTAGCAGGTCAGCCAGTTCCCCGTGCACCTCCCTGGCCTCTTGCCTACCCACTACATCATAGTTTGACTGCTGAGGACATTATGGATTTACAATGCTATTCCTATGCTCTTGGGCCAGGGAGCTCCTTCAGCTTTGCCTGTATGAAAAGATATACGTATGCTGCTTGGCAAGTCATCAGAAATTCTGTATTCTCAAGAGTCATCTGAGAAGCTGTCTACCCCTTGCCAAACAGCCAGTAGCTTTCTCTCCTCATGTCAAGGTGATATTTTCATGTTGTCACTGAGTGTTAAATCTTCCTTATATTTGCCTATGTTAAATATGTTTAAGGTTAACCTTTTTTTTTTTTTTAAGTGGCTTATTTAATTTATTTGAACACATTTGGTTTATTTTGGGTCACTAGAACCTAATTAAGTTTCTGTTATCTCCAGAGTGCAATCTCCCAAGAGTTCTTTCTTTTAATACTCTTGCTTCATGCTTCTCTCTGCTTGAGTGTTACTTGGAACAGTAGGAAAGGAGAACTTTCATGTGGAACTGAGAAGGTCTTGGTGGGTTGTTTTTTCTTAAAGGAGGAATGTGTCCTTTGAAAGTATAAAGATATCAGAGGAGGAGAAATATACATTTGATGAAATATTAAAATATATTTTAATATTATTAAAATCCATTCAGATATGTTTTAAATTCTTTCTCCCGTATTTTTTAACACTTCTGTTTGCAAAATAACTTCTGTAAAGTTATTCAGACATTTTCTCAAGTACTGCACATGGCAAACAGAGCTCACTTTCCAAAAGTGTGCACTTGAAAGTCAGAAAGGAACTCTTGGTTTGCCTTTCAATGTTTGAGATGAAAAAGAAAGCTGCAAAAATAAAACTCTGGGCAGGATTTCTTAAAGCTTTTAAACCTTGCAGCTCATCACACTGAGGACAAATCCAGATGCAGCCACACAAAACAGACGATTTCAGTTCACTCAAAATCAAAAGAAAGAAGATTCAAAAACATCAACATCAGTCACCAGTGTCAATCAGGCCAGCACATCTCGACTGGAAGGATTGCAGTCAGAGAACCACCGCTTGAGAATGAAAATTACAGAGGTATTGTTTATTGTATACACTGCCTATGCCATTTTTAAAATTCTTTTTCATTGTAGTTCTGTAGTGGGCTTAATTGTTGACTACTTTTTAACGGGAAAAATTTGCTTTCCCCATAGAAAAATAGTGAATCCAATTTTTTATATGACTAGCTAATTCATAGAGTGAATACTTAGCAGATGTGATAAAATGAAAATGTACCTTAGCAAATTAAAATGAAACTTCGCTTATTCATTTATAATGGGGAAATTATCCTGCTGCTTCACGTGGACATGCTGAGCACCATAGAGCAATAGCTCTTTGCAGCCTTTACATGGAAGAGTAACAGGGACCTGCAGCCCCAGAGGCACTTAAGAGCTCCCTTTGTACCTATTTATGGCTGAGTTCAGAGGCTGCTGTTGCTGTTATTTCTCAGCCTCTCTGAGAGTTCACTCAAAGCTTGCAAGACAGATTTTTACATCTCCCATGAAAGAGAATTACATATTATCTTAATGTAGAAAAGATCTTTACTACTATGTAAGCTGATCTTTTTTGTCACAAAGACTGAGAAGTTTCTTCAGTCTCTACCAAGAGAAAGGCAAAGCACATGGAGGGCATGATTTCCGTTTGTGCTATAACGTGTATTTTTAATGATGTCCATCCTTGCTGAGGAGACCTCAAATGATGACAAACCAGCCTTGAAGACTGCCCATTTTGTGAGACAAGATAACCATACCCAATCTACATTTTACAAAAAAATTAATCTGTTTTTGCCTAGTCTGTGAAGTATTCTTATGTCTTGAATAAAAGGCACCTAAATTGCATCCATTACTTCATCCAGACCTTAACAACAACTGCCTGACTAACCAGTAGATGTTTACTCAGATTGACAAAGTCTCCAGAAGCAAAAGTTATCTCTGCCTCTGTGAGAGTTTTGCAATTGTTAATGAAGGCTCAGCTGGCTACTGGCTGCTTCATTTTATTTATAGTACTGTAGTTTTTTTTACTGAGCCTCCTAACTCACAGGATCTCAGCCTGTGCCCTGCAAGGCTCACGATGGTGGCCACAGGTAAGGCTGCTCAGGGCAGTGAGCCGTGTTAGTGCATGCAGGGCCTTGCTGATCGTTTTAGATTTTGCTTAAATAGATTAAATTAAATACTCAGAACCAATAGGTCTGAATAGGATTTTCGTTGTCAAGGGGATTTGGAGCATGCTCTACCATGGCAAGTAGCTACATCTCTGGATTATTTAGCATGAGTTGCTATTTCCCAATTCTTTAAGGAAACAAATCCAAATTCAACACTTTTAAAATTCAGTTAAGCCAGTAATGAGTGAGACATACTCTGGACACTACATCCTGCACAAATGTTCATAGAGAGCATCCCAGGTCATCATTACAATGCTTATATCTGATTATTTTCTACTGGGGCAGTAGCCAATTGAATACAAATCAGCCTCCAGGGAGAGCACTTTGTGTTCATCTCAGTGTTAAAAGCTAGGAGTAAACCAATCTGGCATTTCTGCTGTGGTTCTCCCAGTCAGAAAACACCTGGGCTTCAATCCTCCCTCTACTCTTAAAGGATGCTCCTGGGGGGGAAGAGAGAGAGAGACTGGGATGTTTCTTCCCCCCCCTCTTATCTCCATTTTTTTCCCTCGTGGAAAGTTATGCTTGCAACAGCAGGTTAGTGCTAGTTATAAGATATAACAAAAGATATAAAACTCCAGACTAACTTTCAAATCACAAAGTATAGAGTGTTCTCAGCCCCAAAACTAACAACTGTAAGTTGAATTTTCTTCAAAGTTTCACACACATGGAGACACAAACCAAAAGTCTACAGAAGTCTAACGGTACAAGGAGTAAAAACAATCTGTAGGAAAACAAAGCATCCCCATTAGAGCTGATGCAGCCACTCACATGGCTGAACATGCCCCCAGTGCCATAGTTCACTTATATTCTCCTGTATGTTTTATTCTCTGATTGACTCAACAAAGTGGTTATAGCTATGTATGCCCCATTTGTACACATAAATAATAAATAGTTGGGAGTTTTTCAGACTGAGCTTTCTAATGCCCCTTTCTTCCTCATGCAGCTGTACATCTGAATTGCTTAAAGTATCAGCTACTAAAGCTTATTCTTCTCAACCAACCTGTGGGCAATATGACAGCTGAACATGGTTTTTTACTTGTACCATGATTTTTAGAGGTAGTGTTGTCGTGCTATAAGAAAACTGGTTTGGGCACCGTGTGGCAGTTTCCTTAGTAACTGCATTCTAGTCTAATTATAGAAAGCTGTGTAATTACTGCAGGTACCTCTAGCATTGACCCTTGAATTTTTAGGGATTCATACTCTTTTTTTTTTTTTTTTTTTTTTTTGCAGCTGGATAAAGACTTGGAAGAGGTCACAATGCAGCTCCAGGACACTCCTGAGAAAACAACATACATTAAGCAGAACCACTATCAGGATCTTAATGATATCCTTAGTATACGGAACTTTACAGACAGCAAAGGTGAGATTAAAAAAAAAAATAATAATTTACCCCACTGAGATTTTGAGTAGCAATCTCATTGAATTGGTTCCAGAGCATTCATACCTTGATAAGATAGAGCTTTAAATATTTTGTTTGCATTACAGAAAACATGCAAATGCATAGAATGAGCTAGCTGGTATCAGATGGGTAGTTATTTCTCTTAACATATGTCTTCTATTGTATGCCTTGTGTGTATAATGCACACATTAAGTGGGAAACTTTTAAAACCATACTTTTGTTCAGAAATCAAGTTTTCTTCTCAGCATGGAGGAAGGAAAGTCACAGAATATTTCAGATCTTTTGAGAGTTAGTCAGGCCAGCATTCAGCAGTAGGAAGCCCAGTTTATTATGTATTTAACTGAAGGGGACATTCAAATCCTGCTTTTGGACACTGGTATCAAGCACGTAGAAGAGAAGAATGTAAATATTTCAGTAGTGATTTGGATTTCCAATGTAGAAATTGAATACACTCGTGTATGAAAATTCTTCCCTAGGAACTGATAAAAAGGATTTAATGACAACTGTAATATTCCTAGGCTGCTTATATGGCAATTCTTGCATCACTCCCTGAAGAAACGCATGTGAAATAATTGCTTCCATTAAAGCTATTTTGCTTTTGGGACGCAATAAGATCTGGTGCATAGTACAGTAAAGTGGTATCCAGGACATTCAGCTTCCCCATATCTGACTCTAGAATGAATCTGCTTTGTGACTTTGGGTAAATGACTTTGAACATCTGAGTAGTGCTATTGCATGTGAAAAACCAGTTGCCCTGTGTTGGGCAGGCGTAGACTCACGTGTGTGTTGCAATGCTAGGCTCAGGCTTCCTACTGATGTGGCACTGTAAGCTTGGTTAAATGGCTTGGTGAAGTGGAACAGAAGCTACTCCTGTAACTACTATAGTTGTTGAAGAGTAATTTTAGAACAACAGAAATAGTTCATTTATGTTTTTGAAATATACTGAAATTTTGGTTGGATCAGGTTACATTTTTGTTTGCCTACTTGGTTGTGTAACTTCTGGACGGTAGAAAGAAAGAAAAAAAAAGTAAAAAAAAAAAAAGAGCTCTAGAGTTCCCAATGTCCTTTTTAGATTGAAAAAACAGAAGGGGGAAAGGAGGAAAAGGAAAATGTAAATAGCTGCTGGAGGCGTGTGATTATTGGGCTGAGATCAAGCAGTAAGAACTAACATCAGTGAGTGGGATGAGGCAGTTTTACCAAGTGTTTGAAAGGAACACATAGAAGATTCCACTCATGTCAGATGCTTCAGGAAAACTGATAAAGCATGAATAATATTTCAAGCAGAAAAGATAGATTACATTGTGCCAAATGCCCATCTGAGTTTAGATATGAGAAATAAAAATTATTCTCAAGAGATACACTGGGGATAAATTTAGGATGGGATGCTTCCTATAGCAGGTTGCACTCCATTAGCAGTAGGATGCTTGCAAAGAAATCAAGGATAAAAAACAACCTTTCTGCACTTACTTGTGGCTATAGCTACAAAAGATACCAATACCTAACTACTGATTTGAATAGCAGCATCCAAGATTTTCTGCATTCCTAATTTTCCTCCAGCATAGTTTCCCAACTTGTACATTCCTGATGATGTTTAAAATCATGTGTAAGCACAGAGCCTTAATGTATGGAGTAGCTTGGAATTATGTACTATTGAAATTTACAGGGCAGATATTCTTCTCTGTACTGAAGTTGCTAGACAGGGTTTTCTGAACAGATTCACCACATAGAGGTCCATGCAAAAGAGGCTGTGGGGGCCACAGGGAGAGATGTTCTGCCTTGGCCATCTCTGTATTGAATAGGTAAGAGCAGTCTTTCACCTGAGCATGAGGAAGATCTGGATCCCAATTTGCAGCAGGTGTTTGAAGTTTGGTCCCACAGCTGGTGGCAAACGCCCCAAGTATGACTGTTATAGAGTACCCTATTCTGACTCAAATGCCATCATATATTCATACTTCCAGGCTCTGAGCTGCTATGTTCATCATGGCATTTTGGTTCTGTCCCTCCATTTCTATTTCTTCTGCATCTTGTTTTTTCACTTTCCCTGTTTCCTTGTTCCTTAGCTACATGTCTGGATCTCCTCTCTGGTCTCTCACCACATCCATTCCCAGTCAACCTGTGTGCTTAATTTAAATTTGCCATGCAAATCAAAATAACAAGGCTTGGGAGAATTCATGCTGCTGAGTCACTTCTGCTTCTGTGCAGATGCAAGCAGACATAACTTAAATGGTACTTTAAAAAATTCTGGCCCTTATGGCTAAAGAAAAACTAAATCTGACTGACATAACTTTGCTTTCTGTAGCTATGTACTCTGTGTAACTTCCTGTAAATGAAAGTACAGAACCTTGAAATTATTCATCCCTGATGGTACTTGAGTGAAGATTAGAAATTGTAAATTATTTATTAGCATGATGTAGAGGGGACCACGTCTCTCCCTTCCACTGTGCAGCTGGGGAAGCCACTCCAGTGTTATTTTTAAGGGGATGACAAGGTTTGCACCTACCTTGGACCTTGTAAAAGAGAGATGCTGCAAATAGCAGCTGACTTGGAGCTAAAAATCACAGCAGGTCATTTGCCACATTTTCATTATGGACATCGCTTAATCCTCTGTCAATCTTTATAAAATACCTCACTGTTCTGAAGGATTTCACAGAGAGAATGCAATGTTCTGTATTCCTATTGCTATTGCTTACACCAATTCAGGGCACTGCATTTCAGAGAACAAATATTAATAGAGGACTTATGCAATGCATTTTGAACAAGTCCACTAATCAAACTTTAATGTCATAATACACTTCAGGAGATTTCTGATCTGTAAAAACTGTCCAGAGTTAAAATTCAAAACTCTGATAACTGAGTGCCAGAGAAGATTATTGGATTCTTCCCTTCCTTCTCCATCGCTGTCACTTACATCAGATATGGATTTAGGACACAAAAGTTAAATTACTTGTACAAAAGTTAAATTACTTTAGCCAAAATAGATAGACACAGCTGTGGAGTCCCATAACTGCCTGACCTCAGGCAAAGTTTTATAATTTTGGGAATCCTGGTGAGCAACAGCTCCTCACATAGCTCATGCGCTCTTTGCTGGCATAGGGACTCCTTCTTTACAGCACATTTCAATTCAGTACATCTCGTTTAGAGAGAGATATTATCCAAGACACTCATCTCTTGTTCACAAACCCATAATGTCCTGAGACATCTACAGCAACTGACTATGTAAGAAAAGAGATTGGTTTCCAGTTTATTATTTGATCGCTTTGTTTTAATGCAGTCTTTTGTCTGCACTGCCAGATGGCTTTGTGTGGCCAGGCAGTTTCCAACGTGCTCCATGGGACCTCAAGTGTCTTCTCCAGTTAAATTTAAAAGTACATCCCCTTACCTTCATTTGATACATTTTTAATATGATTTTGAGTCGCTGTGTCTGCTAGAGACCTTGAATCTGCTCACAACACAAGGTGAGCTTCTCCCCCAGTTTGCTCCTTTTGGGGATCTGGTCACCTTGCTGGAGCTGCAGAGCCCCATTAGAGCCTGGCTTGAAGGCAGGGGTGGGCTCTGGGGGAGACCAAGGCTTGGCTCCAGCAGCTCCAGTGCTGCTCAGCAAAGAGGACCAAGCTTGGAGACAGGGTTGAGTTTTCCAGGCTGACATTTTATAAAAAAGGAGGGCAAATGTTTGCAACTGTGATGGTGTGTAAAGAGGAAGATTGTGCCACACAGCTCTAGGGAAAAAATACCCTGGCACAGGCACAAACCAGAACTTGCCAATAGGGCTCCCTCCTCTCACATATTTGGTGTGCCAGAAATAGGGGAGATGTTGTGAAAGGAGAAGTTATTTCTACTGTTCAAGTTCCAGCAGAGATAAAAGTTACTGAGGAGAAAAACGAAGAGGGAAGACACTCCATGGTTTGGGGTGGGGGGACTGACTAATTTTGATACACTTGGAATCTTCCAATCTTACTCTATTTAACTTCTATTTGACATTTTATTATGGTGAAATTATTTCTACGTGAATGATTCATAGATTGCAAGAGTTCCATACAAAGCCAAGCTCAGAAGAAATCCTGCAGGACAATCTCCATTTATTTCTACCTTTGTCAGTACATTTCTGAGTAGCGTATTAGGAAAATTAATGAATGACAGCCACACTATGGGAAGCAGATAAGAAGCAAGAGATAGCTTTGAAATTGTCCCCACTTAAAGACAAACCCTTTGTGCAGGTTCTCTCTCTGCAGGCATCTTTGCTTGCTCAAAAAGCCTTTTCTGTTTTGAGCCAGAAAACAGTCTTTACTCACTGCTGTAAATGGACTGGGAGCATTCATTTGCGTGTCAGCTATGCCTACATGCTGTCAGCTGTCACCCCACTCCAATGTTTCCTAGTGCTGGTTTTTCCCCATGTGAAAGGAGCTCAAGGAAAAACAGATTTCAAAGGCATGTTGCTGGTAAACCCAAAGCAAAACAGAGTTTGTATGTGAAGGGAGGGGGGGAATATTACTCCTATGAAGTTAGTGGGATGCAAGCATTAAGCTTGAGCCTGACACCACACAGTCAAAGGAAAGGATTTCTGACACAAGTGTTCAAGACTTTAAAGAAATGGGGTTTGAAAGAAAGGATATATAGTTCATTACATCCTTTGTATGCAGGGATATATAGAGATGCATATATCAGTTTGAATGAAGCCCAGCAGATGGATTCTAGTCCTGAAATTGGAGCTTGTTTCTTTTTCAACAGGGAGACCAAATTGCCAAAGGTTCAGTGCCTGCCCTTCATTGCACAGAAATAAATCTGAGTAAAGGAAGTTTCTTCTGATTGAAAGTAGTATAAATCAGAGATGAATCTTGCTGGCTTTTCTTTTATTTTTTTTTTTTCCTTTCTAAGCATAACTATCAGAAGTCTGCCAGATAGACTACTTGGTGCTGTTAGCTTAGGAGAACTTTTTATGATATACTCAGCAGACAATGTGGTCATTTTAATTTATCCTTTCATCTTACTTTCTTTTCATACTATTCACTCAAAAAGCAGAAATTGGCTAGTCTTGTTTTACAGACCAAGCAACAGAAATGTGAAAAATGACAGTATACTTTAAAAATCTACCTTTACCTTTAAAGTTTCCAGAGTTCTTTAGTAAATGAGCAAGGCTATCTCTTCCAGCTCTTATAAGTCACTATTAAGCCACACTCGTTTCTTTGTGGAGCGTAAAGTTTTCCATCAAAGAGAAAACAACAGTGGAATTGAAAGATGTGGGGTCAACAGTGGTTCTGCCATCAGGCTGTAAGAAATAGTGCCACTAAAGCATGATGATGAAGATGTTCAATAATGCTGCATTGTACAAGTGTCAAAAAACAAAAACCAAAAAACCAAATACCGTTACTAAAATCCTGTAAAAAATTGCAGCAGTGGCAGTCACCTGGTGGTTTCTGCTTGCAGCTGAGCAGGAGTCTTTACAATGCACAATGGATTTAAGCCAGCCCAGGTAATTTGGAGAGAACCAGGTTGCAGAGTGATTGTAGGTACAGCAAGTTTGAAGGGAGCATCACCCCTGGCAGAGGGAGAGGTGAGCAGCTGGGAGCAGTGACCTCCTGGCCCATCCTCTCTTCAGCCAGCAGTGGCTGAGCTTGGGAAGCTCTCAGCTTTGTAATTGGAAGTCATTTCTCTGCCACAGGTAAGCAGAAGTCCTGAGCCAAACCCTTCTGGCTCTCACCAACAACTGAGCACTAGGCTTTGTTTTCTAATGAACCCATCAGTGAGTGCTGTATGAGGCCCTTGAGATCTATTTGTCTTTTTTTTCCCGATGGCTTTCTGAATGGAAAGTGCTCAGGCATCATTTATCCCGACTTCTGACTTCTGGCTTGAGGTCTACAAAGGTGAAAATTACTTAGAAAGTGCTTCTGGCTAATGTAAATTCAATTTTGAAGATAGCTAGATCATCCCAGTGCAACTTAGTCAGTAGCATCTGCAGTGGCAGCCTGCGAGTGGAGGGCATTTTTCAAGCAGTATAAACAATGAACAGAGGAAGAAAAGATGGGGAAGTTCTAAGAGCAGTGCTACATTTCCCAGGGGAAAACTGGGAACCCAAATGCTTACCATTACCCTTAATTTATTGTTTTTCAGTTGTTCAGGTGTATTAATTCAGCTTCCTCCATCTTTTAAGGGGTTTTAAGCGCATATGGTGATAGTGTGTTTTCTGTAAGCTCCAGCTCCAGGAAGCATATGACTAAGTGAGAATCTTACTCTTCATTATTTAAATGAAAGGTAAATGGGAATAAAAAAAATAAATTCTAGTTTCCATAGCTGCAGAATAAAAATCCAACAACTCATCTCTCAAAAAGCTTAACAAATAAGAATTACCCAACTTTTTTTATATTTTGAAAGAAGCAAAGGAAAAAAATCTCAAAATTGTGGCAGTTATATGTTGATTTTGTCACTGTTGTTTTAACCTAGTACATTAGGGTTTGTATATGATAACCTTGTATACAGAAACATATGCAGTGTATTAAGCAGGAGTCATCTGCAAGAGTGGTAAAGAAGGGTCTATTAAGAATAAGAGTGATATATGGGCAGTTGGTGTTGAGGGATGAGTAGGCAGAGAATATATGATTTCTGCTCTTTAATTTAAATCCCCTGCCTTTTTGGCAGGGACCACCTCCTTCTCTCCCTCTCTTACAGCACAACTGAAAGTATAAGAAACCCCTTTAGGGGGTTTCATTAATATATGAATGTTTCATTAATATATGAAACTTAATTCTTCCAAAGGCTGACAGATGCATAATCCAGTCAGTTGATGAAGAATTGTATCTTCAGTATCTTTGTAACAGATAAATTGCTTATCTTGGCCAGAGGAGTTGGGACCTAGAACAGTTAAATAATAAACCTTTTCCATCCCTAGTTGTTCAAATCTTACCTTTGGTTTGTATCATAAAATCAGCTGTATTCATTGTCAGCTTAGATCAGCTCAGGACTGAAATTTTTTTAATCATGGAAGTAAAAAATGTTCTTTTCTACATGTCTGTTTGTAGACATCACAAAGCCTTTATGGAAATGTCAAGCACAATAGGCACAGAAATGTGATGTACAGAAAAGAAAAACTGAACTTTTGTGACAGCAAATGCCACACCAGCAAGCTTCAGGCTGCCCTGAGATGATGCCCTTCATCACCTATCTTAGCCACTGTCAGAGTTTACTCTTTGCTGTCCTCCCTTCACATCTAAACCATCACTGAATCCTGTCATATCTTCCTTTTAAGTACTCTTCTTGCTACAGTGGAACTTCCTATCTCTCTTTTAATGGCATTTTTTTGCCCCAGCAGAACCAGCTTAGTGTGTTCATCACCTCCTTTCTCACCCAGATCATTAGCCACAGTGCAATATAAGTGAAAATTTTCTCTTCTGAGCTGTAGCAATCCCCATGTGTGCACATTTTTGCATCCTCACCTATTCATTTCTATCCAAGTTGCTTTTTACATTTTTCAAAACAGACAGTAAATACTACAAAATCATGCCAGGGTTGACAACAGTGGGAGGGCAATTACACATGTTGGAGTTTGCCCTCAAAGCATTCCTGGTTCTGCTTCCATCTTCTTTCCTCACTCTTTGTTTCTGCTGCTCATTTCATCCTACCACTGTGCTCATTGGTAACATAGCTATTCCTAATGTGCTGGGACCTGAGCATTATTTGGGGCTTCCGAGCATTAGCAGACCAGAAAAGCAGCTTAAGCCTTCAATATGCACCGGGTTTTTCATGCTATTTTCATTTTCTCTTCAATATTTTCCTGAATTCTCCCCTCATGCCCATTTTAACATTCAAATCCTCCAGTGCCCTTTCCTAATTTTTACCTTCGAGTCCTCTTCCATGATGCCTTAGTGCCTGCAGCAATCCCTGTGTCCCTGTGTGAGTGGCAAACAACTGCTGGTGATGGATTTGGAGCTGCTCTGTAATTATTTATGAAAACTGTGTGCTGTCCTCATTACTCAGATGTTTTCCATGTGACTTTACTTGGCTTAACACAGCAGGAGACTCTGGAAAAGCAGGCAGGAACAGAAAAGATCCCCAGCAAAGACATCCTTCTTAAAGTGGCTGTATTAGTCCACGTTTCTCAGGGAGAGCAATGCCACAGCCAGCCAGGGGCTCCCAGGGCTCTTGGGGAAGCAAGTGAAGCTGCCTACAGGGAAAATTATTATCTTCTAGGCTATCACTATGCAGAGAAGAAAAGTGCAGGAGAAAGCTTAATGAAATTATACCTGTCCTTTCTGCAGACAGCCTGTGGATCAGTGCAGCTGCTATGAATTATGTTTCTGTGCTAAATGATAGCAGATAGTTAAAAGATGGCACTTAACTGCTTATGTGATTGCAAGAATACCAAGGCTTTATGCATCAATATTACAGTTTTTCTGGAAAGATTTAAAGAAAAGGTTTTATTCATATGAAAAGGTAATCATTTTAGAGTGCAAGATAATAAAGTGCAGTTATATTAATTGTTTAAACACCCTAAGACTATGTGACAGATAATAGCTGTAAAGGGCTACGTATAGGTGAACAACAAAGTTGTTTTCTTTAAGGGGGGGGGGAGCAAAGGAAGGATAAAAGAAGTCTTGTCCCCTTCTTATTTCTTCATGGCAGTTCCTATGAAGGAACACATCAGCAAAAGCATAAGAGTACCAAGGACTCAGGGAAGTCTGAGACTGTATTGGAATATAAGCAGAAAGAATTTACTTTGTAGCATCATGAAAACCCAGGAATTTTTTTAATTAAGCAATTTTAAAATGCCATTTGGTCGCAGTAGAGTAAAATTGAATGTGTTGTCCATCTAGACGGTGAGAAAGCCATTTTGAAAAATCATCTTGATCAAAATCCACCAGCACAGTGGGGCTCATCAGACCCTTCCAGAACAAGCAAAGACCCTATAGAAGACATCAACTCTCCAGAACAGTAAGTATACACCATTACATACTGTTAGGTAAGGATGCTCTCTCTGCTATGCATGTGCTTGTGTATGTATGCTTTCTACTGTTTTAGCCATCAATTCCATATTTGACACCAGCTGCCTTATAATTTAAAGTATTACATTTCAAAAAATAACAATATTTCTCTTTCATCTATTTTTATGGTAAGACCTTCACTATAAACCCTTTAAGTCAGCCCCAGTTACAGAGAGAGCCTGGACCACCCACCAGCAGGCAGCAACGTTGTGCTCTAATGCCTCCCTGCCCTCAGCTCACTGTCCCCACCAGATTTAGAGGCTATCAGGGGATCCTAAGGTGCTCCAAAGGCTAACTAACATAGGCTTTTTTGGCAGAGACATCCATAACATGTCTAAAGTTTCTGCAGAGAGTTACAGGACAAGCTGTGTCCTGTAACCAACCACCAATGTATATAAAGAAGACAACGTACACACGTGCACACCTGTGCTACAGCTGTTGTCAACAGCCCAAGTCTTCCCACACACCAACCAGAGGGGTTCATAGGCTACAGTGCCATTTTGCTCTTTCTCATACTGAAGCTAGCTGAGAAATAAAAACAGTCTGATGGCTTTTCAACGTTGCCATAGCAGCTGGACCTGAGTTTTGGCACAAGAAAGCCTACACCAAGGAGTTTCCCTTAGAAACAATGCTGTGGCTACAAGGAGAGGATGGCAGAAAGCACTTGCTGGATTCATAGAAGGGAGAGAGGTATCAGCTTATGGTATCAGCTTTACTATTCAGGAACCTATGTAATAGATTGTGTACCAGCTCAGCAGGGGCTGCTGGTGGCCAGAGCTCAGGCAAGAGCTGTGCTCATTTGTCCCTGGGCCTGTCCTTTCCCCAGAGCACCTGGTTACACAGGCACCACTTCATCAGGATCTAAGCTAATAGCTATCAGACTCCTGTTTTCTACATGGGCAATTTAAAACCTTATTTAAAAGCAGAGTAAATTAAATTATTTCCTAGACTGAGTCATATTTTACATCAGTGACAGCAAACCTGATTTCAGATAGCAGTTATTGCCTTATACCACTTGGAGCAGGAAAGTCTGTGGATTTCTAACTCTGTCCTTGCACTCAAAAAAACCCAACCCGAACCTGCATAGGAGCAAACCCACACGTGCATGCACACATATACCTCAAGAAAGCCCCCAAGAGCTGAAATACCTGTTTTCTTCACAAAAGCAAGAGAAAGCTGAGAAAGCTCTTGTGACTTTATGGGGTCAGCAGAGGACTTTAATGCCTAGCTATTAGAGGTCTGTCTTTTTCCAGCACCATTTGTCAGAAATAATGTAGTGTGAATACAGCCTCAGCCACACGTGGCCCCCTTATATTAAGAGAGGAGCTAAGAAAAACATAGGCATTCAGATAATCCCATTCTCCTGATACAGATTTAATAGGGAAAGGAAAAAAAAAAAAAAAGAAAAAGAAAAACATCTGGGGGTGACAGACCCTCCTTGAGGCTAGTGGTAACTGATGAGAAGGCTGAGATTTGCTAAATGTCTTAAAGAATGGGTCAGTACAAATCTCAACAATCACTGACATTTACGGAAAGCAATTAATAAAGTCCTGCTAAATCACAACAGTGTCATTCAGCTCTTTCACAGCCCTTCCAGGTCCAAGGGTCAATGTCTCCCCTGAGGACACACTGGCAGTTTGGGTTCCAGAGCAGCAGCACCCAGGCACCAGGTGCCAGAAAGAAGTGGACACCCTCAGGACTAGGGGGTTGCAATCCCTTCTTTTTGACAAGAGATTTTATCTTTTCAAATTTTGCTCTTTACGTACAGCACATGTGCTTTTTTTCAACTTATCTTGAAGACAAGCTGTTTGTCCCTTCTCTTTATCATTTTGCTGCATACTAGGGCATCTGATAAAGATGCTGAACCTATTTCTTATTCCAGAACACAAAGCTCAAGGACGTTAGTCTGAAAAAGAGTTCCTCTTCACAGCAGCCTCTGAAAGGCAGACGTTAAGATAGTAATTTACTTGCAGAAATGTTAACTCTGTAATGGCTATAGCATAAGACAGAGCATCCCAGCTTCCCATTATTGACAGTACTCAGGAGATCTGGCATCTGCCAGTATAAAAGTTCTTGTGGGGTACAGAAAAGTGTTTGATTTTGGATTTTTTTCATTCTCTCTTATCACTAACTCATTTGACTAACAACATGTGCTCTCGTATTCTACAGTTGCTTCCAAAATGAGGGCACAGCAGTATGCACTCACATAGGGCTCAGCAGTGCAGGAAGTTTTTTCACATTTGTTTATGAGGTGTTTATAAACTCTTAACCAGAAAATAATATTTGTTTTGTCCTTGGCTCAAATTTAGAACCATGAACCTAAGGAAAATGTAATCTGCATGAGTGTAGAGCAGCCTTAGAAGATTTAGATGATTCACAGTTCCCTTTGCCTCTTACTGCCTTTCCTGCTGGGAAGAACTTGGTAGGTTAACCATAGCACCACATAAAATTTGCCATACCTTGTCAGACCATCATACACGAGGAGCAAAAAGTGGGAGCTGACTGCTCTCTCTCCTGTTCACACTGGCTACACAGTGTAAATTAACAGTTCCCACAGCAGACAAATCAGTGTTGGAGAACAGGCTCAAGCCCCACACTTTGGTTTTCCACTTACCATCATGCTCACAGCTGCATCGTGCATCGTTGCACAGATTCACAGATGCATCAGCTTGTGCTTTCCCAGGTAATGCTCAGGAACAGTCAGGTGTTTGGAAACCCTGTCTGGGGGGAGCTTAGCTGCATGGGTGGGAGCTGCACCAAGCCAGTTCATCTTGGGTCCAGAAAGCACCTTGAACCAGTTTATAATAGATATAGAAATTCATTTCCCAGTAGGCCAGGGTGTCTCACACAAAGCCAGCTCTTACTCTTTCTCTCCCTCAGGTGTGTGACCTTCTGGGGAAGGTTGATGTACCTTATCCAGACACACTATTTCTGTACCAGTTTTATCAGTTCAGTGTTCTGATATATTAATCAGGATACTATTTCTATTCCAGCCTGATAGTGACCTTCTTACTTATCTAAAGATCTCCTAAGTCAGCTTGTCTGCATGGTGGTCACACAAATACATTCAAAGGGATATCTTCTGGGACCCATAAAGACTTGTCTCTGCCTTCATTCCTGAGTATTGTCCTACTCAGTGACATATATTTGGTGAATTAGTTTTGGCACCCTTCAAATTGATACAATTCTTATTTTAACAGCAACAATATGTAAGTCTCCCATATCTCTGATTAAAGGTGATGATAGATTTCTGCAGAACCCCACTAAAACCTGACATTTTTACAGATTATTTCCTTTATGTGGCCATTTTTGTAGCCTACAAAGCAGCTAAATGCTGTGTAACCTTTATAATAGAAAGCACCTTAATATTCTTTGAGCAAAATCTGTGCTTTTAGTAGCATTTAAAAGACAGTCAGATACCCCACTGGAGCCATTTATGTCAAATCTAGTAACCAAAAATTCTCATTTAAAAAGTTGGTTATGACTGTATTATTGCATTACAGACATATGCCTTGGAAAAACATGTCTCCTTTATTAAGGTTTTCACTGAAAGTGGTTCATATTAGTCTAGCTATGATCCTACAGTATCATTAAAATAAAGCATATTTAGAATGGTTAGTTCCCTTGCTATTACAATATCTTGGTTTAATGTGGTCTCTTAGAACTTTTCCAAATCCCTAGTAGTTGCCAAAAATCAACATTAATGGGTTGATCAATTTAAATAATCCTTGAATTATTAGACACAGATTGTGTTATATGTTCCCACTGATCTTCAGACATTTGAGTGTAGCTGCAGTTGTTCCACTCCCCACACTTGCCAATGCATTTCATCAGTGGTTTCGTATAGCAGAGCCAAATTATTTTTCAAATGCCTCTGTCCCTTTTGTAGCATCGTGTGTCCCCGTGACCACTGTGTTGCCTTCCTATACACATTGACAGAGGAAGTTAGGTTTTTACTGATTTAATTTTTCCCCACTAAATGGTTTTTCTGTACAGAGCTGTGAACACATGTCCTGTTCTAACACAGTACCTTGATCAGTGGCTGCTCTGTGTGTGGCTCCACCATTCTTTTTCATCTCCTTCAGTGGCTGAAGAAAACCAACACTGACCATTCCCTCCTCAAAATTCTTGACCAATATGCTTTGCATTATCTATATTGTAGGGATAAATTGAAATAAATTGTCACCATCCTGAAAAGCACAGATAAAATGAGGCAGGAGGGGAAGAGGAGGGAAAGCACTGATACTGGAGGGGGAAAAAATGCACAGTGAGGAAACGTGCAAGATTTACTTTCACTTAAGAAGAAACTAGTGGTTTTGTTTGGATTTTCTTACTTTTCTTGTTTTGTTGTGTTCTTCCCCTAAGCCTCAACTTTTAATTGTGAATGAGTCTCCAGGCTACAGTTCTCCACCTCAATTCCAGGAACCAAGTTTTCAAGTGAAAGTGAACTTTAAGCAAAATTTGCCACCCACTGCAGCCACTGTTGGCAAAGCCAAACAAACATGCTTTGTCCATGGTATGGTTCACACTTAAATGGGTGGGAAAAAAAATCCCATTCACTTGATTATGCAACTTGATTCCATTGGAATAGCTTCTAAAAGCTCTTTAATGAGAAGTCTGTAACAGTTGAACAAAGTAAGCATTTCTACCAGTGGGAAAATAAGGACGGGCAACTCTGGGGTTGACCCTGTAACGAGAAGAATGACAACCCACTGCCTCAGGCTCATAAGGATTCAGCTCATGAGAGCAACAAACCATGCCACCTCTGCACTCCTTGGGAACAAGGCATGATTTCATTGATAGCACCAGGAAGAGTAAGGCACAGTAGCAAAAGAACAATGAATTGATTTTGTTTAATCCCAGGGACACATTGCCAACACTACAATGATCAACACTGGGCTTTAATATTGCATCAAACTTTTAAGCAGAGTCTGTGGAGGAAAAAAAAAATATCAGAATTTCCCAACAAGGCAGGCTACAACTATTTCCACTGCATCTCTGTATAAACAACCCTTGCTTTGTAGTGAGAAAATGAAAGAGAAGCAGCATTACATTTCTTTCTGTTTGAATTTGAAAGCCATACTGCTCGGTCCCTGAGCAGTGCTACAGATGCCTTGGTAGCTGTCTCAGCTTCCTAACACAAAGCAAAAAAAAGAAATGAAATTTCATTTGAATCAGAAAGGCTGTCCAAAGGCAAGCTTCCAAACATACACTTCTTAGAAGGTCTCATCTATACACAGTCATTATATCAGATAACAGGGAAATATAAATTCTAAGCTCTATTGTACTGATTGAATGCTTTGTATGGGCATTTTTCTTCTGGAATCAAAAAGCTGGTCTTTGGCTCAGCTCTGTCCCTTTCACATCTACTTTCCCCTTAAAAAGCCTCTCCGTGTTTCAAGTGAGAGTCTCAAAATGCAGAAGCAACCCTGGTATGATAACATCTTAATGACTGAAAACTTCTCTTGCACTAAGAAACCTTGACTGAATTTTGATTTTGTGTTAAGATGCTGGTATCTCCACAGCATGGAAGCAGCAGAGCCCGTGTCTCATTGCACCATCCTCTTCACCAAAAGGGCTTAGTTGGACAATCTGAGATCAAAGTCTAGTCCCTTTAAAAAAAAACAAGTAAAAATACCTAAAAAACCCAAAACCCTACCACTTATCAGGATGATGAACTTTTAGGGCCATTGGATATGCAATGCTGGGTTCCTAAATACTGAATTTTGGTATAGGTGGTAGGCTAGACTGCTTTTAAAGTGCCAGCTCCTCAGTACCACAGCACTGATTGTGGGAGCGTGACAGCATTCAACACCTCAAAAATCCCAGACCTAAACTGCAAAGAGGAACTACTTGGAAAAAGCCACCAGTCATAATTCCCTCCCTCCTTCTGTGCACCTGTGTTTCCCTTAGATGGAGTTGCAAAAACGTCATCTAACATCTTGATTCTAACATCCTTGTGCTAAGAGATGCATGGTTTAAAACCTAGCCTGTTGACCTCATGCATGTCTAAGCAGCTAGCTGGGCCTCTGCATTCAGTAGATCACTTTGAAAGGGACAGGGGGTTGCTAAGGCATATGCCCTTGTTGCAGACTTCAGGTTTTCCCTTTTTCTGGTATCAGCAGTCTAACAATTGACCTGAAAGCACCAGGGAATTTCAGAAGGTTGTGGGATGCTGAGAACACACCCTTAGATCCTTCTGTCATGTCTAGGCTGTCAGAAAAATTCCCCGGGGGGAAATACCACTGGTGGTGGCATAGCTCAGCAGCAGCAAGTGTAATGCTCGCTGAGAGGGCATTAACCCCCTCGATCGCAGCAGTGGGCCCAGAAAACATCCTCGCAGCAACCTGGAAACACATCAAGCATGTAACGTGTTACGTTTTCCCCTTGGCTCACCCTCTTTTCTCTGTCTCTCCTGCAGCATACAGCGTCGGCTGTCTTTGCAGCTGCCCATTCTTCACCATGCCTATTTGCCATCCATAGGAGGAGTTGATGCCAGCTGTGCCAGCCCCTGCGTGAGCCCCAGCGCCAGTCCCCGGCACAGGCACGTGCCCCCCTCCTTCCGAGTGATGGTTTCAGGGCTGTAGGAAAGGGAGATCAGTGCTTCCTGAACTGCTTTTAAGTACTCAATGACTGGACTAAACACCCGACCCAAAACTCTGCTACAAACATGTTAACATTGGCTCTTACCGCAGAGGAACTGCCGCTGAGGCCGTCGGCACAGGAGTGCCCGGGCAACTCGTGTGGGGAGGCAAAGGGGAAGGACACGAGGAGTTTGATCTGTAGCCTTATTCATGGAGTTTTTATTTCTTCACGTAGGAGTCGCTGAAAAACGTTTCTTCCCAAATTTCTACTCGCATCAAGGAGGCTGGGAAATAACAGATCTTGCAAAAAAGACACTAGGGAAAAAAGAAGAAAAAACAAACGCTCAAATGTCACTGAGCGTTACGTGGCTGCTGAGAACATGCAATTGTATACTGTATCCAACTAAGGAACATACAACAGTTGAGCTATACCATATTTATTGAAATAGATATACTCATTTTTACAAGAGTTGTGTTAAATTGCTGGAAACATTCTGCACTGGTTAGTCTTGCTTGTTTTCATTTCAGGGATGATGTTTGATAGGAAAGAAGGATTGTGAGAAATGACTCCTCGGGTGGCATTGAGACTCTGCAGTGCTGTGAGCAGGGTCACCTCTAGCTTGTAACTATACGTGAGACCCAAGCAGAGGCTGAAGCTCCAGCCCCAAGTTGTCAACAGCTGAAGAGCTGCTGGTGGGAGGCGGAGCACTTCACCCATCTCCAGAGACGATGCTATTGACTGCTGACCATCTGCAGCTGCATTTTTAGCAAAGTTTCTGCACCTATTTCAGAATAAACACCACCAACCATAATGTATTATCCTGTCCGGAAAAGCTTTAAGGCTGATAACTCAAGAAGCTGAGGACAGATGGGCAGTAAAGTCTTAATGTCACAGGATGGATTATTTTTCATAGTTTGTTTTAATTATGTCACACATAATTACAATAAAATTAATTTAGTGGATTTGGGAGGGGGAGGGTTTAGGGCACAGCACTTTGCTGCTGCAGGCAAAGCCTGCAGAGTACATAGATGTGAATATACACTACGTTTGCTTTGTATCTGCGTGTGTGACAACTGTAGTGGGTAATAGAGAGGACAAACCAAATTTACCAATAGAATATTTTATCTGAATCCTAAAAGGACTGTGAAAAACGATGGTTTTTATACTTTTAGTCCATCCCTTAACCTGAAGTAATTAGGAGGAACAATAGTGGCAAACCGTCTGGACCAGCTCTGGAGCCAAACCCTCAGGCACAGGTGAGATACACATTCAGTTTCTTCTTCCAAGGGACTGGAAATGTGGCATCTCACTGCCAGAGCTTTAGCTAAGAGAAGAGGAAAGAGGAAAAAACCCACATGAAGCACCCACTGGGCTCTCAGTTTTCTTTGACCAATGCCTGTGCACCTCAGACCTAACCTTTGGAATGCCCTTCCTATGAAGGTTCACAGATCAGCAATGACTGAAGCACAGCTGAAGAGGTTCATTAGCTGAGAAACTTACCTGCAGCTTTGAAAAGCTAGCATAAATCTCCATTAAATAAAACACACCTCATAGTGGCCAAAACCAACATGAATATGTATCTGAATCTTACAATCGGGAGCTTCACAAAATATCTCACTTGGCACATACAGTAAGAGAGGTTATGGAAATATCTGTAGCTTTTAGAACAAAAACATGTAAGTATAAACACTGATAAAATAGAACTCATTACTCTGTTTAAGCACTAAACACTGACGTCACTCAATGTGTGTTGACAGTATTCTCTTGCTTCATTAATATCATCAGGGCCTGGTTTATTTTAAAAAGGAATGTTAATTTTTAAAAAGAGAAAATTACAACATTGTATATAATGTATACACAAAGATCTCTGTAGAAATATTATTCCAACTTAGCAGGAAAAAAAAATCAGAAGTATCAAACCATTGGAGGTGAGTGTGTGTGTGTGTCTGTAACTTCGTGAGTACTGACTGTGTGACGTTTATTAGGTTTAAACCATGCAGTACATTCTTTGTCTTAATGATACTGTAGTTTCTCCCATAACATTTTTTTTTTACTTTACTGCAGATAACAAGACCAACCAAGTGAATATCGCTATTTAATGTTTCTGTTCTTTTATACTGCAGCAAAAATGTACTGTAAATTTATGAAGAGGCTGTGCCCCAATGGCATTTTCCAATGATGTTAGTGCACAAATGCTTTAAACTAGACTGGAACTGCCAGAATAAAATGTAAATGAGGAATTTCTTGTATAACCTTATACTGCATGAGATCAATTTTTAATAAATTGTTGCAAATCTGTTTTTATGAATAAAATATATAAAAACCTAACTTTTTAGACTCAGTGCCCTCTTCCCCTACAGCAAATATCATTTTTAATGTGTATGTGTTTATATACACAAATATAGCTAGATATAAAAGACTCCCAGGAGAAGGTGTAATCCCATTACAACATTGTAATAAAAAGTGCAAATACACATCCTTACCCTAGTAGTTGAAGGGTTTCACATCTAGGGAAAACATATAGACAAGCTTCTGCCCTGAAATACAATCACTGCAGTATTCATGAGTGAAGTATAAGCCTTTTCTTCTAATGGGAAAACAAACAAAAGTATGCTGAATATTTATATGCAAAATTGGATATAAAAATATTTATATCCAAAACTTCATACGTGTGCCATTCTCTCTTGCACCGCAGTGAGTACAAAGTCAGGAGAAAAGGAAAGATTGAGATGCTGAAGCAGGTCCAAGGAAGGACCACAAAGCTGGTAAAGGTTCTGAAGATCGAGTCTTATAAGGAGTAGCTGAGGGAACTGGGGTTGCTTAGTCTGGAGAAAAAGAGGGTAGGGGGAGACATTATTGCTCTCTACAGCTATCTGGAGGGAGTTTGTAGCCAGGTGAGTGTTGCTCTCTCCTCCTTATTAACAAGCAGTAGGAGAAGAGAAAATGGCCCCAGGTTGTGCCAGGGAAGGTTGAGATTGGATATCGGGAAATTTTCTTCTGTGAAAGGATCTTCAGGCACTGGAACAGTCTGCCCAGGGAGGTGTTTGAGTCACCATCCCTGGAGGGGTTTAAAAGATGTGAAGATGTGGTTTTTAGGGACATTGTTTAGTGGTGGACTTGGCAGTGCTAGGTTAATGGTTGGATGTGATGATCTTAAAGGTCTTTTGCAACCAATTCTGTGATTCTGTTCCACATAAATTATTGAAGTGGAGCCAGCTTTCTAGCTCTATAGTAAAATTTCTTCTTCAGCAAATAAGAAGTTTCTGAGAAGAAGCACTGATATTTTGTGAAGGCAAAAACTAAACCTCCATCCAGTTTCATGCAGGTGGTGGGTTTTTTGTCGTAAACCAGATTCATCTGCATGGCAGAATAGGAGGAGGGTGGAAGTGTAGTTCAGTGAGCCAGCTAGACAAAAGGCCATTTTCAGTTATTTGCTTTTCAAAAAGAATATCCTCAAGCCAGCACAAAATCCCATAATGTCCAAGATATTCAGAGCCACCACATGTGTTTTCCCTAGGTTTCTTATATAGCTTAGCAGTCCCACCAAACACCTTCAGAAGAGAAAATATCAGTGAGGAGCAAATAGCATGGATATCCATTATCTCAATGCAGAATACCAGATGGCAAAAGAAACTCAAACAGATACAAAAATCATTCCAGAAGAAAAAAATTGTCTAGAATGACTTTATTGTGAAATCTCTATTCAATCAGAAATTGTGGAAGGCTGTGTAAAACTTAGAGTTGCTCAAGAATACTAGGAAAGCAGAACAAAGCAAAACATCACTTTAAGAAGTCAAGAAAAAAAATAAAAGGAAAATGTCAGGAGAGCAAGTTAAACAGATGAGTTTCACACTCACAGCTTCCTATAGAATCATAAAATTCTTACTGAATTTATGGAAAATTATCAATGTTGCATAACTTCTTTCAAACAATTAATAAAGTCAAGATGTTAAGAGAAGAGAGACACTTTTCCGGATTTATCTTTCTTTTAAAGATACACCACCTTCTCTTAACACCTTCTCTTCTGGTCTTTTCATAACTTGTTTGTTCATTAAAAATCCCAGTATGAAGTGCCTGTTGTCCTGAAGACTGTATTAGTTTTTCTGGTCTTCTGCTCAGACTTGCTTAGCCACTGGAAGCCAGTCCATCAAGATCTGTCCCAGCACCATATGGATATTGCCAGGCCTTCACTGTGCTTTCAGACCACAGCCCAAAGGATGGCCTGGACTGCCCGTTCAGCAAACTGTCCTTCTCTGTCACTGACTTGTTTAATAGGGATTTTCTTCTAACTGCCTGAGAAGACTGACAGCTTTATTACAAGTGGCTTGAACATCATGATTTTACCTGAGTTTGTTTCTTCCCATCTACTGACCACCTTTTCCATCACTTCAGATGCTGAATAGCACTTGTGGCCATTGCTTTAATATGCATGAATGTTATTCACAAGCACACTTTCAAGAGCACTCTGCCTCCTCAGTCCATCAGTATTCTGCCCGTGCACTATTGTCCTTATTACTACTCACCAAATGACATTGCAGAGGAGCATTAGCAGTCCTCCCAGTCTAGGGAAGAACTGGAAGAGGTGGGGAGGAGACAGCTGGAGCCCATGTAGGACTGCTGGCAAGGACCATCCTGGGTCACAAGACCATCACATCATGGTTGCCACAGACCTCTCTTGCCTGCAGATATTTTGAGCCCAACTGCAACTGGCTTAAGCTCCTTTCCATGCTGATGAGGTGCTAAAGTGGGACAGATGAAGGGGAAGGGTAAAGTGCATCTGGGCAGAAAAAGGAGGGAGGGGCATCTCCAATCACAGAGCATGGCCTTCACCATCCAAAAAAAGTGGCCACCACTAGTGCCATTAGAGCCAAGCACCACATTTAAACACAAGCCAACAAGCATTTAAATGCATAATTGGAATTTAGAGGCTAAATTCAGTAGAGGCTAAATAGATCTGAGGACAGGAGGTAGATGTAAACTGTAGGTAAAAGGCAGCAAGCAGCCTGTGGGCTGGCTCACTAGAAGAAGCATAGCAGAAAGGAGCCCAAATGAGCCTCAGGAGAAAGGACAGACATCTTCATGAATTGGCTTCAACTAGAACAGAGGATTTTTATCTCCAGACAAAAGGTTATGTAGCTGGATCCCTGCAGCACAACTTCATCTGAGAAAGTATCTGCTTCAGAGGCCACCTCACTCACCTACCTACTACTGGGGGCAGCAGTATGGGGTGCCCACTGGTGCAGGGGAGCTGCTACTGGTAGCAATTTCCCCATAGACATAAAGTTGTGTGTTCTGGTAATTCAGCTTGACCGGAAAACAGTGTGTGTGTGTTGCAGAGAGTGATGGTGGGACACAGAGCAAGTGTGAGCAGCCCAATATTATTGGCCTGGAAAACACCAGGATGGCCAAGGCAGGTTTGGCCATGTTACCTCCTGCTTTGGTATTTTGTCAACTATCTAAAAGCATCATTCGAAAGACACACAAACACAAGCTATTCCTGGCTCAGCAATCCAGTCTCCTTGGCTCTGGCCCACTCTGCTAAACCTTGAGCCTGCACAGCTGAACATCCCATTTGTCCAAGCCTAAGGTAAAAGAAACATGAAGCAGAAACTGAAGACCGGGGGGAAAGCAATTGTGAAATACACACATGGCTTCCTACTCATAAAGTAAGTGCCCTGCTGCACTTAAACCACCTCTGCTGCCCCACCTCTGTCCTCCCTGAGGGTACTCCAGTATTTCCAAATGCCATGGATCCCTCCCAGCAGACAGGAGGGTGGGTACATTTGTTTTGCTCACTAAATATGGAAGATTATCAATGCTAGCTGACATACTTATTATTAAATAGGCTAGTAGCTGGTGATACAAACCAGTACAAGTCTTAAAAGAAGAAAGAATACCTCTCCAGCATATTAACATGTCTCTTCAGGAAAACTTGTGTTCCTATCACTTTGGACACAGCTGTGCAATACAGCACCAGCACAGCTCTTGCTAAACCAGAGAACGAAATATTTCCTCCAGCCTGAGAAACCCTTCACTTTATCTCCTACCAGACCTGTGCCCAGCAGCTGCTGCCTCTGAAGCAGAAAACCACAGACAAAGCAGCAGATATTAAAGTCATCTCTTGGGAAGTTCAGGAGATAAAGCCAAGGGAGGCAGTGGTGCTAGAACCAGCTGCCCAAGAGTGGTCCAAGGGGCACCTACAAATGTAGGTGCCAATAAAAGACCTGCTGCAGAAAAACAAATTGCTGAGGATAGATCCATTTTTCTCAAGAAAGGTAAAAGGAAGTGAACTCTTCGTAGCTCATCTTAAAAGCTTAAAAATCACGTTTCCAAAAACACTGACTTTCTCCATGATAAATGGCAGGTAGAGGGAGAGGACCCACAGAAGGACAGTAACAAGGGGACAAGAAAGACGAGGACAAGGCAAGCTTCACACTAGAGCTAAGGAGGAAGCGTGATGAGACAAAGGTTAAAAGGCTTCAAGTTAACAATTTCATAAGCCCCACAATTCATCCCAGCTGGAGAGAAATCCTCATTTTGTCTCAGCCCATGGGTAGGACTGTGGAAAACACTATTTGAGCAAAGTAACAGGGCTAATGGGAGAAAAGGACAAAAACCTATCAAAGCAATCAACAGACACATAAAAAAAGCTGGCCTGAAAATCGTAAAAATGCAAATGAACAAGGGACTCAGCTGCAATCACTTCTGAGGAAGACACATCAATGTCAGCACCAGAGACAAGCTCCTCCAGCAAAAGATAGTCACTGTCATTCCACAAAGCTATCTGTACAAATGAAGCTGTTAAAACTGTCAGAACAGAAGCCAATACCATCACTAAACTGCCTCCGTGTTGCTAGTCATTAAAATGGAAGCAACTTTACCTCAAATTTTGGCTTCAGCTTCTAGTAGGCGCGAAGTCGGGAATATAGTTCAGTGCTTCAATAGTCAAGGCTGTTCCCAGGCTTTTGTTACCATTGGAGAGCTGCAGGAGTTTGAGGTTTGCAAATTACCAATCCTTAAGAAAATCCTACATCAACTGGTTCTCACACACACACACACAGAAATAAGTTTTGTTAAAATGTACTGCCTCCATCAGGGTGTTGGGAAAGGGCATACCTCAGTATTTTTCCTGTGTACATAGATTCTGACATTTTCAGAATTATCTCCTCAGGACTTCCCTCTGAGATCATCTACTTTCCAACTTCAAAGCTGAAAAGTTGTCATATTGCTGTTGTAAGAAGGAATATTTCTTTAACATGCATCTCCATTCTTTGAGGACCTTTCACTCTTTTCACTCATCTCTCAGCTAATATTATATATTTACTTTGCTTTGTTTTCTATATTCTATATTTATTGCTTTGTTTTAGTTTTAAAAAGCCAAGAATTTATTTACCTAGGAATTAACTGACAGTTGAACTTAAATAAGCAATTCATGATGAGAGTCAAGCTCAGTAAAATGGAAAAAAAGCATCAGTTGTTCCAGAACACTGCACACAATCAAGTAAGAACAATACTTGCTATAGTTCAAAACTTTCAGAAGTATTGCACTGGGACAAATGAGACTACTTTCAAAATCAAATCAAGAAAACATATGCCAAGTTCAATTGACCACTGAGCTAGAGGACCAAGTCTGCTCTCAGTTTTCCTTCAGCAGCTGATTTAGGTTGCCACACACTGGGACTGAACCTGACTGCTCCAACCACAGGGGCCTGCCTAAAGCTGCCCTCATTGAAGCAAAAACTGGCTTGTAACTTTTTGTAGGTGAATGAATTAACTGTGAAATCCAAACTAGGACAAGTGAATTCTCCATCGACCCTTTTTCTTGCTTTATGTTAGCCCGCTGCTCTTCCCAACCCATTATGCTCTTTATGATACCACCATTTGATATAAAACTATTCCTATTAGGGACAAGTAAAATTGTAATGAGCATGGAAAGACATATAAAGACTAATTTAATTGGTCTGTTGCACAGCATTTCAGTACTAGGGGTGGCAAACTGGTGAATCCAAAGGCATTTCCCCCTGCTGAGGTTATTTGTTTTGTCATGGGACGGGAGCAGTCACATCAGATGTCCATCAGGTCCTCTCAACAGAAGTTTTCTTTGCATTTTATTCTAACCTGATCCCAGGGCAGCAAGACTCAATACTTCCCTCTGCTTCCAGACTTCAACAAGCTCTCCTGGCTGAGTCTTTGTAAATCTACCAAGAAGGTCAAACTTCTCCTTCATCCTCCTGCACCTGCTCTACTCTGCTACCGCACCCTGCACACTCACAGGCTGGCAGAGTGGCCGGGACATATGGCACCCAGTCAAACCCTCTACAAACAACATTTCTCTGCCATGAAAAAAACAAAAAGACTGCACTGTTTCACCTTCCTTTTATTGTCTTTGGGTTTTTTTTTTTCTTACCAGCTTAGCTCCACAGTCCACTTCCATTATTCCTTGTGCAGTTGTTACTGATGCTGGAACATCTGAGATGTTCAAATCGTTATGAAAAGGCTGTCAGTCCTTCCTTGAGAAATCATTAAGAGCAAACGCTCCCCTCGGGAGTCCCAAATGTGACAAAAATAGTTTCAAGAATTAAAAAGCACCTATCTTAATACAGCCTCCTTTTAAATAAGCTCTCTATTTTTTTCCCAGTGTACGTCAGCAATCATCAACCACTCTGTCTTCTACAAAGAAGTGTGCATCCAGCTCTGTTTCAGATCTTGCAAGCTTGTTTGCATTAATTTTTCATATCCCCTATTTTCTGCTTCTTTTTTTCTTTTTTTTTTTTTTTTTATATAGCCATGTTGATGATTTATTGTTTGTTTGTTTTCAAGCAAGACAGAAACAAAATGAACTTTTCCATATGGAGAACACCAAGTACAGAGCACTCACGTCTGTGCAGTACAAATGCTCAAGTATAAACTGCTTCTCCTCATCCAGCATGCACAGTGCATATCCAGGCTCTGCTTGTAGAAGCTTAGAGCTCCAGTCAGATAAAAAACACTAAAACAAGCTTGGGCCTCATTAACTTACCCTGTTGCTGTGAATATCTAAACAGATTAAAATCCAAGCTCCAAAAAGAAAACACAGTCCCACCTCTCAACACAGGCAAACTGCAAGCAATAATAAATTCCTTGAATTAATTCAGCTCACCATACTCTAAACCTACCATAAGACTCTATACATAAAGGTCTCCTCCACATGGTTTTGAAAGTTTTGTAGCCAAATGCAATTTCAAGAACTAAATCTCTGCTTATGTACTTTGCTCCTGGCTTTGATGAATACCCTGCTGCTCTGGCTGCATAAGAGACTAGGAAGGCACTTTTCTTTCTACAAGGACCCAGTTCATCTTTGTGTGTGGAAAAGCAGTTATGAACATAGTGGGATTTAGACAACCTTGCTCAAATTAATTTAATGGGGTATATTCAAAATGATGAAAAGATGTTTCTCATTAAATTCTCTTTCTTTTGGAATAATGCTTTCCTTTTACTGATATTCACTTCTTATGCTTTGCTCTATACAGATGTTATATTATTCATTATGATTACATTACACTACTAGCACCACACTATGCAAATAAGGACTCTTATTTTCTTGTTTTTCCTCTTTTTCAGTTCCTACAGGGCAACTGTGTTTACAGTATATTTTTGTACTTATATAAGAAAACTAAGGTCAAATGCAGAAATAAGCTAGCTGCTTTTTTTTTTTTTTTTACTTAGACTACAAAATTTACGTTTATTGTGGAAGTTCAATAATATGCTCTAACATGGTAACAAAGGAAAAGAGGTTTATGGAGATCATTAGTGCTTCAAAAAGTCCATTCCAGCCTTGAACTGGCCCTTTGAAAAGCATCACCCTCTCCCTGGGGTAGGAAGATCACTACATGAACAGGTCACCAGTAGTCCTCATCCCAAAGATTCAGGCCATCTTTTAGCTTTGGTAATCCCAGTCACCTGCTTATTACTTTAAAATTATTTCCCTCAGACTCCACTGCCTCACTTGATTCCCATCACAAAATTCCTCTGCTACACCACACAGGATTGCTCTTTTCCTTCCTGACATAGCTGGCAAGGTGAGATGTTGAAGTTGGTTTTACCCACAGACACCCCATGCTGGATGGACAGACACTCTAGGCTGTGGGAATTTTACTAATTATGGAACATCCCCCCCTACCTTTGGGATCCATCTGCATTTTTTTTCCACTTAAACGTGATGTTGTAAGCCACATCATGTAAACAGTAGTGGTCTGAGAGGTGTCTGTTCCTGCACTTGAGATAGGGAAATTTCCTATTGGTAGCTTGCATGTCCCAAGAAGATTGCATTATCCCACAAGAAAGGTAGAGTGGCTTCTCATAAGCTTTTCAGTAGCATACCTACAGTTGGCAAAGATTTATTTGGACATTTATGGTACATCAAGCAAAACACTGCTTTGTGACCTGTAGTTTTCTTTGTATTTAAT
The DNA here is from genome assembly GCF_036169615.1 of Heliangelus exortis. Lineage (NCBI taxonomy): Eukaryota > Metazoa > Chordata > Aves > Apodiformes > Trochilidae > Heliangelus > Heliangelus exortis. The sequence continues at coordinate 89,435,918 of NC_092423.1, forward strand.
ACATATATCACTGGCTTAGCATGCAGTGGATGCCTCTTTGCTGATGACAGCCCTCTGTCAGGTACACCTTCATTCTGGCACTTTTCCTAATGCAACTGCTGAGGGCAGAGCTGCACTTCCCCAAAGACAGACCTTTCTGCATAAAAACATACCACAATCTGCTAACTTGCTTTTTGCACCTGCCAGGCAGTCATTTGGCTACTCATAAACTACGTTATTCCTTCTTGCCCTACCTAGCATCTTCCTCTTTTTTTCTTCAGCCCTGTCTGTGAGAGCTCCTGGCTACAAATCCTAAGAAGTCTCTGCATTTCTATGGCTATTCACATCACCTCTTTGGGTTTCTTTGATGGCTAGAACTGCTCCTCACAACTTCCAAGTGCAGCTGGCTGCCTAATACTCTGCTGGGCTACTGACTGAGCCCTTCTTTTGCAGGTGAGATGGCATAAATTCCAAGAAGAAAAGCTCTGCTGAAGATGTACACCAGTAGATCAGTGCTGCTATTGCTAGTGGCAGGCTACATTACCTCCATTTTATGAGTGATGACTTTGATATCTGGACTTACTGGGTTGTGTTTTGGGCAGCTCTGTTTGGCTGTGACCACAGAAGGGTCATGAACAACAGATTAACTTGTTATTTTCTTTAGGTTAGGGCTCACTCCACAGTGATAAGGTTTAACTATATACAGTAAAAGTCTACAAAGACAAAGTTATTGTTGAATAAACAACCAGCCTGCCTGCCAACAAAAAATAGTGTTCTAACAGACTGTTTAGGATGATACAAAGATAATAACCCTATGCCAACCCAGGACTGGAGGAAGGGAGCCCACTCCTGCCACGGAACTCCTCCTGGTGAAGAGGTTGGGTCACCAGTAGTTCACCATGAACCCTTTTTCTTAAAGGAAATCTGGCACTATTGATCTTAGGGCGCAGGAGGGAATGGGAAAGAAGAGCACAAATGCCCACAAAAATTTCATGGGGTCTTATGGAATAAAGAAAAAGTGAAATTCTTTCATCTTAAGTTGTTCAATTGCCTGAAAAAATGTGTGTCTGCTTTTCCCATCTCCCAGCATTAGCACCAAAGAGGGAAAGAGCATGGAGTTCACCCTGTGAGATGCGGGATTTTCTATACAAACAATTCTGTAGCCTGAGTTACATAATGATCCAGTGCTCCCTGAAATCATCATTAATAAGGCTGACAACAATGAGAAGTACTTTCTTCTTCTGCCTCAACACTCACCATTATTTCTTGTATTTATGCCACTGTAAATCTATCTTAGGTTTACTCTACTGAAACAAGCTCATCTTGTCTATTAGGGAGAGCAGACGGTTGCCTTATTATGATCAATTTTTAATCAACATTCTAAACACAGGGAGGTATCTGGAAACCAAATTTAAAAAAAAAAAAAAAAAAAAAAAAAAAAGAGAGAGAGAGAGAGAACTAGGAGATACATGAAGAAGAAAAATCCCCCCCCTCCCCTCCCTTCCTTTCCCCTTGAAGAAAACTTTTTTACACTTGATTTTTCGATCTACCTGAGCATCTCAAAAACAGCAAAACCAAAACTACAGAAAAAGGAGGTAAATGTGAGTTTTCCAACACTTGCTTAACCCTCCTTCCCCAGTTGTTATGATGGTCAAGCCAGTAACTGGGCAGAAAACATTACTTGAAAATCAAGGGAGAAAACGAATCAATATTCAACCATGGTTATTTCATACAGTTTCCCAGATGGAAAACCATAAAGCAGGGTGAGGGTTTACTGCAAAGCAAAACAGAGTCTGGAGAAGTGGGGGAAACATATGTATGGATGCATATATTAAAAGCAGTTTTAGAAATTCATATAGTCTTCAAGAAAATGATACATCTATTTCCACATTTTTGAAACCAAAGCTTTACATCAGAAACTGTTGTCTGGATGTATTGACAAGTTGTGTACGTACAGGCACACTGATTTTTATACTGCAGTATTAAACATTCCTGCTGCCAAATTTGAAACATTGGAGTCCTATATGCAGAGTTAACATAACCCATATTCATGAGATGATAAGAAATATTACATAAATATTATTTTGATTGATTATGTAAGGAATTTTTGACAGGGTGTTCTGGGCTCATACATTTTTAATAGATTGTTGCTATTTTGGTGAAGCAGAAATGTGGGGTGAAAAGCTCCAGCAAGTAGTCACAATTTCCTGAATTGCTACTACACAGCATGCCAAGATTTATGGCTAACTTCATCAATTGCCTCCATTGTTCTGCCTTTATACATTCTCCTTACTCCATTGTCAGTGTTTTTTTAATCATTAACTTCAAATTGACATCCTTGCACCAATTAATTTTTAATTTAGGAGTGTGAAACAAAAATAGCTTCATGAGTCAAGAATTAAATGAATGAGAAATGAGCATATGGCAAACCCCAAGCCCTCTTAGCTGCTCTTTGAATGTACTAAAATTTAAAACAGTGAGGCTATGCGGTGAAGTTTAGAGTACAAAGCTTACTAAGTAATGAATACTATGCTTCTATGTAATTTTGCTGGCAATAACCCTGAGAAATTTTAATTAGTTTCACCTCCCCTTAACTGCAAGGATAGCTGTAGATGTGCAGGCTTTCTAGAGAAGTAGAGTTCTGCAAGTTCTCTTACCTAGATTTGATTTTTCTTTGCTATCAAAACTCAGCTTTGCAACTAATGCAGCAGAAGCAATCCTGGATTTGTGTCATTTCTGCTAGATCATGCAATTAAAGAACCATCCAACAATGATAAGCAGAGAAACCCCACCAAACCAGTGAGGGAAACAGGGCACTCTGACATTGCTGCTGCCCAGGCATCACAGGTCAGCAGTCAGATCAACCAAGATCCATCTCCACCAGCACAAAGGAGCACAGATGAGTGAGGCAGGCAGCTAAATCCCAATGTCCTAATGATAGAGGAGCACCCTGACTTGGCTGCTCCCAAGTCCAACACAAGAAGATGCTCATCGTGCTGTCCTGGTAGATAACCCATTGAGTTTGGATGGGAGAGTCTCTCTAGATAACCTCACAGACTGAGGGGGGTTACTGCCTTAAGGTGTGTGGGATTCAAGGGAAGAGTGTTTGGGGATTGTGCAAAATTTACTATAACACATGAAGGACCAGAGGCACGCACAGCAAGGGATTATGATGGTTTGGGAGGAATAAGTGTGGAAAACGAGACAAGAAAGAGGATAAAGATGACGGATTGTGTGTAAACAGGTTAGTGGTCAGTACACTGCTCTGGTCATGCTCTGTGTCTGATCACTGCAGCATGTTCTATCATCTCATTAAACTTCCTTTCTAACTATTACCCTGGGTGAGGGGCTCTTTTTAATGTTTGTGTCCAAGGTCCAAGTGCCAGCAACCAGCTTTGAGAAAGCTGTCTGCTGGAGAGACCAAGAAGCCACAGCCAACTATGGGAGAGGCTGTAGTGTCTGGCAGTGGACCAAGAGATCCCTTCATGTGTTGTGAGGCATCTGAAGACCAGAGGATCCAAGAACTGAGGGTCTAAGGCTAGTGGCTGCAGAGACCCACATTGTACATCTGTGTGCCTGAGCATCAGAAACTGGAGTGGGACTGTGAGTCTCAGGGGCTTCTGTAAGTCCAGATGCCAGCAGCTGGGAAGACCTGGGCAATGTCTAAGCCCAGCTACTGGAGAGGTCAGTGCTGTGAATATGCAAATTTTTTTTTTTTTTTCCCACTGAAGGAAACAGGATGAGGCCACTGGTGCTGTTGGTGGTTTTGTGAGTGCTGTGTTTCCTGTCCCTGTGGATCTGTGCAGCCAGCTATGGGTTTAGGTGTCCTGTGTGCCTGCAGAGCACATACCTCCTCAGCCTCACTGCTGGCTGGAGCAGGGAACACAGAGCTGCAGCAGGTAGGCCTCTGTCTGGCTAATAGATTTGGCAGCTCCTAACAATTTCCTCCTCAGCTTGCAACTGCAGGGGTGCAAACAGCTTCCCACATCATTTCCTCAAGGATGCTTAACAGGACAACTTGCTGCTACCACAGGGTCAGAGTCCCCAGGCAGCAGCAATTGTGAGCCCATCAGGGAGGTCACTCTGCCACTTGTCTACCCCAGCAGAAGCAGTGAGACTCATCTCTGGTGTTTCTATCTGCTTTCTGAAGCTTGGTATTCATCTAGATCATTGGCCTCAGCTTCAGTCCCCCCAAAAGGCACGACTTAAGCAATCAGCCATGGTTCAGTGCTCTGTCCTTTGGACTTAGCTGCTGCCACATAAAGAATCCACATAACTTAGACTCTTCTGCCCCCTTTCCCCCTCTGCCCCACCAGCTGGCTTCCAGCTTGATTTGTTCTTCCTCTGCTATTGAAGCCTGCTGGCAAAAATCACTTCAATGAACTCAAGAGATTGCTGTAACACCAAGAGAACAAAGTGCCACCAGGAGCTGCTCACCTCTTTGCTGCCTCTACGTCCCATGCTGGTGGCTGGAGAGAGGACCGAGGCCTTGCTTCCCAGCATCAGGAAAATCTGAGGAGACAACAGTAAGGAGAGGTAACTTGCCTCAGGACCAGAGTGATCAGATGATGACTATGGCTAGATCTGCCCAAAAGAGTTTTAAACCTGTGCTTACTTGAAGCTCAAGACCTCTCCAGCCCCAAAACATGGTACAATGAGTTTCTCTAGCATGTATGGAGAGGTCAGCAAACAAACATGTCCCAAATGCAAGATGGATGATCTGTTCCCTGCCTGTTCCAATTTTTGCTTATTTTAAAGGAGGAAAAAACAAATGGGGGTTTTTTCATTATTTTTAATAAAGTCTAATGTGATGTCTGTATTATTATGAGGCATGTTATAAGAAACATAAATACAGCCTCAGAGTTCTCATTATCTTTGGCTGTCTGATAGCAATTTTTCCGTTTGTTTTTTTTTTCTCAGTCACTAAGAGAATGAGAAAATTTGACCTATTCTGTTTCAATAAAAAGTTGATATTCTTAGGCAGCAGATGCTTGGAGTCTTGCCAAATGGGAGATAAAAATTGACATGGGTTTTCTGTTGTTATTACAAGAGTACTGTGTATTTATAGGTCTATAACATATCCTCACCTCTGCAGCAGTCTGTCAGACAGCTGGAAGGTTTCTAAATTACACAAAAATATTAGTTTTAGGTTCTGTCACTACAAATACTTAAAGCAGCCAAATCCAGAGAACAGAGCAGAACTCTACACCAACAGAATGAGCCAGATGGGAGGGCTCTGTATGATGGCAGACCCCACCAAGCAGGCTGAGTGCACAGTGAAAGCTAAATGAATTACTAAAGCAGTTTTTCCTTAGACATCCATTCATGTTCATGGTGGTGTACGTGAGCCCAGATGTCTTCTTTCATTGTGTTTTAAAAGGAACTGCTACTGCAGTCAGCATAAGAGCATATATGTTTAATTCCTCCAACTGCTGCTGGTGAAGAACACAATGATTTCAGTGAGTTTGTCAGGGATTATGAGAAACAGAGAAAAAAAATGAAACACAAATACTATGTGGCAGAGTAACTTAAAGGTAATTAGTGCCTCATACCCCTTGTTTTCCCAAACCTTTCCTCCACAGCCTCATTCGCCTTCAAACTAAGAAGTGTTAGTTAGCCGGAGTTGCTCAGGTGGTGTCTTCACCACCACCACCACCTCCTCCACATCACTGTAACGCTGCTGGTGTTCATGTACATGAGGCTGCTTGGGCAGCTCTAAGCACCCTCAAAGCAAGAGCCTGTGCCAACAGGACAGGCAACTGGGCATTAAAATTTCTAATGTTCTTTTATTTGACTGTGCCTGTGCTGTTATTTCACCAGTGACTGTATAACCAATTACTTGAGCCTTTAGAAAGATAGCTTTCTGCAGCAGCAACAGAGTTTTGTACAATTTCAGTTGTCTTCTTTATTTTGGATTCTTTTGAAACCTGCAGTAAGAGGTGACTGCTCACCACTAAAACAGACAGAATTAGCAACAAGAACAGAGCACATACCTAGAGAAAGAGATTTATTTAGTACAAGACAAAAGCTAACAGCTATGAGAAAACCAGCTGAAGGCACTGATTGCCCAAAACGTGTTCCAGGGCATCACAGTTTAGGCCCAGCCGGTACCAGCCAGGCTCAGCTCGCTCACCCCACACCCCAACTTCGGGATTGGGAGGAGGAAATTCACCCAAAGGCTCCTTAACAAAGGCAAGGACAGGAAGGTTCTCACTCCCCAGTTACTCTAACAGGTAAAAACCAGATGGGTTCAACTCGGTAAGGAAAAAAGCTAAATTAAACTACAAGGAGAAAGAGAAAACATGACCAGATCTTAGCACCTTCCCCCCAGCCCTCACTTCCCGGTCCCGGATCCGATCCCTTCCCTGCTGCCTCCCCCTCAGGGCACAGGGGAGAGGCAGGGGGGGTTTAGGGTCAGTTCCCCACACGGTGTTTCTGCCGCTCCTTCCTCCTCAGGGGGAGGACTCCTCACAGCCTTCCCCTGCTCCAGCGCGGGGTCCCTCTCATGGCAGAGAGTCCTTCACAACCCCTCCGACATGAGTCCCTCCCACAGGTGCAGTCCCTCAGGCACAGACTGCTCCAGCCTGGGCTGCACACAGAGTCGCGGCTGCTTCGGGAGCAGTCACCTCCCCTGGCACGGGGTCCTACCTGGGTGCAGACCCACATCTGACCCTCCCTGTGATCCTGTACAGGCTGCAGCTCCACCCACCTGTGACACTTCAGGGGCTACAAATCCACGTCTACACACCGTGGTCCTTCATGGGCTGCAGGGGCACAGCTGCCATCTCACCACAGGCTGTGGGGAAATCCCAGCTGAGGCAATTACTTCTCATCATCATTCTGCACCGACTTTGGTATTTTTTCTCTGGCACTGTTCTCATATCCTCCTCTCCTCTGCTTTGCTCTGAGGGTACTTTTTGCAGTTTTATTTCCCCTTTCTTGAATATGTTACTCCTAGAGGCACATCCAGCTTCCCATAGCTGCTCAGCCTTGGGCAGAGTCTGGGCCAGCATTGGAACCAGGGGAGCTTCCAGCAGCTTCTCACAGGAGCCACCCCTCTGGCCTCCACTGCTTCCAAAATACCTCTGCACTAACCCAATACAAAGGGATTTAAGTTTTCAAAACCACTTGACCCCCAGAGTAATTTGTATTCTGACATATAAAACAGAGGTCTCTAAAAGTCACCAGTCCCTTCTGAAAATTTAAGGCAGGTGGTCTCCCTCTAAAGGAAGGGAGGATGTGCTGTATCTATATAGCTTTCTAATTCAGAAAAATAAGTTCACCCCATGCAAAGATGTTGGCAATCCTCTTATCATCTCTCTTTAGGCTTTCAACAAGACACCACATGGTGTCTTTAACTAGGGAGTTAACAGAACTTTCTAGCTAAATGGCATACTGGCAAAGCTGTCTGCTTTTAAACTATACATAAAATAAGTATTTATATAGCCATTCAAACCTCTGGTTTCAAAAAAAAAAGAAAAAAAAAAAAAAAAGTATATATATTCATAGAAGAAAATAACTACGTATATGCTAATGTCAACCATCATTATGACCATTCATGAATCTCACTAGGTCTTACCCAGCAGCATCTCATGATCTATTCCCCTCTTCTCACCCAGGCAATTTTGCAGAAAAATCTTCAGATGCAAAAGTAGAATCCCTGTAGGATGAGCATGGAAACTATTTCCAAGGTCAAGGTCTCTTCTGTTGAAAAGACCATGTCTCAGCTTCCTTCAGCTAAGCTGTGAGATGTCAGCTTTAATGCCCCAGGCAATTGTCACCAAACGACTGGAGAAACTTGGCCTTTAAGTTATTTGAAAATTTTAACTGCTTTGTGGAATACTTCAATTTGCAACAAGAAGAAAGGAGCTCAAGGTCAATATGTAATGCAGAACATGGGGTTAATCACATTTTAACTGATGGGCTCTTTCACACAAGGAAGAATATTGCATTTGGAAAATGCAAGGTAACTGCTGACTTTTAGAAAGACTAAAACTCTTGCACAGAGTACTGATTGGCAGAAATAGGGCTGGTTCAGTTCTGAGAGGTCTTCGCTAAAAGAAACGCTTCCACCTAGAAATCTGTATGTTTGATTGTACTTTCTGAGGGCTCAAGAACAAGGTGGATGCAGAAGTGGCATCATACAAACAATCTTTAAACAATAAGAAATGGAGAGCAGAGACAACAGCGTTCCAGTGTGGAAAACTGAATCAATCCTAAAACATCTTAGAGGACAGCAGTAAGAGCCTTGACCATGTCCTCTTTCAGCCCTGCTCCTGGTTGCATCACACTCTCACTTCAATGCCTAGGTACAAAGAAGTCCATACAAGGGACAAATCAACATTTGCCAAAAAAAAATATTGCTTTTCCCAGCTAGGTAGGAAAGTCTTATTAGAATTGGTACTCTAGGCTACTAATATTGATGATCAGACTCATCTGTCCATTTCTGGCTAGGCTTCAGCCACAGCTGCTGCCATTGAAGCATACCTGCCACAACACAAATACTGCACTCCAATTATTTTTGCTTCTCTGTCTTGCTGGACCACCACTGACAGCAGTTCCATATCGGTTGTACTATGCTCCTTATGAAAGCCACAGAGACTCTGAGTTCAAACTCCCTCTTCCTTTTGAAAAGATCCCTCTTAGAAACTCCTTTTCCTGCTGCTACTTCTCCCAGGCAAGCAGGCTGTTCTCACTGACTCAAACAGCCCTGGGCACTATCCCACCTCCAGGCATATTCCACACTACCTAGCCTAAGAAGTGACTTGACAGGGGGGACACTGACCTCTGCAGTCTCTGGCCCAAACAGCCCCAAAGCTCCTATGTAAAGACCTCAGGACAGAGGGGAGAGATGATATCCAGAAAAGGTTTGGACTCATCAAGTAGGGAAAAGGGTGGAATTACTGCTCACAAGTTTAGCTTTCCCTGAATGTCCACATAGCCCTCCCAGATGTGGGAGGACAAGCTACCCAGGTTCAATTTCCCTTCCTCACCAAAAATAGACCTCACCGAAGTGGCTTTCTCATGACTGCTTTGCACCTGGAAAGAGGAGACCACCTACTTCTTAATAACACAGATACATTCTTCTACCCATGTGTAAAGGAAAACTGCTAGGGTCAGCTTTATCAAGTTTCTGACTCTCATCCTGCCCCTGCTTGGCACCTGGCAAAGCTGTACAGACTGGCCAGGCATGGTTTCCATGTTCCTCATCTGCATCCCCCACCTGCAGTCTCCCTCCATTTCTTCTCTCATCTCTGTTTATCTAAGAGAAGGATTTATTTTTATTTCTTTCATTACCCCTTTGACTAATTGTTGTATTAGACACCAGTTGCCAATCCAAGCCCAAACTGGAATGGTACAGGTGCCTAACAAGCATGAATGAAAATGCTCACTAGAAATCAGGATGTTGACATCTCTGTCTTAGGAGCAACAGCTTATGAAGGGCCTCAAGGTGCCAGCCTGCCACCTGCCCCCCCCAGGACCTGGTATCTCAGTGGAGCAGGGTCAGCACCCCACTCTGTTTCTGTGGGTGGAAGCTGCTGTTGCAGCAGCAAGGCTTCTGCTCCTCCTTCCCTACCAGTCCCTTCACCACCGAGAGGGAGGTAACCCCCTAACCCCATCTCACTGCAGACACCACTGACTTCACATTGTCCTTCATCATCACTGTCATTGGCAACACCTGTTTCTTCCTTCACTTGTAATTAAACCACAGACACAGTAAACCAAAAGACTCCATGGGCCTTATTAAAGTGAAAATTGCTCGTGTCAGCAAAGAGTGGACTTGCTGTCCCTAATTCTTCTGGCCTGCCTCCTAAACCAGGACTTGAGAAAAAGCAGGGTCCTACCCTCACCATTGCTATCCTCTTCCCATTGTTCCTCCACAAGCAGGCAGCAACCCCATCCTCTTCTTCACAGAACAGTCAAGGTGGGAAAGGATCTCTGGAGGTCATCTGGTCCAACCCTGCTGCTCAGGCAGGGACACCTGGAGCCACTTGCCTAGGTCCATGTCCAGGTAGTTTTTTAGCATCTTCAAGGAGCGAGACTCCACAATCTCCCTGGGTCCTCCTGTGTCTGTTTGACTGCCCTTACAACTAAAAAGACTTTTCTGATATACAGACAGAATTTTCCATGTTTCAGTTTCTCAGCCTTCCATGGGGAACCAGCATCCTCCCTCCAGAGATGACAACAAGCCAAGGCCTCTGCAGTGCCAAGGGCACTTGCTTGAGTCACTGCAGGGGACCATGTCCTGCAGAGTGACACCTGCACGTGGTCTCTTGGCTGCCTCTGTCAATGCCACTCCTACTGCTCCACTGCATTTTCAGCTTTGCTTAATTAGAAGCAAAAAAGCCACTACACAGCTGCTTCCCCACAGCTGTTTTTCCTCTCCCTGGTTTCACTCCTTGTCCTTTTGCCTAGATTGTGCCTGCCCCTGCTCTGCTACATCTTCCTCCCCACACCCTACCTCTGCTCTGTCTCTCCTCTTTAAATAGCTCCCCTTCACACATCAACCCCACAATCCCTTACCATATGTTCAGGGCAACCAGAGGGGAAATTACCCTTATTCCCAGGCAACCAAATTTCCTTCCAGTCCAAGGGGATTATACCAATGAGCCTATCCTTACCTTTTTTGGACCCCCTCAGGGAACTCCAGCACATTTGAGAGACAAAACTCCAGCACAAAGTCACGCTAAGATTTCTACCTTTCTGTTGTTTTGACTGCCTGTTCACTAATTCTCTTACTTTTATAGTTCCTATTAATTTTCCCTATTAGTTTTCCCAGTAGCAATGTCAGGTTTACCATCCTACAGTTTCACCTTTCTCCCCTGAAAACAGTTTTAGAGAACTGGCATCATGCTCATAACCTCCAGGCCTTATAACAGCAAACTGGCTTTAAACAAGAGGTTGTACTCTGCTGCATGTAGATCATCTCTTGTGTCCTGATGCTCATTTAGAAGAGCTGGATGAGTATCTTCCAGTCTTGGTGATCTGGTAACATACTGTCTCTTCCTTTCATTGTCTCTTCTGCAGTCACTTAAGACTGGGGAACTCAATTTATGGGGTGTCTGTTCTGTACTAATCAAAGATGAACTTTGCTGTCAGGATCCTTTCCCCTGAAACGTCCACCCCTTCCCAGATGGTGGGAATGGGGAGCAAACACTCTGCTCTCTCCCACACCTACTCTCTGCCTACTGAAAATGCATTTTTTTATGCCCACGCTTGGAAGGAAGAAACAGAAGCACTGAAATTTCACTATACCCATTTTGTTGTGAATTTATGCAACCTGCCTGCTTTCTGCTCACCCCACCCTGAAGACTCCAAGAACCCAGTGAGATGCTCTCATCCAGCCAGGGCTGGAACTCACCACAGGACACAGCAAAATGACCTCGAGTTCTGCACAGGACCAGACCATGGGTTGGGGGTTACAGTGTAAACAAGACCTCTGCAATGAAGATTAAAACTTAACTGTTAGGTAAAACACTTGAGATTTCATCAGTAGTGCAGAAGAGGCCTCTGATAAGTATCAGTTCCTGTCCCAGATGATTGCAGAAATGAGATGTAAATCCATTCTTATTCCACTGGCTAAGGAGGGTGGATCCTGCCTGGATTTCACATTCTTTTACATACTTGAATTTTAGGGCGCTGTTTTTTTTTCCTGCATCCCTCAGATCACTGTAACTTAAATCTCTCTCCTCCTTAGAGAGCTGTTACAGTTTTGAAAAGGCATAGCTCCACTCTGTTGACTTTAAGAGGAGGAGAAACCCCTCTTCCCCAGCCTCACACTTAGAGGAAAGCCCATGCAGATTTTTTAAATATGCATCACCCTGCTGCCTTTTATTGAGGAGGACTGCTGTGGATTTCCATGGCTTTATTATGCAAAAAATATATAATCAAATATTCTGCCAACCAAACTGGCTGTGAAAATGAAATGTTACAAGTGACCCAAATAAAATTTAACCACTATGTTTCTCATTCACTCGTACCAAAGGTACAGCCATTGCCAGCCCTGACTCCTAACTACAGATTATTGAAGCAAGATGCCCAGTGTAGTTTATATAGATTTTAAAGAAAAACAAAACAATTAATTTGGTGTAGAGTGATTCAGATACAGAATTCAAGTCTCTATTTCTACAATCTTAAGGGAAGACCATTGTTTCATCTTAAAGGGGCATAGGTTTGCCTCCTGAATGGCAATCCTCATGAGATTTGACACAGATTATCAAGGACTTTTACTGTGGCATAGTTGGAAGGGAAGTGAGCTCAGAGGTGATTTTGTAGCTGTTTAGGTGGTCTGTAAATGCAGATTGCTTTCTTATTTCTTCTTTCAGCTTAGAACCACTCCCACCTGTCCTATCACTACAAACCCTTCTAAAAAGTCCCTCCACAGCTTTCCTGAAGGCCCCTTCAGGTACAGGAAGGCTGCTATAAGGTCTCTCTGGAGCCTTCTCTTCTCCAGGCTGAACAACCCTGACTCTCTCAGGCTGTCTTCATAGGAGAGGTGCTCCAGCTCTCTGATCATCTTCATGGCCCCTCATATGGACTCACTCCAAGAGGTCCTTCCCTGTTTTCTTTTGGGGGCTTCAGAGCTGGACAGAGTACCCCAGGTGGAGTCTCTTGAGAGTGGAGTAGAGGGGGAGAATTATGAAGGAAAACAGACTCAATAAATAGGAATATTAACAATTTGGTTTATGTAATGGAAGCATCAAGGCAGTGATGAGAACCCAGAGGAGCCTGCAGATTGATTTTATTCTTGGAGAGCAAGACAACTTCATTGCCAAGAAGCACTGCTAAGGAGAGGGGAATATCTCATAGCACAGCAGCTCCACATAGCATCCATATTTCTACTGAATCTGTGTGCTTGGGCAGCAGTGTGGGCAGAGAAGCATAGAGATCCCCAGGATCAGCTGATGGTCCAACTCAGTACATCCAAAGTAACCATCAGTGCCCACCTGACCCCTCACTACACTGCTTCTGCCCTCCTCACCTGGATGGGGAGGCCGTGGTCAGCTTCATGCCAACCTCCTGCAGTCAGATTCAGGTGGTTTAAAGCCTCACCTTGAGCTGATTTCTATCAGCTCCAGTCCCATAATTACTGGAGGGTTATAAAGAACATCACATCCAGTTCCACACCAGCCACTGGCCTCTGCCTCCACCACACCTTCCCTGCTTGCTAAGAAGTGCTCAGAGAAAAGCTGCTCCTGTGGCTCTTGTCTCTCCCCTCCAGCTGTCCCTGGAAGGGGTGGGTTTCTTTCCCTTTCCCCAATCCTCCCCCACAGGCTTGGATCCAGGACAGTTTCTCCTCTCTAAACACAAGGGAAGGAGCAAAGATGACATCTCCTCAGCAGTGTGGAAATGCAGCTGATGCTTTTCCCCCTGCATGCCCAGGACTTCTTCACATCTACCATCAGCACCCAGGAATTTGTGAGCACAGACACAGTTTGGCTCTTGAAGTCAAATGAAATCCAGTACTTCTGTCCTCCAAGTGGAAACATTTTTATACTTTCCTACAAGAAGCTGAATATTGAGGTTATAAAGCTGTTAGTTAGCAGTGTTTCCAGAAGCACTCATTCATCCTCTGGTTTTGAAGGACAACTTAAACACACAGCAGCATCAATCAGGGTGCATCAACTTTTAAATCTAAAATAGGACACTCTCCTAGCAGTAAAACTTTCTTTGTCACCTAATTTTGCACTTATATTGACTTTTTCTAAACACTTTGGGACACTGTTTGCATAAAAGATTTTAGAAAGATAGGCTATATTGGTTTTCAAATTATTTGCTAATGCACTCCCATACCAATCTCTGTTATCTTTGCTGTCTGTCCCCATATATTAGGAAGGGACTTTAAAGGACTGTCCTAATTTCAGACAAATAAGATAGTAGTGCTAAGATATATTCCTTTTGTTCACTCCTACCTTTTGCAAAACCACTGTCTTGTCCAAATGCATTGCTGAAGTTTTTTTCAAAATCCCATTTCATGGTTTCCACTTAGTTTCTTAGATGCCTGAATAACTTTCCAGTTGAAACTTAGGCACAGAAAAACATTCAGTAAGAATACCCTACGCATGTCTTGTATGGCATTAAAAAACACCTGGAGGACAACGCAGTCATTGGTCACAGCCAGCACAGCTTCATGAGGGGAAAGTCCTGCCTGTCAAACTCAATTTCCTTTTATGACAAGGTAAACCACATAGCTGACCAAGGGAAGCCAGGGGATGTAATATTTCTGGATTTCAGCAAGGCTTCTGATACTGTCTCTCATAGTTTCCTCCTGGACAAAATGTCCAGCACACATCTGGACAACCATGCTCTATGATGGGTGAGCAACTGGCTCACAGGTGGAGCACAAAGAGTGACAGTGAATGGGGTAACATGAGGCTGGTGACTGGTCACTAGTGGTCTCACAGGGCTCCATCCTTGGCCCAGTCCTCTTCAACATCTTCATCAATGACTTGGATGAAGAACTCAAGGGAATTCTCAGCAGCTTTGCAGATGATACAAAATTGAGAGGGGCGGTAGACTCCCTCAAGGGCAGGCAGAGAGACCTTGGCAGGTTAAAGAGATGGGCAGTCACCAACCTCATGAAGTTTAACAAGTGCAAGTGCCAAATTCTTCACCTGAGATGGGGCAACCCTCGTGGCAGGTACAGGCTGGAGAATGAGGGGCTGGAGAGCAGAGTGGAGGAGAGGGACCTGGGGGTTCTGGTGAATGGCAAACTGGATATGAGCCAGCAGTGTGCCCTGGCAGCCAGGAGGGACAACCATGTTCTGGGCTGCAACAAGCACAGCACTGCCAGCTGGTCAAGGGAGGTGACTGTCCCACTCTGCACTGGTACAGCCTCACTTTGAGTACTGTGTGCAGTTTTGGGCACCACAGTATAGAAAAAGACATCAAACTATTAGAAAGCATCCAAAGAAAGCAAAAAGGATGGTGAACGGTCTGGAAGGGATGACCTGTGAGAAGAAGCTGAGGTCACTTGATTGTTCACTGTGGAGAAAAAGAGGCTGAGGGGTGACCTCATTGCAATATACAGCTTCTTCACGAGGGGAAGAGATGGAACTGGCACTAATTTGGTCACCCTGTGACCAAAGACAGGACTCAGGGATATGGTAGGAAGCTGAATCCGGGGAGGCCTAGGTTAGTTATCAGGAAAAGGTTTTTCACTCAGAGCATGGTTGAGCAATAGAACAAGCTCCCCAGGGAAGTGGTCACAGCATCAAGCCTGCCTGAGTTTAAGAAGTGTTGGAGGCACATGGTGTGATTCTGAGGGTGCCCTACACCAGGACAGTTGGAATTGATGATCCTTATGGGTTCCTTCCAACTTGGCTGATTCTATGGTCCCCTGTTTTTCACTCCTAATAAACACATAGATTTTTTTCCTGCCCTCTTTCAGCTTTACCCAGTGGATAAACAAGACTTTTCCTCTTTGAAATCCTGCAGCAGCCTCCCTAAGAAAGCTACACCTCCACAGCCACCCTGCATCCAGGTAACCCAACTCTGCATAGAAATATGAGATAATTACAGTTTGATTTCATCAGCAGGTGCAACCCATTAACTCACAGACACTTTCCATCTCCTGAGAAGCAGAGTTAACTTCAAGGGGAGAGAGAGGCCCTGTGGGCAAAGTGCTGTGAAATGCTGAGCCTGGGGAAGATGCTTAAGCCACAATTAGGTTTTGTAGTAGCTACATCTGTTCTTTTTGCTCCGTGGTCTGTCTCTCCTTATAGTGAGGGATACTTGGGTCTGCTGCTTTCAGCTTTGTACTCGAATCATCCTCAGGTTTTCTTCCTCTAGGCATATTGCTAGCCAAACACAGACAAGTGCTGACACAGACAACTCCCAAATACCTTCCCATGGCTTCCCTTACATACATTCTGCATTGAAACTTTATCCCTTTCCTAACCAGCCTGGTGCTGCATTTAAATGTCTTATGCACTCCGTGTACCACTCATCCATTGGGCACATACACCTGGACCTTTCTGGGCTTAACCAACAAGTCAAGGACAACTGTCAGCAAGTTATGTTCTGCCTGTTCAAGCTGTGCTGCCAGCCCAGCCCAAGTGAACTGTGTCCCCTTGGTTTACATCCATCTGCTGACATTACTGTAGTCAGCTCTGGGGACCCCAGCAGAGGAAGGACATGGAGCTGTTGAAGCGAGTCCAGACGAGGGGACACAAAGATGGTCAGAGGGCTGGAGCACCTCTCCTATGAAAACAGGGTGAGAGAGTTGAGGCTGTTCAGCCTGGAGAAGAGAAGGGTCCATAGCAACTTTCCAGTACCTGACAGGGGACTGCAGGAAAGCTGGGGAGAGACTTTTTACAAGGGCATGGAGGAGGATGATAGGATCAGAGGGAACAGTTTCACACTGGAAAAGGGTAGGTTTAGGCTAGATATTAGGAAGGAATTCTTTGTTGTGAGGGTTATGAGATACTGAAACAGGCTGACCAGAGAATCTGTGGATGTCTCCTGCCTGGAAGTGTTAGAAAATAAATATATAACATGTTTTGAAAATGCAGTCAGCTAGTCCCTCTGTTGAAGCAGAAATTCAATGAACAGGAACATTGTCTGAGGGAAAGTGAGTAACAAAAACTTAATGACATGCTAAAAATTTGTGATAGAAAAAAGAAAAATAAAGAACACTTGTGATGTGAATTTTGTCTACTGGAGGGCTGCATGCATTATCCTCTACATCTCCTTCCCTCCTTAATTACCTCATCACCCTAACTTGCTCTTAATCTCAGGGTCATCAAAGCTACTTGCTAGTAACCTGATTCCCAAGGACAACAAAAGACCCAGAATTGCCTGTTTTGATTATTGTTTCATTTTCATTCAATTCACAGCCAGTCCATGGTGAGAAGGGCTTCTTAATATCTGTTTGATGATCTTGAACTTCACTTAAGTGAGTGAAAATAGCTGATGCTCAGTAGGAAGCAAAAGTCCAGAGATACTGCTCACTTGAGTTCTGCCAGACTCCAGCAGGAGTTATTTCTTCTAAAGTGCCAGTCCCAGATGTGCACTTATTCCTCAGCCCCTTCTCCAGCACCCTTAGCTGATGCTCCAGCTTCCTCTAGTGAAGCCGTCTGAAAAATATTTGCCATGCAAAGATCAAAGAGAAGCGACAATTAAAACTGGGCAAGGACGTTGCTGAAGTTTAAAGGAGAAATGCTGGAAGACATTCAGAGAGAGAAATGTAGAGAATGATGGGCATGTCATTTTGCAACACCAGAGCTCTTTCTGATGTGTGATTTCACACGGCCGTAACCGGTGGAAAATTTTCAGAAGGCCTTTTCAAAAAGAAGTACGTTTCAGAAATATTCCAAACTTCCTTTAGGCACAGCTCAATCAGCCGTGAGTGGGGAGATGAGAAGGAGAAGATTAAAAATAATAATGGAACACAGGCCAGTACTCCTCCCTTTGCATTCTAGCTTTTCACTACCCACTTGTCAGGTAATAGCAATGCTACGACTGCTGCTATTGCAAGCAGCCAGTTTCCTCCAGGCCTTCATGATCTGGTTGGGATGACAGCCTTACACAACGAATCTGTGAGAGCCTGTGAAGAAAACCCCATCAGTGCCAAACTGGCAGCTGGGTGCAGGAGGCAGACCTGGCAGTGATTTGTCTCTTCCTCGCGTAGGCGCTTCCTCACTGCAGCCACCACCGAGGTCCCTGGAAGTTCAGGTGTGAGGGAGGAGTGCGTGTGAGAATGAGGAATGTTTGGCTAGCTGGACAGGACCTAATGCTTTTGTTGAAATGTTGAGGGAAAGAAAAAGGAATATTCCTTCAGCCACTTCTCTTTTGCTTCCTGGTTTTCGTGTGTGAGAACCACGAGCTACCTAGTAATGCCTTTCAGATATCGCAGTGTTCATCCTCGTGACATGGTTGAAAGGTGTTAAGAAGAAGGAGGGGGTGGGATTGCCACATAGAAATGGAATTGATGTCAGCCACAAGAACTGGTGATGGCTAGAGATGCGTGTCTCTCAGTGAAAAAATGTAATACCAACAAAGATCTGTAAAACTACTCCAAAGAGGCTCTCAGAATGGCTTTTAAATAATTAAAGAGAAGAGTTTAGATACTGATGAATGGTGATGCTCTGGCTTTCATGCTAAGTTTTCTGATATTTACTACAGACCCCAAAGATGGAGTGTTTTCTGTATTGAATAGAGATGAGCAAGCATCCAGCTGCACTGGGATCAAAATTTGTTAATATTTTAATGTTTCTAACATGATGCAGAGTGCATGAAAAGTCTAAGCCTTGAGGACCATCTTGCTTAATTTATGTAGTGAGTCACTACCAAAAACCAAGGCTGTATTTTTGCCTTCTTGGTGGCAGACAGAATTCTGGCTATTCTCAATAGTCTGATATTGATCAGTAAAACAACCTCTTCTTCTCCTTTTACATTTTTAACAAAGAAAGTAGAAAATTAAGCTGGTTCAGGACAATAATAGGCAATCAGAAAGAGATGTTGGAGCTGACTGTCAGTAGCTATACCACTTTTCAGGCAATGTAGAGATAAATGACGTCAGCATTTGGCAAACAAAACAGTCATGCTGGCACTGGAATAATTGCATGCACTGTCAGAAATGCAAGTAGAGGTCCTTCAAACATTCCGTCTACTTAAAGTCAACACTGGTCTATTTAAAATAGATATTTAGAAGGCAAACACGATCTAGTAAAAAAAGAGCACTGTGAGGCATGAACAGGTGACACTAATGAAAAAAAAATGGTATTAGCAATGTACTTGTGAAGGACTCAACTCCTGGACAAGCAGTAGCAGGCTGGCTGTCCAACAGCAGAAAATGCAAGTGGATTAGGGAAGGGAAAGAACCCTCAGGGCTCTCCTTTTGCCCCGAGTAACCCCACATCAAAACAAGCAAAACACCAGTGTTCCAGCTCCATGGGCAGAGATGTTAGGAAAAGAACCTTTGGAGTGAGAGGGTGAGGTAGCATGGATCTCCTCCCTAAGTACAGAAAAATGTTGTCAGCCTTATGCCACAAGTGTTAGCTCTGCAGAATAAAGAGTCCAAAACTCCAGATAGCATCAGACACTGAAAATCACTGTGACATCTACAACATTTTGGCTTTACTGCTGTCTCTGCTGCATCTGAGCAAGACACTGAGGTGAAAACCAGGACAACTCATTTGTGGCTGTTCAAATAGGAAGAGACTTCGTGAGAAGGGCTGTACGTGTCTTTCTGACAACAAACTTGGTGAAAGTCAGGGATGTCTTGGGAGGGGTCCCCCCATCAAGGAATTCCTATGGGCCACACTGCATTGCAGTAGCTACTGCTTTCCCCCTCACCATGCACAATAGTGAGCATTAGGAGATGATCTTTGTGGTGGCCATTTGGATTTAGTTCCAGTTTCTGGTGTCCCACAGCACTGAGCCTTGTTGTCCTGCCACATCTGCTCTTCATGACATTTAATGGGTGGGGTGGAAGTGCTGGGTTTCCATGGCTAGGGTGAGACCTTGTCACTTTCTGAAGTGACTCAAAGGCAAGCAAAGACTATGAGTTTGACTTGGTCACTAGCTCCAGAAACATCTCATTTTTACAGCTGCTGCTCAAGCTATGAACTGAGTTTAGGTAACCAAAATGAGCTTTAAGCCTCAAAGAAGAAAAAGGGAAAGCTGACTGATGTTCTCCCACATCTGATAAGGCAACAGACCTCAATGTATCAGGCAGTCTCTTAACCTGACAAATGAAGAAGGAAAAAAAGGTACAGTTTATGTATGCCAGTATGACTGGCTTTTACCTCGTTATATAAGACTACATCCAGTGATAGAAGTTTTAGCTTAAAAAGAATCTGATAATTTTGGTGCAGCTTTGCTCATCCCATCACAACATAACTGCCCAGAAGGTTTCACTAAGAATGATGCATTATTCTGTTTGTGTTGTGAAAGACCATCACATCTCAGAGACACTGCAACACGACATCATTTCAGCATTTGAGAAAGACCTCATAGCAGCAAGCCAAGCCAAGGCTTTAGGAAACAGAATGGCACTATAGGGGCCAGCTAATCCTGTGGCAATCTGGAGAGTGCTATGGCCTGATGCTTTTAAACAAGCACCAATCGTTGATCTAGGCCTGCAGTGGATCTCCCAAAATAGCCTGGAACTGACTATCCTACTGGAAAAGAGAATAACATAGCCAAAACCCTGCAAGCATCTGGCACCAACGTGCCTCCACATGTCACAAATGCCTTGCTAGTAAAGCTTCATATGGCCATTATCCTATGAAAGGTTCATTTGCATATCTGTGCCACTTGGGAAGTGAATCTTGTTTGTATTAGCCAACAGCTGATGACAAAAAAAAAAAAGAATGTCTGCCTGGGACATGGTGTGCTTTCTGGAGCTGAGCTGAGTTGGTTGTCTGCAGACACACTGCCATGAGACATGTCAAATGTTTTGATTTGAACACGGGAGGGCCATCACAGTAAAAGTCAGCCCAGTTTCAGATGCCACCAAAACATTGTATGTGCCTAAAAATGGCTTTGCACCAGTCAGAATGACAAGTGAGCAGCTGTGGTACAGGGTAGGAAGATGCCTGTAGGAGTAAAGATCCCAAAGAAGAATGACCCTAAGCTCCTGCAGCTTATCTGTAGGAAGGCCAGGATTGTCACCACTGCTACCTGCGGGGATGGTGCAGAACATGAATTTCAGTTCCAAAACCTCTGTATTGACCTCTGAGCCTGCCACACCAGCAGTGCTGTCAAGAGCTACTCCTATCACAGGAAAAACTATGTCCCAGTGATTCAGAGAGGACATATGGCACCTATAGAAGAAAACAGGGATACAAGAGATTCTTCAAAAACATATGTTCACCTTTCTCCCACACCTACACAGAAGTGAAAGGAGCAGAACAGGCTCAACACACACATCATCATTGTCACCACAGCAGAATACAATCTGCTCCCAATCAGGGCAGGAGTTTTGCAACCATAGAGTTCTTAGGCAAACCTCAAAACTCTGTGACATCTCCATTTGTTATGGTTCTGCCACACTGGAGCTGAAATAAGGCATTTTTGCCTGGTGTGGGCTGGCTCCTTGCTGTGTTTGGGATACAAGTTCTCACCCTCAATCAAACAGCCATTGGAGAGGAGGGGATATGGACAAATCTGGGCAATGTTTTTCTAACATTTCTTTCCTCTTAAAGACATATCAAAACCAAACTTTTATTTGTTTCCTCAAGATATATGGAGACAAGTGGGTACTACCTTTTAGATGACTTTTCTGAACAGTTAGGAGACAACATTTTGGTGTCAGATGACCAGTCAGTCCCACCACCACCACAGCAGAACAATTCCTGAAGATCAACAACACGATCTTGCAAGCCCTCCATTGCTTTTGCAGAACCTCTTTCAGCCACATTATAGTGAGTGAGTTGTGGAGGAGCAGGATGTTTCAAACTTAATTTGGTTTTTAAAAGATCTTTTCAGTTAGCAAAGTGCTGCCACATAAAAAAACAAACAAACAAAAAAAAATCACAAGTAACTGCACTGCTCAATAACTCAGCAGGGTACGATAATGGCCTCATATGTTATGCAAAAGTTCAAGCTGAACAGCTACAGCACTTTCCTCTGGACTTAAAAAAAATCAATAATTTATTTGTTTTTAAATCTGTAAAATCCTATGGAGACTTTTTCCTCTCCTCTAATTTCTTCGGCAAGGTCAACTGAAAAAGGTTTTGGGCATCTGCCATGTCTGTTGGGAGGCCTTCTACACAGTGTGAAAACCCCTCTCCTGAAGGGGCTGTAAAGGCTGCCACTGAATCACAGAAGACACTCACCAGCCTCCTCTATTTTTACTAAGTTAATAAAAGAAATTCTCACCACTGTGACTGATTGATTGATTGACTGAGGCTGCTGCTCATACTTCCCAAGCATATGTTGCCAGTACCTTCAGTCTTTGGGTTGCAGCTACCCTGGCATTTTGGTGTGAGGTTTATCCTTTAATGGCAAGTGCTAATCATTCCACAGTGCCCAGCAACTCTGAGGCCTCTGACACTTGCCACTGCAGATCAGAGGGATATTAGAAAAATCAATCTGTGAATTAAATGTGGAAAGAACAGAAGAGTTCAAAGACAAGAAGCCATACTGTCACAAATACACAAAAGACAGCATTATGTTTACATTTCATTCCTCAAATGCTTCAAATAAGAAAGTTTTGACTTGTTTCAAAACCAAAAAGGAAAATTATTTGCCAGGAATTTAAATATAAACAGCTTGGTTGACTAGACACTCCCAGACAAATATTAATATATGAAAAGGTGCGAAGAAGAGTAGTAAGTACTTGTTTATTGGCCGAAATATTGTAGTGCTGGGGAAGAGGGAATAAGTTCAATGAAAGGAAGAGTACAGCTGCCATACAAAGGACAGTTTATTGCAGCAGAACTCTTCAGACTGGAAAAGAAATCCATAATTGGAGAATATACTGGGGGTCTATAAAATCAGGAATGACAAGGAGAGAATGTAAAACAGCTAATCCTTTTATTTTCCTAATAACATAACGAGGAGGCATTAAATGTTCAAAACAAACAAGAGATGCATCTTCTTATTGGCAGAGAATGGGGGAATTCTTCCCCTCTGGTCACTGGGTGAATTATGGGCTTTCATGGATTCAAAAAGCAACTGGACAAACCAATGGAAGGAAAAGGAAATTCATCAATAGCTAATAGGAATAAGGAGGCTTCCTCTGACGTAAGATGTTCCTGGAATCTTAGGATGCAATATGGTCACCCCCTTCACTTAGATATTGCAGCTGCCTTCAGGAGGTGCACGCAGCTTCGTGACCTTAAACCCTTCTTGGGGCATCCAAATGATCAGCCAACCTTTCAGAATACAAAACACAGACAGCAAAATAGATGCAGGAAAATATGTTCCATTCTATACTTCAACAAGGTTAAGTAAGAAAATGACAAATTTTTAATAGCCTCTTCAGCTGGAGATGATGGTGTGAGGAAGAATGTATACAAAAGACTCTGTGATTAGGAGGTGCTTATCATTTTCTGAAGTTGTACAGTTCTGCAAGTGCAAGAAGTAATAATAAAATATATAAAAAATTAATAATAAAAACAGAAGTAATAATGGTTTTTAAATCAGCATTTCAGGATGAGAAATGCTTATCACTGAAATACTGCATTTAAACAGTCCAGAGCAGAC